>NC_042622.1:134603621-135803621 GCF_901001135.1 Rhinatrema bivittatum | reverse complement strand
AGTGTTGCTACCTGAATCCTTTTCCCAGAAGCTCACGCAGTTACTAGAAGCACCGGATATTAATTGGTAAAGTAGTCTGCTGCATCCCAGCCTGACGAATCCTGTCTGTAGCCCCCTCCCCACAGACTACAATGGCCTCCATGGAACTCAGGCAAGCTTTTCTGGAGACAGCAGAAAACCATAAAATCTTTTACATTGTGTTTTCTCCTCTTTCCCTGGATAAATCTTTTTTTTTTTAATCCATTAAAGCATCCTCATTAAATAACGAGTTCTTAGGCTGAAGGAGTCATCAATGCAACTGTCAAGTGGGAAGGTCCAGAAGATGGGGGTTAACCATCCGAGCGCAATCAATCTCTCTCGGACACGGCCTGCAATCTTTCAGTTCTTCCTGGGGTGGAGCTACTGATGTATCTTCTCCTTGCTTCTGACTCGATCCAGGAGAGGGTGCAGCCCTTCAAGGATCTGTCTTCTGAACGTCGGATGGAGGCTTATCGTGAGGAGAATGGAGTGGGGCGGGGAAGAGAAAGACAGGTGGGCATCTCCAAAATGGACAATTCCAAACCTCCCAGCCCTCAGCAAAGTGTATCCGTGTTGAAGGACAGCTGAGCCTGAAATGGCAAAAGCAGAACATGACAGTCAAACTGAACCCTTCAAAGCGCTAAGGGCAGCTAAAATAGGAGAACTCTCCATGAACACTAGGACTCTTTCAAACAGCTCTGGTTACAACTATATGAAAAAGCCACCTCAAAGGATACATCATTAGCTCACATTCTGTAGACATTAAGAGGTCCATATTCAAAGTAGCTTTCAGAGTTACCCAAACCCCAAGGCTTACATTTTCCACCCCTCTAATTGGATACTTTTATCTGGTTAGTCACTGGGGGCGTTCTGGAGTCATTCAGGGGCGAGGTGAAGTTATGATGGTCACGGCTTGAAGCAGTTTTAATGTTATCCAGGTACATGGATCCGGATAACTTTAACCCTACCTGGCTATGTTCAGAATATAGCCAGGTAACTAAAAAAAAAAATAATTCCCTTCCAGGCCAATAGGCCTGATCCCCCAGCCTCATCCCATCTCAGCCAGAAAATACTTTAAAAATATGTCTGGGCATAGCACCTGATCCCAGCCCCCCCCCCCCCCCCCACACACACACACTTCTCACAACCTTCCAAAATAAAATTTTTAAAAAAGACATGGGCCATAGTGATACCCACTTGCAACCTTTGCCCTCCATCCTTGTGACCCGCCTGGACCCTTCCAAATCCAAGCCAGGAGGTGGTTTATAGTCTTAGCGCACTCCCAGTCACGTCCAGCATTGCTCTGTTAACAATGCCGGCAGTCTATGCTACTAATTTTGCTGTCAGGCATAGGGGATCAGGTGCCATTCACAGGCATATTTTAAAGTGTTTTGTGGTGTGGGAAGAGCCAGGGGGGAATCAGGCCTGCAAGGGTGGTTTTTTTGGTTACCTAGCATATTCATAATATATCCGGTTAGGTTTAACTTATCCAGGTAATATTACCCAGATGACATTAGCCGACTGTATTTAGCAGGAGACTTGTCCTCTGAATATCTGTGACAAGTTATTTGGACAGCTTAAGCTGGATAACTTGTCTGTTTCAGCTTCCGTACTAAAAGTTTGTTTAAGTTCCCCAGGAATTTTTTTTTTTTTTGTTATAGGGGGAAGGGGTAAGATTTCTTTCTATCTTGGTAGCATTCCAGAAGGACACTGAGGCAACCTTTTTCACTCATCCTGTTTCAGTGCTCAAAGCATGGGCCTTTTCAGTAGGAAGGATTCTGAGCTAACTTAATCTGACTGCCAAAAAGCATCTCCTGCCGACAAATCCATGACTCTTTGGAAACATGCAAAATAGTGAAAAAAGTGTAATTCCACAATTTATTGCACCATCTGGCTCCCCCCCCCCAACCCCTGTTTTTTGATAAAATCTTAGATTCCTCAGTAGTCCTTTACTTCAGCAGAAAGTAGGAAAGGCCATATGAGATTTTGCTCTTTTTTACAGACCAGAAAGATAAGAGGGGGCTCCAGTAGGAACCTGACCAGAACCCCGAATGTCAGACTTTACTCCCCAAGTTACACCGCATCAAGTCTAAAGATGCTGCACCACTGCAAATTCTAGTCTACGACTATACAACCTTTCTTGTTCAATGAAAGTGTTCTTGCACAGGGCGACTTTGTTTTATCTTGTTGAAATTTTTGTTCTTTTTTTTTTACTGTGGGCTCAGGAACATCTCACCCTCTCTTCCTCAAAGCTGATCAGCCCCTCGTCGTCAGTTTCCAGGTCTTCCGGCTCCTCCACCACCAGAGCTCGCAGCTCCGTGGGTGCGGAACGTGGCCTCAACAGGCTCAGGATGCGATCCAGTGGGGACTGACCCGCACAGCTGGGGACGGCTTCCTGCTGCTCCAAGTTATCACTCTGTTTCTTGGCAAAGTTTACAAACACCTGGAGGGGGCAGAAGGGGGAAAGAGGGGAGGAGAGGTAAAAGAGAAGGATTGAAGGGGAGGAAGAAGGGGAGAGAGGAGGAGAGATGAAATGGAGAAGAAAAGTATGGCATAAGGAAAAAATGAGTGAGAGGAGAAAAAGAAAAGAACAAGATATAAAACAAATACAGGGAAAGAATAAAAAAAGAAGAGATGGGAGAGGGAGAGAAAGAGAAGCAGATTTAAGAACATAAGTGCCTGAAATGCAATCAAACCCTCAGTTTCTAGTCTGGTGGTTCATCTCCATCCCAGACTATTATACTTTGGAATAATGAATAATTGTCGCTAAATCTAAATAGTAAAAAAAAAAGTGGCACGATCAACAAATCAATCGAAGAAAACAAAACAGCACGAATCACAGATGATACCTATGGGGAACACAGGCAAACACCAAGCTTTGGCCCCAAACTGCTGGATTGTGAAACTGGCTTTGGACAGACTCCAGAAATCTGTGCTTCTACTAAGAGCTCCCTAATCATCCTAGAAATTCAGATGATTTCTCTGGATTTAGTTTTAGTTTGATCACAGATTCGAGGCAATCATTAACCTGAGGCACAGCTGCAGCTTGGTCCTGACCTATGTACTTGAGTTCTATAGCATCTGTGTGCACGCAGTGTTCTAAACCATAGCTAGTGGTCACACCTGCCAGAGGAGCCACAAAGACATCAAACAAGAGGCAACAAAACAGATCCCTGAGGCACCCCACAAGACAGAGAAGTCATTATGGAATTTTCACCTCCCCAAAAAATACATTGTTGATGACTAGATAGTAATGGTATCTTCCCTCCTCCCATCAACTGCAGGTGGAATAACAGAAGTTGATGATCTTGATCTAAGGTATCAAATGCTGCTGATAAATCTAACTGAATCAGCCATGCATCTATTCCACCCTCTCCCCCCACTGCATGCAGGGACCTGTAGTTTCAATTTTCTTAAACCAGGTCTGGCTCAACCTGTCCTCCAAAAATGAAGCCAAATGGTAACCCAAGGTGGGCCCATGATCTTCCATGATCATAACACAGAAAAAACATAACCTCTGAATAATGAATAGTGCAGTGCATTCTAATATATTTCTACAAAATCTGTTTAAATCACATACTACTTTGCCTTTAGACTATTATCCTAACAATTAGGATAACCACTGAGATGCACAGTAATTAATATTATGATATAGATAATGTTATTATATATATTTTTTATTGGGATAGGAATGAGTAAGATATTGTACAAACAGGCCATTTGGACATGCGTTTTCACCGTGCTAGCTCTACCCCTTATTCAGTAAGGGGTAATAGCGCGTCAAAAACACGCATCCAACCCCCCCCCCCCCGAAACTAATAGCGCCCGCAACATGCAAATGCATGTTGATGGCCCTATTAGTTATTCCTGCGCGATTCAGTAAGTAAAATGTGCAGCCAAGCCGCACATTTTACTTTCAGAAATTAGAGCCTACCCAAAGGTAGGCGTTAATTTCTGCCAGCGCCGGGGAAGTGCACAGAAAAGCAGTAAAACTGCTTTTCTGTACACCCTCCGACTTAATATCATGGCGATATTAAGTCGGAGGTCCTAAAAGTTTAAAATAATTAAAAAAAAAAATGTTAAATCAGCCCGCAGCTTGAAAACTGGACGCTCAATTTTGCCGGCGTCCGGTTTCCTAATCTGTGGCTGTCAGCGGGTTTGAGAACCGACGCCGGCAAAATTGAGCGTCGGCTGTCAAACTTGCTGACAGCCGCCGCTTCCGTCAAAAAAGAGGCACTAGGGATGCTCTTGTGTCCCTAGCGCCTCTTTTTACGGTGGGCCCTAATTTGCATGTTTGTCCCCCCTGAATCGCGCACACAGAGAGCGGGCGCTCGCCCGCTCTCCCGCAACCTTTACTGTATTGGCCTGAAAGTAATTAGATGGAGTTGGTGACTTCACAGCTCCCTCCCATCCCCCCCCCCCCCCACACCCATTGCTCCTGCACTGCCCTGTCCTTCCAGCTGAGTGGACACTACTTACATTGTCCAGGGTGGTCTGGCTGACAGAATAGTCTTCAATCCCTAGGACATCCACCACCTGCTCCATTTTGCTGAATACCTGTGCCAGTGAGATCTGGTCTGACTTCAGTTGGTACTGCACCTTCGTGTGGTGTCTCTCCTATAGAAAAACAAAGCAGCCCCTAAAGCAACTACCACAGGAGCCAGGTTCTAAGCACAGAGACAACACATGCCCCTCCTCCCCTCCCCCACTTGGATTATTTTGATCTGAGCTGCTGAGCATGCTTGAGATGGAGGATCATGCATTGGCAATACAAAAGCAGACCTTTTGGCCATATATAACAGGCCAAGAAATCTAAATTACTCCTGTGGAACTTCTAAAGATCGATACATGCGTAGGAATCTTCATTTGCAGTTTTGACTCTGTTTTTTCCCAGAAATATATCAGTGTTTCTTATATCAAACAGTAATGGGAGAAAATCAGCGGGGAAAAAATACGAGTCATCTGTTTCCATTGATTTTCTCTCAGTTTTGTTATACTAAAATACAAACTGAAACTGAAGGTCCCACTCCCTATACATGTGCAAAAAAAGTGAAACTCTCACAGCCAGCCTATAAAGCAGCCAAGCAATGATAAATCACTCAAAAATGCCCTTGTCTTTCATGGTTGAAAAGCATTCCTGTTTTTTTTTATACATCCCAAATAGTATTGCTAAGTTAATGAAGCACCTTTGCTTATTTGTACATTCTGATTGATTATAAGCTACTCAATGCTACTCTGAAGGTGGCAGTCATTAGAAGCAAGGCAGACTATACACACTACAAAACAAAATGAATGACCCAAGGCAGGAATTTATTTATTTAAAATATTTATATGCCATCCAATCACAAAAGCTGAGAGCGGTTTACGACAAAACTGTTCTAAAATAAAATAACAGAAGAAATTAAACACATCAAAACTCAAACATCAGAAAATGCACTATCTCCATTTCAAAAGGCACATCAATTGAAATCAGTGACTACCTGTCTTCAGAGTTTCAAATAGCACAGAAATAAAGAACGTTTTCAGCTGTTTTTTTTTGAATGATTTTATAGAAGTTGTTAGCCACAATTCAGCTGGCGAAGTGTTCCACAATTCAAGAGGAGCAACAGAAAAAGGTCGCTCCCGGGTCTCCAGCAGACGCACTCTGTGCAACAAAAGGGACCTCCAGGCAGCCTCTCTGGGAGGAACTCCAGGATCTAGCGGGGTTATGAATGGGGAGCACAGAGACTGAACCATGGTGGGTTCTCTCAGCTGATCATTTTGAATATCAAAGAAGTCACATTATACTTTACTTTCATCTCGACGTGCAGCCAGTCTAAGGCACATAAAGTAGGCGAAATATGGACGGATACTGTGGCCTCATCAGCAATGCCCTGCAGCAATGGCCGTGCAAGACGGGGGCGCCGTAGAGGCAGGTTCTGATTGAGCTAGAAGCCCAACAGAGGAAACTGCTAAGGCAAAACTATACCCAAAACAAATTTTTACAAAAGTGGTCCTCAGCTGTGGTGCAAACCTAGAGTCCATATTCACACACACTACGGATAGCAAAATTAGCTGGATAACGTATCCAGCTAACTTTGGAGGTATATTCAATAGTGCAGCCACACTGTTGAATATACCATATTTTTCGCTCCATAAGACGCACCTGACCATAAGACGCACCTAGGATTCAGAGGGGGGAAATTAAAAAAAAAAATGGTGTGCTAAACCGGCTTTGTTCCCAGGCGTCTGTGCGTCTTATGGAGCAAAATAGAGGTGTGCATACAAATCTTTTTTTGTCCCCATTTTGTTTTCGGGTCTGGGGAGGGCCATTTCGATCCACTCCCCGGATCAGAAAACTTTTATTGTTCTCTTTGTGTGGAAAAAAAAACAAAAACAAAACCCCATCCCAACCCTTTAAATTTAATTAACTACAACCCCCCACCCTCCTGACCCCCCCCCCCAAGACTTGCCAAAAGTCCCTGGTGGTCCAGCAGGGGTCCGGGAGCGATCTCCTGCTCTTGGGAAGTATTCAATTTCATTCTGGTCTGCAATTCCACTTCCAGCTTGCAAGTAAATTCTCCTGCAAGTTACAGAGTGTATAAAGTTCTCCAAACACTGGCAGCAGAAGGAAGGCCCTAACCTTGTCTGACTGTATTAAAGGAAAGAAAAGTATCAGGTAAGCAGTAATTTCACCTTCCTCTTCATCCAGTCAGACCAGGCTGATCAGTGAGATCTACTCAAACTCATAGGGTGGAATGCTGCCCCAGTCCCTCAGCGACAGCGCTGAGGTGCAGTAAGCCTTCTCTCGAGCTCTGACATTCAGGCAGTAATGTTCAAGACAACGATGTCACCAAAGGAGAGATCAATCACATTTCCACCCAAGAAACTGCTTGCACTCTTGTGGAATGAGTTTGCACCAGCTTTGGCATGGGAGAGTACACAAACTACTGTAATTATCTCCTTAACCCAGCATGCCACCTCAGTCCTATAGGCTACCACATTCTTCTGCGGTATACCACCCACAAAGAGATGATCAGAGGGTCATAAGGTGCTAGAGAGAGAGCTACAAAGATGTCTCCTCATGTCCGAGGGACGAAGGAGCGTATAGTCTTCAGAATCCATCTATTTGATAAAAGAAGGCAAAGAGGCTGACTAAAGCAAATGAAAATCTGAAATGAACTTCTGAAGGAAGAGGGGAACTGTACAAATCTGAACATTTTCCTTTGGAACAAATGAGAAAGGCTTCCTAACAAGACCGTGCTTGCAACTCAGGAACCCTCCGAGCCCATGAAACAAACAGCAACTAAGACGACGTCTTCAAAATGAGCAACCTTAAAAATAGCCTTAAAAGATGGAAACTACGTCTCCACCAAGGATGATAAACTAATTTTGGGTCCCAAGGCAGAATCAGAATCTGGGGTGGCGGTCTAAAATGCTTAAAGCCTCTCAAGAACCAAGAGACATCTGGATGAGAAAATAGCTACCTACCGCAAATATGATCAATATATATATCAAATATATCAAATATATTTATATAAATAAAAATGTTAAATAGTTTGGACAAAATCGCTAATCTTAGAACCACTGAACCGATTGCTTTCAAATTTGGACACAACCTTCATTTCACATACAGGAAGGTTCTTCTGTACTTAGATATGTCACACCTGTGACAGGTAAAATAGGTTTAAAAATTGTTTCAAGAAAACAGCGACATCTGCTGGACGTAAGTGCCATCTGTTACACCTTACACTAACACACGCTACACTAATCATTTCGCCAGTCCAGGTCCACATTTCACTTCCATTTTAACACATTCGCGCACTTTTTTCACCGGAAGATAACTATTTCCTTTACAGATAAAATACACCCACCACCCTCCTCACACCCCCCACACACATGCCAAATTGATTTACTTCCCAGGCCCTCACAACACACACAAAACCTGACAGAAATCCGGGAGGCTCCAGCGGGGGGCCAGGACCGGTCCGGGACACATCTCCTGCACTACGGCTGTCGGCTGCCAGGAATCAACCTGGCACCAAAGGCCCTTTCCCTTACTATGCCACTCGGGGACACCAATGGCGGCAGTAGCCCATGTGACATAGTAAAGGCGAGGGCCCCTCGGCGCCATTTTCAGGACTGGCAGCCGGCGGACCTTTGCCCTTACTATGTCAGAGGACCTACCGCTACCATTGCTCAACCCCACTGACATAGTAAGGGCAAAGGGCTGTCTGAACCCGTTTCAGTGCTCGCAGCTGACGGACCAACGCCAATACATCGCTCCCAGACTGCTCCTGAACGCCTGCTCCATCGACTGACATTTTTATCAGGTCTCGGGGGGTCTGGAGGGTGGGGGGTGGTAATGAATTTATTGTGAACATCTTGGGGAGGGGTCATGAGGGGGGGGCAGGTTTCATTCATTCAGCAACTCTGGGGGGGGCGGGGGGGGGCTACTGTTTTTCACAGGGCTGGGGGGGAGGGGCAGGAGAGTGTGGGGTGGTTAGTTTAAGAGAACTTTTCTCATAGGGTTATTTTTTAGGGGAAGGGGGATGTTCACACACAAATACATACACTAAACTTGCACGATCTCGGGAACGCACCAAAATAGCCCTCCCCAGACCACAAAACAAATTTGGAAGTGCAAATTTGGTTAGGCACTCCCCTATTTGGCTACATAACGCACACAAATGCCCAGGGACAGACCACACGTAGCATCAACAATTTTAATTTCCCAGGTCTTGGGAGGGGGCAGGAGGGTGGGGGGGTTATTATTTGATTTAAAGGGTTGGGATTGGGGGTTTTTTTTGGGGGTGGGGGGGTTCCCACAGAAATAGAAAGACAAAGGTTTTCTGATCTGAAGGGTAGGCAGTAGGCGGGGGGAGGTGACAGTGAGGGGAGGGAGAATGAGGGGGAAGGTGAGTGTCAGGGGAGGGAGAATGAGGGGAGAGGTGAGTGTGAGGGGAGAGAGTTGGAGTGGGGACAGGGGAGGGAAGGGGGGGTGAGTGACCAAGGGGGAGGAGGATGAGTGACTGAGGTGAATGAGCAAGGGGAAGGGGGAGGGAGGGTAAAGAACCCGACTCTGCCACTGCAACGCGTGGCCGGGTACCGCAAGTATATATATATATACATATATATATATATATATGTATATATATATATCAAATATAGCAAGAGAGAGATGCTAATTGTATCTTCAATGTATTAAGAGCCAACCTCTTAGAGAGGCCTTCCTGCAAAAAATTCCAAAACCAGAGGAACAGGTACAGCCCCAGGAAGACATTGATGCCCAGAATGCCAATCCTCACAAACTCACCAAAACTGTATATAAGCTAAGGAAGTGAAGAATATTCCAGTTTCCTTAGTCTGAGAGGAAACCTTCACTAAACATGCCCTCTAAAGGGCTAAACCATAAAACAAAACCAATTCAGTTCCTTGGGAAACACTGGACCCTGGGAAAGTAACTCCCTGTGAAATGTTTTCATAGAGGGCTGTTGCACGGCAGACACTAGAGATCTGCATACCATGGTCAATGGTTCCAGGATAGAGCAAACAGCTGAATGAGCTCTGGATGCTTGGCAGTCTTTTGAAGAAGTCTGCCTATCATGGGCCAAGGGGGAAACACACATAACATTCCCTCAGGTCCACTCCTGGACCAGGGCATCAAACTCAGCTAAACGAGCGTCATTCTTCTGGCTGACAGATCTGCACACATTTGCATTCTGGCTGATCACCATCAGATCCCAGTCTGACTGGCCCCTACTTTGCGACAATCTAATCAAAGGTCCTTTGAGAACGGAACCATCCTCCTGGGTCTATGACACTGCAACTGAGGCAATCCACTTCAACATTGTCTTGCCTGCCCTGTGACAGGCTGACATGGCCTGAAAATTCATTTCTGCCTAAGAAGAAGAGACCCCATATCTAAAACCCTTGAAGACTTGTGTATGCTACTGCCGTAGCCTTGTTCGACATAACTCTGACCACCTGCTCCACTAACTGATGAATGAACTGAAGGAGAGCCAGCCGAATCACCCTGGGTTCCAAACAACTGATGGACGAACTTGCTTTTCCAAGTGTCCACTGTCCCTGATCATACAGTTCCTGACAATGGCCATTAAACTGGCATCTGATATCACTATGATGCAGGCCAGGGTCAACAAGTTCACTTCCCATTCCAAGTTCTTGCCATCCAGCCACCATTGCCAGCTCTGCCTTATCCACTCCAGCAGTGGCATTCTCACAGAATAGTCTTAGGATTCTACCTGGAAAACAAGGCCTTTGAAGAGGTTGCATATGTGCCCTCACCCATTGTACTATAACTAAAGCTGCCACCATATAATTGAGAGTCTGGGGATCACATCATCAGGTGAAAGGCTGTCCCCAACACCCGGATCTGGCCACACAACTTCCAAACTCTTTGTTCTGTTAGATATATCTGACCTGTCTTCATTTTGAACTGAGCTGCAAGTAATCTAGTGTCTGAGATGGCTGAAGATTGCTCTTGGAAAAAAATCGGCAATTCAGCCCAAGTCCTTTAACAATTGGATCACTCACTGAGAAGCTGAAATGCTCTCCTGAAAGAACTTCATTATTATCACCCAATCAATTAGATAAGAGTGTATCAAAATACCCTCCTTGTGCAGTGTCACTGCCACCACCACCAGCATCTTCAATAAGGTTCTCAGAGCTGTTGCCAGCCCCAAGAATAGAACCTGAAATTGAAAATGGTGACCTAGTACCGCAAACCTCAGGCGTCCTGATAATCTTTCCAGATTGAAATATGAGGATAAGCTTCCAGATCCAAAGAGGTCATACATTCTCCCTTCTAAACCATCATGATTACTAATCTTAAGGTTTTCATCCTGAAGTGGGCTACCATCAAGAAGTTGTTGATCCACTTCAGATCCAACATGGGGTGAAAAGAACCTTCCTTTCTTTTGGGACCACAAAGTAAATAGGATAGCATCCTAGACCTTCCTGGTCATCTTGAACCAGAACTACAGCCTTTGAATGGAGAAGTCTCTGTAGCGTAGCCTTTACAGCCTCCCTTTTCTTGACCGAGCTACAAGGACAAGCCATAAAAGCATCATAAATAAGATGTGCGAAGCCAAGGGCATAACCATTTTTTTCTGGATAATCCTGCATAATTTAGGCCTATCTCTAATATAACAGAGCAATGACCACCTATCGCTGGCAGACCCCTAAGCACTCACTGTACCATCCTTGAGGAACTGGAGGCTGCGGCTCTCTCCTTACCTTCTTTCTTGGTTAAAAGGACTGGACTGGAGTCTAGAATATGGCCTAGACCATTGTCCTAGAGAACTCTGGTTTGCTGTGAATATCCTTGAGTTTCAATACCCATTGTGAGATGAGGAACTCTGAGATGGGGCTTTTGTTCAATCATCTGGGAGCTCTGGGACCTTCAAGTTGTCCCATGCCTTTGCCAGCCTTCTCCAAATAAGAGCTGACCCCTAAAGGGTAGCTTATTCAAGATTGTTTTGGAGATCGAGTTTTCTGACCAGTTGCATATCCAGAGAAGCCGCCGAGCTGCTATTATGGATGCCACTCCCCTGGCCGAGATATGACCCAAATCATAGCTGGCATCTGCCAAATATGCTGCTCCTGGTCCTAATGGCAAAGATTCCTTCTCTAACTCTTCTTGGACACCTTGCACCAGGCACAGGCCAGATCACAACAACACAGCAAGCCACTGATATCTGAAATGCCATGCTCTGACGTGGAAAGCTGATGTTTAAAAAAAAAAGGATGCCCATAGCTACAACATATGCAAGACAGCTAAAACAAAATAGAACTAGTAAAAGAAAGACAAGAAGAGCTCCAGGCAAAAAGAGAAAAATTTGAAGAGCTGACCTTGAGAACAGCTTCTGGAAAATTCCTATTGAAAAACCGCACCACTTCCTTCACATTCAGGCTGGATTTCGTCCGCACCGTAATCATATAACCATCACCAAATCTGTGGAAGGACAAAAGCACACAGCAAAATTCTCCAGGTGCACACAGCCTCCCACAGGGTCACCTGATCTGGCACATACCTGTCAGGAAATCACACACAATATTCCCAGCAGGCATGGTAAACAACCTCCTAATGAATATGCATGTTATAAATGTGTATACAAGTGAAGTACTGTGCATGCAGATCTATTGCATGCATATTCATTATGGATATCCCAACAACCTGGGCAGACTGGTGTCCAAGGACTCAAAGTTGCCTGTGGAGTCTCATTGACATTAAACTATCTCTTGCTATCTGATGAATAAAGCACTGTATAACAGCCTGAATTTTTAAATTTGACACCTGCAAGTCCGTTTTGAAAATTAGCAGGACTGCACACACCTTTGCATGGTATAGGCTCGCACATTTACACCTGCCAGACAGCAGTATGTACGCAAATGATTCCCTGCCCCCAACCTCCGCCCCCAGGAATGAATCTTTGTAGTATGCATGAAATCACTTCCGTGCATACTTTTATGCATACAACCCCGGAGTAATTTTCAAAATGCTGTTTTGCAGGCATAAGTGCTTTTGAAAATTATCTCCTTATTGTTTTAGCTGTAGTCCTACATCTAATTATTACATGGCTAAAACATTAGCACTAGTAAGGCTGTTTCCACTGATCACAATGCAGGCTGCCTTCAAGTCATACAGATGGCTTTATTAATCAATATTAAGTACTTTAGAGCCCTTTATACCCATAACACTACACTCTAGGATGCAATTCATCACATTTTCAAGAAAGTTAAATATGCTTGGTAGGAAGAACAATACATAGCAATTTGGCCTGATGCACAGTTGTGTGTGTCACTGCCGTTTTATAGCAATGAGGTAATGCCTTTTTGGCTAAGATTATATATAAAATCTGAGTCATGAGCCAAGGATAGCCCCTGTACGATTTATGTTATTAAATATCCTGCCTCTTTACCCAAGCAGAGAAACACAATTGTTTGGACCCTGGGCAAACAGGGAAGATTAAACCTCCTGCAAACAACACAATAACATAGTAGATGAGGATAGATAACCAATTGGTCCATTCAGTTTGCCAAGTTTTTCCTGACTATATTTATCTATCTAAAACTATCTTCTAGTTTTCAGCCATACGTACTTAACCATCTGCAGGATATCACCCCTTATCCAAGTCAATCTTGTCAAGCCAAAGATCAATTGGGGTCTATAGGACTGCAGCCATCATATTCTCTGTTTCTGTGTTTTAACTACGACACCCGCCTTAGCCATGCTTTTACCTAACTTCTCAATTCTGATTGCAGTACTATCCTTATATTCTGTCCCATTATTCCTACTGATAGATTATTTCACATATCTACCACCTTCTCATTGAAAAGAAAATGATTCCTTACCTTCTAATTTTTGTTCCTGTGGTACCATGGATCAGTCCAGACCATGGGTTATGTCCCCCTTCCAGCAGATGGAGTCAGAGCAAAAACTGAGAGGGCGGTCCCTCATAACTGGTGCGCCCTCTGTAAACCTTCAGTATTAAGAATATCCAAGCAATAAGGAAAAAACACCTTGGGTGGATCAATACAAATTGAATATCATGGATCAATACAAAATTGAATATCAACTGTAAACAAGTCTAAGCAAAAAACTTGCAACCTGAACTCTTAATCAGTCCCAAACCGATCCTGAAATAATTACACAGTCGAGCTGAAAGATTATCCCAAAGAACCCCCAACAATCCGTAGGGTGGGCGTCTGGACTGATTCATGGTACTACAGGAACGAAAATTAGCAGGTAAGGAATAACTTTCTTTTCCCTCTACGTACCAGGATCAGTCCAGACCGTGGGATGTACCAAAGCTTCCCTAAATAAGGTGGGCCACTGATAGCCCAGCTCAAATGACCTGAGCCCCAAAGGAGCCCACGATCGGTGGTTGAAGATTCAAGCGATAGTGATGTGTGAATGTGTGAAATGACTTCCAGGTAGCCGCTCTGCAAATCTCCTGTAGAGAAGCCGCTCGGCTTTCTGCCTAGGAGGCTGCTTGAGCTCGGAGAGAATGAGCCTTTGTACCGTCTGGCGGTGGACCCCCAGCGCCAACGTACGCCGTAGAAATTGCTTCCTTTAGCCAGCGGGCAATGGTGGTTTTAGAAGCCTTGTTTCCCTTCTGGGGACCACTCCAGAGGACAAGAGGTGATTTATTATTATTTATTTATTTATTTATTTAAAACTTTTCTATACCGTCACTAAGTTAGGTACCATCATAACGGTTTACAATAAGGCACAAATATTAATATTGGAAAAGATTATGAATTCTATTATTATACATGTGCCAAGACTTTACGGTAACAAAGTAGTTATAAAAACTCATAATTGGAAGTGTTATGTTATGTCCATTTATTTTGAGCGGGAATAAAAGAGAAACTGTCATCTTATTCTAGATATTTGAGATTAAAGATTAAAATAGAATATGTACCCGTGTTGATTTGGGTAGTGTGTTTAGGGTGTGCTGCCAATCGCTTTTCTTTTTTCCAGTGTTCTACTCTCCTTTCTCTTTGTTGTATGCTTGTTTGAATAACCATGTTTTTAAATGTTTTCTGAAGGTTTTGATGTTTCTTTGTAAGCGGATCTCGATGGGCATGGAGTTCATACTAGCATAGGACCTGCTAAGGAGAGCACTCTTTCCCTTACTTGGGTTAGTTTGGCTGTTTTGATTGAGGGGGTGGACAGTAAAGCTTTATTAGCTGATCTCAGGTTTCTGTTAGGGACGTGTACGTGGAGGGCTGTATTCAGCCAATCAGCATTTTCATTATGTATTAGCTTATGTATTGTACAAAGGGTTTTATACTGTATTCTTTGCTCAATGGGTAGCCAGTGTAATTCCATCAGGGTTTCCGTGATGTGGTCTCTTTTACTTTTACCAGTCAGAATTCTGGCGGCCGTGTTCTGCATTATTTGGAGTGGTCTAATTGTTGTGTATGGTAAACCAAGTAGGAGGGCATTACAATGGATAATAAACGGAAGCATTGGTAGCCTCCAGACATCGAAGGAGGATGCACTTGACATTGAGGCGTCTAAGCTCTCTGGAATCCTCATCCTGGAAGGGCGGCAGCTCCACCAACTGATTCAAATGAAAGAATGAGACCACCTTTGGTAGAAAAGATGGTACGATACACAAGGATACCCCTGAATCCGTGAAGCATAGATAAGGCTCTCTACATGACAAGGATTGAAGCTCTGAAATTCTGCGAGCAGAACAGATAGACACCAGGAATACTGTCCTGAGAGTGAGGTCCTTGAGGGTAGCTCTCTTCAGAGGTTCAAACGGTGGACCGCCTAGAATTCGAAGGACCAAATTCAAGCTCCACGAAGGACCTAAATTGCGTATCGGTGGCTTCACATGCTTTACTCCCTTTAAAGACCGGACTATGTCAGGGTGCGATGAAAGAGTAGTTCCATCCTGATGATGGAGGGCACAAAGGGCTGCCACCTGTACTCTGAGGGAATTGTAGGCTAATCCCATCTCCAGACCTTGCTGCAAGAAAGATAAGATCTGGGGTATTGTCGCATGAAGTGGAGAAATTTGTGTGGACTAGCACCAAGACTCAAAAACTTTCCAGACCCGGACATAGGACATGGAGGTGGAAGACTTCCTAGCCTTGAGAAGAGGGGAGATAACAGCCTCTGGGTATGCTCTTCTTCTCAGCCGGTGCCTCTCAAAAGCCAGGCCGCTAGACAGAAGCGATCTCCGTGGTTGAAAAATACTGGGCCCTGTCGGAGAAAGTTCGGCAGATGTTTCAGTTGAAGTGGGCCGTCCACCACTAGGGTTGACCAAGTCTGTAAACCACGGCCATCGAGGCCATTCCGGAGCTACCAGGATCATGGGCCCCTGGTGACTCTATTCTTCGGAGCACCTTTCCCACTAGACGCCAAGGCGGAAAGACGTAGAGCAGGAGGTCCCGCGGCCACGGGAGGACTAAGGCATCAATGCCATTTGCGCCTTGTTCTTCTTCTGCGACTGAAGAAGCGTGGATCCTTCGTGTTCCTTTGAGTGGCCATCAGATTGAGATGGGGAGTCCTCCATCGCGTGAAGAGGAGTGACACTGCTTCCTGGGACAGCTCTCTCTCCCCGGGATCTAAGCGTTGGCGACGTAAGAAATCCGCTTGAACATTATCTACGCCTGCAATGTGAGACGCCGTCAGATAGGACAAATGGAGTTCCGCCCACGGCATTAACTTGTTCATCTCCTGAGCGACATGGAGACTCCTTGTCCCTCCCTGACGGCTGATGTACGCCACTGTCGTTGCGTTGTCGGAGAGGATTCAGACTTCTCGGCCTTGGATTACAGGCAGAAAGCGCTTCAGCACCAGATGAACCGCTCTTGTCTCCAGACAGTTGATGGGCCACACTGACTGAACTGGCGTCCACTGCCCCTGAGTCGATTGCCATCCGCACACAGCCCCCCAACTGACGAGGCTAGCATCTTGTCATAATGATCGCCCACTGCGGAACCTCTATGTCCACCACTCTTAGCAAGTGATCCAGGTTGAGCCACCAGGTCAGGCTGTCCTTGGCTAGAGATGATAGCGACAGAAGAGTCTGAAATTCCTGAAACACCGACTTCCAACGGGAGAGTAATGCTCTTTGCAAGGGACGCATGTGGGAAACGCCCAAGGCACGACATCTATAGTGGAGGCCATGGAGCCCAGCACCTGGAGATAGTCCCAAGCAGTGGGAAGTCGGAGGTTCCGAAAGCACTGAACCTGAGAGAGGAGAGATTGGGCCCGATCCAAACAAAGAGAGACTGTGCCCACTTTGGTGCCGAAATGAGCTCCCAAAAAGTCGAGTGACTGCGCTGGAGTGAGGCTGTTCTTGGCAAAATTGACGATGCAACTTAGCGACTGGAGGAGAAGTAATACTCTTTCCACTGAGTGCTGGCACAAATCCGTGGACTTCGCCTGGATGAGCCAGTTGTCCAAATAGGGATGGACCAGAATCCCTTCCCTTCGTAGGGCCACTGCCACCATCACCATAACTTTGGTGAAGGTGCGAGGAGCAGTCACCAGGCCAAATAGCAGGGCCTGGAACTGGAAATGCTGCCCTAAAATCTTGAAGTGGAGGAAGCGCTGATGCTTCTACAGGATGGGGATATGGGGATATGAAGATAAGCCTCCGTCAAGTCCAAGGACGTGAGGAATTCTCCCCGGTGTACCGCGGCAATCACTGAACGCAGGGTTTCCATCCTGAAGTGTGGTATCTTGAGAGTCCTGTTGACCATCTTGGGGACTACGAAGTAGACGGAATAATGGCCGAACCCTTGTTCCGGTACCGGCACTGGGAGAATGGCACCCGAATCCAGGAGCTGATCAGGTGTTTGTCGCACTGCGCACTGTCTGAAGAGACCGCACGGAGAGAAGACAAACCTGTCTCTGAGAGGTCGAGCAAATTCTAAAGCATAACTGTGCTGTAGAATATCAAAGACCCACCGGTCTGAGGTGATTTTGATCCACTCCTTGTAGAAGAGGGAAAGATATCCTTCTAGCCTGGGAACCGAAGAGTGGACCGGCAACGTTTCATTGGGCAGATGTAGCAGAAGCTCTGTGCGTACAGGAGTTCCGAGCCAGTCTCTGGCCTCGAAACGAATGAGACCTGGACTGCGACCTCGAAGAGGGAGTCCTATGAGGCACCGGTCTCGTCTGATGACAACGCCGTTGGCCTCCGAACCCCAAAAACAACAGAATAACATAAGACGGAATGTACAAAACAGATCTGTCACCGAAAACAAAGTTCTGCCTGCAAGTATCCAGAGAAGCTGAACACAGGCTTTTTATTTTTTTTTAAACTTTATAACTATGATCCATCCAAGGAAAGAATTAGAGGAAAACAAAGATTAAAGAAATTCTGTAAACTATCCTCTAAATGAACTGGGGAACCGATGATGCAACTGTCCATCTGCTGGAGTCAGAGAAATAATGAAGGTTTACAGAGGGCGCAGCAGTTATGAGGGACCACCCTCTCAGTTTTTGCTCTGACTCCATCTGCTGGAAGGGGGACATAACCCACGGTCTGGACTGATCCTGGTACATACAGGGAAGTACTATTTCCACTGAGTTTCTCTCCCTCCAAGTTCATATCATGAGCTCTTGGTCCTGGAATTTGCCTATGAATATCAAACCAAACCAAACCAAATCAACCAAAGCCCAAAACATCTTGGATGAGAGTATAACATCATTCCCCTGACAGTTCTTGTACTGGACTTGGACTTGTTTCTGCTTACCTGTTCTTCAAGTGCTGAATACTACCAAGGCATTTGAGGCGCCCATTTACCATGATAGCCAGTCTGGTGCAGAGCGCTTCACACTCTTCCATGCTGTGGAAAGAGAACATATGCACTAGCTTATTAAATCTGAAAACATTTAGGGGGTAATTTTCTAACTGCTTACACTAGTGTAAAGTCTCATGATGCAAGAGAGTACCATCAGCCTTTGAAGGGCAGGGGGAACTCCACTTTAATTCACTTGTGCATCTTCTTCCTATCAAACCATCAATCCTCTGCCCTTCTATCTTCCATTCAACCTCCATTACTCTGTCCTATCCTTCTTCCTTCCAATCACTTTATTACTACTTGCGTACAGTGCTTATGTTCCATTTATTTACTTCTGCAGTACCTCTCTATCCATCTTCTAGCCTTCATCCCTTTGGCATAAACGTTACATCTAATAGCTGAGGAATCTGAAATCCCAAGCAAGGATCCCCTTTCTACCTCATAGCCTTGAACAATTTTCTTAATTTCTTTCTTCTTAAATTTACATTGTAAATCCCTTACGGAAGGGACATAATCATCATCCTCTGAGCTGCCTTGTGTCCAACAATGAAGCTGCTTAAACTGAAGCAGGGTGCAGACAGCCAATGAACAAGATCTCCCCACCTTTGCTAATGAGCTGGTCATGTGGAATCAGTATGGTTCTATTCCTGAATCTGTGAAAATAAAACTCTGGCAGATGTGTAGTGGTTTAGTAATATAAATCTCTACTAGGGATTAAACCAAAGACCATCAAGCTGAAACAAGAGACCAAGCTGAGTTGCAACTTTTGTGCATGGTTATGGAGCCACCTGGAGTTTTAATTGTAATGTTATTTTTCTTGGGCCTCCTATTTCGTTCCATTTTGCCTTATTATCCTACACCAGCTGTCCAGGGCCAGCCAATAATAACCTTACTGACCTATGTGATGTAAGAACTACCGATCGCCCAGTTTTGATGATGTCAAGGATTAAATTCCAAAGGAAGCGGCGAGCCTTAGGGTCCATGCCTGTAGTTGGCTCATCCTGTAAACAAGGCAAAAATATCTATCGTTCCAGTTCTACAGAACTTAATTTCAATAATTTTAAGTCTTATTATTTTGTTATACTTGAGATACGATACAGCTTTGAAGGGGGATGCACATAGCACTCTATAACATGAAATACTAATACCCATTTACCAAGCATCAAAGCCTCCTATATATAACACTTTTCTGTCCTATTCCAGTACAGTTTTGCTTTCACTTTTTAGAATTCTGCTTTTTGAAACAAGTTTGCCTTAAGCATTTAAAAAAATTCCACAATTGCCTATTTCTATTACATTTAATTCATGGCAGAAATGGATGAAGAGTCCCAAATTTTCAATGTATCTATAAGGCCACACACATATATAAAGTATGTAAAGAAATGCTATTCACTGGTGATAGTAAAAATACCATAAAAAGTGTAGAAAACACAATGTATTGGGGCTTAGAGTTGAGCATGTGCTGAAGCACTAAAGTCTTGCAAAGTTTTGTGGCCCAGTAGGGAAATCGCACTTCTCAGCAGGAAAATAAAGGAAGGGTAGGGTTAGGGTTAAATGTGGCCTTGTGTACTCCAGGAGGAAAATCTCCTTACCAGAAAGATGAAGGCAGGGTAGCCAATCAGAGCAATGGCAGTAGACAGCTTCCTCTTGTTTCCACCACTGTATGTGCCGACTGGTTTGTCTGCATATTTGGTTAACTCCAGCTTGTCTAGTGCCCACTTCACTACCTAAAAAACAAAATAATCAAAGCTAAATGAAATATATTTTGTCTGCTACTTTCAGAGACTTTGGGGGTAACCATGAGCCCGATATTCAGTAGTGAAGTTGACAACAAAGTTAACCAGATAATTTTATCTGCTTAATTTTATCCAGATATTCAGCAGTACTTATCCTTACATGCTGCTGGATATACTATACCCAGATAAAGTTAACATGATGAAGTTATTCGATTAAGTTCGCCCTGACTAGACTTGTCTGGTTATCTTCAGTTGGTCAATGATGAATATCAGCATTCTTTGATTAAAGTTATTTGACCGGTAAGCAGAATAGAAATACTAATAAAGTTTCGCTGTGCCCGGAAACACCTCCAAATCCATCTCTTCTTATGTGGGTTAATCTAGTCCAGGCAAAATTTACCCAGAGCAAGAAGACATTTTTGAAAACAAAGACTTGTCAGGCAACTCTCAAAGTTATCCAGACAAATCTTTTGAATCTTACTTAGAATAACCATGCACTGCCCTGCTACTTGGACAGGTTCCAAAAACCCTGTGATTTTTAGCTGATAATGTCCTTTCTTTGAATCCAGCCAGACTAGCAGGAATTATCCTCCCAACCAGCAGATAGAATCTAACAGGTTTGCTGACATCACCCCTTATAGGCTCCCATGCTGACCTCAGCCTGCAACTATTCTATGTAGCAAGCTAAGATGAACATTTTTAATACACTAAACTTTTCTTCATCCCTCAAAGCAAAAACCAGAGGGCTTCAAAGGGAGAAACAAAAAACAGAAACAAGAAATGGGACATTACCTGCATTCCTTGATAAGATTTATTACCTGACCATCCAGTATGTTAACTAGCACACACAATCAGGCCAATACAGTAAGGCCCCGCTTGGCCGAGCGCACTGTTTAACCTGCAATTGGCCGCGCATTCTCGACACGCGTCTATTACCCCTTATACAGTAAGGGGTTTAGCGCATCAATAATGCGCAGCCAACCCCCCCTCCCCCCCACAAACTAATAGCGCTCAATACATGCAAATGCATGTTGCTGAGGCTATTAGTTAGTCCATGGGATACTGAAAGTAAAATGTGCGGCCAAACTCGGTAAAGTGTACAGAAAAGCAGAAAATACTGTTTTTCTGTACACCCTCCGACCTAATATCCTAGCAATTTTAAGTCAGAGGAACCAAAACTTAAAAAAAAAAGTAAAAGTAAAAAAAATCCTGCCCGGTTAGCAAAATGAAAGCTCAGTTTTACCAGCATCTGTTTTTCTAACCCGTGCTGTCAGCGGGTTCGAAAACAGATGTCAGTAAAATAGAGCGTTAGATGTTGACCCCGCTTACAGCCAACTTTACCGCTAATAAGGAGGTGCTAGGTATGCGCTCTTGTCCCTAGCGCCTCCTTATTAGTGCACCACCTCATTTAAATACAGAATTGCATGCCCAGGATAGGCGCCTGGGCACGTGTTGGGAGAGCTCAACACGGAGTGCCTGTTCTCCCGCATTTTTTACTGTATTGGCCTGAAGCATTTTTTCTGAAAATGAATCAGAGAAAACTACACTTGACATAACAGGAAGGGTCCTGAACTGGTCTGGCTAGACTCAAGGAAAGGACAGTATCAGGTAAAAAATAATTTTTCCTTCCTCTTCATCTAGCCAGACCAGTCCAGATGCAAGGCATGTCCTTGAGCAATTCCTCTACTGAGTGGGACATTGCCAAGACTGCTCTCAAGACTTCCGAATCAAAGGATGCTTCTTCCCTGGCTCTAAGGTCGAGATGATAGTGCTTTGAATAACTATGCAAAGAACACCAGGCTGCCATTCTGTAAATCTCCAATGGTGGCAGCAGGCAAAGATCTGTCCACAAAGCTGCCTGCACCCTGGTAAAATAAGAACATAAGAAATTGCCATGCTGGGTCAGACCAAGGGTCCATCAAGCCCAGCATCCTGTTTCCAACAGAGGCCAAAACCAGCCCACAAGAACCTGGCAATTACCCAAACACTAAGAAGAACCCATGCTACTGATGCAATTAATAGCAGTGGCTATTCCCTAAGTATAATTGATTAATAGCCATTAATGGACTTCTCCTCCAAGAACTTATCCAAACCTTTTTTGAACCCAGCTACACTAACTGCACTAACCACCTCCTATGGCAACAAATTCCAGAGCTTTATTGTGCGTTGAGTGAAAAAGAATTTTCTCCGATTAGTCTTAAATGTGTTACTTGCTAATTTCATGGAATGCCCCCTAGTCCTTCTATTATTCGAAAGTGTAAATAACCGAGTCACATCTACTCGATCAAGACCTCTCATGATCTTAAAGACCTCTATCATATCCCCCCTCAGCCGTCTCTTCTCCAAGCTGAACAGCCCTAACCTGTTCAGCCTTTCCTCATAGGGGAGCTGTTCCATCCCCATTATCATTTTGGTTGCCCTTCTCTGTACCTTCTCCATCGCATCTATATCTTTTTTGAGATGCGGCGACCAGAATTGTACACAGTATTCAAGGTGCGGTCTCACCATGGAGCGATACAGAGGCATTATGACATTTTCCGTTCTATTAACCATTCCCTTCCTAATAATTCCTAACATTCTATTTGCTTTTTTGACTGCTGCAGCACACTGAGCCGACGATTTTAAAGTATTATCCACTATGATGCCTAGATCTTTTTCTTGGGTGGTAGCTCCTAATATGGAACCTAACATCGTGTAACTACAGAAAGGGTTATTTTTTCCTATATGCAACACCTTGCACTTGTCCACGTTAAATTTCATCTGCCATTTGGATGCCCAATCTTCCAGTCTTGCAAGGTCCTCCTGTAATGTATCACAGTCTGCTTGTGATTTAACTACTCTAAATAATTTTGTATCATCCGCAAATTTGATAACCTCACTCGTCGTATTCCTTTCCAGATCATTTATATATATATTGAAAAGCACCGGTCCAAGTACAGATCCCTGTGGCACTCCACTGTTTACCCTTTTCCACTGAGAAAATTGACCATTTAATCCTACTCTCTGTTTCCTGTCTTTTAACCAGTTTGTAATCCACGAAAGGACATCGACTCCTATCCCATGACTTTTTAGTTTTCGTAGAAGCCTCTCATGAGGGACTTTGTCAAACGCCTTCTGAAAATCCAAATACACTACATCTACCAGTTCACCTTTATCCACATGTTTATTAACCCCTTCAAAAAAATGAAGCAGATTTGTTAGGCAAGACTTCCCTTGGGTAAATCCATGTTGACTGTGTCCCATTAAATCATGTCTTTCTATATGCTCTACGATTTTGATCTTGAGAATAGTTTCCACTATTTTTCCCGGCACTGAAGTCAGGCACAATTTCTTGGGAAGTGGCAAGCCCTTGGATATATAAGCATCCGCTATCACTTTCTTACTCCAATGAGCTATCGACAGCTTCAAAGCTGTTTTCTGATCCTTCTAGAACCACTAAACTGAACAAATGTTACTCCGAGATTATGAAACTATTAATGACCTTTAATTACAGCAAAAGAACTCTTCTTACATCTAAATGATGAAAATGAGAATACTCTTCTCCACCACAGTCCCTTTGAAAAGAAAAATACTATCTGATTAAGATGAAAAAAAAGGAAAACTATCTTAGAAAGGAACAAAGAAACCATGAGAATCTATACTGCCTCAGCCGAAGAATCCAAAAAAAGGATCTCTACTCAACAGAGCCTACAGTTATGAAATTCATCTGGTGGAACAATTGCAACAAGAACACACTGCTTTACAAGCAAGCAGCTTAACTGACGCCTCTCTCAGAGCTCAAAATGGATGGCCAAGCAAATTTAAAAACACCAAATTCTGATTCCAGGAGGTATTGATTCTCTTACTGAAGGCCAAATATGCTTTACTTCCTGAAGGAAACAAAACATGTTCAGAGGAGATGATAAAGGTCTGCCCATCTGAAACAGGAGATAGCTGCTACCTCACCCTATGGATTTAAGGGTCACCCTTTATCCAGTTCCCCCTGCAAGAATTCTAAGTTAAATGGCACTGAAGCTCTTCTAGCCTAGTGTTTCTTAGCCCTCTCTTAGAAGCACACCTAGCCAGCTGACCTTTCAGGATTGCACAAGATACATTTGCATATCCTGAGCTTCCAATGAATGCAAATCTATCTTATGGATATCTTGAAAACCTGGCTGGTTAGCTGTGTCTCCAGGAGAAGGTTGGGAAACACTGCTCTAGCTGAGATATTCCTAATCAACCACCAATTCTCAAACAACTTCCTGACTCTCGATTATGCTAAGGCTGTGCAAACTTTCTTGGACCACAAAAAGGTATTTACAATCTTCTGACAATATCCATTCTCTGATGAGCTCTCTCAAAAGCCAAGCTGAAAGATAAAAATGAGATGGATCCTTGTGAACCAATGGCCCTGAACAGGGAGCCCCTGTCCTGATCAGGGCCGGAGGAACCACTAGGCGAGCTAGGCCTGTGCCGAGGGCGCTGCGAGTTAGGGGGCACCACGGCAGGCGGCAGAATTTTAAAAGGGCAAAAAGTGCCCTTTCAAAATTCTGCCAGCCCCCGCCTCACCGTGCCACCCTCCCGATGCCCCCCTTGTGGTCCAGCGGAGGGCCCGGGAGCAATCTGCCACTCCCGGGGCCTCGGCTTCCACCAAGCAAAATGGCGCCCGTGGCCTTTAGCCCCTGTCACATGGTAGGGGCTAAAGGCCACCAGCGCCATTTTGGTTAGTGGCAGCCGAGGTCCCGGGAGCGGCAGATCGCTCCCGGGCCCCCATCTGGACCACCAGGTATTTTGTAAGTTTTCTTTTGGGGGGGGAGGAGTTGGGGCTGCGACTGGGGGCGGCGCAAGGCTGAAGGTGCCTAGGGCGCCCAATCCCCTTGCAACGGCCCTGGTCCTGATGCAACAATAGTAGATTCCGTCTAGCATACTCACTAGGTCCTCATACCAAGGAGGACTTGGCCAATTAGGAGCTATCAATATCACTATCCCCTGAAATGTTCTGAAAGACTCTGCCCACTAGAGACCTGAATTGGCCAGTCTTGAATCGGAGCATCCAAACCGGATGATCTCTTACCCTTCTTTGGCTGAAAAATCTTCACAACTGTGTGTTTCTGCTGACCACCACCAAGTCCATCACTGGTTCTCTCCATTTGAGTACAATCTGGGAGAACATCTCCTGGGACAGACTATCCTCCAAGGTCTAGCCTGTTGCGACTGAGGAAGAATGCTTGTAAGTTCTCTACTCCTGCTTTAAAGTGGCAGAGAACTCTTAATTGCTTCTCCAGCCTGACTAACTGCAGATCTACCTCTTCTCCCATATACTGACACCTGATCCTGCCTCAGGAATCACATATGCCACCACTGTGGCATTGGCTATATGACCGCCTGACTCTGAAGAATTGAAGTAAACAAAAAGAAGTGCCTTCCCTGTCACTCTGGTTTCCAACTGATTAATAAAATTTGAAAGAAGCCAAATTGTCCAAGTGCCTACAGTCACTATACAGTGAGCACCCCAGCTCCAGAGACTGACATCCATTATCCACATGGGAGATTCTAGATTCAAAATCTACTCCCACTGTCAGGTACTTACGAACTAGCTACCAAAGCAAAACGCTCTCTGGCTTATGTAAACAGAAATACACCTTTGACTGAGGAGACCACTTTGAGAGCAAGTCCCTCTGCAAGGGTTTCATGTGCTCCCTTACCCAAGGCACTAAATCCAAGGCAGCCATGATGGAACCCAATACCTGAAGATAAATCTACACTGTGGATCTCTGAAACCTCAATAAACCATGCACTTGATTCTGCAACTTCCAGATCTTTATGTCTGTCACCAGGTCTCTGCCTTCCTTGGTGTCGAACTGAACCCTCACATACTCCTGGATTAAGAAAGAAGCAATATGCTCTTGTGGAAATTGTAAATCCAGCCCAAAACATGCAATAACTGCATCACTCTGGCCATTGCCAAGTCACTTTCCTTGGAAAACTTTGGTCAGATCTACCAATCATCTAATCACGGATACTCCAAAATACCTTCTCTGTGCAGGGCCGTCACCACAACTGTTGCCTTGGAAAAAGATCTTGGAACTGTGGCCAACCCACAAGAGAAAGCCTGACACTGAAGATGTCTTCGCTAGCCCCTCCCCTCAATCTCTGCAAGGCGAAGATATTTCTGATGTCTCTTTTATCGGGATATGCAGATATGCCTCCATCAGATATATCCATCCTAAAATGGAACGCCTTCAGAGCCTTGTTGAACTGCTTCAGGTCCAGAATAGGGAAAAGGAACCCTCCCTTCTTTAGGACCGCAAAGTAAATTGAGAACCAATTGAGAGTACAGGACCAGAACAAATGCCCCTGTATGTAGCAGCCATGATTGACAAGGGGAAATCAAAGTACCTGAAATAGGACAAGAACATTCCAGAACATAGCCATCCTCCCACAACCCCTAAGATCCAAAATAATGTGAACCTAGTTCTGGTAAAATTCTGACAAACAACCGCCTGCCTAACCTTTGTACTGGAGAACAGCCTCCCACATCTTCATTGGAAGGTCCGAAAACTTCTGGACTGCCCCAAAACCTCCTTTCTAGGAATTCTGAATGGACTGGAACCTACTAAAGGGTCTAGACCGCTGGCCAAGCTTCAGTCTCCCTGGCTTCACAGGCTTGGAATCCCTAGTGCTAGCCCCAATGTCCACTTAAGAGATAATTTCAAAAGGAGTTACACGTGTAAATGTAACATACTATCTTAGCAATTTTAAAAAGCCATTTACACCTGAATATCCTATGGACAATTTAATGGCATAAATTGTAGCAATTTTCAAAAGCCCTCTTACACAGGTAAATTGCATTTACATGTGTAAAATCCAATTTTAAGTGTATAAATGCTTTTTAAAATCAGGCCCTTAGGCTTGTCTTCAGGCAATCTGGGGATTTTTAATTCCCCCCCCCCCCCCTCACCACCATGGTATCACCATCGTTTCTAAATCTTCTTCAAAAAGACCACCCTAGAGATAAGGGGCAAGATGGCGCCCTGAGAGCAAGACGCCATCTTGCCCCTTAAAAATTTCCTGTTAAAAATCTTCATGCTATAATGCCACTGAAAAGAAAAGGAAAAGTGAGGGTTTTTCCCTCAATAACGACTCAACTTACCGATCAGGCTTTAATAACTCGCTTCATTTCTGCGGGAGAAGCAGATTTTGGGAGGATTCCCCCGCTGTGCTCGTAGCTGGAGGAGAGCGCCGTCAGCTAGGGTGGAGCTGACTCCAGACGCGCTACAGCTGTCGAAGGCTGATGAGGTCACCGAACAGGCGAATCAGGAAGGAGGATCTGTCGGCATCTACACTGCCAGGGATGGGGAAAAATACAACGGGGGAGGATTCTGAAACCCCGGTAGGACTCCCAGGTACATCGACCTTGAAGGCGATACCTATACATCGGGTGAGCAGCTAACGTCCCCGACTAAACCTGTGGTAGTAAATTTGGAGAATCTCTGGGAGCTGGTAGCAGGACTTTCTGTTGCTATAAAAACATGCAATAGTAAAATGGATCATTTAACTGTTTCTGTGAATAACAAAATTCAAGACTATGAGAATTCCTTGGAAGCTGTTAAGGTGTCAGTAGCTAAAGCTGAAACAGATACAACAAATTAAGAACTTTAATATGGCCACTGTTAAATATAGAACTGCTCTATCCCGGAGATTAGAGATTCTTGAAAACTAGAATCGTCGGTTAAATGTGAGATTGATTAATTTTCCCAGGGTTATGGGTGAAATGGCGAAAACTACTTTTAAGAGGTACCTTAGTGAGGTACTTCAAAGATCTGAATCGCAGACACCAATGATTAATAAAGTGTATTTCATATCCAACTCTTTGGTTGAGAGACGTACTATGGTTGATCCGGGTGATATGCCTTTAGATATGCAAAACCTAACTTCTTTTTTGGAATCATCGGGTATTGAAATGATTGATCGCCCTACTTTATTGGTCTCTTATTGCTGAACAAGACAGCAGTAGCTGATGTCTTCCTATTTTTGTCATTTAAATATACCATTTCATGGCTCTATAGTAAGAATGTTTCCTGATATTTCAAAAGTAACTCAAGAGAGATGTAAAGGCTTCCTGTTAATGAGACAAGAAACAATATCATTGGGAGCCTCTTTTTTTATTGAGATACCCTTGTAAATGCATTGTAAAAAAAAGATAATGATCTGTATATATTTTTTGTGCCAGAACAACTGAGAGTTTTCCTTGATTCATATACTTCTTAAAAATGTATCCCATAGTCTCTAAAAAAAAAAAAAAAAAGATTTATGCTTCTTCAATCAGGTCTATACCTATTCCTGTAATATATTACTTTGTACTCCATTTTAACTGCCCCTGATAGTATTGCTGAATTGTGAATTTGTAATAAGCCATTAAGAAATGCTTTTGTCTTCATTGATGCTTAATTTTGAGAAAATATTATAATGGCTTATCCGTGTTTCCTTTGATAAAATACTTGTATGTATTAGTAAAAGTCATAAATTAATAATAAAAAAAAAAAAAAAAAAGACTACCCTAGAAAGGAACGTTTGTTCCACCTTGCCTTGGAAATTGAAATTGTTGACTAGTTACGTAGCCACAGCAAACTACAGGCAGCTACAATGGAAGCCATACTCCTACCCGAAGCCTGACAAATGCAATCCTGCCCTAGCAACAATACCACTGCACACAGCAGACTACAGCACCAAACCAGCAGTGTCAAAAGCTCACTTAAGTACAGCCTCTGTCTTCCTGTACGGAGCGTTGAGGACAGAGCCCTCTTTAAAATTTAACCCTGGGGCATGCCATTATACAGATATCAAATCCTTATCTATGCCAGAGAATTGCTTTGGTTTCCTTAACCGTGACATTATAGGGTCTTCTGAATTAACAGATTCCTATTATTTTATTTTATTTTAATTTTTTGCTATGTCCAACATTTTTAGGGACTGTGAAACTGTGGGAGAAAGTCCCACTTGCAGAACAACTGAACTGTAGCTGAATTATCTTTTCTCTAGGGGAACATTCCTCCTCCTCCAACTCGCCCTTACTGCCACTTTCCCTTAAAACCTGAAGGCTCACAAGTAACAGATCCAAAACTGCAGGACACAAGAAGAAGCAAGCACATCTCCACCTGAAGAAATGGGAGCTGCTCCTCTTGAAACTCCACCTGGAAAAGCCATGGACCAGATCATTGTAACGTCAGAGACCACCGGAACCAGTTTAGGAGGCCCCTGATCTGAGCTACGCCCTACTCATGGTTCCAATAAGGCCACTGTTCCTGCTGTGGTAGCAAGCATGCCGGCAGGAATGGTCTGCAGACAACCTTGCTGATGCGGCCCTCCCAGGGCAGATGATTCCACATGCTGCCTTTTCTCCCTCTCCTTGCCACAAGATTTACATAAGGTTCCCCCTCCCAGTGCCTGACAGCTGGATGCATATGCACTGCAAACTACCAAGCATTTCCCGCGCTCCTGAAGAAGCACCATTGCTTCCTACCTTACCTCTCTTGTCTCAGCCTGCAGTCCCTCAGATGGCAAACCATTCTTCTGCCTTCGGTTTTCTTTCTTTTTTTTTTTTTACAGCTTTAACAATCAGGAACTAAGCACAGCCACAGGGCTCAGGAGAAGGGAGTTAAAAATAGAGAGGAAGCCTTGTTTAGTCTATTTTTTTTTTAAGGGGACATTGTGGAAGAGGGGAGAAAAAGCATGGGGAGGGAAGGAGGAAGAAGGGTAATTCCAAAGACTGTAACTGGGAAAAATCCTGACCCAACAACTAGAAGTCCCCTGGTCCACTGGCTGTGCTCAACCAAAGGAGGGAATACAAGACTTTCACCTCAGAAGCTGCTATTCAATTTTCTACCTTCTTCACCAGGCCTCAGCTCAAATCACAGGATGCTTGCCTGCCATCTGCTGGAGACAGGAAATACTGGTAGGCTGAGGTCAGCACAAGACCCTATAAAGAGTGATGTCAGCATTTCTGTTAGTCTTTGTCTCCAACTGCTGGATGGGAGGCATAACCTGCATGTGGACTGGTTTGGCTGGATGAAAAGTAATGAAAATTTTCATAGTGAACACACCATAATTGTTAAAATTTATAGACAGGAGAAAATGTCAACATTTGTCATGCTCCTTTGTTATCTTCTTAATGCTGAAGGCCAAGGCAAACTTCATACATGATGAGATTCTTAATAGTGGTGAAAAACTATTTTATATGTCTTGAAAACAACAGTTATTAGATGAATATATAGTTTCTGTGCAGCCTGCAACATTGTTCTTGAAGTTCTTATCCCCTCCTCAACTTACCCTCTCCTCATCCTTCCACGGAATCCCACGCAGGCGGGTATAAAGCTCCAGATGCTCTTGTGCAGTGAGCTCATCAAAGAGTGCATCAAACTGGGGGCAATAGCCAATACTCTGCTGGACCTGCAGGAGTTCCTTCAGGATGCTGTGGCAAAATATGACTTAACTATTCATCAATTTCATAGCTTTAGTGCAAATTCTAGTCATATACTTAGCCAAATATTTACTCACTTATTCACTCCTTATCTACAGTATTAACTTAATTTCAGCCATACCTCCATCACAGCAATTTGTCTACTATAGTTCGGCCATCTCTCTGCAAATCCAAAGCATTTACCCATCAACCATCTACCAATCAATCTGTCAATCATCATTGCAGTTAATCTCCTGCCTTTCAACCTCCAGAATGTCCCTTATTCCAGGATAAATACCACTCTATGCATGTACCTGTGTCCATTGATGAATGCCTCTCCTCCTGTAGTGCTCTCATCACCTGTTAGCATTTTAAAGCTTGTGGTTTTCCCAGCTCCATTCACTCCAAGGAGACCAAAGCATTCACCTGGCCGCACACCTGCACAAAGGCGATCTACAGCTAGGATACGACCCATTTTCCGAGATTTGTACACCTCAAATAATAAAAATAAAACACTAAAAGATGAATTTTCAAAACATTTCACATGTAAAAATTAGCATATATGCACATAAGTAGCCTCTATTAGCGCATTCTGTATTTTATAAAAGTCCAAAATATGGGTGTATTTTCACTTTCACGCGCATGAATATGCATGTAAAAAAGAGGCGGTCTAAGGGGGTTAAAAAAACCCACTTATATGTGTACATTTTCCAATTTACTCGCGTATTTTTGCACCTGCTAATTATCCGAAGCAAGTGAGATTAGTTGTGTTTATTGTGTAGTATTTGACTGAGGAGGAAGTCTGGGTGAACTGGGGGGAGTTCAGGCTGAAGAACCAGGAAAGTCTCAATGACCCAGAGAAGGACTTGTTAAACTGGTTGATTAATTGCTATACGCTCAGGGGCGGATTTTAAATGCCCTGCGTGCGTAAATCCGGCCGGATTTATGCGCGCAGGGCCCTCGCCCGCCGGCACGCGCAGAGCCCCGGGACACGCGTAAGTCCCGGGGCTTCGTAAAAGGGGCGGGGAGGGGGCATGTCGGGGGCGTTCCCGAAATGATGCGGCGTTTCGGGGGTGGGCCCGGGGGCGTGGCGCCAGCCGGGGGCGTGGTCGAGGCCTCTGGACCAGCCCCTGGGTTGGGTGATGGCGCGCCAGCAGCCTGCTGGCGCGTGCAGATTTACATCTGCTTTTAGCAGGCGTAAATCTGCCAATAAAGGTAAGGGGGGGTTTAGATAGGGTCGGGGGTGGGGTGGGTGAAGGAAAGTTCCCTCCGAGGCCGCTCCGAAATCGGAGCGGCCTCGGAGGGAACAGGCAGCGCGCGCTGGGCTCGGCGCGCGCAGGTTGCACAAATGTGCACCCCCTTGCGCGTGCCGACCCCGGATTTTATAAGATACGCGTGGCTACGCGCGTATCTTATAAAATCCAGTGTACTTTTGTTCGCGCTTGGTGCGCGAACAAAAGTACGCGATCGCGCAAATTTTTAAAATCTACCCCTTAAAATTGGGTTTTACACATTTAAATGTTCTTTACCCATGTAAGTGGGGTTTTGAAAATTGCTACAATATATGTCATTGAATTTCTCCATAAGATATTCATGTATAAGTGTACTTTATGTGCGTAAATAGTTTTTTAATATTGCTACAACAGTATGTTACATCTACACATGTAACACTTTTAAAAATTACCTCCATAAATCATTACTTGTGCGGGTAAGTCCTATTTAAATTTTACATGTAAAATATACACAGGTATAATTTTAAAATAGGTGAGTGAAGTATGCATGTTTAATGCAATGATTTATGTGGTTTCAATGCATTGCATATATTTGCGCATCAACCTATATATATGCGCAAATGACGCAGGGTAGAGATAAGCATATTTTATTAAAACGAGCGCATATCGTACATGCGTGTTATAAAATACTCTAGTAAATCTGCACATGGCCACATACAAGCATATATTCTGCCATGCGCAGTATTTTGAAAGTTATCCTTTCATTATCTTTTATTTTAATTAAGGTAATTAGTAATAATTTACCAGTTGTCTTCTTTCATTCAATAATAAGCAAATCTATAGGTTCAGACATGAACAACCCTTCTTTCGAAAGAAACACAATTGACTTTAATAGGATATCCTTGTACTTTGGATTCTTGGAATCCAATGTATTTCCTGCAAAATACTGAATACTTAATGTTTCAGCATTTAGTTTCTTATAATCAACCTTTCTCTGATGCCTTTCTTCCGCTTTGTCAAATTGACATCACTTTTGTTTTGTTTACAGCAGTGTAATGTATGTCTGGTGGTAGTTAACCAATATGGAAGACTTTTTTTTTTTAATAGGAAAATTGTTCTTACCTGCTAATTTTCGTTCTTGTAGTACCACAGATCAGTCCAGACTCCTGGGTTTTGCCTCCACTCCAGCAGATGGAGACAGAAGGTTTTACTGACACTGTCACTTAACCTGGTGTTCCACCTGCAATCCGTCAGTATTGACCTGTACCCAAGCCAAGATGGAAAATTATACCAAAACTCAATGTAACCTATCAAACATCTCCTGTCGAACGAGCAGGAGAAGAAAGAACCAATAAATCTGACCGATCCTTATAACCATGTCAGCATGTGCAACTATCACCTGAGCCAGAAAAAGCCAATTGAAAATCCTTCAGCTTATATACAAAAAACTACAGATTGAGCGGACTCTCCAAACACGGGCGGGTCTCTGGACTGATCTATGGTACTACAGGAACGAAAATTAGCAGGTAAGAAACAAATTTCCTTTCCCTGTACATACCCAGATCAGTCCAGACTCCTGGGATGTACCACAGCTTGCCAAAACCAGATGGGACTGCGAGAGTCCTGCTCGAAGTACGCTTTCCCCAAAGCTCCTAGACTCTGGCACCTGGACATCCAGACGATAATGCCTGGCGAAAGTGTGCAATGACTTCCAAGTAGCTGCCCTACTAATCTCTTGTGGCGACACTGACTAACATTCATCCCAGGATGCCGTTTGCGATTGCATCGAGTGAGCTCTCCGACCCTGAGGCACTGACCGACCCCTGCAAATGTATGCCGAAACTATGGCCTCTTTCAGCCACTGTGCTATGGTCACCTTTGAAGCTTTCTGCCCTTTCTTTGCACCATTCAAAAGAATGAAAAGATGAACAGACACTCAAACTATTAGTGACCTCCAGATATCGTAATAGTACATGCTTGACATCCAGACACCTCAACTCCTTATCCAAGGCCACTGACCTATCCAATTGGAAAGATGAAACAACCTTTGGAAGGAAAGAAGACACTGTATGCAATGAGATTCCCGAATCCTGAAAACCTTAGGAAATGCTCTCTACAAGAAAGGGCTTGCAGTTCTGAAATCCGCCTAGCCGAACAAATTGCCACCAGAAAAATTACTTTGATAGTAACATCCTTCAAAGTCGCACTGCATGGTGGTTCAAAGCGCCATGGAGAACAAAGTTTTCGCATTGGGGGACACAAATGTTTGACTCCCCCGCAATAACTGTACAACATCCGGATGCGCAGCCAGAGACACCCTGTGCCTCTTGCCCCTAAGGCACCCCAAGGCGGCCACCTGGACCCTTAAAGAGTTGAAAAACGTTTAACTAAACCTTGCTGTAAAAAGGACAAAATGTGGGCCACCGAGGCTCGAAACGGATTCACACTAAGCTCCTTGCACCAAACCTCAAACACCTTCCACACCTGCACGTATGCCAAGGAGATTAACTTCTTCCTTGCTAGTAACAAAGTGGTAAAAACATTCTCCGGATACCCCTTTTCACTCAGACGCTTCCTCTCAAAAGCCAAGTCACGAGGGAGAAGCAACCTGCCTAATCCAAAAATATAGAACCTTGGCACAGTAGGTTGGGAAGATGAACCAGACGTAGTGAACCATCCACTGTGAGATTGACTAAATCCATGAACCACAGTCGATGAGGCCATTCTGGCACCACCAGAACTACTTGCCCTGGATGAAGCTCTATTCTTTGCAAGACTTTGCCCACCAGTGGCCATGGCGGGAACACATACAGGAGAATACTTTATGGCCACGGGAGGACCATAGCATCAACTCTCTCTGCCCTATGTTTTCTTCTTCGACTGAAGAACCTTGGAGCTTTGGCATTCTTACTTTCCCATGAGATCCAAACACGGTACTCCCCACCTGCGATGAATCAGGAGCATGGCTTCTTCTGACAACTCTCACTCCTCGGGATCCAACTGTTGGTGACTGAGGAAATCCGCCTGGACATTGTCCAACCCTATGTGGAAAGCTGCCAGCATCTCCAGGTGGCGCTCTGCCCATTGAACTAACTCTTGGGCCTCTTGCACCACTGCCTGACTCTTTGTACTGCCTTGCTGGTTGATGTAAGCCACCGCCATCTCATTGTCTGACAACACTCTCACTGGCCTGCCCTGAACAAGAGGCAAGAAGGCCTGCAAAGCTAGATGCACCGCTCTCATCTCTAGATGGTTGATGGACCATGATATCTCCTCGAGACCAGAGTCCCTGCGCCACTTGAGCCTGATACACAGCCCCCCCCCCCCAACCAGATAGGCTGGCATTGGTTGTGACCACAATCCAACTTGAAAACCTCCAAGGCCATCCCATGTCCCAAATTGTCCCTACATAGCCATCAATCCAGACTTGACCTAACATTTTCCGTAAGAGGCAGTGGCAGATGAAATTGCTCCATACTGGATTCCACCCGGACAGCAGACCGACTGAGAAGCCGCATATGAGCGAATGCCCAAGGAACCAATTCCAAAGTGGAAGCCATAGACCCAAGGATCTGCAGATAGTCCCAGACCCTGGGAACCGCACTACTTAGCAATCTGCCAATCTGTCCTTGGATTTTGAGAATCCACTCCTCGGTAAGAAAAACTCTCCCGAGTCTGCTGTCGAAGCGTGCTCCCAGGAATTCCAGAACTAGAGATGGCACCAGCTGGCTCTTGGGAAAATTCACAACCCATCCTAGGGACCATAAGCATTGCAGCACTACTGTCACCGACTGACAACAGAAGTCTCCTGACTTTGCCCGAATGAACCAGTCGTCCAAATACGGGAGAACCAGGATGCCCTCCTGCCGAAGAACTGCTGCTACTATGACCATTACCTTTGTAAAGGTCCTCAGTGCTGTTGCCAACCCAAAAGGCAGGGCACAAAACTGAAAATGATCTCCAAGGATCATGAACCTGAGAAAACTTTGATGGTCCAGACAAAATGGGATGTGGAGGATAGGCCTCGGTCAAATCTAGAGAAGCCAAAACCTCCCCTTTGCGCACTGCAGCAATCACCGATCTCAACGTTTCCATTTGAAAATGAGGTACTTTGAGCGTCAGATTCACCTTCTTTAAATTCAGAATCGGACAAAAAGCACAGTCCATCTTCAGTACCACAAAATAAATGGAATACTTCCTGTTTCCCATTCCTTGACGGGTACTGGTACAATGGCCCCCAACAGATGTAGACAACTGACAGTTTCTCAAACCACCCGCCTTTTCTGCTCGTAAGTGCAAGGGGACCTTATGAACAAATCTTTTAATGACCAAGCAAATTCTAAAGTGTAACTGTGTTCTATCACACTTAGGGCCTACTGATCCAAAGTGATCTTGGCCCACTCCTTGAGAAAAGATGTTAACTGACCTCCGATTCTTGGAAATGAGGGGCAGGCCGGCCTTGCTTCATTGGGAGGGCTTGGAACCCGAGGCTCCCTGACCGGAACCATTTCTGACTGGTCCACAGCCTCAAAAGAACTGATTCCAAGGCTGCTGCCTTCCGGCACTTTCTCTCTGAGCTCCATCCAAAAATGAGACTGCCGGAGACTCTGGTTCAACCAGAAATGAGCCTGTGTCGAAGAGAAGCTTCTGCCATGTCCTCTAGCAGCTTGTGCCCTTTAGTCCCTCCGAGAAGCTTCACAAGCTCCTCCAAGTCCTCACCAAAAAGCAGCTTCCCCTTAAAAGGAAGCAATCCCAGCTGAGACTTAGACCAAACATCTGCAGACAGACCAGTTCTTTAACCACAGAAGCCTTCTAGCGGAGACCACAGACATCATTGAATGAGAGGAAATGCTCATGAGATCATACAAGGCATTCGCCCCGTAGGCCACAACAGCTTCCAGCCTCTCGGCCTATTGAGCATCTTACAGAGATAACGACTTGTTGGACTGCAATTGCTGCACCCAGCGCAACCCGTCCCGGAGCATAAAACTGCTACATATAGCAGCGCGAATGCACAACGCAGACACCTAAAAAATCTTCTTGAGACGCACCTCCAACTGCATATCCTTAATTGCGGCCGAACCCACCACCGGAATCATTGTCTTCTTTGGCACGGCCAAAACTGAAGCATCCATCTTTGGCATCCGCAAAAGATCCAACGTGTCTTCAGGCAAAGGATACAGCTTCTCCATGGCCCTGCCAACCTTCAAGCCTGTATCTGGAGTCTCCCACTTCCGAAGCACTAACTTCTTCACTGACTTGTGGAAAGAAAATGTTTTAGTTGGCCCCCTCACGCCCCACATGACTAGATCCACTCCCTTGTGGTCCGAATCAGCCTGGGGAACTATAATTCCTACTGTATTTTCGCGTATATAACCCGCGGGTTGTATACAAATTTACATTCCGAACTGGTGGTGTGTGGGTTGTACATTGGTGCAGGTTATACATGTACGTACATGTACAGGCATTGAATTGTGAGATGTGAAATTGGTAATAATCTTGTAGTAGTTGTATTTTTCAGGATCTGGTCAACTAAAGGCATGACAACTACTGAAAAAGTCACACCTAATGAATTATGAAATGTTATAACAAAACAGTTTAATAAATTGTATATCGTTTTATTAAACATGTGCGGGGTGTACACGGGTGTGGGGTATACATAAACTTACATACATAGATCCCCATTTTTTGGGGGTTATACATGGGTATGAGTTATCCTTGGGTGCAGGGTATATACACGAAAATACGGTAGTTCATTTAGAAGACATGGTATTAAGGGCTACAATTTCTCCCGGTGAAAAAGATGAGTTACTTTTGGATCATCTCCCTCCACTGAGGGTGCTTGATCCCGTGCTTCATCAGGGTCCATGCCGTCCAAATGAGCATCTACCCCAGACGGATCTACCCCCAGGGGATCATCAACCTCCGAGCTCTCCAAGCTATCATCAGCCTTCCCCTGGGGCAACTGACACGCCAGCACCCTCTGAACTCTGGTCACTCCACCAGATTGAGACGAATATGGCCTCTTGGCCATAGCTGGCTCCTGGAGGTCTAGTGGTTTGGGATGGCGATGTCCAGCCACCCTTTTAGCCAAAAAAGCTTTGTGCAAAAGCAAAACAAAATCTGGGGAAAAATCCCCTGATTCTTCTGGATCCTACTCCAGGAGGTCTTCCTCCTCCCCCCCCAACAGAGGATCCCGGGGGCCCCGGGGATCTGAGGGCCTTTGATCAGCCGGCGACAGAGGCAGGGGCAGGGTAGCATCCCTGCAGACCCTGTCAGTCGCGACAGCAAAGGAAGACAAAATGGCCGCTGTTTCCACCGAAATCGAGAAGACACTATCAGGCTGCTCAGCTCCTCCCCACACTGCCTGTGGAGGATCATTGTCAGAGGCTCGCTGTGCACTCGCCGAGCTGCCTTCCCCTCCAAAGATGCAGCGGGAGCAAGTGCTGGCAAGGGAGCAGTGTGCGCGTATTCCCACAAGCTGCGCACTGTCCACTGCGTTGCATTGCAGCAAAAAACTCGCAAATGTTTGTTTTTGTTTTTTTTTTTACAAACATTCCCCGAGGCTGACTGCCCGATGTCCCCTCAGAGCACCGCGAAAACCTAAACACCTGACTGGCACAAACAGAGAAATAAACAAAAACAGAAAGGCCATTTTTGTTTTATACCTTATACTTGCGGCTGTAGGTTCCGGCTGTTCACCTGAGGGAGGGAGGAGAGGGACCTGGCCCCACCAGTTATTTCCCCTCTCAGCAGGTGAAGGATCTGGACAGACCCAGGAGTTTCCAACCCCTCCCACTCATTCAATCCTCTACCTGAAAGGATGGCCCCACCAGGACCTACTGACCTTCAGGGAGGGCTGAGTAGTAATCCTAAGCCTAACACTACTGCTAAAATCTTTTTTTTTTTTTTTTTTGTATTCTCCTCAGACTGCAGGATTTGCATTACCTTCCATCTGCTGGAGACACAGAAATACTGACAGACTGCAGGTGGCATTCTAGGTTAAGTGACAGTATCAGTAAAACTTTCTCTGTCTCCATCTGCTGGATGGGAGGCCAAACCCAGGAGTCTGGACTGATCTGGGCAGATACAGGGAATTAGCAAAATATCCTCAACATTAGACTAAACTCTACTTGTTTCAATAGTGCCACCAGATGTATGCAACACAGTACAAAGTCTCTGCTCATATTTTGGCTTGTAAGCCATTTGAGGAATTTAGACTAGACTACTATGAGTGTCTCAGTTTGTCACTATTCACAATGAACAGTTCAACTTGATGTTCAGAGTATTGAAAACTGTTGTGACAAAGCCAGACTGAAATAAATGTTTCAATACAAAAAAAAAGAAATGGATTCTTCTCGCTCTCTATACTTGATGGTACTAAAGCTGATTGGCCAGATTGTTCTTTTTAAATCAAAAGCCTATCCGCCACCCCCTAGGACACAAGACAATGATCAGGACTTGCAGTGACGGAGACCCTCAGCTGGAGGAGTGAAGCTCTGATGCACTTCCAGCAATGCAGAGTAGAAAGGTTGCCAACCAGATCAATTTTGACTTTTCCCTTGTGCCTGAACAGAAGGCCAGAATAAAGTTCAAAGCTCCATTTTGTTCTTCATTACATTACATGATAAATACTAATTCAAACCATTTCCCCCTTTCTTTAAAAACGTATGTGATGTACTTCTGGGGTTTTTTTTATTAGTCATTTTAGACATGTAATCACATTTTAAAACCACTGTCAAATGAATCAGAAGTAATTACAATCAATCAGATAACACCTGTGGGTTTTGAATCCTAATTAATAATGGTTCACACTTGTCTGGGTTCTCCTAATAGTCATAGGGAAATCCACAGCAGGCTACTTATGTACACACCTGGGCAGAATTTTGAGCTTAGCCTCCTATCTCATAAAGAAAAATGATGTGGGCTAATTGACATCCTGATACAGTAAGCTGCACAATACTCTTAAGATATGTGACATTAAACAGAATTAATTGAAAGTTCTTGTTCTCACAGGGAATTATGTCTTCTGCTTTGTTAATGTGATTTACTATACTAAAGCAATCATGTAAAAATAATATGCCATGAATCCAAGTTACTGTCATAGGATGTCCTATTCTTGCAAATCAAATAGAAAAGGAGTGTGTCCTTCAATCAGTAAGCAGTTGCACCATTGTTCTGGTATTTCATCTATACCAAAATTTCAAACAGAGAACATGCAAAGCCCCCAGACATGGACCGTGTTTCGCCGGGTAGCTGCGCTGGGAGGGACAAATCAGGTAATCTACAAATAAACTGAGAGGGAGAGGTAAATGACAGAAAAAAACATAGGCTACAAACAGCATAAACAATTAATCAAAGTGAAAAACAGAAGATTACACATAAACAAGCTCACAAAATGAAATTTGGTCAAGCAACATCAAAGACAAAGGGGTTTCTTACAGAATCGAAGCAATTTAAGAGGTTAAAGATTCCAAAACTCATGCCAAGGGAATAGAAAAGGAAGAGGGGAAACAGGGAGGGGAGGGAAGAAAGGGGAAGGGAAAGAAAAAAAGAGGAGGAGAGGGGAAGGGGAGGGGATAAAGAGCTTAGAAAAAAACCTAGGGAAAAAGCAGTTCTTTTTACTTTGATTTCTCTCTGTTTCTTTACCTATTGGCTAGTTGATGGTCATGTGACCCTCATTGATTTCTGATTGGTTGGGGATGCTATCTATCTTTTTGGGATTGGTTCAACTGTATCATATGCTAGTTTTGGAATCTTTCATCTCTTAGCTTGCTTTGATTTTCTAGGCATGGAAAGAAACCCTATGACTTTGATGTTGCTTGACTAAATTCCACTTTGTGAGCCTGATGGTATGTAATCTTTTGTTTTTCAATTTGATTATTTATTATATACGGTTTGTAGCCTCCACTTTTTCTGTCTTTTATCTTTCTCCATCTATTTGGTTGTAGATTACCTGATTTGATCCTCCCAACTCAGCTGCACAGCGAAACATGGTCCATGTCAGGGGACTTTGCGTTTTCTCTCTGTTTGAACTTTTGATATGGATTAAAAACCCAACAATGCTACAACTGCTTACTGCTTCTCACTGATGCTTTTAAGGACAGATAGACATTGTATCAGCGACACACTCCTTTTTTATTTGATTTATCTACCTGAGTAGCTGCCATTTCTCCCCTTTACTACTTGCTGTTCTTGCAAATGACATTGAAGGAATGGCAGGGTAGACAACAGGAAGAATGGACTAGCTCTATCAGAGGGAATTCTATATGTTAAGGAATTCGCATTATACCTTGGTCAGATTTTCAATTTTCAGCATGTCATTGTCAGCATCCCCACGCAGCACACGCTGTCTCTCATTCGCCACGTCCATGTCATCATCTTCAATGGGCTTGTTGGATACAGGGAGCCGCCTTGCAAAAGGGGAGAGAGAAAATGTGTGGTTGGGTAGTGAAACTACTAGTAAAATATAGGTCTTAACTCATAACTTTTACTAGGCTTGTAACCCAACAGGTGAATTTTCTAAGGAGTTACGCCTGTAAATGTAACATTCTATTGTATAAATCTGCAAAAGATGTTTTCCTGTATTAAATGCACATAACGTGGGTAAACCCTATGAACAATTTCAATAGCATATATTGCCACAACTTTAAAAGCCAGTTTTTAAGCATGTAAATGCTTTTGAAAATCAGGCCCATCTATTCCAAGTTCTAGAATCAAGTGGAATGATTTTTTTTAACCTAGACTCTAGTGTGCCTCCATGCATCTCACAAAACCATGCGATCTGGTATAGCAAGCTGTCTTGGAAGAAAGCCCTAGGAGAAGCCAAGGGGGGGGGGGGGGGTTACCCTTTCAGCTTCTAGATCTTTCTCTTGACATGGCAATGCTGATTCTTGCTAAATGTCAAAGTTGTATAAGGAACTAAAACTGTAATAAGTAGTGGTGCTGCATATTAGGCTTGACATTCATTAGTGGAGTTGCATGAGGGCTTAGTGCTTAGGCCTTAGTGTTTTGCTCATTTTGATTGTATTGTAAATTGGAGAAATTACTTACCTGATAATTTTGTTTTCCTTAGTGTAGACAGATGGACTCAGGACCAATGGGTTATGCTCCCCTGCCAGCAGATGGAGATGGAGCAAGCTGACGTCACAGTATTTATACTCCTGCAGTGACCCAGCCCTGCCAGTATTCTCTTCAAAAGGAACAGTGGACAGAATAGCAAAAAATTTAATTAAAAACAGTCAACCATAACTGTACTCAACCAACAAGAAACACTGAACTCACGTAAGAATCTAGGTACCCCAATCTAGGGTACTGGATGAACACTTACCAGTAATTCCTTGGGATCCAAGGAGGATCACTGACACACTCGAGTGGCAGCCGAGTGTGGGAAGCTGAGTCCATCTATCTGCACTAAGGAGAACGAAATTATCAAGTAAGTAGTTACTCCATTTCCTAGACAGATGGACTTAGCACCAGTTGGACGTACTAAAGGTACTCAACAGGGTGGGAGGCTGCCCGCGGTCCAATCAACACTGCCCATACAAAGGCTCCATCCTCCCGGGCCTGCACATCCAGATGATAAAACCTGGAAAACATATGTAAGGAGGACCACGTCACAACTCAGCAAATGTTGACGAGAGACAACAATCTAACTTCCACCCATGAGACTGCCTGAGCCCTAGTGGAATGAGCCTTAACCTGAATAGGCAATGGTTTTTCAGCATCCACATATGGGGCCATGACTACCTCCTTAATGCAGCAAGCTATGGTTGCCCACAAAGCTGGATCGCTCTGCCTACTCCCAGCATGGAGGACAAACAGGTGATCCATCTTCCGGAAGGCTCAGAAACCACCAGATGCCGCATGACAAGTCTCTTGACATCCAAGGCGCGCAGGAGGCGATACTCCTCCATATCCCTGATCTTATCCAGGGATGGCAAGGAGATGGACTGATTCAAATGAAAGTCAGACACCACTTTGGGCAAGAAAGAGGGAACACTACACAGCTTAATGCCCTGGAGTTATCCAAAGGAACGGCTCCCGGCAAGATGAGGCCTTCAAATCACTCCCTTCAAAAAACAGACCACATCAGGATAGGACAACAAGGAATCATCATTCACTGGACCCCTGAAACAGACAAGAGCTGCAACCTGCACCTTCAAGGAATTAAGGGCCAATCCTTTATTCAACCCATCCTGCAAAAAATCCAGAATGAGAGGGATTTTAACTGAATGAGGAAGAACACCATGCTCCTCACATCAGGTCTCAAATACTCTCCAAACCCGCACATAGGCTAAGAAAGTGGAGAACTTCCGAGCACAGAGTAAGGTGGAAATCAACAGGCAGCCCTCTCAAGGGCAAACCATAAGACAGAACTGAGTTGGATCCTCATGAAGAACTGGACCTTGCTGTAACAGATCCTGGCACAGCGGAAGCCAAAGAGGGGTCTCCACAATTCCACATACCACGGATACCAGGGCCAATCCAGTGCTACCAGGAATACTAGCCCCCTGTGGCCTTCGATTTTGTGAACTATCCAGCCCAGAAATGGCCACGGAGTAAAGGTGTAAAGCAATCTGTCTTCTGGCCAGACCTGTACGAGAGCATCTATGCCCAGAGACCATGAATCTCTCCTGTGACTGTAGAATCAAGGAACCTTCGCATTTCGAGAAGTTTCCAGCAGGTCTAGGAACAGAAGGCGCCGGTGATCCACAATCAGCTGAAACGCCTCAGTGGACAAAACCCATTCTCCTAGGTCTAGACTCTCTCGGCTGAGAAAGTCCGCTCTTAAGTTGTCTTTTCCTGCAAAATGAGAGGCTGAGATCTGTAGATGACTTTCTGCCCATTCCATAAGTTGGTCTATTTCCTGCGACACTTGCTAGCTCTTGGTTCCTCCTTGGTGATTGATGTAGGCCACCGTCATCGCCTAGTGGTTAGAGCTATGAACCTGGGAGACCAGGGTTCAAGTCCCACTGTTGCTCCATGTGACCATGGCAAGTCACTTTACCCTCCATTGCCTCACGAACAAACTTAGATTATAAGCCCTCTGGGAATAGGGAAATACCTACAGTACTTGAATGTAATCCACTTTGAAGTGACAAGAAAGAAAGAAAAGCAGAATATAAAAATCCAAATAAATAAATCATGTGGACCACTTGATCCTGCAGTCTGTGGCTGAATTGCAAGCATGCCAACCGGACCACCCAGGCTTCCAGGTAATTGAAGTTCCAGAGGGTCTCCTCGGCATTCCAATGCCCTTGGGCCATCAGCTCCTAACAGTGAACTCCCCAACCCTGGAGATTCGCATTTGTCGTAACAACCAGGTTGGGGAGGACAAGAAAACTCCTTTTCTCAGATGAGCCTCGTGCAACCACCACTGGAGGTGAGAGCAGACTTCCATTGGCAAGTGGAACCGAACCGAATAGCCTTGAGACTGCGGGTTCCAACAAAACAGTAGCGAGTGCAGAAGAGGACGTATATATGCTCTTATCCACAGAACCACTTCCAGGGTTGCCGCCATCAAGCCGAGCATCTGTAGATAGGACCACACCTACGGGCGTATAGTGTTCACCAACTGATGCACCTGAGGCAATTTCTGAATTCAAACTTCCAGCAGGAAAACCTTGTCTTGTCCCATGTCAAACAAACCCCCAGATACTCCAGTAACTGGGATGGCTGAAGACTGCTCTTGGCCAGGTTCAGCAGCCAACTGAGCTCTGCAACAAGGAGATCACATTGTGTATCACCAGGTGGCTCTCTTCCTGAGAGTTAGCTAGAATCAGCTAGTTGTCCGGTGCACCAGGATCCCATCTCTTCTCAAGGCTGCCACTACTGCCACCATAATCTTTGAAAACTTTCTGGGGCAGTGGCTATACCAAAGGCAGCACCCGAAATTGATAATGGCGCCCCAACACTGCAAAACGTAGAAAATGTTGGTGTTCCAAATGGATGGCAATATGAAGGTAGGCCTCGGTCAGAGCCAGGGAGGTCAGAAATTCTCCTGACTGCACTACCATTATCACAGAGCATAAGGTTTCCATAAGAAAATGAGTCAACTTCAAATGACGGTTGACCCTTTTGTGATCCAGGATGGGACGAAAAGAACCCTCCTTCTTGGGCACAACAAAATAAATGGAATATCACCCCATACTTTGAGACGTGGGCAACGAAACCACAGCCCTCAGCCTGAGGAGCCTTTGATGCATAGACTCCACTGCGTGCTTCTTCTGTGGGGAGTGGCAAGGAGACACCATGAACAAGTCTCGAGGAACACTGCAAAATTCCAGCGCATATCCTTGTATCACTTCCAAGACCCATTGATCTGATGTGATCTCGACCCACCTCTGATAAAAGAGAGAGAGGCATCCCCTATCTCTTGTTCCCAAATGTGGGTCAGCAAACCTTCATGAGGAAGCTTGGGAAGTTCCGCCACCCGAGCCTGCTCCTGTTCAGGATCTGATGCCAGGAGTTAGCAATCTGTTATTAATCTGATACCCGATAGGAGGAGCAATCAGATAGTAATTAGCAATCTGTTCGGGATCTGTAGTTATATATGAGAGTTGAGGGTGGATCCTTGGACCAGTGGCAGATGACCACGCCCCAGGGGATGATCCTGAGAGGGACCACCGGTCAGGCTCAAAGTTAGGAGACAAACACACACTAGTTCTTTTATTAGACAGTATACTGAACCACCAGAGATGGCAGTAGTGAGCTGGTAAGCCCGGCAGGGCTGTGGTCCCTCAGATACTGGAACAGTGATCCCTGGAGGATGAGCTGAAGAGAGACTGAGATATAATGAGTAGGCAGGGTATGCAGATGGTAACACTCACACAATGTCCCAATGAAGCCCAGGAGCTGGAAAGTATAGGCCCTCGAGGAGCGAGTACCTGGTTCCAGGGAAAGCTCAGAGAGAACGATGGTAACTCACTGATGTAGCTGATATAGTTGGTAGTGAAGACTTCCAGGCAAAAGAGTATACGAAGTAAGTCTGGGATCAGGGCCCTCGAGGAGTGAGTACTGGTTCCAGACTGTCATCTGAAAATAAACACAAAGAAGAGAGCGAGGGCCCCGAGGAGCGGGTACCTCTGGTAAGTCCGAGGAGGCAGAGTAGCTTAGGTAGCGAAACCCTTGCTAACTCGATGTGTTAGCAAATTCTGAGACCTTAAATATCCGTCGCGGGTGACGTCATCTTCGGGGGACGCCCCCAAGGTTCGCGCCAATGCCGGTACTTCAATCTGGGCCGTGCAGCGCGCGCGCCCCTAGGCCTCCAGGAAACATGGCGGTTCCAGCGTCGAGCCAGTCCGGGAACGCCCGAGGACAAGTGGCAGGAGAACGCTGTGGCAGCCAATCTTCCCGCGGACAGAGAGGGAGGCGCCAGAGAGGTAAGGAGGGCGGAGAGAGGGTGTCGGGCACCGATGGACACAACAGCTCCTCTCTTGGGCTGTCTGGGACGAAAGGACTGAGACTTACTGAAAGGCCAAGTCCTCTGAAAGGTCAACTCTCTGTAGGGCCGAAACTGCCTGGAACCCCAGAGGAGACCCCTCATACCAAAGGAGCACTGCAATTGCTTCTTATCCTCCAGCAACCGAGGAAGTGGCGATTCGCCCCACTTACTGGCCAGTTTCTTCAACTCACTCCCAAACAAAAGTGAGCCATTAATGGGCATCTCTGAAAGATTAGCTTTGGAGGCTGCGTCAGCTGACTAATTTCATGCCACTAGGGAGCAACAGGAAGCGATCTGTAAAGTCATTGCCACTGCCTCAAAGGCTTGCTTAAGGATAGCCTCAGTCCGCCTATCATGCACATCCTTCAAGGCCGCTCCTCCTTCCACGGGGATAGTTGCAGCTTAGAGATAGTACATACCAGTGCATCCACTTTGGGAAAACGCAAATGCTCTTGCACAGCTGGGTACAGGCCTTCCAATGTCCGACCCCCTTTAAAATTTGCCTCGGGGGTGTCTCATTCAAGATCAATCAATTCCTGAATGGTGTCCATCACAGGGAAAAAACAAGAGGCTTTACGCAAGGAAACCAAAATGGGATTCTTTTTTGGTTTTGACATGGCATCCGCCCTAGGAACACCCAGCATCTTCGAGGTCTGAGAAATCAGGCTTAGCAGTTCATCTCTATGAAAGAACTGTAACATGTTGCAATACTTTCCAGACTTGGAGGGATTTCCCCATCTTCCAGGGAATCAGGATATGCCTCATTTTCAGTGTTATCCAGGTTCCTGTCGGGACTACCCGCAGGGAGCCGAGGCGAGCCCTGTCACTTTAGATTAGGACTGGAAGAGGGGGAGCCACTGTCTGAGGGTCTGACCTGACAGGATTGGGTGAAGCAGAGGACTGTACCTGAAGAAAAGCCTGTAAGCCTTGAAAAGATTCCACCCAAGGAAAGGCAGCTGGGTCCAAACCATGTCCAGAAGGAAGTGGAGCAGGACCCACAGAACTACCCTCTCCAGTGGAGAAGCCAGTCAAGGGAGAACCAAGGTCTGGCATCTCTCCAGCCAAGGCCGTAACCAACCCATCACCAGAATGGGAGGAGCCAGGTTTAGCAAAATCCAGGAAGACAACTCACCCTGAGCATCCAAACAGCACTGACACAGGTTAGAAGACAGGTCAGGCTCAGAAGCCCTAATATGATAGGCAACACAAAGAGAAAGGTGCTTAGGCTTTTTGTTTACCGGCGCCATCACAGTGGTAAACATGTGTCTGAATGGTTCGTGCTCAAAGATTTATGCACACAAAAATTAAGTGCCGGAGAGGTAAGTACGGCAAGGCAAATGTACAACTTGTGCACCTAGCAAAGCATTTCAAACAGTGCAGAACTTGTGCATGCAAAAGGCATGCCCAAATCTGAGCACACTGCGCACATAGACGGCCTGGAGAGGGAAGCAAAACAAGTACAAGAGCACATGAAAACGCCGCCGCGGCCTACCACTCGGTGTGTAAGCACAAAGCCTAACTGCGGGGCCTAGCCCACCTGGGCTGCTCAACCCACTAGGCTGCCCAGTTCCCCAATGCCAATGGAGCAGGAACAAACGTTTGGACTGTGCGCTGAGTATGGAGACTGGAGAAAGTCCTAAAAGCCCCTCTATGTATCTGAAGGTAAAATGTTCACTTTTTTTTTTAATAAACCTTACCTGAGCTCAGTGCTTAATGGCTGAGTACAGAGATGGTCTCCGGCTGTCGGGGGAGAAGGCATCTGCTGTCACTGCCACACTTGGCCTCCTGCACCCACTGCCTTTTAGCTGAATAAGCAGCTATTTCCATGCCAGGAAATCCAGCTACCGAACCAAGGTACACTTCTGAGAGACCACAGAAATCACCTCAGGAATTCTGAACTGGGGGAAGGACCTTTTGGTATCACCATAGGAGAGCAGGGCTTTCTTGTCCTTAAGTTAAATTTCAAATTTCTCCTTCCAAAAAATTCAAAGCAATCCCATAGAGAGATGCATGTGCACAATCTGCTGGAGACGGAGAATATGGCAGGCTGGGGTCACTGCAGGAGTATATATACTGTGATGTCAGCTTGCTCCATCTCCATCTGCTGGCAGGGGAGCATAAACCCACTGGTCCTGAATCTATCCGTCTACATTTATTTTATTTATTTATTTATTTTAGTTTTTTCTATACCGGCATTCGTGAGAGTATCACATCATGCCGGTTTACAATAAACAGGGGAGTGATGTGAGGTATAGTGAACGAAGTAAATAACAGGTGCTGAACCAAAAAACAGTTACAGTTACAATAAAACAGGGATGCGTACAACTTGGAGCAGAGACTTGATAGGAAGATTAACATAATATATAAACCCAACTTTGACGAGGTATATTACATTTGCAAAGATTTGACGAGGTACATTTACAAAGATTTGACGAGGTGCATTAACAGGAGATTATGGTATTTGCTAGGTATTGTCCATTTGAACTTATTGAGGATTTTTTACATGAGGGTAGTGATAGGAAACGCTTGTTTTTTCTTCAGAAAAGCTATTGATCAAATGCAATACTGGGCAGAAAGGAAGTGCATCAGTTGAACTGTGTTAAGAAACTCACAGAACATCTATATTATATTGGACTTTAGACAATACTGATAAGTCTACATAAGCACTAAATTAGTGTCCCATAATTTAAAATAAAATAGTCCTAGTTATGCATCAAATTTTACTGGAAGTCATGGATTTTGCCTGCTTATAGGATACTTACTCTCCAGACTAATTATGTCCAGTGATACTTATTCCTGGTTTTCACATGCCCCTTACAGTATCTCTTGTAATAAGAATGTTATTTCTATACAATAACAAGTATCTCTCTTGCTACTGGGGAGAGCGAGAAGCAGAAAACTAGTGGAGGAGATTAACTGGTTGCACTAGGCAGGGAATGGCCTTATGCATTCATCAAATTCTTTCATCTACTCATCAGATCACTGTTCTCTCAATTGTCTTGATTGAGACTTTCAAATAGAAACAGTGAAACAAAACTACAAAGCTAAAATGGAAAGAAAAACATAAGCAGTTTACCATAATATAGCCATATGCAGAAATAAAATAATATCCACATGTAGTAAGCATAAACTGGCAATGATATAGCCATTTCCTCGTACAATTAAATTATTGTTTAATTTCTGCTTGTAGGTTTCTGCAGCTGAAAGTGAATTACTACCCAGTACCAGATCCTACAGTATCAATCCCTTGTCAGCCACTCACTGTGGTTTCCTCAAGAAGTTGTACTGGCACATGATGGTGATGAAGAAACCAACAAAGCCTTCAATCGTCATGGCAACCAGACCCCGTGTTACGATGTCCCACTCAAAGGGAGATTTTATTTTATCAAACTGACCTGGAAGGAGCAAACAGAAGAAGAACATTTAAGAACAATGTTTTCTTTAGACAGACTCCAAGATCTCCCTTCTCATTTTGGAGGTCGGGGTTGGGGAAAGGAGGGTGGTCAACTTTAAAAAGTAATTTTGAAGGTATTTTGTATGGTGAGAAAGAGCTGTGTTGAATTCAGATATGTTGTCCTGGGGCAAAAATCTGAATAATTGGGGATAAAAGAGGTGCAACCAAAGTTACTACTTACAGAATTCCAAAAATACTAGATTATGAAACAATTCATTTTGATTACTATTGTTAAGGTATTTTCTTTAAGAGGCACCTCTCTTTCTCTGAGTTGGGTGAGAAGGGGGAAATGTCTGAATTCAACCCTGAGAAAAAAAAGTGTGAAGCCCTATTGAAATGCATTTGAGTGGATATACACTTTTCAAAGACAGGATATGCAAAATACATTAGAGTCACTATTCAGATGGTTTGTCCAGCTAAGTTCAGGACTCAGCCAAACTGTGGGTTTTAAATTTCCTGTTGCTCTGATCGGCTCCAATTTATCCAGATAACATTTTAGCCAGATAAGTTGAAGGTGTTTTGGGGCACAGTTAAGTTGGCTGGATTACTTATCTAGCTGACTCCAATACTCAGAGTAAGCTAGATAAGTTAACTGGTTAAGTCTGGTTATGCCAGAGAGCAGTCATAAAGCTAGATGAATACACTTATCTGGCTGACTAGGATTTATCTGGCTATAATCAGCAGAGCCCCTCATTAGCAGCTCTCTGCAGAATATTCATGACAATTTATCCTGCTAACTTTAGCTGGATAAATCATCCATCTGTCATGCTGAGAATATTGACCTGTTTAAAAAAAAATTGAAAAATCTTGAAATAGTCTCTCCACCTGAAGGATTGAAAGCCACCCTATAATAGGTGTGACTGCATCTTCAAAAGGACAGAAACAGGATGAAGTCAGCCCAGAAGGTGTCTACTAAAATGGTCAGTGATCATTTCTGAAAAGCACATGGAGACAAATATCTAAACATGTATACCCCCTAGAGGAAAGGCTACAAAGAGGAGATATAATAGAGACATTTAAATATCTCAGAGGCTTCAAGGCACAGGAGATGGGCCTCTTTCAACAAAAAAGAGGCTCTGGAATGAGGAATCGTGGGATGAGGGTGAAAGGGGACAGACTGAAGAGTAATCCATTCTAAAGAAGTATTTCTTTACAGAAAATAGGTAATTTTCAAAGGAGTTAGACAAGTAAATGTAACATTTATTGAAGCAATTTTCAAAAGCCCAATACACGCTTAAAGTGCATTTACACACATAAAACCTATTGACAATTCAACAGTATATATCATAGAAATTTTCAAAAGCTCATTATCGCACATAAAACCCAGTTTTAAGTGCGTAAATCCTTTTGAAAATTACCTTCAAAGAGTAGTGGATGCATGGAACAGCCTATGGAGGTGGTGGAGACAAGGAAAGTATCTGAATTCAAGAAAGAATGGGATAATTAAGCACAGTGGATCTCTGCATGAATGGTAGGGATTGAGAAGCTGAACAGTTATGTGGATGGGCAGACTAGATAGGCCATATGGTAGTTCTTTGCCATCATATTTCTACATTTAACTCCCCAGAATCACCCAATGTTTTCTCCAAAAGCAGCTTGGAGAAGGACACAGGCTTACATCCTCCTAGCTTAGCCTCCAGTGTTGCTCTGGCAATGCTTGTAGCATCAGAGTAAATACTAAATGCTAAGCCAGGAGCAGGGTAAGCTTGTGTCCTCCTCCTGGTGGCCTGGGAGAAGTCCAGAGGAAGCTCCAGTAGGGGTACAGACCCACAGGTCAGTCAGGAGGTGGAATCAGGCAGACATCCATTTTTTTTAATGCAGGGCAGGAGGGGGAAATCAGGGGACTGGACAAGGTTTTTGTCATGTAAGGCAAGAGGGAAGGAGGATTGAGATGGCAGGACTCCCTTTTCATAAATATTTAGGCAGGAAGGATCAGGATCACTGACTGTGGGTATGTATGTTGTGTGTTTGGGGGGAGGGGCAGGGTTACCTGATTTTTAGCACTCAAGGGTAAATTTGCTAAATCTAGCCAATCAAACTTTAACAGGCTAGATTTAGCCACATTTTCAGGTAAACATCTAACCCAGGGACAGGCAATTCCCATCCTCGAAGGCCTCTGAGTAGTCAGGCTTTCTGGATGTCCATACTGAATATGCACGAGACATAATTGCTTACAACTGAGGCACTGTGCATGCGATTATCTCATGCAGGCTCATTAGGGATATTCTGAAAATTTGACCAGTAGTTGACCCACTAGGACTGGAATTGCCCACCCTGACCTAGCCTGTTAGGTTGAGCTGAAAATTCAACCCAAGATAACCAGTTAAAATTAACCGGTTATCTTTGGTACTCTGTTTCTTTTTGAAAATTCACCCCTTAGCCAGTCAGTTTTCAAAGAAGCTAATTTGGGTACCTATCTCCCTAAGGTGGGCACTTAAACCATTTGAAAATTGACTCCATAATAACATTGTAGATACAAAAAAAAAAAAAAATGAACTGGTTCATCTAGTCTGCCCAGTTATTCTTGTCCATACTGCAAGGATATATCTCAGTGGACAACTATAAAATGTGACTACTTGTAAAATGTGGCTTCTTATCCAAGACAGTTTTTGTCAACTTCCTCCATTGTACTCCATCCTCTTAGGTAGCTGAGAATGCAAGATTCCCTTTTTAGTTTACATCTAGCACATTCCAAGGTCATACAATAATCCAAATAGTCACCAACACCAGCAAGGCAGTTACTTGAACATTAAATCTTTTAGGTCCCCTAGGCCTTTCTGGCAAACTCCTCATCATTGCCAACCTGCCACCCTAATCCAGACAACACAAGGAGTGCTTGGTCTGCCAGAAATACCCAACTATTTGAGCACATGTCTTTCCACTAGGACTTCCAGTTTTTATCATACAGACTCAGCTGCTAATTAATTTTGCCATTGCATTTACAGCACAGAGTGCTGTTCAAAATGACAAATGTTTTGAGTGGGATTTTTTGAAAGAGCTACTTAATAGGTCCTCCTGAACTTTAAGATTGGTAACCACACTGCCCTAAATGGTGTCTTTGTGAAGGATGTGGGATAGAACAAGCTGACAAGATCGTGCCACACTTAAGGGGCAGGTCAAGCTAGCACTGGCTTTGCCCCATTGTATGCACAGAGTTGTAGTTTCTCCATCGACAAGTAGGGCTGAAGTAGCTATGACATGGGATGCCATCATCACAGAGTGCCAAATGGACCTGTCTCTCCTAGCTCATAGAGCTTTTGCAATACTGAGCACATGTGGGACTTCCTGTGTGGGCAATGCCTCATGAGCCTGTCAGTCTTTTATCATCCCAGTTACAGCATGGACATGTATCCTTCTCTCTGTTTTTCTTGATTCATTTTTTTTTAAACTCTTTTGGGAATTTTTAAAACATTTTCAACACTCTATTACCTCACTACCCTCAGCACTTTTCAGTGCTATATACAGTGTGTGTGTGTGTATATATATATATATATATATACACATAGATAGATAGATAGGTACAAAATAGAAAGAATATCGGACTCCAAGAAGGCCGCTCTCAGTGGCTTTAAGGATTTATGTGTGTGGTAAAAAGATGTCCATCACCAATGGCCACAAATTCTGACTCAAGCCTGACCATAATGTGCTTAACCACTGTGGCTGGATGTCATTGCGGAGCAAGAGATGCAGAGCATGGAGATATAGTACAAGCTATCCTCCTCCTGGAGTGAAGCCTCTTTTAACTCACTGGGTATTGAATTGAGCACAGCTCCTCCCATCTTGTCAAGGTCAAGTAAAACATAAAAAGTGCTGAATTCAGGAGTGCGCAAGCTCTTCACGGGCCCCGTTAGACTCAGTGCCAACAAAAAAAAAGCTATTCCATTCATTGGATCCAGTGGTGTAGTCAGTGCTGACAAAGCATTACAGAGCTCTGGTACCAGTGGCACCATCGTTGCACACAGCCTCAGTACAGTCAATGCACCAATTACTGTTGCCTTGGGCCCCAGCACCATCAATGGAAACACCCTTAGCCCCATCAGAGCATCAGGGCTGGGAGCCCTCAACGCCCCAAGCCTTGGATCTTGGATCAAAATAGTCAACATGCCAGACCATGGAACACTAATTGACAAAGTTGATGCACTGGACCTCGGTGTTACTAATGCAGCTCTTCTTTAAATTGGCGCAATGCTCACCAGTTCTATTGATGCACTCTGGAAGGGCAGGAGTCCAGAAGAATATATGCTCCATTTACCTAGCCCTATCTCGGGCAATCTCTCCCTCGAGGCACTTAGAATAAAGTCTTCATCTGGAGACACTATATCTATTTGTTCAATTGTGCCCTTGATCTCCATGCACCCTCCAAGGCAGTTACTACAGAGTTCATAGGGCCTTCAAAAGGAATCTCTACTGATTTCAGAAGATGTTCCTCCTCCAATTCCTGTGCAGAGGCCACAGCAGCTCTTAGAATAAGAGACAAAGATGGTGAAGACTTTCTTTGCCTCCTTCTCAATTAAGGACAAGGAAGGCACTCTTCAACCTCTCCTGTTCAAACTATCAGATTGCTCCCACAAGAGGGAGTCCCTTTTGCCTCTGTGCCCAGGGATGTCCCATCAGAACCCTCACGTGTGGATTATAGCCCTTGCCACTCTCTTGCAGTGAAGTCCAACCAGTTGGACCACATTCCCCAGGAATATTCCCCTTTGAGACTACCGAGGACGCCTCTCCAGTCACTTATATCATCATTGAGGTCCCGGGTTAGTGTCTCTCCACCCCCTGCATTAGCATGACCGAGACAAATATGATTCTCATACCTCATCCAGTTATCTATCAGCCCCTCCCCCCCCCCCCCCCCCCCGATTTCTCTAGGGGCCAATCCGATATTATTAACTCAAGATGAGGGACATTTGTATCATCCAAATTTTCTCTCTCTCAAATTGATGGCATGTACGATGAGCCCTCGTTAATTGCTTCCCTATCCCTACCCAAGAAAGTTGGGTATCCACCAGGAAGTCCTCAACCAAAAGGGCCTACCACTTTAAATAGAAACAGTTTTTGTCCTTTTGTCATAGCCCCCTGGATTCATGTACTTCTGAACCAAAGGATAGTACTTATTCTCTCTTTCCTCCTTTGGTCTCAGTACCTCTTCAGTCAAGGTAAATCTCAGTGCCATAGCGGTTTACCAAATTCAAATGGAAGGAGAACTAATATCTACTCATCTTTTAATGTTATTATTATTTGATTTCTATTCTGCTTTTGCAAGCACTTCAAAGCCGATTACACTCAGGTAGTGTAGGTATTTCCCTATCCCCATAAGGTATTTCCCTATCCTCATAAGGCGATTTCAGAAAGGTATTAAAAGCATGGTTTTTCCATCAGGCCTTTGGGGACCTGGATTTAGATCAACCAATTTTTAATGAAAATGTTAAAATTCATGAAAGGATTATGGCATATGAAACCTTCAGCAGCTGTAGGACCAGTGCCATGGGATCTTAATGTGGTACTGGCACAGCTTATGAAGTCACCCTTTGAACCAATGGAGTTGGCTTCTTTGAAGTTTCTCACAAGGAAAGTGTTATTCCTTGTTGTGATCATGTCGGCTAGGAGTGCTATTGATCTTCAGGCACTGGTGCATTACTTCTCATGTATGCAATTCTTCCACAATAAGTTGAGCACCACACCCACCCTAAGCTTTTACCAAAAATGGTGTCAGCCATTCATATAAATCAAGCCAACATATTACCTACATGCTTTCCAAGCTCACACGTGCATGAAGGAGAAAAGGCCCTTCATTCACTGGACTGCAAGAGAGTCTTAATTTGTTATCAGAAGAGAATTCAATCACATTGTCAGGCCGCACAACTATTCATCTTTTACTATGGAACTCCATGCCCTTGGATTTAAGATTACAAAAAGACAACAAAACCTTTAGAAAAAGTTTAAAAACCTGGCTATTTAAACAAGCTTTCCAAAAAGAGAAGGGAGAATAGAAGCCAGGGATGAGCAAAGCACGAACAATTAAACAACCATACACACTGCAGAAATGCACTAAGTGTGTAGTTTTTAATATATAGCGCACCATCACTAATGGATAAGTTACTTTTGTGAAATTAATTCTGTACTTAAAACTGAGAAGGAAAGACATGGACATGATTAATCACATTTAACAACAAACACTGATAACAAACTATGTTACCGAACCTTATGGCACCTATGTAAATGAACAAATCATAGGATCATTACTTTTTGTGCCTTATTGTAAACCGTTGTGACGGTCCCCACCAAATGATGGTATAGAAAAGACTAAAAATAAATAAAAATAAATAATAAAATAAATAAATAACTGCTTGGATGTAGCTGTTGCCAAGTAAACTTTATCCAACTGGTTAGCAGACTGGATCATGCATTGATATGCTCTGGCTGGCCTCCAAATCACAGATTCTGAAAAAGGCTCGACAAGTGAAAGCCATAACTACATCAGTGGCTCATCTACGAGTCATGCCTATTGAGGACATAGGCAAAGCCACAACTTGGTCATCAGTTCATACCTTCATGTCCCATTACTGTTTGGAAAATCTATGAAGAAGTGACAGTAAATTTGGACAAGCAGTTTTGCACAGCCTGTTTACCCAGCAGTCTACTCTCCACAGTGAAAATCAGGATGCTTTTTCAGTAAATGCTCCACTGCATCTCTTAGACTGGGATCCCTAGGTGTCATGGCTAATTTTATTTATTTAAAAGTACTTCTTACCTGCACCCTCTAATGTTCAGCACTGGTTACATAAAATGATAAAACAAAAGAACCAAAAAAGTTCATAACAAAATAAACTAGACAATTGACAATCTAAGCACTGCCAATAAGAGCTACAGTTAGACCTGTGACTGGAAAACCTATTTAAATCGGTTTTTAAAGCCTGGTTTTTAAAGCCTTCTTAAAGTCTTTAACATTGGTCATTGATCTCATAGCTAAGGGAAGTGAGTTCCAGGTGGCAGGTCCTGCAATTGAGTATGCTCTTTCACATGTTATCGATAATCTGGTGTGTCTAGCAGAGTGGATGTGAGAAATGGATTTGCTGATCTGAGATTTCGTGAAGGAGCACAGAAGTGTAAAGTAGATTGTATCCAGGAGCTGGTGATATTGTGGCTAAGGTTATGTACAATGTTAACAACTTGTATGTAATATGCCATTGGATAGGCAATCAGTGTAAAGACTGCAAAACTTGGGAAATGTGATCATGAATTTTTGCACCTGTAAGTAGTCAGGCAGCAGAATTTCGGACAAGTTGGAGAGATCCAAGAGTGTTTTGTGGGAGACCAATATATAGGGAGTTGCAATAGTCTAAACCAATAAGAAAACTACAAGCCCACCTCCATGTTGCCCGGTTAAGAGAGGTAATAAGTGTAATCCTGGGGACAACATTGATTCAATAGAATGTTTGTATTCCATGCTTTGGTGATACAAAAGGAGTGGAGTAGCAGCTCCTTGTGACCTTGGGCAAAACCCTCCATTGTCTCAGATACAAAATTAGATTGTAAGCCCTGGGAAATACCTGAATGTAATCCGCTTTGATGTACACTTTGAAGTGCCGAAAAGCAGAATATAAAAATATAAATAAAATAAACAAAAAGCAGCCTGGTTTGTTTGTAGAGAGGAGATCATGAAATATAGATGCTTTTTTAGAAAGAGGCGCAGTAACGTAATAGTAGTGGAAACAGTTAACGGTTTTAATGGTTGCAGTGGAATGGATGTTAGAGCTGACCTTTTTAGCTGTTCAGAGCATCTTGGCTTAGGTGGAAGTGGTCCGAATCGTCCAAAGCAGAGGATGGTCGGGATATTCATGATTGCAGAGAAAATGAAGCACAAAATATGAAAGTCACAAAGGCACGCACGAAGGGGCACACAAAGGGGCAGGCTCCTTTGTTCATGCTCCTTTGTGCACGCAGCAAAGGTATGTGCCCTACTGGCGCAAACGCCTCTGGTGTCCTTGCCTCGGTTTAAAGGGTCAGTGCCCCTAGCTGACATCATGATGAGCAATAGCAGGTAGGCAGATGGTGTAATGGCTGTCCAGTGTCCAAGCCCTGCTTGTTGATGGAGAAGCAAGTTTGCTTACCATAAACAGTGTTCTCTGTAGACAGCAGGATGAATTAAGCATGCTTAATACCCACTTACCTCCCTAGAGAACTGACAACCTAGCTAGCTAATATCTAAAAACTAACTGAGGGGCTATGAGGCACCGCCTGTGTGGGAACTCCTGCACATGCTCAGTACAGCAAAAGCTCTATGAGCTAGGACAGAAGATCTGTTCAGCGCCATCAGATGACATCATCCCACATGTAATGGCTAATTTATCCTGCTTTCTACAGACAGCACTATTTATGGTAAACAAACTTGCTTTTGATTTTCCTAAGAAAAGCAGCTATTACATCCCCTTGCATGCAATGGGGCAAAATCAAGACTGGCTTAGTCTGTCTTTTCTGAGATTGCACTATGAGGTCACTTTGGATGAGAAAGAAATCTACTTTACCAATCTTGGCGTAGTACTCATTGATATATTCATTGTATGCCATCTCCATCAAGCCATGGCCAAGGTTGTAGTTGGGGAATATGAGGAAACAGCTCTTCAGATATCCATTCACAGCCTTCAAGTCCTAAGGAGACAAACAAATGATAATTACCAGAACTACAGAAAACTGTGCATGCACTCCACCTTTTTTAATCAGCACACTTCTCCCATGTCCTGTCTTTGGCAGGCTCAGAACAAATCCAGTAGCCTGCAAACTCTGGTTCATTCATCACCACAGCATTAAACTGGCAGATTTTTACACCGATGGTGAAGGTTATACAGACTATATCATCTATAAATCAATGGAGACTAGGATATACTTTCTGTGGGAAATTCAGCAAAACCTATTTAATGGGGTTCTTTGTAGAATCCAAATACCCAGCAGTAACCCCTGCATGCATTGATATTGCAATATGAAAATACCTCCTTAAATTACAGGCAATATGTTTGGTTCTGCCACTGTCTTTAATGCTCAAGTTTTGCTGTGATAGAAACCAAATACTATATCTGTAACTCTTTGGCTATTATGGTTACACAATTTGGAGAAAAATGCCCCTTCCCCCACCCCCCTGTACTGAAAATAACAGAGCAAATAGTTGAAGGCACCCACTCTGGCAATTCCTACAAAGGCCCCATCTCCTTTCCCGGATGCACTGGAGTTTAAAATGACCCCTAAATGGGAAGCAGTAAGAATTCAGGGACCAGTTTTCAGCCAGTTGTTCAGCCAGCCTGGAAGTGCTTCCAATCATTGGCTAAAACTGAGCTCAGTTTGTGAACAAACATTTGCCTTAATCTAGTCAGCCAAATTCTTGTTGGCTAGATCTAGTTCTAAGAATGATCCACGCCACTTACACAGTGTTATACAATCAACAGTTATCAAAAGGAGGAACCACACGGTTCACTCACTGTGGAACTATATATTTCTATACACTCTCTCCACTGTTTTACCGACCGGTTTATGCTAAATCAATTCTGAAGTATTGTGTTTATTTATAACCTACACGCCAAATGGAAATCACCTTTCCCAGTGCTAAAGAAAAAGATTTTTTTGTGTTGAAAAATTTTTTTTATGAGGGGTTGGTAAGATTTCATATAACCGTGTAGGCAACCCTGCCTTTTTCAAGCATATTATAATCATGAACCAACCAACCACCTCCTTTTTTTTATATATATGTGCTATTAAAAACTTTGTTTAACAGGTTTCTTCAATGTTCAAAAATCTATATGACATCCGGAGGAAATCTCTGAGGAGGTTTTATGGTAATGCTCCTAGGTGTTTTTTCAAATGACACGACACCACCACTTATGCACTGTTAGGTGTGATATGCATAGTTGCAATGACGCTCTTTCTACATAGAGATTACTCTTTGTTACTTCTATGTCACACCTGACAGTCTGTCAGAGTTCCAACACAAATAGATCTAGTTCTAGCCAGCTACGTTTCGAGTCCATCCTGGGAACACCACAGGACCCACTCATTTCTTGAACTTCCAAAGTTAACCAGCTAACAAAAGAACATGGGATATTGTATACTAGATCAGACCCAGGGTCCATCAAGCCCAGTATCCTGTTTCCAACAGTGGCCAATCCAAGTCACAAGTACCTGGCAAGTATCCAAACATTATATAGATCAAGTTACTATTGTTTATTAATTAACAGCAGTTTATGGATTTTTCCTCTAGGAACTTATCCAAACCTTTTTTAAACCCAGTTACACTAACTGCTGTAACCACATCCTCTGGCAACGAATTCTAGAGCTTAACTATGTGTTAAGTGAAAAAGAATTTTCTTCGATTTGTTTTAAATGAGCTACTTGCCAACTTCATGGAGTGCCCCCTAGTCTTTTATTATCTGAGAGAGTAAATAACCGATTTACATTAACCTATTCAAGTCCTTTCATGATTTTGTAGACCTTTATCATATCCCCCCCTCAGTTGTCTCTTCTCCAAAATGAACAGACTAACTTTTTTAACCTTTCCTCATAGGGGAGCCGTTCCATGCCCCTTATCATTTTGGTTGCCCTTCTCTGCACTTTTATCCAGTGCAAATATATATTTTTTGAGATGTGGCAACAGAATTGCACACAGTGTTCAAGATGCAGTCTCACCATGGAGCGATACAGAAGCATTATGACATCCACTGTTTTATTTGCCATTCCCTTCCTAATAATTCCTAACATTCTGTTTGCTTTTTTGACCACCACTATGATGCCTAGATCTCTTTCCTGGGTGGTAACTCTTAAGATAGAACCTAACATTGTGTAACTACAGCAAAGGTTATTTTTCCCTATATGCATCACTTTGCACTTGTCCACATTAAATTTCATCTGCCATTTAGAAGCCCAATCTTCCACTTTCACAAGGTCACAGATTCTTCACAATCTGCATAATTTTGTGTCATCCACAAATTGATCACCTCACTTATTGTTCCCCTTTCCAGATCATTTATAAATATATTAAAAAGCACTGGGCCAAGTACAGATTCCTGAGGCATGCCACTGTTTATCTATTTCCACTGTGAAAACAGACCATTTAATCCTACTCTTTGTTTCCTGTCTTTTAACCAGTTTGCAATCCACAAAAGGACATCGTATCCTATCCCGTGACATTTTAGTTTTCTTAGAAGCCTTTCATGAGGGACTTTGTCGAATACCTTCAGAAAATCCAAATACCACATTTCCTGGTTCACTTTTATCCACATGTTTATTAACCCCTTATGTAGGAGATTTGTGAGGCAAGACTTCACTTGGGTAAATCCATGCTGGATGTGTCCCATTAAACCATGTCTATCTAAATGTTTTGTGATTTTCTGGCACTGAAGTCAGGCGCACCAGTCTATAGTTTCCCGGGTCACTCCTGGAGCCCTTTTTAAATATTGGGGTTTCATTGGCCACCTTCTAGTCTTCCAGCTAAACCCTTTGAAAATTGCACCCCCCCCCCCCCTTAGACTCTAGCACTGTGTAATAGGGGATTCCATCACCAGGACTCCTACTTACTGATAAATGTTCATATCAGTAAATATGTGCTTACCCATGTAGCCACATTGTTTGAAAATTTCCTCTGTAAAGTGGGTATAAGTACATTCTCTGTATAACAGCCTGCTTACCTTTACATGCACTACAAAGAGGTACAGAGAGAGGCTGGAAGTCCATGTGGGGATTTCATTTTGAAATTCCTGTGAGTAATTTACCCTGCATGCTCTGCACCTGAAAAATACGTGGGTACACAAGTACCTGTGCTCCCCCAAATATTTTAAGGGACATGTTGTGAAGCATTTGAAAATTACTCTCAGGTACCTCTGAACCTTCAAGCCCTTTATGTGCCGGTTTTAGAAAAGCTCACAGAGACCACTACTGCAAGGATGGCCAAGAACCACAAAGGGAAAATTGTTTCTTACCCACTAATTTTCTTTCCTTGAGTTCCAAAGACCAGTCCAGACGAATGGGTTTTTCTCCCCTACCAGCAGATGGAGACAGAAGAAAAGCTTTGCTGTAGTGATAGTACAAAAGACAGTGGATCACCTGCAGTTGCTCAGTATGAACTGCAACCAAGCTAAGAATCAAAATTAAACAATCCTTTCATATCCAAGCAGGGGAAAGTTAACCTATTAGACAGCTGAATACGAACTGATTAACACTTTACAATAAGAGGAGACTGAACGCCAAGAAGGCAACATCCAATATATATATAAACACACACACAGAGACTAAAGTGGTCTTCAGAAAACACATTGCAAGTTTCTGGTCTCATCTGTGAGATTCAAGGAAAGAAAATTAGCAGACAAGAACCAATTTTCCCTTCCTTACGGTCCCCCAGATTTGTCCAGGCAATTGGAATGTACCCAAGCTTCCTGAAATACCCGCTTTTGGCACACTCTCACCAAATCCTGGAGCCCGAACAGTCAGCTTGTAATGCTTGGTAAAAATGTATAAAAAAGACCAAGTCACCATTCTACGGATCACCTGAGGTGATACCAACTGACATTCTGCCCAGGATACAGCCTGCGCCTGAGTAGAATAGCCCAAAGGCCCACTGGAACCTATAGTCCCTTGCAATTGTAGAAGGAGGCAATTGCTTTCCTAATCCAATTGGAAATAGATGCTTTCGATACTTTCTTCCCCTTATTGCGACCATTTATTAACATAAACAGGTGGTCCGTCTTGCAAAAACTGTTCGTGACCTTCAAATATCACAGGAGAATCCTGTGCAAACTCAAAAGGTGATTTACGTAAGGCTATCAAGACCAAATTAAGATTCCATGGTGGAATCACCTTCCTTATTGGGGAACAAAATACTTTACTCTGGAGGAGAAGCCAATGATGACTTGTGCAATTTTCTTCTGAAACAGACCAAAGCTGCCATTTGCCACCTAAGAGAGTTTAAAGTAGCTCCTCCTGTAAGCCTCTCTGCAAAATGAAAAGAATCTGAGAAACCAAGGCTCGATGCAGGGCAGCCCCCGCACATGACACCAGGTCTCAAACACCTTCCAAACACGTACACATGCACAAGCATCCTAGCTTGAAGCAAAGTTGTAATAGCTTCCTCAGAATAACTCTTCACTCGACCATCTCCTCTCAAAGGCCAGACAAAAGTGATCCACCTGCGTCAAGAAAATTGGCCCTTGATGAGGCAGTCTGGGAATATGACCAAGCCTTAAGGGGCCCTCTAAGGTTCACTAGATCTGCAAATCACAGTCACCTAGACCTCTCTGAACTATTACCATCACCTTTCCACAATGTTTCTCTACATGCCTGACCACTCTACCTATCAATGGCCAAGGAGGACAAGACATTGCAGACTCCTGTGCAGCCACAGTTGGGAAAAAGCATTGAGACCTTCTGATCCTGTGTTCCTTCTGTGACTGAAAAACCATGGGGTCTTGGCATTTAACACTGTCACCATTACATTCAGCTGAAGAATACCCCATGTTGCTTAGATTAGAGACATTGCTTCATTCACCAACTCCCATTCTTCGGGGTCCAAAATATGCCTGCTGAGAAATCTGCTTGCACGTTCTCTATCCTGGCCACATGAGATGCTGACAGGACATATAGATGTTATTGCACCCAATGGAACAATCCCTGGACATCCAAGAAAACTGCCAGGCTCCTGGTGCCCCCTTATCAGTCGATGTATGCTACTGCCATTGCATTGTTGGACAAAACGTTCACCGCCTAGCTGTAGAGTAGCGAAAGAAAAAATATGAATGCCTTTCTGATCGCTCTTGTTTCCAGATGATTGATGGACCAGGAGGCTTCAGTCAATGTCCAAAATCCCTGCACTATCTGATCGTGACAAATGGCTCCTCATTCTTTCAGACTGGTATCCGAGGTCATCACAAAGCAATTTGGAATGTCCATCTCCTCTTCCCTGGCCAAATTGTCCCACGAGAGCCACTTGGACAGACTCAGCCTAGCTTCTCCAGAGAGAGATAAGAGGAACTTGAAAATCTCCAACTGAGGGTTCCAACATGAAAACCAGAGAATGCTGAAGCAGACATGTATGTACAAACACCCAAGGAATCAAGTTTAGCATATATGCCATGAAGTCAAGGACTTGAAGATATTCCAAACCCTGGGGGTTCTCTAGGTACAATTGTCAAACTTGACCCTGCAATTTCAAAATCCTGTCCAAAGTGAGAAACACCTTGCTTACATGAAGCTCGAAACATGCCTCCCGGTATTCCAACTTCTGTGACAGTATCAGGTTGATCTTCATCAACTATACAATCTAACCCAGGGTCTGTAACCTCAGCATCAACTTCTGCGGCGATCATTGGCAAACATCCCAATACTTTATTCAAATAAGCCAGTCTTCAAAATAAGGATGCCTTCTCTGAAGAAGGTAGCCGCTACCAATACTATCACTTTGGAAAATGTAAGAGACGTCGTTGCTAGACCCAAAATAAAGCACACTGCATGCAACCCTGAGGTATTTCTGACAATCTTCCCAAATGGGGATATGAAGATAGGCTTCTATCATATCCAGAGAAAAACTAAGAATGCCCCTTTCCTGACCACAGTGATGACAGAGCACAGAATTTCTATACTAAAGTGAGGCATCTGCAAGGATACAGTCATCTTTTTGAGATCCAATATAGGCCCTACTTTTTTGATACCATGAAATAAATGGGATATATGCCTTGATCCTTGTCCTCCTGGGGGACCAGAAACATTGCTTCTCACTGAAGAAATCGAGCCAGCGTGGAATGAACTGTGTTTGTCTTCACAGCTGACATTCATGAATCAGGAAAGCTTTATGCGCTGGCTGTGCAAATTCTAAGGTGTAACCTTCCCTTACAATGGACAGGCCTCACTGGTCTGTCATTATCTTGCTCCACTCCCTGTAAAACAGGCCAAATATCCCCCTATGGATACATCCAGAAAGTGGGCCATTGGCACTTAACTGAAGGCTCTCAGAGGCAGACCCCCGAGCACTCTAACAGCCATACTGAGAGGACTGTGATTTGAGAAGGAATCCTTTCCAGGACAATAATGCCTAGCCTCCCTTAATTTATGCCCACTAGGCAATTTATGGGATTATGATTCTCTAGAGTACTTGACACCTAAACTTTCTTATGTTCTTAACTAATCTTCTGCAGCCCTGTTAAGCCACCATAGCAGTCTCCTTACCAAAACCGCTGATACCAGATTTGATGTACGAAGCAAATCATACAAGGCATCCGCTATAAAAGCTAAACTGGCCTCCAGGTGCTCTGCCTCCATACCAAAAGTGTGTTGGCAGGGACTGTCACTAGGAATCTGCTGTATCCAGAGCAAGTGGGCCCAAGCCAAGAAAACTACCTCACCCCACAGCACGCAGTGCCAGCGCTGAAACCTGGCAGACCTTGGAAGATGGATCTCTCTTCCTATGCCGAGTGACTCTTAGTGCCACACAGCCTTCCACCAGAATTGTGGGCTTCTTGGTAATCGCTGACACTTCCTTAAAGACCAGGGATTACAGTGCTCTATGAAATGGAAAAAGTCCTAAGGGGCCCTGAGCCCCTGCAAAATATGCCCTCCCTCCTTTTTTTCAAGGCCTAAATCTGCCAGGAGCTGCAAATTCATAGAAGGCAATAGGGATGTGCAGACAAAAAGTTTGCGTTCATAAGTTGATAAGTTGAAGGTGAGGGTCGATTTCGTTCAGTATGGACATATGGAGAATCCCATAAGTTGAGGGTCTGTCCATACGTTCACCGGTTCCCTAAATAAAAATTTAAACCCCTCACCCTCCTTAATCTCCCCCCAAGACTTACCAAAACTCCCTGGTGGTCTGACCCCCCCAAGCTGGCCAAAAGTTCCGGTTGGGTCCAACGGGGGTCCCGGAGCGGAGGCGCGGAGAAACACGTGACGTCCGCGTCACTCCGACGTGACGCCGACGTCACGTGCTCCTCGCAAAGGAAAACAGCGATGGCTTCCTGACTCCCCGCTGGACCACCAGGGAGTTTTGGTAAGTCTTGGGGGGGTCAGGAGGGTGGGGGTTTAAGTGTTTATTTAGGTTCAACGTATTCAACGTAGCTATGTTGAATAAGTTGAAAATGCGATGCGTTGCGCATCATCACTTTTTTTAAATTAAAAAAAAAAAAAGTTGCGTTTTACATATGCGTTCAAAACGAATGCACACCCCTAGAAGGCAATTCTTTTTTCTTTAATAAAGAACCCCTTTAGGAAATGTCCCCCTTCAGCTACTAGGACCTCACTTTCCTTCAAAGGCTCTCTTTCCAAAACCTCATCCTCAGGAGTGTCCTATGAGATTTATTTTATTTGTTCGTTTTTATATACCGACGTTCAAAAATATATCACATCGGCTTGAGATCATACGGTGGGTCCTCCCCTCATGACCACCCCCAAGGCATCTTATCCAAAGTGCTACCCTGGAGTGACCTCATTGCTCCTTTCTTTTTTTTTAAATTTTTTATTTATGCATTTTACACAATTTATACAAGAAACACTTGCATTGAAATTTTTAAGTACATAGATGACCAACAAAAATTCTAAGACCAGAATACTAAAACATTATTCTATAAGCAATTTTTACGTTTATGTACCTAAATAAAAAAGGAAATAACGGGAGAGCATGTAATCTAGGAGCTTACAAAAGGAAATAAAATATTTCAAATAGACTGACATTCTGAATTCAGACCACCGTTATATTCCCAAACGCCATTTAGGCTATCAAGGGGCGCTATGTGAGTTTAGGAAGGACCTTAACTGTACAGGTTCCATAAATACATACATCTGTTGTTGATATTGTATGCAACATATACAAGGAAAACAAAGTTTAAACTTAGCTCCAATTTTTATCACCTGCTGTCTCATACTTAGAAATTGCTTTCTTCTAAACTGAGTTTGTTTAACAAGATCTGGGTAACACCAAATTCTTTGTCCAAAGAATAATACATGGCTACTTCTAAAATAATTTTTCAAGATATTATTTCTGTCCATCAACAAGGCAAATGTGACTAAGAGAGGTCTTCTCACAGTAATCTCCAATTCTTGTGATGAATCCAATATTGAAGACAAATCTGGTAAAGCTTGTTCTTCTTGCACGTCAACGCTTCCTTGCTTAGCATATAAGTAATAGGCTTTAGTAACCACTGGTTTTATTTCGTCAGGTATTTTAAGGACCTGAGCGACATACAGCCTAAACAAGTCAAGTGGTGTAATATTTTTTATCACAGGAAAATTTAGGAAGCGTAGATTATGGACCCTTATATTATTCTCAAGTTTTTCCAATCTTCTATTCATGTCATTATGAGTTAATATCACAGTTGTATGTACTTTTTCCAATTCAGTCATACGGTTCTCCATTTTAAGCAGATTTTGTTTCTGTTGTTCTATTTCTGTAGCATTTAAATTTACTTGATTTTTTACCTCAATAACTTCTTTTGTTAGCCCCAAAATAGCTTTTTCAAGGGATTGAAGTGCTCCCCATATCGTTGTTAAAGATATTTCCCCAGGAGGTTTTTCCAGCTTCAACAGTTTCGATTCCTCCTGTGCTCGGGCAACCCCTCCTCCACCCATTGCGAGGCCAGCATTCTCCTCCATTTCCACGGAGCCAAGCCCTTCAGAAAGGTTCTGTCCCTCGGCACTTCCTGCCTCCTGGGACCTTACCTTCTCCTGGTGCTCCTGAATAGTAAGTCCTTCAATCACTTCGGGTTTCCCCGTTCTCATCGCTGTCCCTTCTCCGAGCTGCTCGGTCGTTCCAGCGGCCATCTTTTCTCTCTCTTCCACTTCTCCTGGAGGTGCTGGTCTCGCTGGCGAGCCGGGACTCAGCAATGTCTCGGTCAAGGAGAGCCGACCTCGCTCCAAAGATTGCCCTCCAGTGACCTGGTCTCCCGGTAAAAACGGCGGTATGGCTGGAAAGAAGCTGCCAATATGGGGCTGTGATGTCTGTAGAGGTGCAGAAGTCCTTTCTGCACCTCTAACCAGCGCCTTCCGCTTGGTGTGGGGCATTGTAGCTATTTAGAAACAAAAATCAACGAAGAAATATTGCGGAAGGTTGAGAGCTTCTTCCAGCACGTCTGCCCAGGACGCCATCTTGAAAGCTCTGTTCTTAGCTCACCTCATTGCTCCTTTCTGTGGACAGGGTGGCATCATGGTGCCCCTCCTCCCCAAAAGATCCCCTTCGGGGTAGGTTCTCTAGACCCAATATTATTTCTTTTTTAAAGATTTGTGCAACAGTAGCACCAAATCTGGAAAAACAAAAGGCTCAACCAAGTCAGAATCCTTTTCAGGTAACTCTGAAGCACCTTCTGAGTTGCTCCATACCACCCCGGGTTCCCCTGGTCTAGGCGATATCAACAGAGGATTCCCATCCCCATCCTCTGAAATGATCTGCACTGTGGGAGACGAAGATAAAAAAAATGTCCGCCTTTCCTGCGCTGCAAATTGCACCATCACAAAGGCAATCAGAGCTGTGGGACTGCTGTCTCTTTACTCCAGACTTTCCCTTTTCAGCGGCCGCCTGTGAGACCCGTGAGGATACCTCACTACTGCCAATGCAGCTACTGCACAGACCGAAGATTATAACTTGGCCCTATGATCCCTGGAAGCCATACCCTGCTTCCCACGTTCAGCGGGAGCAGACATCTTCACGGCACGCTGTACCACAGCTGCCTTACCTGGCTTCCTCCCTCCTCTGCACGGTCCTTTCACAACCCCAAAAACCACCCACGCTTTAGACCTAAGCATCGGAGACCATCCTCACTCCTGCCACAGCTCTCGCCAAGTCAGTCAGCTGTTCTGCCGATCACTGCATTACAGCTATTTTTTTTTGTTTTATATTCAAAGTTCTTAAATGGACCAGACCCCTGCAAAACAAGAAAACCTCATTTAAAAAAAGGAATTAAGTACTTCCCTTTAGGTAATCCTCAGGGAGAAAAAAACTCATGTGAAAGACAGCCAGCACTAGTGGCTTTCACCACATCTGTCTAAGACATCAAGGGCCACCAACTCCCTGCTCAACTCACTCAACCAGGGAGATGGTTCTAAAACAGAACCTAACACTTCTGGGAATAAATCAGGTCTCCAAAGTCTGTCTGCAGGTTTTACACCTCTACCATCTGTAGAGACAGAGAATAATGAGCGATTGCAGGTAGCACACTGTCTTATGTACAATCAGTACAGAAAAGCTTTTCTTCTCGGTCTCCATCTGCTGGTAGGAGAGAAAAACCCATTTGTCTGGACTGATCTGGGGGACAATAACGAATGTTTGTTTTTCAGGATATCCACAATGAATATGCATCTATTTTATTTAATTTATTTGTTAATCACTTATAACATCCAAGCGATTTACAAGTGGACATAATAAAATATAACATTCATAGCTGAATAAACAAGAAACGAGCAAAGGGTAGATCTACATACACTGGAGGCACGGCATGCAAATTTATCTCATGCATATTTATTGTGGTTCTTGAGGAACTAAGTTGGCCATCCCTGATCACTGCTTATCAATGCATGAAGATAGTAGTGTTATGTAGCTGCAGCCCATATCACATGGGGGGGACACACGACATTTTCAGACTGCCTACACTGTGGGCTTTGCATCAATTCTCAAAGTGAAAATATGTGCACTTTCTCTTTGAAAATTATCATGAGCACAAAGTATTCACGATTACGTGCCTCTGCTTTTTCTGCAGGGGGAGTTTTGCTTGAAAAATATGTGCAAAGATTTGAAGATTCAATCTAAGAATTTACATTTCCTCCCTGGAAACACTTTCTTTAAACGAGACTAAAAGTATGAGAGTTGTTGAACACTAGATGCAAACCTTTAGCCACACCGAGGGACATTTTCAGACAGCCAATTTATACAGATAAAACACCTTGGGGTAGATTTTCAGAGCCCTGCTCGCCTAAATCCGCCCAAAACCGGGCGGATTTAGGCGAGCAGGGCCCTGCGCGCCGGGAAGCCTATTTTACATAGGCCTCCCGGCGCGCGCAGAGCCCCGGGACTCGCGTAAGTCCCGGGGTTCTCGGAGGGGGGCGTGTCGGGGGGCGGGCCCGGTCGTCGCGGCGTTCCGGGGGCGTGTCGGCAGCGTTTTGGGGGCGGGTACGGGGCGTGGCCACGGCCCGGGGGCGTGGCCGCGCCCTCCGTACCCGCCCCAGGTCGCGGCCCGGCGCGCAGCAGGCCCGCTGGCGCGCGGGGATTTACGTCTCCCTCCGGGAGGCGTAAATCCCCCGACAAAGGTAAGGTGGGGGTGTAGACAGGGCCGGGCGGGTGGGTTAGGTAGGGGAAGGGAGGGGAAGGTGAGGGGAGGGCAAAGGAAAGTTCCCTCCAAGGCCGCTCCGATTTCGGAGCGGCCTTGGAGGGAATGGGGGGAAGCAGCGCGGCTCGGCGCACGCAGGCTATACAAAATCGATAGCCTTGCGCGCGCCGATCCAGGATTTTAGTGGATACGCGCGGCTCCGCGCGTATCTACTAAAATCCAGCGTACTTTTGCTTGAGTCTGATGCGCAAGCAAAAGTAGGCTGTTCGCGCGCCTCTTAAAATCTACCCCCTTTTCTTCAACTGGGTGACTTTGAAAACTGGCATCAGGGAGGATAAGTCTGAAATTTCGTGAGTAACTTGTGTGCCAAACATATGCAAAAGTTTCATAAATTTTTAAAGGGAACTTGCATGTGCAAGTTCCTTTTGAAAATTAGCCCATCTAATATACCCGCACAACTTACACCTGCTCAAACATTTGCACAAACTTTCCCTTAAATATCTATGCATGCACTTTTGAAAATCAGAAACTATGCAAGTAAATCCCAACCCATCCACAGTTCCACCCCTGCAGTCTGGGCAAACTTAAATGCATAAGTGACATATGTGTGAGTTTTCCCACACAAACCCTGGCAATTTTATATCAAGCCATTTCCTACTACTAGTTAGCATTTCTAAAGAGCTATTAGACACATGCAATGTTTTATCTACATTAATGCTTTTGAAAAATTATCCCCTTTAAGTATTTGAGCCATGACATCTCTGCATGTCCAAGTTGGCTATAAAAATGTAGCTTTTGGTTCAAACTAGGTTACAAAACAAAACCAAAAAGCCCTAAAATAACTGAACCGAGCATGAACTGCTCTGATCTGCAACACAACCAACTTACCCCCTTCCTGGTTTCTATTCTCTTCTCTTGATCCCATTTTACATCCTGAAGGAGTGAATGATCAGGTTTGTTGCTCACTTTTCCCTTTCTGCTAACCCTCCAATCTCCAGATCACATCTTTCCGTGATTATGTAATAACTCATAACACTTGTTACGAGATTGCTAATCCCTTCACTACCCCATGCAACATTTCCGAGCATACAGAAACACACTTGTGCTTACCTTATCATGCTCAAAGAGCTGCAGCAGAAAGGTGGCCACGGTGGCTGTGATGCCAATGAAGAGGTTGATGACGATCAGAAACACATAAGCTGTGCTGGGGACCTCAAACCAGAAGGAGGCCGGGTACATGATGGGAGTGATAGACCAGCTAACAAGAAAAGGGTTAAAACCACAGTCAGTGGCAGACCCTCTAAAGAAATTCCACTAAGATACTTGGCTGCCAGAGGATACATTACACTGAGCTATTCTGCTACCAGAGAAAACGGAAGAGACTATACTACTACAGTCTCACAAGAGCATATACACTTAGCTAGTTTACTGCCTGGGCATGGATTAACATTGACCTCAGGGTGTTAACAGGTTAGGAAACATTTTCAGGCGCTATGTGGCTCGGTTGGTTAGCCGGATAAACATATCCAGCTAACTAGCAGGGTACAGTCAGTGGTGCGGTCGCGCCGCTGAATATACCCGGCTTTCATAAAATTAGCTGGTTATATCTAACCAGCTAACTTTAGGACTGCCCTATGGCCCGACCAGAGTTAGCCACATAAATTAAGTGGCTAATTCTGCTCCTCTTTGGATTGCCTCTTGCCTGCCCACAGAATGCCTCCTTCTTATCAGGCTAAATTCTAGCCAGGAAACTAGTCACCCAGCTAAAGTTTAGCCAGATAAGGGCTAAATATATTCAGGTATATCATTTAAAAGGTTAACTATTATGTTATCCATCTAAATGACTTTTGAACATTGATCTCAATGTTTATATGTGCCTGGTGATCCTCATCCCATGCTGCTCATACCCACCTTCTCCAGCTTTAATCTTTGTTGATAACTAACAGAGCAAGAGGTACGCTTCTACGCTGCTGGAAGGCTTTTAAATGCCAGTGCAAATTTATCAGAACTTTTCAGGCATATGATCCAAATGTATCCCAGTGATGGCAAGCTTGTGGCTTTCATGTCATTCCAAGAAGGGAATACTTCTCACCCTTCCAATTTGTTGAGCCCACCACTGGGCCGAGTTGTAACAGGGACAAGGGGCACGTGGCGATTTGAAGCCAGCTCATATCCAAATTGGCTGCTCTACAATCACTGGATATTATATCCAACCCCCTACATTCTCCCAAACTCCTTCTTTTATATCACCGCAAACTAGCTTTAGAGCACCCGTGCCTTCCCTTGAGAGTCAAACGCATGACTTACCCATAGAGTAGAAACAGAGAGAGGACGGCTGGAAAATTGGTGGGTGAAGTGTATGCCGGCAGGTCAAAGACAAAGAGAATGATGATACAACAGGTTGCTGGCACCAGGTAATTCAGCTGAAAAACACCACCAGGCACATCAAGAAAGAAGTGAGAAATAAAATCTTCACAAAAATAAATGTTACTTCTGAAGAAATGGCTGAGCAACTTGTTAAATTCTTGGAGACATGTAGCCTAGTGGTTAGAGCAGTGGGCTGAGAACCACTGAAGCCAGGGTTCAAATACCACTGATGCTCCTTCTAACTTGGGTAAATCAATTCACCCTCCATTGCCCGGGTACAAACTTAGGGCTCTATTTACTAAGTACTTTTGTCATAGACACAAAATGGGAGAAAACCTTTATTAAATAGGCTCCTTAGCGTGAAAGCCCTTTGGAGATGGAGAAATATCTACTGTACTTAAATGTAACTCTCCTTGATCTACCAATGAAAAGGCATGAACTAAATATTAGGGGTGTGCATTCGTTTGCAACGTATTGGCAATCCACAACGTATATGCCATATTCGTTGTATGCGTGGGGGTCATGAAACGTATGGCGAACCCCCACGAATACAACGTATCACTAATGAATAAACCCCCACCCTCCTGACCCCGCCAAGACTTGCCAAAAGTCCCTGGTGGTCCAGCAGGGGTCTTCGAGCAATCTCCTGCACTCGGGCCGTCGGCTGCCGGTATTCAAAATGGCGCCGATAGCCCCTGTGACATAGTAAGGGCAAAGGCTATTGGCACCTTGGAGGGACTCCTGACCTCTCCAAGTCTTGCCAAAAGTCCCTGGTGGTCCTGCGGGGGTCCTGGAGCAATCTCCTTCAGTCGGGCTGTCGACTGCCAGTATTCAAAATGGCGCCGATAGCCTTTGCCCTGCCATGTGACAGGGGCCGACCAATGGCACCGGTAGCCCCTGTGGCATAGGTACACCTGGTCATGACCTACTTCACTAAACAATTGATTGTCGTTAATGATATATTGTAACTGAACCTTTGGTGGCACCTGTTAGAATGTACTATAGTACGCATTCACCTATATTAATTTATGTGCCTACATGTAAACCGTTGCGATGGTATATAACTTAGCGACGGTATAGAAAAGATTTTAAATAAATACAAATAAATAAATTAAATTTAAAGGGTTGGGATGGGGGGTTTTTTGGGAAACGAATACATATGTAATTAATGAACAGATCGGGGTCTCCCGAGAACGGATGCAACTAATTTGGGTCCCGACGAATACGAATACTGAATGGGACGAATCTGTCCCTGCTGCACATCCCTACTAAATATAAAATCATAATATATTAAAGATATCATTTGAAAATACCTACAGTACCTGAATGTAATCTGCTTTGGCTGAAAGGTGGAATATAAATACATGGAAAGAAACAACAACAAAATTTGCTGTTTCATTTTGGTGCTGTTTCTAATCCAAAACACAAAAAGCATTGAAATGTGGTTTTCTTTCGTTTTATAGCATGTGTTAAATGGGTTGTATAAAAGCATTTAGTGGGCTCTATAGACCAATTAGCGTGGGTTAAAATAAAAAAATGAAACCCAAAAGAAGAAAAGAAATACAAAAACATAACATTTTTTCCATGCATCTAAACCAGGAAGAAGGTAGCAGCTGCATAAGCAGAAGGTCCTGTCTTATGGGACAGGAGCAATAGGAGTTAAACAAAACCAAAAACCCTTCTTGCTTACAAACTAGAACAGACACATTAACCAATTCTGGATCTTTTTTGGCTGGCTTTGGATGCGACAGTCACTAATTCACACTGGCTGAACACATCAAATATTTATTTATTATTTTGACTTATTTCGACTTGATTTCTGCTAATTCAGAAAATAAAATGCTCTAATGGTGACAAATAAAAATCAACACAGAATATTTGCAGAATTTAGACCAAACCAAGTAGACCTGGACTTCATAAACAGAACTAGAGTCAGATTCTGACAGAGTCACAAAGGATCCCAATTATCCAAGTAAATTTGTAATATTCACAGGTTCTGGGAAGAGGCGCACCCATCCCAAGCTATGATATCAAAAGAATTGCCCACAGCTTTTGATGTCTTAAGAGCAAACCCAGCTGGGGATTTCCTGATACAGACTCAGTGGGCAGGAATAACTGCCAGAAAAATTAAGCAATTATGTCTTTATTTATGAAATACTTTCAGTACAAAATAACCTAACACATGAGCTTGACAGAGTAAGATGAAAAACTTACTTTTACGGTTATAAACAAAATGAGAGTTTACCAAATAGGAAGTGTGCAGGGAAAAAAAACTTGCAGTCTTTTCTGTTTTTTTGGAAGACCTGTGAGGTACCAAAATGGGAATCAGCAGATAAAAACCAAAAGTAAGATGGTGCAGGGTCAGAACCTCAGCAGAATGAAGCAGATAGATTAGGTAATACAGAGAAAGTAATGACAGAAGGTGGCCAGCCAGGAGGCAGAGGCCTGGGTATCACAGAAGACATCTTGCAGGTTATGAGCTAGATATACTGCACCGGATTTTCAAAGCTCTATGCGTGCCAGGCCTATTTTCAAAGGGCCCGGCAATGCGCATAAAGCTCCGGGACACATCTAAGTCCTGGGGCCTTACTAAAGGGGCGGTCCGGGGGCGGGGCAGGGCATGGGTGGGGGGGGTCCGGGGGCGGGGCGGTGTCAGAGGCTCCCGGCACAGCGGCCATTTGCTGCTGTGCTGGGGATCGGGCGCCAGGGCTGAAGTAAGTTTTAAAACAAGAAAAAAAACAAGAAAAAGATAGGGGGGAAAGGGCGGGGGAGGTAGGTGAAGGGAAGGGAAGTTGGGGTGAGGGGGTAGGGAATGAGGGAAGGCAGCGGGGCTCGGCGTGGGCTCTGCGCGCGCAAGGTGCACAATTGTACAGCCCGTTGCGCGCGCATGTTATAAAATCACGTCTATGTGTGCGCACTGGGTAGCACGTGCACATGGACGTGCGTGCGTATCTCTTAAAATCTACCCCACTATGTTTTTTTTCCCATTTTGGGGCAATTTTCCAATTCTTTGCATTGAACAAAGTTTGCAGGTACTTTTTACCCACAGACTTTGCACCAAGTCTCAAAGCTAAAGCATGCACGTACTTTTGCTTTGAAATTTGCCGTGGGAGAGAGTAACCACAGCTTTGCACCTGTTTTTTCTGCAGGTACTTTTTTAAATGGAAAATATTTTGCACAGATTTGGAAATGCAATCTGTACATGTTATTTTCTTCCCCACCCCTAATCTAAATTTATCCCCATGAGCGACATCTGTCTGTGCAAGCACACATGGTTTATCTGCATTGAGAAAGGGCAATTTCCAGGCAGCTGATTCATACGGTTAAACACATTTTACCTCTTTGTATAACAGCCTGCATAAATTTGCAGGATCTTAGGTGCCCAAGTTACCAATTTTCAAAGCTATATTTACCCGCATCATCCAGCTTTGAAAATTATCCCAACAAAACTACGGGCACACAATTACACCTGTTATTTGGTGCGTGCAGTTTTGTTCAGAAAATGTATGCACATGGAGGTCAATATTCAAATGAACGCCTTTGCTAACAGAAACTGCTATGCAATTCAACAGCGTGTGACTTGCACAGCAGTTTCAATTTACAATTTCAGGCATTTATATGATGGCTTCTCAATGTGTGGAATCCTTTATTGGTTTTCTTATTTGTTTTTTTCACATTTGAGGGATTTCTTTTGTCTTTAGTATGGTCAGTATTCAAGGCTATTTAGCTAGATAATTCACAAGTAATCCATCTAAAAGGCATGCTTTTGAATACCGAGCCACTTATTCGGCTAAAATATAGCCAGATATACAAGCGGAGTTTCAGTGGCATTTCAGGGAGTAAGTTATCCAGATAAATCTGCCAAATTTTAACCATAACTGGCTAAGTTTGCCAGATAATTTTAGACTGGCCTCAGAGGAGATCCAAAGTTATCCAGCCTTGCGAGGCCGGATAACTTGCCATGTAACCGGTACAATGGGGTAGCCCCATCACCTTCTAGAAAGATGGGAAATTAAAGAGTGATTGTTTGTCAACCCCTAGGAGAAAACTGGGATTTCGTCCAGGTAAGGAGGGGAGGGTAGAGTAGAGTTCCTTAAGAGGAAGGAATTTGGTGAATAGGTGCTGCCCCAGGGTCTTAATGGAATGTCCAATCGGGATTTAGGGAAGGAACCTCAAGACACAGGTGGGAGCAGTGCATAAGGAGTCTACACAAATAAGAGGGACAGAGAAGGATGAGGAGATGGAGTATCTCCCAAAAGAGCCTGAACCTGAGGGTTCCTGAAAGTCCTGGAATCTGAAACCTCAGCCTTAACATAAGAAGATGATGATACTGGGACAGAAGATCCATTTTGTGAAAGGAAGACATGAATGGCTACAGTGGTCTACAACAAACACTGGAGCCGATACAATATGAAGTGCGACAAAACGTGCACCCAAACTGGGTGCCCGTTTTTTTCAACGCGCACATATCCCCCTCTCCTGGGCACCCGATGCAATAGGTAAATGAGCCGCTGCACTAAAAAGGATGCGCCAGGGATAAATTGTGCGTCCCTAGTACGTCCATGGCATGGGGTGCCCCGGAGATGTGGCTGTGCGCCGGTTAGGAAAACAGACGCTCAATTAACGAGAATCCGTTTTCCTAACACACGCACAGCCATGGGTTAGGAAAATGGACCCTTGCAAATTGAGCTTCCGTTTTCCTAACCTGACCAGTGTCAAGAATTATTTTTTTCATGCTGCTTCCTGTGGTTTCTTCTACTTAATATTGGGAGGAATCACAGAAAAGCAGTAATTTCTGCCTTTTTTTGAGCCCTTGATGCGCATCAAGGCTTAATGCCAGCTCCGGGGCTGGTGTTAATTCTTGCGTGTAAAAACGTGCACGTTAGGTGCATGGTTATTTTTTGCATAAGGGGCAATAGCTAGTAGCCTCATCTATATGGCATATACATGTGATGAGCATCATTAGCTATGAGCTTGTTTGGACGCACTAATCCCCTTTTTGCATTGGGTGTTAGCCTTGTATGTTCAAAATTCACGCCCTGTCATGAGCTAACCTGTATGCTAGCCTGAGCACATGATATGACATCGGCCCTAAGGTCAGCTCTAAATTTCAAACTATAACAAACTTTGCAGTACTGACTTGGGGTGGTTGTGGTTGAGTTTATTTATTTATTTAACATTTTTTATAGACCGTCGCTCAGAAATCTATCGAAACGGTTTACAACAGATAAAATCAGTAAAACATCGTAAATTGTAAAATTAACGTAAAGTTTAACTTAAAACTTAAAACTATCATTCTCTACATAGAATTTCTAAAATATTCCTAAAAACATAGCTCCTATCATGCCCTACATCACTCCAGGTCTCCTTCAGTGTGTAGAACCCATAAATTCTTAAAAAGAAAAACTCCTGCTATGTGATAATTACTCATACCAGCATCCAAGGAAGATTAGGAAAACTCAGGAGAGAAAACTCAGCCATAGATGGGAGCTGAGCTAGGGTAGATCTAGCTGGGTACTGCCCTAGATCAAACAAGTCAGCTAAAAGAACTGTAATTTGACTTGTGGTGAAAATACTGTGTGGTTGACCTGTATTTAGCTAGAATAATATGGTGCCGTTTCTCAATTAGTTAAAGGCACTGTGAGTTGGCTTGTGCAAACTATGACCATCTAAGTATCCTGCAGTGGAGAACTGCCCAAGGAAGTACATACAGTGTTTTGTTTAATTATTTTACAGTGGAGAACTGAGGAAATGCAGATGGTGTTTTGGAACTAATGTCACCTTTATAACAGCCTGAAGAGAGACTGGACTCACAATCGGTGGCAATGCTAGGATAACTGGACCTCACTTGAGGGAGTCTTGGCAAGGACCACACAGTTCTTTCAGCAAGGTTTTACTATAAGAATGACTGAGGCAAAGTATTTAGAACCTGTGGTAACAGATACTGGAGGGTACCTTGACAGTGCAAACTGACTCTAGACTAAATTACAAAACAGGATATGTAAATTTAGTCTGGAGTCAGTTTGTACTGTCAAGTGGGTTTGTTTGTTTTCTTTTTGTTTATACAGGAAGAGTGACCATGGTTACAGAAGGCATCCTTAAGTGGACAGTGGACCAGTGCCAAAAGCAACAGGAAGCAACCCAGCAATTAACAGAGGACAGGCTGAAACAGCAGTCATAACAACAGATGTCTTTAATTAAGTTATTGGAGGAATTATTGGTCTCCATACAACAGCTCTTTCACCATCATTGCCGGACAATGGTACCGGGGACTCAGAAACGGAAGGCCAGGAGGGTGGCAGCTGCTTAGAGAAAGGACTGACTTTAACAAAGATGGGCCCAGGAGATGACCTGGATGCCTGTCTTGTAAACGTTTGCGTGTGTGACAGTAGCAGCAGGCTGGCCATGGTCAGAGTGGGCAATAAGATTAGAACCTTAACTAATGGGGGAGGCCCAGGTGGCCTATATAGCTTTGGATGCTGATAGTGCTATTGATTACCAGGCCTTAAAGGAAACTATTCAGGACAACTTAGGTTTAACACCCGAGAAATATCTAAGTTCAGAGAATTACCTTAGGACTGCCCCCTGGCAGTGGCGCAACAAATGAAAGATCTTGCATACTATCAGTTATGCTCTGAAGAAAAAACTCTTGCAGATGTCATAGACATGATTGTCTTGGAACAATGTATATACTGTATATATGGGCTACCCGAGGACATCCGAAATGGGTTATAAAACAAGGAGCTAAAACTAAGTAAGGCAGCGAATTTGATAGAGCACAATCAGGAGGTCAGTCTCCTTTACATGGGTATAAGAGACCGGATATCACAAATGTCAAGAAAAGGATCCTGAGAAAAGCCAGAGATGGGGGCAAGCCACGGAGGTAAAAGAAGAGAACCAGAGAAAGACCCTTTTGGACCCTGGGAAGTGTGCCCCCCCCCCCAAGATGATTAGTTATTGAGGCAAATCTACGAGTGGACCGAGGGGAAGCTCTTGTTAGAGACCAGTCTCAAAAGAAGTGCTATTCCAGCAGGCAAGTAGGATATTTGCAGAGAGATTGCTCCCAAATGGAGTGTGCTTTTGGGCATAGAGGAAGAAGTCAGAGAGTATTTCCTCCTAATTCTTATGAGAGATGGGTGTGGGAGATGTTAAAACATCAGCTCTCCTTGACACGAGGGCCAATCACAGTCTCATTTCTGAGAGGATTGCCCAAAGAATAAGAAGGGACCCATCCTAGAGGGAAAATATGGGGAAAAAACTGAGAGTACCTGTACAATGTATTCATGGGGACCTTAAGGAGTAGGTGACCCAAGAGGTGAACATTCAAGCTGGAGCATGGGAGGGTCAGCTACAGATGGTGACAGTTAGAGGCCTCCTGTTTTCTGTGATTCTTGGGTGAGCCTGGCAGGTAATGCCCTTCTTATTACCAAGTCAGGAGGTATTAGTGAGCATCAGATCTCAGCAGAAAGGATGAGCTGACTTTCCCCACTCTGGGGAAAATTTTCCCCTTTGAGGGGCCAGAAGCAGTACAACCTCCAGGGGAAGCTAGGAAGCCTAGGGCACAGAGAAAGACAGACAAAAGAGAATGTCCCTGGCTTGGATTAAATGACCTATTTCCCAGTGGAAGTAAGAATACACTAGCAAAAGTACTTCAAAGGTTTCCAGATTTCCGGGTTAAACAAGAAAGGCATGAAGGGTTAAGGTATGATGTCCCCACTAATACCGGTATATAAAAGTTTCTAAATAAAATAAATAAAGTTGAATTAGTAAATAAAGGAGAAAGGAAATGTTGCCCTTACTTTGAGATACGTGAATTATTATACAGGGTGGAGAGGGGAGTAGAGGAAATGGACCCTTAACAAGGGAAGTTCTGATGGGATATTTTAACCCTTGCTCACACTCACTCCTTATCAGGCCATTTGAGGTCCATAGTACCCTAGCCAGTGTGAAACTACAGCTCCAGTGGCCACAGATATATCATGATATAAAGGAATATTGTCTCTCGTGTCCTGAATGCCAAGGAGTGTCACCAAGGATGCTTGCTAAGGATCTTTTAATACTGCTCTCTGTGATTGAAAAACCTCTTACACAAGTGATGGTAGATATAATGGGTTCCCCAAATAATAATTCAAAGGGACATCAATATATTTTGGTCATTTATTTATATTTATATGCAGCCAATGCAAAAAGCTCTAGGTAGCTCACAGTTCTACATATATAATTGTAAAACCTAACAAACAAATAAACACAACAAATCAGTACCAGTAAGGATTCCCTGTTCAGACAAAAATAGACCAGCCTGAATAAATGAATCTAGAGCAATATCTTGAAACCTTTAGTACAAGTTGACAGACGTAGTTCCTGTGGTAACAGATTCCACAAAGTGGGAGTAGCCATTGAGAAGGCTCTCTTGTGTCTCTGCCAGTTATACATGACGAAATTGGTACATCAAGCAATCCCCTTTGCGAGGATTGTAGAGTTCATGGCAGATTGTATATGTGCAGCATGGTGTTAGCCATGGAAAAGAGTCAAGTGCAAGAAGCTCATGCACCAGGATTGCAATCTATGCCATTAGATTTCCTTGGGTAGTGCCTTTGAGAAATCCTGCCAGGTTAATCGCAAAGGAATTAACATTTTCTGTCCTCAGGAAGTTGTGACAGACAGAGGCAGCAATTTTATGTCTCATTTGTTACAGCAACTTTGCCAATTGTTTGTGGTAAAACATAAGTACCTCTGCTTACCATCCACAAATCGATGGCTTAGTTGAGAGATTCAACCAAACCCTAAAAGCCATGTTACAAAAATGCTTAGGGACAGATGCTAAAGAATGGGATTATCGCCCTTATTGTTCGCTGTGAAGGAGGTGCCCCAAGCACAGGATTTTCCCTGACTGTGCTCCTTTTTGGTAGACAGCCAAGGGGGTTTCTATTAGACATGATAAAAGAATGCTGGAAGAACGGGACATCTGAGGTTATGGACATTTTGTCTTATTTGAAAAGGTTAAATGATGGAAGGGATATGATTTTCAAACTGACAAGGGATAATGTTCAAAAAGCACAGAAAAAACAATAGATTTACTACGATCATCAGACCCGATCACGATCGTATCAGTGTTAATTCCTTCATCACCTAACAGAATGCTAGCCATTTGGAAGGGACCAGTAGACGTATAGGAACATCTGGAACCATTTGCTCATCGAATAAATATAGGTAGAGGCAAACTGCAAACTTTTCATATCAATATGTTAAAGCCATGGCTAGAGAGAGAAGGCTTAATATGTTGGAATATAGAGAGGACACTGGGGATTTGGGCACACAGGTTTCAGACTTGTATAGGAAACAAGAAAGACAAGAAGAAGAGATGCTAGCCAAGGCTCAAGATGTATTCTCCACATAGTCCAGAAGAACTAAAATTCTTACCCATAGAATAATAACTAGACCAGGAGAAATGGTGCAGCAAAGACTCTACAGGCTTCTGGAGGCATAGAGGACTGAAGTAGTAATGCAGGTGGATGAAATGCTGAAACTGAGGGTGAATGAGCACATGGTCCAGCCCTATAGTAGGGACTACTTATCACCACTTACCTGGCTAGTTAGCAGGATATCTATCTATTGGGCAGACAGTGGGTGAATCAGGGCGGCACTACTTATTCTGGCTAACTGCTGATATTTGGACTTATCTGGTTAAGTTAACTGGATAAGATAGACCTGCCAGAGAGTGGGCCCATGGATATAACTTATCCAGCTAAGTGGTGATAAACATGAGGATATTCAGCAGCATAGCTGGAGCAGTGAATAAGGAGTCAGTGCCGATAAGAGGGAAGAGAAGGATGAGGAGATGGAGTATCTCCCTATAGAGCCTGAACCAGAGGGGCTGGAAGTCCTGCAACCTAAAACTTCAGCCTTAACAGACAGAAGATGAAGTCTGTGTTAGACCAGGGAGTCTAACATGTGCGCTAGTTGGAGGGCCCGCCGAAACTCTGAGGCGCAATGAAGGTGAATGGCTGTGCTCCGATCTACAACAAAGTCCGTGCAAACTACAACAAACACTGCACTACAGAGTTTCTTTCCCTGCTATGTGATAATTACCGATACCTGCATTCAAGGAAGTTTGGATAAAACTCAGGAGAGAGGAAAGAAATTAAAACTCAGCCACAGGTAAGTGGTGAACCAGGGCAGACTCAGCTGGATACTGCCCTTGATCAAACAAGTCAACTAAAAAAAACTGTGATTTGACTTGTGCTGAGAATACTATGCTGCTAACCTACATTCAGCCAAAGAAAAGTGGAGTTAAACTGTGCCTAGAATGATATGCAGCTGTTTCTCAATCAGTTAAAGGAACTATTAGTTGTCTTATGCAAACTATGTCCATCTAAGAATCCTGCAGTGACTAACTACTCAAGGACATACATACTGTTTTTAAGTATCCTGCAGTGGAGAACTGCCCAAGGAAATACAGAGTGTGTTTTGTTTATGTATCTTATAATAGAGAACTACCTGAGGAAATGCAGATGGTGTTTTGGAACTAACGTCACCTGTATAACAACCCGAAGAGAGACTGGACTCTTCACACCAGATATCTTCAAAAGATATCTAGTTAAATGGTGCTCTAACAGTTAACAAAAATCCTATAACAGTGGGTCTCTTGGACCAATTCCCACCTCATCCCACCATAAATCTTTTACAACCCTTCTCGCCGAGCCCACCCAAACCCCTCTAAAGAGAAATTAGCTGTAAATTTTGGTGCTAGGCTCCCCATCCCCTGTTTCCCTCCCTCCCCGGGAAAAAATAAAATAAATAAGAGCTCCTTCAGCCCCCAATCCCCCCCCCACTACCTACCCTCCTCTTCCCCACAGGCCCCCCCACCCACTCAATTCCTCAATCGTGCCATCATTTGCAGGACCAGGATTGCAATCTGATGTGATCTCAGGTGCTTCTGCCGTAGCTCTTTGCAGCTGCACTGGAAGCGTAAGTTATCAGTGGAACTGTCCAGCCAGATAACTTTAGATCTAACTGGACATATTCAAAATCTGGCTGGTTAGGTTTAAAGTTATTCAGCTACAATTAGCCAGATAACTTTAATCAGGGATATTCAGCAGGACATTTATCCCACTGAATATCTGGGACAGCTGAATAACTTGTCTGCTCGCTGGCTCACTTAATATTGGGCCCAAAATTTTAAAATAAAAAAGAATGTGCGTATGTCCCAACCCTGCCTAGACTGCACCCCCATGCATGTAAAAGTACTCATGGACAATGTATGTACTTGTAATTTTACAGGAATATCAGTCATACAATTTTCTAAAGAGCCATTTCTGCAAGTTACACACTAGTTTACCCATAGAAGTCTCTTTGAAAAAGGTACCCACTTTGTCTATGGGGAAAATGCTTCATACATCCAGCCCTGTGTGACCTATACATTGGAAATCAGAGGATGCACATATGTGGTTCGCAACTCATTGCACACAAAGACTTGTCCTTTTTTAGACATTAAGGGCTTCATTGAAAGAATGGATAAAAGTCCGACTGCCCTATTTATGTACCTTTCAGCGGTACCTTTGGGGGTTTTTTTTGCACAAGTTCTTATCTAATGCTCACCATACGCCTGGCAAGACCTGGACCATTTCACAAACATTGCAAGAAAATCACTTTGCAAGCTTTTAGGAGATTTGTTTGTACACTGATCTCTTTGTAGTTAATATGGCACAAAATTCTGCATAAATCCTAAATATGGCACAATATTTAAATTCATTAAGCACAATAAAATGTTTTCAAGTTTGCAAATCTATTGTCTAGGTCTTAAATATGTTCTGAAGAATTGTATAAAATCCCAGTCCTCAAATACACACACACACACACACACACACACACACACATACGTGCAAAGACACCTACATACATTCACAGGTTCTGATCAATCTGGCCTATCTACCCTCATAAATTAACAACTTAAACAAATTTTAACAATAGATTTTACCATATCCCAAATGTAATTGGCCAGCCAATAGATCACCGGGTTACAGCTGCTAACGAATTGCAGGTGCTTGGCTTTGGTGGACTTCTCAGCTACCAGGAAAACTACAAAGCTTGCTGGGACAAAGGACATTGCCACGATGATGAAAATGGCTATCACTACATCAGTGCCCTGCAACCTGGTGGAAAGACAAAGAAAGGGGAAGAGATCTGGGTGAGAAGATCTCATCGGTACCGGAGACAAATCGGCTGCTTTGTAATTTCTGCTTATTGTTTTGTGCAAAGACTTTTCCCTTACTCCCCCAACCCATGCAACAGAGTCCATCCATGCACAGTTTCTAGAAATATGCATCTTTTCTTCTACATGTAGGGTATAGCTCTCCCAGAAGCTGCTTCCAATACTGCTTCGGACTGGATACTAAGTGTTAGCATCAGGACTTAGAACTGGCACGTACAGGTAATCGAGTGACAGGCTGGCACTGGTCTTGTTCATCGGATGATTGGTGACTGTGATCCCTAAAACAGATTACAAGACAGGAGCCTCAGACCTAATACAGAATATGCCGCAAGATCACTCTATGAGTAATGAGTGCAAAAGGAAAACTCAAGATCATTACAAATCTGCCAATTACAACAAAAAAAACGTTCTCCTGTGGTACACATATCTGTTCTGTCAAATCCCATCTTACCATTATTTGCAAATGTAGAGGGAAAAGGGGAGAGCAGACAGGAAAGGGGCAAACATAGCAACATTGGGATGCTATTGACAGGATCATACCCAAAGACAGGATTTAGAAGGAAAATGTATTTATTTATCTAGCAATCACACTTATAAACTGCCTTTTCCAAGAATGTATTTCTTCATTGCTGTTCGCAATTGCACATACACAAATTCATAAGACTAACTGCATGACTACATAATAAACAATAAAAGAGAAATCATAAACACTATAGAACTCTCCCCACTGGGGAGTTTATTTTACCCCTTGGCTTTACAATGATTCTCAAAGTGAAAGTGTTCATGTGCTTTCGCTTTGAGATTTGCTGCAGGTACAACCTCCCCACAGGCAGCTGGGCCTGCGTTTTGTGCGGATACTTTTTTCATGGAAAATAATGTGTGTATAGTTGAAAATGAAGATTGCAGGGTACAATCCGTCTAAATGGCTTCTGAATATCTATTCAGAAGCCATTTAGACGGATAACTGAAAAGTTATCCATGTAAATGGCGAATTTGGCACTTTCATCTGGCTAAATTATAGCTGGATAAGTACCGTAGTTATCTAGCTATAATTTAGCTGGATATAAACAGGCTGTTCTGGGGAGGGGTTCAGTTATGCAATTAACTTAGCCAAATATTGGGTATATCCGGCTAACAGGGTCATTTTTTAAATTGCGTTAGGGCAACGCCCACGATAATGCCATAATGCATGCATTATTTTTCGCATTGCAAGATGCGTATGCAAATTTTCAAAATTTAGTAAAAGGGGAGGAGTTTATGAAAATGAGGGGTATAACGCATGTTATGTTGCTAGAAATAAGATAGAGAGAAAGCGAGAGCCTCTGTAGTGGTAGACATATTAGGCAACTATTTATACCACTGTAGGAGGGTCAACTAGTAACTCGAGGTGAGGTTTTAGTGGTGGCCTAGGTTTTGGGGGGCAGTTTTACCTGCACAGTCCGAGGTACAAACAGCACACTACACATCAGTAAAGATTGATGTGATTTGGAGTGAGGTAAGGTACACAAAGATGAGATTTGTACATTGTACTCTCGCCCTAGCTTGATGCACTCTCTACCTAGCTGCTTTCAAGCTAGGGTTAGGGTGGAAATGCTAACCACACCCCCAGGGAAGTCATTTCCTGGTTAAAGATGTATCCTCTTAAAAGATGGCACTGAGGTGTTTCAGGGGTGCAGCTTAATTTTATCCAGCTAACTCTGGTCAGAAATATAGCGATCCAAAAGTTAGCTGGATAACAAAAAAAGAATAAGCTAACGGCCCAGCAGCAGTCCTTCCACCTTCCCCCCACTCCCAATGTGTTAAAATAATTCTAGCCCAAGTCAGCCCCACCCTCCCAACCCTGGAAAATGCTAAAAATGTAGCTGTGGTCCAGTGGCCCCCCCCCCCTTCCACTCTCCAAAATGCTTAAAAGTGCAGTTGGGGACCAATGGTTCCCTCTCACACCCCCAAAATACTTAAAAATGTACTCATGGCTCCTGACCCCCCAATATGCAAAATAATTGTAACTAATTTAGATTTAGCTCATGCCTTTTCATTGGTAGCTGAAGGCGACTTACATTCAGGTACAGGATGTATTTTGGGGACGATGCGATATAGGAATGCTGAAAATGGGCGCTACATTTTCTTAACCTGCGCCCATCCACCTCTCCCAGGCGCATGATGTAATAGAGAATTGAGTTGCCATGTTAAAAAGGAGGTACTAGGGGAAACTGTGCATCCCTAATGTCTCCTCAGCAATGGGTGCCTGGGAGAGGTGGCTGTAAGTGCGGGTTAGGAAAACAGACGCTCAATACGAGCTTCCGTTTTCTCCCACTACTGGTACAATATACATGGCCTGGACCATGCCTGTTGTGCATGTACATTGGGTGCCCTGAAAATTTTTTTTCCTGGTCAAGCCTTTTTTTGGTCTTCATACAGCTTTTTGTGGTTCCCCCTACTTAGAATTGCAATGATACTTTGTAGAAGGAACCACGGAAAGCATGGTTTGTTTTTTTTTTTTGTTGACCCCTTTAAGCAGGGATGATTTAATGCCAGCCCCGTGGTTCGTGTTAAATTTTCCACGTTAAACAGCACAAGTTGGGTGCGCAGTCATTTTTTGTATCCCAGGGTAATGGCTAATAGGCTCATCTACATGAATTTACATGTGATGGCAAAGTGGTGCTTATTGCTTCTCTATTCCCTACCCTTTCAAAACAAGTGTGCCAAAGTCATCTCCCACGGGTTTTGGCCAGAAAAGTTATCCGTAGAAAACAGAAGAACAAATGTATGTGGGTTCTTCTTCCTGGGACAGTTTTCCAACGGAACATATGTCTGATTTGAGAACTGGTACACAATCCATGGGTAAAAAAGTATCCATGGTCTTTGCATCAACAAGAGTAATTATGAGAAATACCCTAATAAAAACTAGAATTTAAAAGTGAATTTTAAACAACTTGCCTCATGCTGTACACAGAGATAAAGTTACATAAAGCTTTGTGAATATCTTTTTCCATCTTCTGCTGCTTTGTGCTTCAGGCACATCAACCCCATTGCATTAATTGACAAATTAATCTGCCATGGCACCATTTTGGCACTGTGCTGGCTGATTAAGACATCATTTTCATACCTAATTTCAATGGCTGCACAAAAGTGCATCAGGAAAGGTGATTGGATCCAGTGGGGTGCATTTCTATTGGTCTGTGCCAAGTCTATCCGTTCTTGGCATCAACTGCTTAAATCCTGAGCTTGGAAAAATTGTAACTTTTCTTGGCTTCCAGCAAGAGAGCCTGCTTAATGTAGTTGCATTAGGGCTGTATGTCATGCAGTGGAGGACCTTGCACTCTGTTTCCCTCCTCCTTTTTTCTATGGGTTAAAATGGTTTGGTTGATCAGCTTATAGATCATAAAAAAAAATCTGGAAAAGTGGAGCATACATAAATTACTATAAATAAAGATTGCTTATATTAATTTATGGAACAGAGGGAGGAAAATATCTCAAGAGTTGAGCATATAAGATATATCACTTGCAAATTTGCTCAATGTTTTTATCATCAAAGAAAAAACCTCTCTGACGTTCAGTAATGCAATAACTCTCTGTGATTTGTGCTATAACTCAAACATGAACAAATGATCTTATCTTGATTTAATATTAAAGAGTCCCAGAAGATCAGACCGACCAAAAAACGGCCATTACCAATGTTTCACTGTCACCCTGCTTCAGGGATGTTTTTAATTGCTTTAAACTCGAAACACCAAAAGTTTCCATAGTGATTAGTCACAACCTTACTAATTTTTAACAATTATATTGGTAGCAAGAGTTGGGTGCAGCTGCCAGCCATCGCTCACAGAATGCCCCCAGATTCAGAGAGACACCTGCAACTTTCTAGAGGTCTGACCTGTAGCTACAGGACATTGTATTTTAGATCTAGCATGTCAAAAACCTCTTTTTTAATCAAGTATCACTCCCCTTCCCCAATCTCATATGTTTCCTTTCCCACAACCCAAAGATCTCACCGTATGCAGCACGGTTCCCTCTACTTGTGGGCAGGTTGGCTCTTAGGATAGCATTATTCAAGGCATTGAGATAGGTGGGCATGCTGTGGTAACCTTTGTTATTGTAGAAGACCTGAGAGTGTACAAAGTATAATGGACATCAGCTTTGCTGTTATTTATCTATTTAAATGTGATTAATCGCCTAACAGTACATCATAAAAAAAAAATTATACAACTAATCAAAATGTACAAAATAAAACCAAAAGCATAAGTTACAGTAAAATCAATCATAACAATAACTTTATGATACAATAAATACAAACTGAGAACTACATAGCAACAAGCCAAAATATAACACAAAGCCTTCAGAATACACCATGGAAAGGGTATTTGCCTCAAAGGGCCTTACTTAATGAAGGGATAATTTTGTAACATTGCACATAATTTAGTAGGCAAATATGAGCATAACTTACAATTTTCAAAGTAGAATTATGAACCTAAGTCTGCTTTGAAAATTATCCCTGCAAAGGTATACGTTCACAATTATTCATGATATTGGGTGCATGTAATTTTGCTGGGAGAATTTACGTGCTTTTTTTTTTTTTTAAATCCACCCCCTGGAATACCTGTGCACATAAATTTACATGCATACAGTGTACATGCATGCAATTTTACATGCACATTGGTTGTGCAGTTTTCTAAAGGATCATTTTTGTGGGTAAAACACTACTTTCCCCACAGAATTCCCTTTGAAAATTACCCTTCAAATAGATTTTCCAGAGGCACAGAATGGTAAAAGTCCCTTCTGGATAATACAGTAGGACAGCTACAAGTTTTTTTCTTGGGATATAACTCAATTTTAATCCCCAAAAATAAATACAAAAAAATTTCCTTCAAACATGTGGATATATGAAGAGTTTGGGTAGCCAAACTAAACATTTAACCAAGCATCTCAATGTTATTTCTGACCCTTTTGCAACACTGTGCCTTACACATCTCTAGCTGGCTGTAAACAACCCATGTACAGAGCATTAAATCTTAAAACTGCTATTTTAAAACTGAAATCCATGACAAATAAAACCACTGAGATCAAAGATTGACAAAACTGGGTTTCTGTCAGAAAGGAGCATCATTTGAGCAGGGATAATTCATTTCTAGTCTCCAAGAACCACAAACTAGTCTGGTTTTCGGGAGATCTATAATGAGAATTAACTGTATGTATTTAGATACATTTGGCCTAACTGGATTAATTTTTGCATTTTTAATTACCGTGAAAAATCAGACCTGGGTGAGAGATGTGAAAGACTAGAGTGAATACTCCTTCACTAAAATAACACACTCTAGGGACACATACTGGAGAGGCTGACAGTGATTTTTACTTTTCTTTTCCTTAATCACTTAGCTGTGTAACTCTATTAATATTAGGGATGCAAAATGAAGCACAACATAGACCATCAATTGTATCTGCTCTCGGCTACCACTAACAGAAATGAGGTCCATCTTCTTTACCTGGGCTGTCCTCCTGACAGCAATTTTCCGCACCACAGGAGGAGCCTTAACACCAAAGGATTCTGGGATGGATTTCTGGACATTCCCAAATGTCAGAGCCCCATACCTAGTAAGGATATAAAAAGAGGGTCTCCATGGGGCATTCAACATTTAACAGAACTTGAAAAATAGCTTATATTGCCACATCTTAATTTACGTGTTGTGCCATCCCATACCCCAGAAATAATAATATGAAGCTCACCCAGACTCATGACCTTATATTTTGAAATGGTGCTTGGAAAGAGAGAGTCTATATGGGTCAGCTAAAATTGCATGACCATGCTGTAAAACTTAATTTACAACAAGATCACTTTCACATTCCATGGGCCAGAAGGACAATGCCTACAAGCCAGATGTGGCCCACCTCTGATCTGGGATCTCTCTGGTCATTATGTGACAAAACTGGGTAATGGTAATCTCTATTTAATATACCAGATTTTCTATAAAATCAAAATGATGTACATTAAATCAATAAATAATACATTAACAAATCACTATGATAATACAATAGAAATACAAATAAAACCAAAATAATATAATATAAAAACCCAAAGTCCATATGAAGAAATTAAGACTTACCTGATAATTTCCTATCCTTTACTTCTACACCAGTCAAAAACATGAGGGTTTAGTCCCTTCATCCAGTAGTTGGAGGCAGAGGTTTTTTTTGTATGTATGTCATGCATGGAACGAGATATAGTCAGCATACTACTGTCAAACCTAAATTCAAACTATAGCAACTAGCAATCACAAAAATGTAACAACTGAAATCTAAAATGTTGACCTAATCAACAACAAAAAAAAGAATGTAATAACTACGTATACTTTCTTTGAGATAAATTATCAACTTACACAATTAAAAGCATTTTAACTAAGAAATCTAGTCTTAAAAATCCTTGGAGAAATGAAAAAAATCTCAAACCATTTCCCTCTTTTATAACATTTAGTCAATCAGATCTCACTCTCATAGAGGTAGCCAAATTTGCACAACCTAGTGTGGGCTTCTTGACTCGTGTAGCAAAGTAAAGGAAAGGAAATTATCAGCTAAGTCTTAATTTCTCCTTTCTTGTCTTTCTGCTCCACCAGTCAAGAACATGTGGAATGCATAAAAGCCCCATTACAATGGATGGGTGGATTGCAAACTCAGGGCCTTATTTTCCAAACGTATCGCACGCGGTAAGGGATGTTTCGCACGCGAAATGTCCCTTTTCGTATGCGATACCAAAATGGGGGCGGAGTCGGCCCCCCTGAAGAGGAGTTGGGGCGTCGCCGGGGCCGACTCCGCGATGACGGCGTGCACAGCGAAAAGGTAAGTGCCTTTTCGCTGGCTATTTCGCTCCCAATAGCTACACCTCCTATGGTGGCGCTATTGGGTGCGAAACCAGCAGCGATCGCACCGCGACAGTGCGATCGCTGCCGGCTAGCGCAGTCCCGCCCCTCATCTTCTAAAGTATCACAGGCCTGCGAAACTTTAGAAAATGAGGCCCTCAGTCTTAAGAAAGCTGTGTCAAAATTAGTATCCTGTCTCATGAGAACATCCAACCTATAATATTTGGCAAATGAACCTAGAGTTGTTCAAATTTCATTTAATAATATTGACGGGATTTGCTGCGGTTATCTCTGCTCATGATGAAGATTGTGCTCTACAAAATTCAACTTCCATAACAGTATCATAGACCTCAATGTAGGTTTAAGGCGTTTAACTCCTTGTCGAAAAACATGATACCTTCTTGTGAGACAATATAGATGTCCCCTTAATCTTTTCCCTTCATACAAGAAATTGCTGCAACCTGTACTTTAAAGAATTGAAGGCCAAACCCCTTGTCAAGACCCTTCTGAAAGAATGTCAGAATATCTCCTATTTGGAATGCCATGGTAAACAGTTAATCTATCTACAGTATGTTGCAAATATTTACCAAACCCTCACTTAAGCTCTCTGTGGAATTATTTTTAGAACTTAATCTTGTTCTAATAACTGACAGTTTGCATCCCATTTTAGCTAATCATGCCCTCTCAAGAGTCATGCCGTGAGAATGGAGATGGATTTCCCATTACTATCAGTCCCTAGTGAAGGAGAGCCCTATACCTTGAAAATGCAATGGTCGATCTATTATTACTTTGCTTAGATCAGCATTAGGGATGTGCAGAAGGGACGGATTTGTCCGATTCGGTATTCGTCGGGACCCAAATACGTTGCATTCGTTTTCATAGGGGGAAACCAGATTCGTCCATTAGTTGAATTCGGTATTCGTTTTCCATTAAAGTTGGAAAAACAAAAAAACCCCCCTTCCCAACCCTTTAAATTTAATTAACTATAACCCCCCACCCTCCTGACCCCCCCAAGACTTGCCAAAAGTCCCTGGTGGTCCAGCAGGGGCCTGGAGCGATCTCCTGCACTCGAGCTGTCGGCTGCCAGTATTCAAAATGGTGCCGATAGCCTTTGCCCTTACTATGTCACAGGGGCTACCGGTGCCATTGGTCAGCCCCTGTCACATGGTAGGAGCACAAGCTGGCGCTGGCCGTCCATTGCTATCGGCACCATTTTGAATACCGGCAGCCGACGGCCCGAGTACAGGAGATCACTCAGGACCCCCTCTGGACCACCAGGGACTTTTGGCAAGTCTTGGGGGGGTCAGGAGGGTGGGGGTTTTATTCGTTAATGATACATTGCATTCGTGGGGGTTTGCCATACGTTTCGGGAACCCACGAATGCAACAAATAGGGACCTATACGTTGTGGATTGCGCATTCATTCAAAACGAATGCCCATCCCTAATCAGCATACCATGGTCTTTGTGGCCAGTCTGGTGCCACTAGGATCTCATATATCTACACCTTCTCGTGCTTCTTTATTACACAGCCTATTAATAGCCAAGGTAGGAAAAAACATAAAGCAACATATCCTTTCACGCGTCTATTGCCTCATTGCCATAAACCTTTCATTGGCTGAAGAACTGTCTTGACTATGCATTCTGGTTGGTTGCCAATAGAACCATCTATGGTTCACCCCATTTTTTAATTATCTGCTTGAGTGCCTAATGGTTTAGCTCCTGGATCTATCTTATTTCGGCCCAGAAAATCTGCTTGCACATTCTCCTGACTTACAGTGTGTAATTCTGAAAGCTGTAGCAGATATTCCACCGACAATGTGAATAGAAGCTCTGCTTCCTCCAAAGTTCTTTGGCTCCAGGTATCCCCTTGTTTGTCTATGAATGCTACTGCTGTTGCATAGATGCTTAGTACTCTTACTGCTCCTCACCTAATCATTGACTAGAAATGGAGAAGTGATAGCTATATGTATCTTGAGTCTAAGTGATTTATGGACCCCACATTCTCTCTTTTTGCTCACCCCAAGCATAATGATCCTGGCAAAGGGTACCCCCAATCTCTTATAATAGGCATCTATTGCCTTTTAGTTTCCAATCTGGGTACTCCAGTGATATTACCCTATGCACATTCAGGGAGTTTGTCCACCAACATAAACTTTATCATTATTTTCATGTGATTTTTTTAAAGTAATAATGCATGCTAATGTAACATACTACCATAGTCATTTTTGCACCTAATGTGGGCAAAAACCTACTAAATAAATCAAAGGCATATATTATAGCAATTTTCCAAAAGCCAACTTCCATGGGAAGAATGTTTTTACATTAAACAAGTAAATGCTTTTGAAAATCAGGCCCCTAGTATTAATCAGTTTTCTTTTTGATTCTAACCAAAGACAAAAACCATGCAAACTCAATTCAGCATTCAGTATTATAGTCTATCATAATTTATTTTTCTGATAGGTCTAGCAAAGTCAGATACCTGCCTTTTCTTACTGAGAAAATGACATGACTGAAGAGATTCCAATCGAAAATAAGGGCAACGTAAGCATTTGTTCACCTAAATGAAGTCCAGAATTGGTCTGTAAGGGTAAACCCTTTTTTTATTTTTTTATTAATAACTTTTGGAATTTCAAAGTATAATGATTAACATCCTCACTCTTGCTTTTGAAATGGGGTAGGATATAACATTTTTTATTTTATTTATTTGTTTAGTGTCAGTACAGCAATTGTCTTCACTGGTGATATATATGAAACAAACCATGAATGTTTTGGGTGTTTGAAAAATCAACTCTAAGGCATAATCATTTTGAAAAATATCCAACACCTACTAGCCCCTGGTAATGTGAATCCACTCTTTGGAAAACATTTGTTCTAGCTTTTTTGGCACCCTCTGTAAAATCTAAAGTGTGACCTGTCCTCAAAAGTCTCTATGGTTTTGATTCATCTAGACTCATGACTAGTCTTTCAAGTATCTCACCAAATAAACTCTCTTTGCAAGACATTTTGCAGAGAAGCAATTTGGAGCAAGAACCAGCATCCTAATGTCTGAGTCATAGAAGTCTTCTAGCTCCTAACGTGCTAGTGATCTTGAATAACTAAAAAATTCATCAATCTCATCAGCACAATAAACAGCTGTGGATTCAAGCTGTGCCATCTGTTCTGATTCAGAAAGCTGCTGATTTCTGCTTAAGAGGGTTCTTGCCACACTACTAGTGCAGATGCAACCCACACAGATAGTACCCACAGAAAAAGCAGGTGCAAATCTGTGCAGATACTTTTAAGGGAGTAATAATTGAGGCAAAACTACTAGTAGAGTTTTGATTTGATTATTGTTGCAAACTCTACAGGTAAAAGTATCTATGGAGTTTGCACCCAGTGCCTAGATTTGCAAATTCATTTTCAAAAGGAAACTCTCCATGGATTTCACTTTGAAAATTTATAGCCTGGCAGGGGCTGCAGTTACAGAAGTGCCCACAGAATGTGCAGGTCCAGACTCCCCAGCAGAAAGTTGAAAATAAACTAGGGCTGTGAATCGGTACCGGACTCGTTTCCGGTATCAGGTTCGGGTAAAAACCACGGGAAATCTTCGTTCCCACGGTTTTTACCCATTTTAATCGGCTGTGTCGTGCCGAAAAAAAAAACCCCACACCCCGACCCTTTAAATTTAATTCTTTCTAATCCCCCACCCTCCTGACCCCCCCAAACCTTTTTTTAAAGTACCTGGTGGTCCAGCGGGGGTCCAGGAAGCGATCTCCCGCTCTCGGGCCGTCGGCTGCCAGTAAACAAAATGGCACCGACGGCCCTTTGCCCTTAGCATGTGACAGAGTATCCGTGCCATTGGCCGGCCCCTGTCACATGGTAGGAGTAATGGACGGCTGGCACCATCTTTAAAAATGGTGCGGGCCGTGTCGGGAAGGTGGGGGATTAGAAAGAATTAAATTTAAAGGGTCGGGGTGGGTTTGGGGTTATTTTTAAGTGCCCTTTCTTCCCACCCCCCCCCAAAATGATAAGAGAACCCCACGAAAAATTTCATGGGGTTTTCCTATTGGGTTTGGGGGCCCCCCGAATTCTGACGAATTTGAAAACATCTTCCGATATCTGCCCTTTTTTCCTGTGGGAGAAGTACACATTCATTCAGCAGATGACACGTGTGTTTTCCATCAAACTGGTGAGGGCGGGCGGGGGGGGGGGGAAGCAGGGAGCAATATTTTAAAAGGCATTTTGTCAGGGCAAATACCCACAGAAACACCTTTTACAAATCACCCCTGTAACACAATGTCTCCATGTAAATGCTAAATGTTAGACACTTAAGATTAATCTTGTATGAGCACTATGAATATTAAAACAAAGAGAAATCTCAATGATTTTAGTGATCAGATCTACGTTTAAAAAAAAAAAAAAAAAAGCATTGCAGGGTTTCAGAAAACAAAGCTCTATTCCTCGTCTAACTGGTGCCCCATGTTTTCAAAACCAGGATGGCTAAGGAGGGAAGTAACTGCTCTTCTCTGGTTCCTGCATGCCAGATCCCACATCTTCTGCACCAGGAATACTGCTATTTACTTTTGGGCTACAAAAAATACCTAAAGGTCAACATGGGGAGAATCTTAAACTTTGATTCTGAACACTGCTAAAGGTAAGAAGCCGATCCAGTGGCTATGTCAGTTTCTCCCCTCACATTTTCACCTGGTGGTGTAACTGGAAGAGATACGACATTTCAAGAGCACCATGTGAGCTGGAGCCTTCAAAGCAAAGCAGGAGATAGACCTGACCTATGACCCTCTCCTCCACTCCCTAGCATGCACCCTTCTTCTTACCTGTGCAATCTGTAGCGGTCTGACGTGTAAAGAAGATATTCTGAGACATTACGGCCACTGATGTCCACCAAAATGTCCCCCGTCACAACTTTTATCTGGGGTGGGTGACCTCCGACCCCACTGGGACAGGAGAAGCCGGTCCCCTGCATTGAGCAAGTGCATCGGATTGGCTCATGAATGATATAAGGGAGCGATGGTGTTGAGGTGACTGTCTCTGAAGGAGGAAAAATAGAAAAGAATTGCACATGCTTTTCCTATTGCCTACCACACCCACTCCATCTCCCACCCCTGAAAATGTCATCTCCAGTCCAGCCCTCGTGTTGTAGGCCTCCCTGGCATTGCAAATGCATCCGCTAGGCTCTTGAACTGAGACCTGGCAGAGGGCTGCATTGCTGTCCAGAATTTACCTCGATGCAAATCCTAAATTAGTAGGATGAGAGAAGCTTCTGCAGGAATAAGATATCTATCTGTTTTTAGTGCCTTCCAGGAGCTTCTGACATTTTTATAGAAGCTAAGTGGGAAGCCTAGCATACAGAAGTAGTAACTTTTTAAGTCTAAAGGTATTGTACTTGTTAAACACATGATAACTTTTAGTTTTAGCTACTGTATTATACTGATATACAAGCCAAGGGGGAGCACAAGAATTCTTGTTTCTGTGTGGCTTTAAGGCAAGAAGAGGGGCAGCGAGGCATACTTGCATAGGTGTTCTACTAACTCACCAACCAATGGACTCTTTCCCCTAGAAAACCTTTTATTTGTGTGGTAAGTAATAATTAGAGTTGTTTACCATGACAAGACATTTGGTAAAGACACACAGAGCTGATGCTAGGCCAAAAGGCAGCAGGCAATACTGGAGGTGACTGTCTCCTACAATACATATCTGAGATATTTCTTGTGACATGGGAATATCTCTATATGAGTGTAAGCATCCTTGAGATCAAGAAAGCAGAGCCAGTCCCTTTTTTGTAAAAAGGGAATTAAGGTGCCCAGGGAAACCATCTTGAACTTTTCTTTTCAGAAACATGTTCAAGACCCTTAGGTCTAGAATGGGATGGAGGCCCCAATTTCTTTGGAATCAGGGAGTCCTTGGAGTAAAATGCCCACCTTCTTAACCCTGGTGGAATGGGTTTGAGCACATTGGTCTCTAAGAGGGAGGAGAGCTCTTTCTGAAGTAATTCCTGATGTGGAGAGTGATCCCAACTGGGATCCGGAAGGCAATATGGAGAAAAATCCATTAGATGCAATCTGAACCCTCTTCCCCGGCATGTTGATCCATGAAGTGCTATTGTCTTACCTTTGACAGAGATGGGAAAAGCTGTGACGTTCCACATTCTCACGACGTCCTCATCCATGGAGACTGGGAAATCGGATGGGGCAGGAGAGGGGGGAGGTGGGACAAAGTTGGAGAGCGGCAAGCCTTGAGTGAACGAATCAACACACATGGCATCAAAGTACTTGGCTGCCAGCATCTTTGACTCATTGCTGTTGAGGTTGAGACTCTGCACCAATTGATCAAGAGTGCTGTTAAAGGCTGTCTTGAGAACACAGGTGGCCCCAATACCAGAAGGAAGGTAGAAGGTATTGACAATCTGCTGGGGGCTGGCATCAGGAGGCAGCTTTGCTCTGTTGAGATTAACAAAACATTTTTGTTCAATTTTAAATGATGAGATCACCCTTTATCTCCATACTCCCTATGGCATTGGTGGTAGCAATTCTGGCGATCAATATAGTAACAAAGAGGGCACTTGCACCAGCTAGAAACCACAACTGTAAAATCTAGAGGCCCTGGTTCCAACTCTAGCTCACTCTTCTTCTCTTTCATTAATCTTTCTTTCCATTTCCCTTTCCTTACTCGGTTTCCAATGGCCTGTGAAGCGCTTTGGGGTACAGTTTGTGGATAGACACTAAAACAATAAATGTCTTCCCTTCTGCTATATCATTAGGGTATGGTGAGCTTGTCCATGGACAAAAGGTACTAAAGGTAGAAGAAGAGAAACAGCCCTGCGTTGCAGCTCCAGAACCCCCCAGAAAAACGATGAATTAAACTATCAAATTCCAGAAAAAGCGTCTTCCTCCCATGAGTGCTTCCCCAATTTTAGCTCCACTAACAGCAAAAAATAACACCAGGAGCAGAACTGCAGACTCCACTCCACCAGTAGAAGAGGGAGACAAGTTAACAATTAACTTGTCTCCCTCTTCTACTGGTTGGCTGGGACAATGTAGCCATTCTACTTTATAATACATGGACTGGGAGATAACATGTTTTTTTAAAAAGATTTTTTGTACCTTATACAACTTATATGAAAAACGTTTTGGAAGCAGACAAGGTCTAAGTTGATTATAATCAAGTTTTGTTATAATTAGAAAGCACCATATTTATTAATGTTAGGTTGCAACCATTAATAGCTGCAGGAGATACAGAGGATCACAGTTACAAGCAGGAAAACAAAGTTGCCTTCTCGAACTATGTGAATGATTTCTTCAAGAGGGAGCAACCCAGGCACCACACATCAAAACTCCTTCAGACAGCAGAAAAGCATTCACAACATGTCCTACCGATGCTCCGGCTGCTGCTCATTGGCAAATGGTATAAAGTTCCCTCTTGGTTGCGTGTAGTTGTGGTACTGAGACGGGGAAAGGATCAGCGGAGGAAGATCACCTACAGCGAGAAGAAGAAAGGCGATTCAAATCAGAAATCCCATCGGAGCAAGATCTGCCCAGCGGCCATGCTACTGTACAGTGAATTTACAGCCATCAAGCCTGCAGTCGTGGAGGTTCTTTATTGTTGTGATGGACCTCAGCTATAAAAGTACTTTGGCCAGGTGCTATATATCTTGGTGGTAGTGCTGTCCATGGTTAAACAAGAAACCCTGGTTTGGGTTTTCTACCCAATAATCATGGGAAAGAATGGGCGCAGCCTGGGCAGGGAATGCTTGCTGGCACAGTAAGGTACCAAAGGGCTCAGACTGAGAGCAAGCTTTTCTTCCAGCACTAGATCTGCAGGACAAAGTGAGATCTGTGAGGGTGGATGATACAAGGAGAAGACAGAAGGGGAGCTCTTCCTTTACAGTCCCATCCCATCCCTCTCTCAGAGCACAACCCTGATCCATGGACAGTACTCCCACACTCCTTCCTGCAGATTTTTCCTGTGTGTTGTAAAACATGGAGGTCAGAACCATAGGGAGGGGCAACTATCAAAGCAACTTACACAGAAAAAAAAAATGTTACCTTCATGAACTGGCTGTCTGAAAACTTCCCTCCCTCAAAGCTGCAAAGGTTTCCACATGGTAGAAGCAAATAACAGTGAGGCAGTGCATGCCTTCCACTTCCTGACTGCTGATAAGGTCACAGGTTAATTACTAGGGTGAGAATGAGTGGAAAGGGCGTGATGCTTAGAAAGGGGCCTGTGTGTCCCTGCTCTCCCCTACTGCCGGCTCCAGCTTTCCTAAGGAGGACAGTTAGTTGCCAGAAGGGTGGAAGGGTGACACATCTGTTTGTTACTTATATACCCTCATTCACTGCTAAATAAGTTAGGATAGATCTGGGCCCCTTTGTCTACTACGTTCCAGTTTTGTCTCAACTCCTGGTCATGCTGCTGCCTGCTGGGCAAATTCACCTATTTCAGGCACCGAAAGAGCCACCGTCATGGCAACACAGACAAAAAACGCCGGCAGCAGGATCTGGGAAGAAAGTGCCTTGGTGTTGCGTTTGGCACAGTGGAAGCGCTTGATGATCAGCCCTTGGAACTGCCTCAGTTTCAACCAAGATCCCTCGAGCTTGTAACTCCCCTGCCCAGCCAGGGCCTGGTCTTCAGGGTCTGGGTCTATGGAACCTGCAAGCAGAACAGTAGAAAAGATAAATATATTTATACACTAATGTGTAGACTGAGTTTTGATGTATTTTTTATTTCATTTCTGACGTGAGAAACAACTTCATTTTACTTGTTGGGGAGGAAGTAAGGGGGGTGGACAGAAGCTGAAGAATTAGATACCTGATCTAAAGAAAAAAATACATAAATAGAGAGTCGTTTTGTTAGACGTGGGACAGAATACCGATTACTGTTAGGAAATGCAGCTCATGAGATACTAAACTATAACTCAATATGCTCTTGATAGGATGAATTTTCAAAGCGTTACCCAGGGTTATGTGCGTAAAACAGGCAGGGTGGTAGGTCTGGGTTAAGACGTAGGGAGGGGGGGGGAGGGGAGTAAGGCTGAAGCGTTGAAGGCTGTAGGCTCAACTAATCGAGGCGTGGGCAAACTAGTGGAGATATTGGCAAACCAGTGATCAAAACTATGCGCACAAGTATTTTCAACAGCAGTACGGGGTAGATTTTAAAAGAAGCGCGTGCGGCCTACATGTATGCCCAATTTTATAACATGCGCATGCAGGCCCGCGGATGCTATAAAATCCAGGGTCGGCACACGCAAGGGGGTGCACAATTTTGCACCTTGCGCGCGCTGAGCCGCGCTGCCTTCCCCCGTTCCCTTCCCCCGTTCCCTTCCCCCTAACCTGACCTTCCCACCCCTTCCCCTAACCTTTCCCCCCAGCCCTACTCTAACCCCCCCCCCCCACTGTCGCAAGTTGTATGTGCCGGCAGGCTGCCGGCATGTGATCCTCCGTTACAGCAGCAATGGCCGCTCTGTCGGAGGCCTCTGGCCCTGCCCCCGGACCGCCCCTTTTGTAAAGCCCCGGGACTTATACACGTGCCGGGGCTTTACGCTCGTCGCTGGGCCTTTTTAAAATAGGCCCGGCGCGCGTAACCTTTTGAAAATCCGGCCCTATATGTGCATAGTTTATAAAATACCCACCTGTGTTTATAAACTGCAGAAACTGCATTGTACAAATATTATATATAATATACGCATGCAAATTAGTAAAATAACTCTATAAACCATGGATTTCTCCTGCATTACAAATGTTTGCGTGTACTTTCTGGGCAGAGATATGTGGTACTTTAAAACCCATGCGGCTCCCACCACACAGTTTATAAAATACTAGCATAAATCTTCATTGCCAGTGAATTTTATGACTTGCTCGCACTATTGAAAACTGACTTTGTAAAGAGCAAAACAATAAAAAAAAATAAAAAGAGTGAAGCACTGTGTCTGAGCAGCATGGAGTTAGTCATCTTCAAAAGCAGTTAAATTAAGTATTTGGGATACTTTCTGTAATGTAGATTTTATCCTCCCAACTGCATGAAATGCTCCTAAACCATTCTGGATAAGGGACTTCCTAAAGGGACGCATTGTTTACCACCATTTTCTCTCTCTGTAGCTACAGATGTGGGGACATTCTACACATTCTAGAAGAAGAACCAGTAGCTTTGCTTTCTCATCCCCTGGGGAGCTGGGAACCCATTAAACGAGACACAGTTACACAGACAGAAGACGTAACCGAGAAAGTGGTAGTGCTGTCCGAATATGCCACAGACGCGTCCCAACCCCTTTACCAACCTTGCAGACTGAAGTTATCTGGGTCCTGCAGATTATCGAAGAGTGGCGAGTAATCCCCATAGAACTCGGAATATGTGCCCCCTTCATCCCCACGCACAGACCCCACGGAGGAGGTGGAACGCAAGGAGCCTTGGGACTGGGCTAATTTGGAACAGGTGACCAGATTGCTCATTTCCACTTCAGGTTTCTCTAGGCCCTCCTCGCCTTGTAGGGGCTCTGTGTTGGCTTCGGGCTTGTCAGGCACCTGAAGACTTGGCCGCAGCACATCCTTCTTGGATTCCCTCATGTCTGGAAAGAGTAAGCAAGTTATTGCTATCCCACTGTAATTTCAAGACAAGGAGATATATTTTTGCTTTGCTGGTGAAAAAAGCCCCCAAAACTTAATAAATAGCCAATAATGTATAATAGGAACCACCTTGACATTCACAAAAAACACAAGACAGGTGTACAATAGTGGGCAGCAGCACACAGTGTAGTGTGTATTATGGGGACAGTACCAGACCCTCTAATCAGCTAAGGTTGCCCAATCACATTCACAGGTTGCACAAATTTAGCTGATTACAATCGGAGCCAAACGGAGCTTTTCCTGGAGTAGGGTTTTCAAGTTTAGCTGGTTAGCACAATATTCAGTGCTAAGCAGCTAAAATTTGGCCAGACAAATCTAGGCGCTGCAAGAGCAGGCTTAAATCTGTCCGGCAGGTACTCAGGTACCCTCTCCTAAGTGATAAAAAAAAAAGCCCATATGATTTCATTCTTGCCCTTAGGGAGGTTAAGTTTCAAAGCTGTTTCTGCAGGCAAGTGCTTTATGAACTGAAATGTGTTTTTATAAAATTACCTATCCACTATGCAGGTAAAAGTTTGTGTTTAGGTTTGTTGCTCATGCACTTTTACCTCCAGTAGGGGAAGGTGCTCTTGGGGCAGGGTTTGGAATGACACTTTTTTTTTTTTTTTAATATTTCAAAAGTATGGGCATAATTTTAGTGCAGAAAATTACCAGCACAAAACAGCAGCTGTAAATGTGAGAGGGTAATTTTCCATAAGAAATTTTTAAATTCAAAGCACACGTGTACTTTCACTTTGAAAATTAGTGCAAAGCCTGTGGCCAGTCTGAAAATGACAGCCTACACCTCCCCCCGCACATTGATCAGATAATAGGATAAGTGCCCAATTTTCCATCAAAACCTTCCCATAACAAATTGGTGGCAGATGTGGGATTTAAATTTAATAGGCATTGGGAAGTTGTAAATTGTGGTTTGAAGCTGCATTGGTAGTGGGAATTAGGGTCAGAAAGATCAGATTAGTAAAGAGAATGAAACTAAAATTTTCTTACAAATTCCTAATCTGGCTTGCTAATCAAATTGCAAAAGCAAAATCTGGCATGGATATAAACATATTTTACTAAATGTCTTGTAGACAAGAGATACTTACTACTTCTATACAGTGTGATAGGTATTATATAGTTATTTTTATTTATTTATTGAATTTCTATACCGATATTAGTGGTGACATCATATCGGTTTACAGCAGAACAGCAAGGTGGAAATTACAATAAACAGGTATCAGGGGAAGGATTACATAGGAACAGAGAAATAGCAAAGAGATGTAAGGGTTACTTGGAACGCAAAAAGATAACCAGTAAAACATCAACTAATTGTATAACAATTATAGTGTGGGAGTAATAGTTAAATAGGCCACTTTCATTAATCTAGGGGAAATGAAGTTCTTTAAATGGGGACGAAAGAAGCAGGAAAATACAGATCTTACAGAAATAAAACAAAACAGTTTGTTGCAACAAACAGTAAACTCACAAGGACAGAATCCCTCTGATACAGAAGTTTGGGAAAATTCGTGATAATCTGATAGCCCTGGAACTTAAGTTTGAGCAGTATGTTAAAGTAAATACAGTGACCAGGAAAAGCAAACACTGTAATGCAGCCATGTTACTTTTGTTCTTGGCACTTAGATCTTTGGCAAGCAGCCATAGCGAGCTCCTTACTGAGAATCAGCAGTTTATAGGGAATTTAGAAGTGGCCACTAGAGAAGTCAAGTCATCGACATTAACAGCGGCACATCTTAAGAATCAAAAAGATAATTTGACAAAAGAATTACAGAATTTAAGACAGGAACTGACTACTGATACCAGTAAAATGCCTCAGACACGGACCTGTAAGGATGAACTGAGAGAAGTCACAGCAAAGAATTCTTACCTAGCAAAGCAGAGACCCAGTGCTTGCAGCACAAGTGCTGACAGCCCACTGCCCAGCACTATCATTTCCTATGATTCAGCCTTGTACCCCTGACACTTGGGATGCCCTACAATTGATAGCAGTCTTAGCACATGATATATCAAGTTCAGATAGATCACATCAAGAATGTGGTTCATTACCTACTCTGGAAAACATCTTTAATGCTCAATCAGGTTCCCACAACAGTCGGCTAAACTTGTCTTTTTTCAATTAACAATTAAGTTCTGGAATTCACTGCAGGAGGATATGGTTAAGGCGTTAGAATAGCTGGGTTTAAAAAAAGGTTTGGACAAGTTCCTGGAGGAGAAGTCCATAAAATGTTATTAGCCAGGTAGACTTGGGCAAAGCCACTACTTATCCTTTGGCTTAAGCAGCGTGGGATCTATCTACTGTTTGGGATCTTGCCTGGTACCCGTGACCTGGCTTGGCCACTGGATACTGGGTTTGAAAGGCTGATGCAAAATACATGGGTACAAATGTACCTGTGGTGTTCATGTCAGTCACATTTCCAAATGAAAATTCACAGCGTGTCCCTTGCAAAAGGAACTTGCAATCCTATGGGCAGCATCAACATTTCTCTCTACAAGTCCAACTGCCCTATTCCTTGTTCCTCCAGGAAGGGTCCTGTCCTTACCTGCATCGCTGTTTTCCAAGGACTGGTCTTCCTCCGAGACCTTGAGGAAGACCTCCTCCAGGGTAGTGTCCATCAGCCCAAAGCTGGTCAGTTCCAGCTCCTGGAGGCTCTCATCTAAATGCTGTATTTGGAGAAAACGGAGAGGATGTCAAACAAAGACATCGCACTGTACTGAACTACACTTTCCCCCCTTTCCACCTCAATCCTACAGGAGGTTGCTCAAAATTCCTCTGAATTCTCTAAATGCGACAGTCACGTCTGAGAAGGTGAAACAATCTGAAGTAAAAAAAAAAAAAAGATTTATGATTAAGCTCTAAACCTACGGTAAACAGCATGGGAGAAGGAGACAGTGTATGTGTGTGAGGAGTGGCATGGAGGGAGGGGGAGGAATGAGTGTGAGGGGAAGGCAGAAAGAGGGTGGGTTCAGCATGAAGGGTATCATGAGGGGCTCCATGTGAGAAGATAATAGTACGGGGGTGTTTCAAGTGCGAGTGGCACCAGGCTACATCAGGCCTAGTAAAACGTAGACAGCATAAGAGTTGCAGGGCGATGAGAGAGTTTCAGTGGGATGGGGAAGGTGCTAGGATATGAGGGACCCGCCCCAGTGCGTGGATGCCAGTATGCGGAGGGGGAGGCCATGATAGCGCTGAAAGCATGGAGTGTGACCTTTTAAGAGCCAGTGAGAATAAATTCCCTTCGTACAGTATCTGTCAGCAAGATTTGCTTTCTAACAAGATTTCACAGTAAGGACACATTTCAAACTCATTTAAACAGGCAAAGCGCGATTTACATGCGGAAACTGGCTGTCTGAAAACTGCTCTTCTGAAGGCAGGGAAGGAAAATAATGCACGTAGCTTGCTTTTTCAACTCTGTGCTTGTTTTTTACCATGGAAAAAGTTCCCACATGAAATGGAAGTGCACATGTCAGTGGGTACTTTGTATATACTACAGGTTGCAAAGTGAAAGAACATGCATACTCTTTCTTTGACAATTGCTGCAAGGCCCATGGGTAACAAATATTGACGCACTTTGTTCCAAGGCCTCCAGTTTGAAAGTTTCCCCCCTTCATGGAGTCCTTTTCTCTAACACATCCCCCTTCCTCTCCCCACATGCAAATGGGATGCTAATCCTTTGCATACCTGGAAGAGCCTCTCAAAGCAGCCCTTCTTCACAGCCTCGCTGGGCAGGATGTAGGAGAGCTCCGTGTTGGTATCCGAGATCAGCAGGCAGGAGGCCACATACTTCTTAATGAACTGGGAGACCCGGGGCTCGGAGCAGGGGCTGACGGAGGAGTGAGACGGAGGGCTGTGTGTCTGACCCAGGTCTGAAAGACAGAAAAAGAGAATAAGAAAAGAGAGACACCGAAAACAGGACTGTCAGCCTGATTCACTGGAGGCCTTTTTTCTATTGGCACACAGTAGGAGGAAAGCCTTGGTGAGTAAGGAGGCCCCTGTGCCAGTCACAGCCCCTCTGCACGCACATTAGCTAGCGCAGGCAGCAAGTCTTCCAGCTGCACTGCACAACTCCCACGCACAAGATGGCGGAAGAATCAATACACAAACCTGTGCAAACCCAAGATCTGGGTTTTAAAACTACATTAGCTGGTGGCGGGGGTGGGGAGGCTGGTTTGTAGTAAATATTAATGTTGGGGAAAGGTATTATATACTGACAGCACTAGAACCAAAAGACCTTTAATTATCCTATATAGCTGGTAGGACCTGAGCAGAGGCACTAGTCCTGATGCTGACTCAACGCTGTCCCGGGACTATCTGTCATAATAAGAGGGCATCTGAACCCAGAAGCTACAGGTGAAAGGTTCACCGATCCATTCAGTCTCCCCTTCATTTTTCTTATGAAGAAATGTCCAGGGTAATTTTGGTTTTATTATTTTTTGATCTGGGTCCAGCAAACTAAGAAGATACTTTTTTACATGGTTTAAAATTACAAAAAAAAAAAAAAAAAAATCAAACCGCAAACACCAACAGTCTCCATGGATTTTTCAGGAAATCCTTATCGTTACCAAAGAGGAAAATTTTCTAAGCCATTTTTGTAAATAAGCAGCGATTTACCCGAGTAAAATGGCCTGGACTGAAAATTGCTTTCCTCTGTCGAGTTTGTGTAGGCAGCCTGAGAGGAGGCGTTCCCATCCCTGGGAACGGAGTGGGGTACATGCACTATTTTCCAGCATATTTTTGCCTGCATCAACTGTGAGTGTAAAGTCCACGTGTGCTTTTAGTCTGTGGACTATATAGGCAGTTTTCAAAAGGGAAACTCCCCACGCAAGCTATTTGAAAATTGCCTCTAAATGCGTGAGCCACATTTATAGCCCTGACTAACAGATTCTCGTGTGCGCCAGCCTGATGGCTCAGCAGCAATGCTGCCATGCAGAGGCCTCGGGTTCAATTCCCGGGCCTGGCCTTTGCAACTTGGGCTGGGGATTCTGCAGCTCATTGGACTGAGAGTCTCTTACATTGCTAAACAGTGACACTTAGTGGCCCGGTTTAGTGTCCACTTTAGCCAGGTAAGAAGGGAGCTGTGGTATGTGGCACCTGGACTAAGGACTGTGGCTGCGGTGGCTGGACCAAGTTGGGAGGGGATATAAAAATAGAGGGAAAACCCCCCAGATAGTTGGCTGCTTCTCCTTGAGCTGGAAGCCCAGAGTAAGAGAATGAAACAGGACAAAAAAAAAAAAAAGTTAATCTCTTCGATATGCTAATAACAGAAACAGGGCTCCAGGACTGATCCAGGAAACTATAGACCGGTGAGCCTGATTTCAGTGCTGAGAAAAATAGTGGAAACTGTTCTAAAGAACAAAATCACAGAACATATAGAAAGACATAGTGTAATGGAACAGAGCCAGCATGGATATTTACCCAAAGGAAGTCTTGCCTCACAAATCTGCTTCATGTTTTGAAGGAGTTAATAAACAAGTGGCTAAAGGTCAGCCAGTAGATGATATGTATTTGGATTTTCAGAAAGCGTATATTTGAAAATCACATGTATGTGTGTAGTTTTGCCTCCAACCTAAATATGTCCTCCCTACTCCTGTTCTAGGGCATGTACTTTCACCTGCTACATGGGAATACCTTTTTAGTTAGACGGCTTTACCCATTGTTTTAACATTATTGCTTTTACTCTCTGAAGTTACAGATGAGGATGCATTTGGGAAGAAGAACCAATAGCTTTGCTTTCTCATCGTCATGGGGCTTGGGGATGGCTGCACAGAGCAGCAATTGCTACCCTTAAAAGAAACAAGGGTTAACCTACACGGTGTGGCAGATATTGCCATGGGAGACTTGCTGGACAGACTGGATGGACAGTTTTGGCCCTTCTCTGTCATCATTTCTATGTTTCAATGTTTCTATGTGTGTGAACCTGCTAAACGTAATGCCAAAGTTACACGGTAAAAGCAGACTAGGCCTTTTTGAAAATTGCCCTCCCAATGGAGTCCTAAGCCTAACAGAGAGATATAGCACATGCGGATGCAATACAAGCTACTTCCCACTGCTTCAAAGCAATTTGAGCTTCAATTGACAACTTCCCATGCTCTCTTAAAATTATCGGCTAGTGTCATTGGAGGCTAGTAGTTTCGGCCAGGCTCACACTGCCACCAATGTGTACCCGCTGCTGCCCCCAGCACGCCAGTACCAACCTGGGCCATTTCTGGTATCGGACTGTTTCTTGACGACAGTCAGTTTATAGCCATCCCCATAGGTGCTCTTTAGGAAAAGGGGGGAGCCACAACACTTCAGCTTCCCGTGTGAGATGATAGCAATGCGGTCTCCCAGGAGGTCTGCCTCGTCCATGTGATGTGTGGAGAGTAGGATAGTCCTTCCTAGAATGCCACAAGGAAAGTAGGACACGGTCACAAGGTTCTAGAATACATAAGAACATAACTGCCATACTGGGTCATACCAAGCCCAGCATCCTGCTTCAAACAGTGGCCAATCCAGGTCACAAGCACCTGGCAGGATCCAATTAGTAGACAGATTCCATGTTGCTTACGCCCAAGGATAAGCAATGGCTTTGCTCAAGTCTACCTGGTTAATGTTCATGAACTTTTCTTCCAGGAACTTATCCAAACTTTTTTTAAACCCAGCCAAGTTAATTGCCCTCCTTTCACATCAAGAATACGCTGCGTGTGAGATGCCGGGTAATAGCTAGGGAACTATCCACACAATGGCTTACAACTTGACCTTCGCAATCTTTAAAACCATGAATGTAATGTAACTGCCTCCACATCTTGGCCCAAAATATCAAACTTACAGCTGCTGAACTGATGGACAAGCCATTTGCTTTCCTTATCCTGGACATATTATCCACAGATGGATTAAGAGGGAAGTAAAAAGGGCAGGTCAGACCTATCAAATGCCCCTTACAGAGCAATTCTCAGGAGACAGTTTTTCAAACCGATTTACGTGGGTAAAAAGCATTTTACGCAGATCTGGGTGGAAAAGGCCCTTTCCTTTAAAGTAGGCTACTGACACCATTAAATATCTTTGAATATTATCCTCTGTTGGAGCAATTCTTAAACTTTTTGCCTAGGTGCACTTAATTTTCAAAGGGAAAGTACATGTATCCCTTTGTGAGGGTAAAATTTCTTAGGAACATAACATGATACAACCTAAAAAAATATGTTATTTTCCAATCCCGCCCACAACACAACCCTGTAAACACCTCTTCTAGATGTGGATACATGCTGCGACACAGCGCATAGACCTTTAGCTGCATTTGGGGGCATTCTGCCTGGATAAATAGGTTTTTAGCCATGTAAATGCCTTTGAAAATTGCCCTCTCTATGATTAGAAACAGAAATATGAGAGAAAATGACCATACAGCCCATCCACCTCAACTGCTCAGCTCTACAATCCCTACCACTTCTTCAGGAATCCCCCATGCTCGTCTCCCATATAGCATAATAACAGACAACAGATAAACACCAGAATGGTCCGTCATATCCAGAGTTCATTCCAAAATCAAAATCAAATCTGGTTTTTCTCTTTATAAACAATACGATGAAACCCACGTCCCGGATACCAGCCCAGGGCTGGAGGCAGACCCCCTTCCTTTTCCGGAGCTAGCACAGGCTGAAGCAGAGTCCCCTCTCTGGCTGCAGAAAGAAAAGTCAATGAACAGATTTCAGGTGCAGTCTGTACAGTAGACTTTGCCTTTCTGATCATCCCATGGGCATTGCTCTCCTTATTTCAAATGCGCTAAATTCAGCCTCCAAGTTCAAGTTCTGCCCAGCCAGAGATCAGTTTCTTTTTCTCACCTGGTTTGTATTTCAGGATCAGATCCCAGATGGCCCTCCGTGCATAGGGATCCACGCCAGCGGTAGGCTCATCCAGTATCACAGCCCGTGACCCTCCCACAAACGCAATGGCCACAGAGAGCTTCCTTTTCATACCCCCAGACAAGGTCTGCACCAGCGAGTGACGCTTGTTGGACAACTCCAGGTCTTCAATCATTCTGAAGAGAGATTCAAAATCATTCCCAACTCAAATGTGACATTTGAGAATCCAGGATTGTGAAAGACTGCATCTGCTCACTAAATGTCATAGGTAATTTTGGCAGTATTAAACATATAGACCTGGTGACACCCATGCATTAACAAGTCAATAACATGCACTATATGGTACAACATTACACACACATAAACACACACACACACACAGAATTGAATTGTATTAGGTAGATGTTAGTGGCTCCTCAAGGAACACAATTGTAAAGATGTCTTGAACTCTCAGGACATTCATGCATGTCAGAACTCATAAGTATAAAAACAAGAAGCAATACCCAGCCCGCATGCTACAGAAAGGGAAGAGACGCTTTAGCTATGGCACATTTATTAAAAACCTCTTAGACTGTATAATCTGAGTAATTTTAATGTTGATTTAATCATTGTTTTGTTTAAAGCCCTACTATCCACATGGGATTCTGAAGTGCTGCGCTCTAGTTAGTGGGAGTTGCTGCAAGCTGTTCTAATATCCCACGAAGCTGCTTCCTTTGAGATACATTAGCAAATTAATTTAATGCAAAACCGTTCACCAGCATGGCAAAATTATGCAAATGAATTGTATGCTAAAAATGATGCACTCCATTTTCAGCAGGCTGACGAGCGGCAAAGTTATCGGGGTAAATTTAACCCAAAACAACTTTAGCCACATATTCACCAGAACAAGTCTCTCACTGAATATACTCTGCTAAAATTATCCAAATAAGTTTACTCAGATAACTTTAAACCAAACCGACTATATTCAATTCAGAGCTGGTTAAGTAAAAAAAAAAAAAAAGAAAAAACCCCTTACAAGCAATAAGACCTACCCCCAATTCCCCCATCCACCAAATACTTAAAAAAAAAAATAAATAAATAAAAAAAAAAAAAAAAAAAATATATATATATATATATATACTGTCACCCCCAACTCCCAAAATATTTAAACAAGTCTAAGGTTCTCCCCCCTCCACCCAATGCCGATGGAAGCTCTAGGTGGACTAGGCAGCCGCCTAGAGTGCCAGAGGTTGCTGGGTGGCAGCCTAGTCCTTCCACTAGCTTAAATATGGCTTTTAGGCAGTAGTAGTGCAAGGCTCCTGACTCTTCCTGGAGTCACCCTTCAGCACGCAACAGGGGCACCCTCCTGGGCATACAAGCACTCTCATTCGTTGCTCCAGATCTTTTCATCCCTGCACACCGGTCCTGATACTCTGGGAGGGAGGGATCTAGTTCCAGAGGCCCAGTGGAGATGCAGAGGTCTCATACTTGCTGACACTGCTCTGCCTCCCAAAGTCTGCTTCTTTCTTCTGGCTGCACTAGGCCAATCGCTGCTGCTGCTGCTGCCAGAAGGAGCAGGAGACATCAGTGATTGACTCTGCGGGGCCAAGAGAGAGAAGCAGGTGTCGGCAGGCATGTGCAGCCCGAAAGAGAAGAAGCATGAGCGGTATTGGCTGGGTCCATGTAGTTGAAGAAAGGAGAAAGATCAGCGATTGCCCTACAAACCAGAGAGAGAGAAGAGCCTAAGGAGGCTGCTGCTGCTGAGAGAGCACGAGCATTGCATTGTGTACATGTGAGAGATAGTGTGTGTGTGTGTGTGAGGGAGAGAGAGCAAATGTGAGAGAGCATATGAGAGCATATGTGTGGGAGACAGAGAGAGAGAGAGAGCATGTGTGTGTGTGTGTGCATAATTTTTAACTGTGTGTGGCAAGGCCCAGGGGAGGGGGGTCCGCAAGACTGGCCATCTCCCCCACAGATATTAAAACAAAAAGGCTGGCTCCAGTACCCCTCCTGCCCCCACACCCCACCCAAAACCACTGTCCCCACCAACCTAGCCCACCCAGAACCCCTCAAAGCCAAGACATAGTAGGTTCTTATTGTGCTCTTGGCTGCATCCAGCGATGCTCCACCAGCAATGCTTTCAGGGTCTTACATGACAACAATGGATAATTTTACATTTGCTAAATATACACCGGCCCAACATATATACATATATCCTGGTTTTGGCGCACGCTGTGCTTTTAAAATTCACCTTTATATTTGGGACTATTTTCTATTAATTTTTTTTTTCTGTTGTATTATCTGTGATGTAAATTGCTTTGGGTTCATATTTTTTAAGGTAGTATAAAAGTGTAAAATGTAATATACTGATGTTGCCAGATGCTGGGTAAACAATAAAGCATGGTTTCCAGATGTTCAGTTGGAGACAAATTGCTATAAGGAGTAGCCTTACTTGTCCATCTCTTTGCAAATCTCATCCTCCGCCATGCCTTTCAGTCGTGAGTAAAACCAAAGGTGCTCCTCCACTGTTAGTTTGTCAAAAAGCACATTGTGTTGTGGGCACATGCCCAGATTTTTCCGGATTTCGTTCATCTCGGTCCTGATGTCATGGCCATAGATAGTAGCAGAGCCGGAAGTGGGGGGGAAAAGGCCTGTCAGGATCGACCTAGAGAGGTCATAAAAAAAATTCCTTAAATTAATTGAAGAAAAATGACCAAGAGATCATTTCCCCTTTGGATTTCAACGAGAACTATGCAATAGTAATGGTAAACCTTTGGTTCAAGTAGTACCCATGGCCAATTCTTATTGTACTCCAGAGGCAATGACTCACAGAACAAAATTAAATTCTATTGATGATGGCAACTACCAACCTGGTCATGTTGGATGCTTCTCACTTGATCCCGGAAAATACTATTTTCAAAGCCCATTTAGCCATATAAATGGCTACTTACATGGGTAAATGGGAAATTTGAAAATTGCCCACCCTTTATGTATCACAACATGTCTACTTACACCCCCATTCTCATGGAGGTGTTCCTGGGGCAGGGTGAGATCAGAGGAGGAAATGACATACATAAAGATACAATTAGGTCTTTCCTGCTAATTCTCTTTCCTTGAGTCCTGACAGACCAGATCAGACAAGTAGGATTTGTCCCCTCTACCAGCAGATGGAGGCAGAGTGCAAGCTTTCTTGTCCTGACATTCCTCCCTGTATAGACTGGTACAGCAGGGAAGGAGTCAGTAGTTTTCTGCCTTCAGCAGATGGTAGGAGTCAGCTGGTACAGCAGGAAGGAAGGGGGCAAGGCTCTCAGTGCAATGGCTTTTCTTAAGGACAATTTCCCCAGGGAAATCCTGGGCCAGCAAGAGGATCTCCTTCAGAACAGCTTTAGACAGAGGGATGATCTTCCTTTCCTTAGTGCAATCAGGTACCTGCACTTCTCACTGAAGCACACAGGACGGCTGTCTCTTTAAAAAAAAAAAAAAAAAAGGAAGGCAGCTGAGCCAGTGGCGTAGCCAGAACCAATTTTTTGGGTGGGCACAAGGTTAACATGCGTGGGCTGTTGGCATGCAGGTCTGAGACCTACTGGTTATATTCTTATTGATAAATAATGCCATATTCTGCGCTCTACAATGGCTTTCTAAGTAGTTTGCAACAGCCATTATGCATCATGCGTGAAACCTTAAAACATTTTATTTCAATTATTTCAAGCACTTACTAGTATTAAACATTCTTTATTAGTCTGTATTAATTTATTTTATATTTATTGCAGTTTAGAAATGCACAAGTATATTATGAGAAAACCAAAGAAAACAAACAAATAGATCCAACCAATCATGTATTAAAACAAAAATCAATGTATTCTTTCGTGAATCCTCTTTGCAGAAAGCCAGAAATCATCATAACTACAGTAAAATATCATTAATCATCAGAACAGATGCAGAGCAAAGCTAGGACAATTCACATTACAACCGACATAAAAAAAAATATTCAAATTCTGGTGTCACTTCAGCAAAAATATTCCTCCATTGTTAAACATTTTGTGAAGTAACACAAGCACCTGCAAAAAAAGGAGACATCTAAAACCTTGCCATACCATACAGTCACAGAACTGACTCTCAGGACTCAAATAACAGCAACCTTATGAAAAAGCAGCAATGCAAATACTACACCAGGCCCTACTGGAATAACAAAGCAAGCTGGACTACTACAGAAAAACTACATGCTAGCAGAAATACTACATTTCAGTCACACACACACAGGCAAAACAGAGACCGAACCTTATCTAATATAGAAATAAGAGATTACAAATTAGAAACAGAAACATGCAGACAAAACCAAATAGAAAGCCTGAGAAACTAAAGTCTCTGAACAGTGGAATATTGAAGAGCAAAATACAAAAACATAAGAAATGCACATTCTCAAAGATGGCATATTCCAATTGCTAAAATCTCAAAATATTTATATATTTTTTTACCTTTGTTGTCTGATCTTTGTATTTTTCTAATCAGCTGGTCCCTGTCTCTTTTTTCCTACTTTTTTTCCCTTTCGGTCATTTCAAATTCCTTTTAAAGGTCTCTCCTCTTTCTGTTTCTTCTCCTACTGTCTTCTTCCCTTCTTCCCTCACACACACAAGCTCTTACTCCCTCACACAAATGAGCGTTTGCTCTCATATTCTTTCCCTCACCAAGCTCTCACTCTCACATGCTCTACCATACACACACACACAAGCTCTCACTCTCACTCCCTGGCTTCCATTCTCATACACACAGATATACACCCAGGCTCCCATTCTCACCCACTGGTAGATGCACACTCAGGCTCCCAGTCTCACTCGCATACACACATGCCCAGGCTCCCATTCTCACCCCCCCCCCCCCCGACACACAAACATACATATACACCCAGGCTCCTATTCTAATCTACACATACCTAGGCTCCCATTCTAATCCACCCTCCCACCCCCAGGCTCCCATTCTCACCCCCCATCACATACACCCTGGCTCCCATTCTATTACACACACACACACACACACCCCAGGCTCCCATTCTCACCCACACCCATACCCAGGCTCCCATTCTTACCCACACCCATACCCAGGCTCCCATTCTTACCCACACTCCCCCCCCCCCCAGACTCCCATCCTAATCTATACACACCTAGGCTCCCACTCTAATTCAGCCCCCAGGCTCCCATTCTAATCTACACACACCTAAACTCCCATTCTAATCCATACACATACCCATGCTCCCATTCTCACCCACACACACACACACTCAGGCTCCCATTCTCATCTACATATATACCCAGGCTCCCATTCTCACCCACACTCCCTCCAGGCTCTCATTCTAATCCACACACATACCCAGGCTCCCATTCTCATTCACACCCATACCCAGGCTCCCATTCTCACCCTCCCCTCCCCCCCCTCCCAGGCTCCCATTCTAATCTATAGACATCTAGGCTCTCATTCTAATCCACCCCCCAGGCTCCCATTCACACCTAAGTTCCCATTCTAATCCGCACACATACCCAGGCTCCCATTCTCACCCATACAAACACACATCCAGGCTACCATTCCAATCCACACACACACATCTAGGCTCTCATTCTCACCCCACCCCCCCCACACACACACCCAGGCTCCCATAATCACTCACATATGCACATTCAAGCTCCCATTCTCTCCACCCACACACACGGGGCCTTTCCATTAAGCATAGCCAAACTCTTACTGCTGCTGTCGTGGGGGATGGGATCCTGCGATGGCCTTGCAGCACCAGTTCTCTTCTTTGCCATTGCAGGGATTGGATCCTGCGACGACCTTGCTGCTCCATGTCAGATAGCCCTGGTTGGGTGGACTTGAGCTCAAAGTAGATGGGCCATGGCCCACCCAGGTCCGCCCATGTCTACACCACTGAGCTGAGCTGCAAAGTGACCTGCGGCAGAAGCACCAGGCAGGATGAAGAGTAATTTGTATTTTCAAAACTAGGTGCATTTGGATGGTAAAAGTATTTGCAGGAAAAGAAGGTGCGAATGACTCCAGGTAAGTTTTCCTTGGGCAATTTTCAAAGAGATAGTACATGTGCACTTCTCTTTGTTAATTGGTGCAAAGTTCACAGATAAAATGTATCCACAAACTGGAACAAGCCGCTTAGTTTTGAAAGTCATCACAATAAATGCACCCCTTACTAATATAGGGGGCAATTTTCAAAGGAGTTACACATGTAAACATAACATACTATCGTAGCATTTTTCAAAAGACCACTTACTCGAGTAAATGCTTTTTAAAATTAGATCCACCCAGAGTACTTTTTTGCTTCGTGTGAAACCCCTTCCTCAAACTAATGCTTTAAACATCCTTATTCATTAGTTTAGCTAGGACAGTGGGCAGGATTTGGGAAAATGTAAGCCTAAGCCGACTCACATGGTGGTAGTTTTGCCTGCTCCATTGTGGCCCAGGAACGACACCACTTGGTTCTCATGGAGGTTGAGGCTCAGTTTGTTTAGTGCCAACTTCTTGCCCGTCTTGTAGACTTTGGTTAGCTTATCTATGCATACAACTAAGGGCAGATGGCTTGGCTCTTCCTCTATCCCACGAGTTTCCTCTGTAAGGAGAACGAACAAAGACAGAAAGGGTAACTCTGATATAAAAGAAGTAAAATTTCCCTTTTATATTTCCTTCATCCTTTGCTTCTCCAAGGGCCTCTACTTCTCTTGCCGCTCCCTGCAGTGCCCCTCTTACCCATTCTCCTGTTCTCCATGGCGCACGCTTGATCTTCTTCCATGATGCTAAGGCGAGTGGCCCTAGACCAAGGCCAGGACCACTCCCATGTTTCAGTTCGCCCACTTCCCAACCAGTAGGATTTCTGGAATGGAAAGTACCAAGGCCGAGGAAGACCATACATCCCTGAAAAAAAAAAAAATGTGGCAATCAGAAGAGAACCAACGGAATTTCTCAGATGCATAAAATGACCACAACCAACCCAGGACAGATGATATTTAGGCAGTGTTTGTTTAAATTCTTATATGTTTTTTTCTAAAAACTGTGCTGCATTACATTGTAAAGCTGAACTGCTAACATTTTAAAGGAAAATGTACAGACTCATGGAACAGAGGTGACAAGAAGTCAGATTCATTTTGTCTCAGCTCAATTTCAGAATGTTTGAAACAAGAATGTGTCGGGCCGATGCAGTATGGGGCGCTCGACCAAGCGCACCGTTAGCCCCCATTTGGCCACGCGTTTTCCATGCGCTATTACCCCTTACTGTATAAGGGGTAATAGCGGCCAACCCCCCCCAAACTAATAGCGCCCGCAAATGCCAATGCATGTTGATGAGCCTATTAGTTAGTCCTGCGCGATCCAGAAAGTAAAATGTGCAGCCAAGCCGCACATTTTACTCTCAGAAATTAATTCCTGCCAAATTAATTTTGGCCAGCACCGGGAAAGTGTACAGAAAAGCAGAAAAAAACTGATTTTCTGTACACCCTCCGACTTAATATCATAGCGATATTAAGTCAGAGGCCCCAAAAATAAAAAAATCAGCCCGCAGCTCGTGGGTTGGAAGACGGATGCTCAATTTTGCCGGCATCAGCGGGTTCGACAACCGACGCCGGTAAAATTAAGTGTTGGCTGTCAAATCCACTGACAGCCGCCACTTCTGCCAATAAGGAGGCGCTAGGGATGCGCTAGTCTCCCTAGTGCCTCTTTATTACCGCGGGCCCTCATTTGAATACTAAATCGCGCACCCAGGAGAGTGGCCTGGGCGCGCGTCGGGAGAGCGGGTGCTCGCCTCGGAGCGCCGGCTCTCCCTCGCATTTTACTATATCGGCCTGAAGTAAACAACCTGTATCCCCGTGCCCTCTGTCTGTTAGGGTCCAAATCAAATGCATTTAGCCAGATAACCTCTCAATTACTGAAGATTTTAGGGATTTATCTGCTAAATTTTAGCTGGATAATGTAGGGACCTTCCGGGGCGGAGCTATGTAAACCGGCTAACTAGTTGATTTTCAGCTATATCCAGCTAGGTTAGCTGGATAACTTTAGATCTGGTCATATGTGGCCAGATAACTTTTGGCTTAGCTGGGTATATTCAAAAGAATATAGCCAAGTAAACAGCAACAAACACAAAAATGAAAAAGGCAGCTTGGTGGCCACGGTTCATCCTCCCCACCCTGCAAATGCATTCCCAAATCAGGCTGATGGGCCCATGCCCCACTCCAAGCTCCTAGTAACCTTTTATTAAAAGTATTGGCAATAAATGAGCAAGGAGGTGTACCAGCCCCTCCCCCACAGCAATTCAAACACAAGATTCCTCCCCCAATCCAACCCCATATTGCTTTCTGGCCCCTGTGCACCAATTGTCAAAGAAGTGCGCACAATATTTTCCCTTCGAAAGCTGCTTAAAGAAGAATTACCTGCGGTGATTTGCACCTGCGGGGCCCCTACCAAGGATTCTGTTTTTGAATCGCCGACTTCGGAAGGCAGGCCCATCTCATTGGGCCTTTATTCCAAGACTTTTTATTTATTTTTTTTAAACTATACTGGGAGCTTGGTGGTGGGGCACGAGCCCACTAGACCGATTTTGCACTGTGATCGGAGGGGGGGGGGGGCGGCATGCATGGCCGCCAGGTTTACTTTCTTTTCTGTGTGTGTCAGTGCTTAACATGGCTAGATATCCTTGAATATAGCCTAACTTTAAAAGTTATCCGTTTAGGTTTCATGTTATCCCGCCAAAGGTGGCCGGGTACCTTTATTCAGGCATATTCATCAAGGATAACGTATCGGGCTAACTTTAGCCAGATAACGTTAAACCTAACCAATTAACTTTAGTGGGATATGTTAGCCATGCTAGACGGGTTTTTTTTTTTGGATATTGGCCCCGTCATGATGCTTCAAGATGCAAAAGATCTGTGAGTTACCTGGGTGCACCGCCTCGATATACCAGGTCAGGATACCGTAGACAATAGCGTCGATAATCAGCATCATCATGGACAGCATGAGATTGAAGTCATCTCCCTCCACCGGGGACTGGCTGAAGGTGCGCCACTGAATCCCCACCCCGGCCACCTCGTACAGTGCAAAGTACTTGGATCCCAGCCCAAAGGCTGTGGTGGACATGAGCGACTGGAGGCAGAGAAACAGCGGAGTCAAAACAACATGGGCCCGGGGACTCCCCTATGGTGTGCAAAATACTATGGAAAATTCATTCTTCTCTCGTCTTCAGCACCTGTCACGCACACCCTCTGTTTTCCTCACCAAGACCCAATGTAATAGTCCGCTTACAGGTCTTCCGGATTCTTCCCTGTGTCCGCTCCAGATTTTGCAAAACTCTGTGGCACATCTTCCCTTTGCTACTCTCTCACTTCTCTTTCCTTACTGCCCTGCACTGCCTCTCCATTAAACAAACTGTCATGTCAAACTTCTTGTCCTTGCTTTTCAGTGCATCCTTGATCTAGCCCCTCCTGGATTTACTCTCAATTCTGCTACAGTCCCTCTGACTCTCGGCTCATCCAGCCACAAGTTCCTTGTTGCTCTGCATGCTCACCATGCCTCCTCCCATTTTCAGGCTAAGTCTTCTAACAGTTTACCTCCAGAATAAGCTTCTGGACATCGAATGCTTTGCTACATCAGGTCTTCAAGGCTAAACGAAAAACTCACCTATTTCACAAAGCCTTCTCTTAACTCTCCGACAGTCTACCTATCTCTCCCATCTGCACCCTTTCTGCACCCTACAGCTATTGTTACTAGTTTAAGGGCAACAGACAAACAGACGATAAAGTATTTCTGTGAATACCAACTCAATGCACTTTGACTGTGAGCCATCCTGATCCCAGCTCTATCATCACAAGATCCATCCTCTGCTGCTCTTTAAGGGGCTTATGTTATTGTGGGATTGTTAAACTGTCCCGTTAGACTTCTCAAAAAAAAAAAAAAAAAAAGATTATTTTGTTACCTGAAGCTGTCCACAGATTGCTTTTCTAGGTCAGTTTTTTTTTTTTTTTAATTTCCTTCCCACAACTTTCTGGAACTTGCAATATTACTTGTACTATTAAGTTCTCAAAACTACTGTCCTCTTGATACTTTCTGATAAAAGAAAGCCTGGAATTTTTTAATTAGGATTTTAGATTTAATTTCTGCCCTTTCCAAAGTCCGAGTTCAAGGTGAGTTACCTATCATACCTGAATGTATTTCCCTGTCCCCAGAGGGCTTACAATCTATGGGACTCATTCACAAAGGGGCGGATTTTAAAAGGCCCGCGCGCGCCTATTTTGCATAGGCCGCCGGCGTGCGTAAAGCCCCGGGACGCGTGTAAGTCCCGGGGCTTTCGAAAAGGGGAGGGAGGGGGCGTGTCCGGGGGCGTTCCCGAAATGACGCGGCGTTTTGGGGGCGTGCTGCGGCGTTTCGGGGGCGGGCCCGGGGGCGTGGTGCTGGCCCGGGGGTGTGGTCAAGGCCTCCAGACCAGCCCCCGGGACCGGAGGACGGAGCGGGGCTGCCAGTGACGCGCACAAAGTTACGCCTGCTTTCAGCAGGCGTAACTTTGCCGACAAAGGTAGGGGGGGTTTAGATAGGGCCGGGGGGGGGGGGGGGGGGTTAGGTAGGGGAGGGGGGGGGAAGGTGGGGGGAGGGTGAAGAAAAGTTCCCTCCGAGGCCGCTCCGAAATCGGAGCGGCCTCGGAGGGAACAGGCAGGCCTCGGAGGGAACTTTTCTTCGCCCTTGCGCGCACCGACCCCGGATTTTATAAGATACGCGCATGACTTGCACAAGGTCACAAGGAGACTCAGTGGGAGAAGCAGGATTTAGACTCTGTCTCTCAGCCCGCTCCTTTAACCATTAGTTTATTCCTCCTATTTCTAGTAGACCAGTGCCTGGGGCAGCAAATATTTGGAGGTGGGGTGGAGGTGGCAATGTTTCTTCTTGCCCATCCTGTGGATTGCCAATCTCAGGGCCATTTCCACTCTCTCACCCCCTACTATAGACCTCTGGGTCTCCTCCACTCAAACATCAGGGCTCCAGCAGCAGTGGTATTACCAGAAGGCAGCGTACAGGTCCTGCGCCTCCTGCATGGTAGCCTGGAGGGACCGTTCTCACAGTCTTCTGCTGACAGCACTACCACTGGAGCCCTGATGGGCACGGGGGCAGGGCATGGAGAGGAGACAAGTTTGGGGGTCTGAAGTCCATGTGGCAGCAGTTAAGGGATTGGATCCAAGATCTGGCAACATTGTACTGACAATTTGTGGTGGGGTGTGTGTGTGTAAAAAAAAATGGACATCCATCACTGGCTGGAAGATTAAAAAAAAAACAACAAAAAACCAAACCACGAGACTGGCCCCAAATTATCCCAAAGGTGACCTAGGGCCAGTCTGCAGATGTATACTTAAAATCCAGGCACTGGCATCCTGATTGATCTTTTTCCAGATTATCCCTATTAGTTTATCAAGAGACAGCACTAGGTATTGACTAGTGGAAGGATTGGACAGCTCCAGTATTTCAGGGCTTTTAAGGAATGTCGTGATGAAGATACAAGAGATTTTTTTTCCATATATTAGGTATAAGAGCCAAGCTAATTTGCATTATTTGATTATCGTAAAAAAGCAAAGCCATTTGCAGCTCTCACGGTTTAGAGATGGCCTTCTCTGCAGTAGAACCTGAATCTTGTCTTACAGCCTTGTGCTCTGGGCTCTAACCCTATCTCCATCCCTCCTTGTGCAATACTAAACATGCCACGTATCCTCTCTCTGCTTAAACCCGAGCTCTTTGGGATGGAGGACTTGTATCTGTAGGATTGGTCTTGTGCAGTGCTGTATACACTGACCATGCTTTAGAAACTATCAGATCCCTGCTCTTATTGTACTCTTCTAGCTAAAGTGACGACAATAAATTCACTGGGACAAGGCAGAGATGGAGAAGGTGGTTTCTGTTGATAGGAAAGTCCCACAAATGACAGCTTGTACTTATATTTGTGTTTATTAATCTAGTATTTTTTTTTTTGTTTTATGATTTCACTAGTTATAATTTTAAACTATTTTAGTGGGTATTTTTCAAATGTCTGCATACTCCACAGGTATTGTTCCCTGTGGACTTTTTGCCAGTTCTGAAAGGGAACGTCTATGTATGCTTTACCTTTGAAAAGTGCCCCAGGGAACAAGCAGTCCCACAGATTTTAATCTGCCTTTTTTTTTCAAGGGTACTCTATCCCTTTTAAACAAAGGGCCAGATTTTATAACATGCGCGCGGGTGTAGATTTGTTCGCGCAACCCGGCGCGAACAAATCTACGCCCGATTTTATAACATGCGCGCGCCACCACGCGCATGTTATAAAATCCAGGGTCGGCGCATGAAGGGGGGGGGGTGCACAATTGTGCAACCTGCGAGCGCCGAGCCGAGCAGCCTGCCTCCGTTCCCCCGCACCTTCCCCTCCCTTCCCCTATCTAACCCGCCCCCCCCAGCCCTAACTAAACCCCTCCCCTGACCTGCCTCCAGCAGGCGTAACTTGCACGCACTGGCTCTCCATCCCCCAGCCCGGTGGCTGTTCCGGAGGCCTCGGTCCCGCCCCCGGAACGCCCATTTTTTCAAGCCCCAGGACTTACGCATGTCCCGGGGCTTGGCGAGCGCAGGGGGAGGCAGGGGTAGGTTTTCGGGGGTTGCGCGCGTATCTTACGCGCGCAACCCTTTGAAAATCTACCCCAAAGTGCATAGATTTGAAAATGCAAAACTAGGCACTGTTGTTACATTCCCCACCCTAATCCTGCCCCTGGGAAGGTCTCAATACAAAGCACATAAAAGTACATGTGTTGTGAAACAAACATATTTTTACCTACAATGGGGGTGGGCAATTTTCAAAAAACCCTTTTACTCATGTAAATGGATTTTGAAAATAGATCTTAGGTTGTCTTATTTTATTAGCTTTGATTTTAATTACCGTATGTTACTGACTGAAATATACTTATTTTGTTTTTGCTGTAACCTGCCTTGAACATCCATTGAAAAAGCAAGAAATAAGTCCAATTAATGAAACAACAATGAATAATGCAGCAAAATAGTAAATGAAAAGCAACAGTACTCACTGCAATACACTTCTCAAAGGCTGTGATTTTATCATGTGCCACCTCTTCCCGGATAGCGACGTACATGTAGGGAACGTAACTGAGGAAATATATGATGCCCCCGCAAGCTGAGGCCAGCTTCGCTTTGGAATAGAGCACAGACACCAAGAAACTGCAGGGGGAAAGGGCAGAGGGATAGGATGGGAACAACAAGACATGGATCAAAGGAACAGGAGATTATTTCACATCAAAATGTCCAAGAATGTAAAGAAAGAAGCATATTGTGCCGGACAGATTGGAGATGTTGGGGTGGAAATTGAGAATGTTCTGCCTTTGAAAGTTCAGGAAGCCAACACAGTATCCATGGGGAGTGCCATTTTCAAAGCCCGTTTCCATGGGTAAAAACAGTGCTGTCTCTATTTTAGAACACTCCCTATCCTATATGCAGATAGAAGTATGGACGCAGGGCCTCTATGCACATTAAGTTTACCTATAGTGACGTGTTCCCAGAGGCAAAGCCGAGGAGGGATTTGAACCTATGTGCATGATTCTGTATTTTCAAAAACAGGCACAAGTTTTTCTCTGGAAAACTGCCCCCACAAATTAGCAGATGTAAATGTGTGCAGGGATAATTTACTTTCAAAGGGCAAGTTCACATGTGCTTTTATTTTGAAAACTGGTGCAAAGAGTCTTCAGTTAAAAATTACCAGCAGACTTTCCACCAACATGGGCAGTCCTAAAATTATACCCCAAAGGAGGCAATTTGCAAACTGTCTGCTTGGTACAAAGACCATGCATACATTTTACCCACGTGCTTTGTCTTAAGTTTCAAAGCAAATATATGCACTTTTGCTTTGAATTTTGCCATGGGTACAGAGTACACAGGGGAACTTGCATTTGAGTTTTTGCGCTAGTAGGATTTTGCAGGAAAAGTAGGTACAAATATTTGAAAATGCCATCTACATGCATACACTTTTGCTTACTCAAACCTAAATTTGCCACGGGAATGCCTCTTCACCTTGTGGAAAAATGCATGGAGATTTTCATTGAGGAAAGCCAGTTTTCAGTTAATTAGGGTGTGTCAAACAAGACTGATCAGTATGTATCCATTGGATTTTATATTACTTCATGGGGGTTGTGTCACTGTATATGTACTATATATTTTTTGGTTAAATAAAAAGTTAAAAAAAAAAGTTTCTCACTCACATAAATGGTTTTGTAATTTATTCCCCAAAATCCTAAAATCTGAGCTATTGTATTCTCCCAAGTATATGTAAAGAGAAACAGAAAGGCTCTATAACGAGTAGTGTACATTTTACCTGGTTCGACAGGGTGTGCAGCGGAGTGTGCAACTCCTTGCTTCCTCAGTCAAGAGAATACAAATCTGCCGCTCTTAGAATAGTCTTCTAATCTGCAGGGAGTATTCAAAGCCTGGAACTCCTAGCGCAGTCTTCAACCTGCAGGAACTATGTGCAAACCTTGGGATTCCTAGAGTGGTCTCTAACCTGCCCTGAATACTTTCAAATCCTAGGACTTCTAGCACAGTCTCCATTGCCTATGATGTAGATGTCAGTTTCTTCCTTCATACATACTTGTCATCCTAAAGCCATAGAAAGCATTCAGCCCATTACACTAGGAGCTGGAAATTACCAGAACATGATGGTGGCCACAGCGTAAATGGAGAGGAAGAGCCATATGATGAAGACATCGCTGTGCATTAGGACCTTGCCATACTTCAGAATGGCGGTGAGGGCAGTGACGGAGATGGAGAGTTGAACAAACCCTGTGATGAACCAGGCAACCCAGTGTACTGCATTGTTTAAGCCCATCATCTTCATCACCTGAAAGAGAAGAGAATGTGGCAAGCGACGTAAGCCCAAGCAGATGTACTAACGGATTTTTCCCATTTTGTTTCTATGGTAAAAAATGCTTAGTGCATCAGAGCTGCAGCACGAACGCCCCTTCCTGCAGCTGTTAAAAGCACATGACCTCACGTCTCACACTTAGCAAGTCTTTAATCATTCTACTCCTAGGTTTATAACACCGTTGAAGATTAGCATTCTGTGTACCAGGTATAAAATAACCATTTCCCAGAATAGGTAAAAACATGGCTGGAACTGACTTCCTTTTCCCAGTTTGGCACATTTTTCTCCGTGCCTCTATTATTATTTTAAATATCAAGTTTTCTTTGAGGTTTTGAGGAATTTCTCCAGTTTAATGCATAGGGACCTGCTCCTTGCGTGTACCTAACAGCAGTGCAGTATATTGGTCTGATGAAAATAAATACTCAATCCTATGCATGCATCACCTGACAAGTGAACAGACCTGGAAATGCTACTCCTCCTCCTGTTTTTGTAACTATTAATGTTTGCTTACGTATTTTCTTTTTCCTTTTCTAATGATAAAGAATACTTTGGGGTGGGGGTGTTATCTTTCGAAAAAAAAACCTCCTTTTAATTATTTGTATTTAACACAAGAGAAACATTTGCAAAGGCTATGGAGGCAATAACCACAATATTTTACATGGGCAAAGGTGTGTTTACCTAGAAAAATGCATTTTATTGCTCTCCCCCCATCCAGTGAGGTTACATGTTCACAGCATGTGTACTTTTATCTGCATTAAAAAAGGGGCGGGAACAAGTAAGGAGTCATCAAAGTATGTGCAGTATATAATGAATTGTCAAAGGAGTTATGTACTTAAAAATAGCATGTATGATAGTGATTCTCAAATGAACATTTATGCATGTAAAACTTTTCAAAAATTCAGCCCTATGGAGTGACTTTTCAAAGGAGTTGTGTGTGTAAAAGTAGCAATTTTCAAAAGCTTACACGCATAAATCATTTTGAAAATTAATTGCATTTTCAAGTCTTCACATGTATTTTATGGCAGGGGTGGGCAAACTACAGTGCGCAGGCCAGAACCGGCCTGTTTACCTCCCTCATGCTCACCATAGGATCTGGTCTGCTGCCCCAGTTTGAAAAACGTCTCCTGTTTTGCAGTACGTGCTCCACCCTTCCCCCAGATCAAAACATGCAAACCAATGACAGACATGTATTTTGATGTCATCTCCTGGTTTCAGGCCTGCCCTCTGAGTGACTGGGCTCATAGATTGGGGAAGTTCCTTGGGTTTCCACTGGTTCTCTTTCGGGGCCCGCTCCCTGCGCACTTCGCCATGACTGGAGGGTAGTGCTTTCAGTCAGGGCGCGGCCTGGCCCAAGATGTGAGTCCGGGAAATGGGATTCTGGCAGCTGAGGCGGGGTGGGGTGGGGGGGGACTTGCACAAACCGGGTCACAGCACATGCACTGCCTTGCCTTCCATCAGATGGATGTGGTGAGTGCAGAGAGCGCCAGGGAAATCCACCCGGTGGATAGCTGAGCGGGGCGAGGGAGCAGAGCTTCCATCAAGACAGTGTCTGAGGGATGCACATTCTCCCCTCAGCATGCTCCAGTCTAGTAATAACCACTGGGTTTCAATTTTTTTTTTTTTTAATTTTCCAGCATTGAATGTTGGAGGATTCACAGCCTTTTAATCTAGTAACGAAGCAGATCAATGTGCTCTCTGAACTAAGGTGCAGACTGGTTTGTCAGTGTACACATTCCAGACCGATAAACAGAGTCTGAAGCAGAAAAAAGGAGAGATCATCCTTGAGGTCACCAGATGGGCAGCAGGACTGTAAGTCTGGTATGGGAGTGTGAGAGAGTGCGAAAGAAGGGAGAGAGAGGAATAGAGTGAGTGGGAGAGAAGGGAAAGAGCAGATAGTGACTAATGTAAATCTTTCCACACTGTTATGTCCTGCAAACGTGTTGCTATGTTATATAATATATGAGGACAATGTTATAACAGCCCACACAGGGCTAAAGTCTGCTGGCACTTTCTATCCTCAGATTTAAGCCTAAATTTTCAAAGTGGACTTATGTGCATGTCCTCTTTAAAAATTTGCAGGTATCCCCTCTTCTAGCACCAACATAAGCACATAAAGTTCCACCTGGTGCTGAGCAGCTGTAACTTTGTGCATGGAGATTTATACACGTAGTTTTGAAAATTGAAAGTATGCATGCAAATCCTTTCATTTCCCCAACTCCTTCAGCAATGCCTTTTCCTACTGTAGGCTTGCATGTACCTTAATACACAGAACCCCTAGGTTACAGTAACATAGTAACCACGGCAGAAAAAGCCCAAAGGGTCCATACAGTCTGCCCAGCAAGTTTCTTACGGTAGTAACTGCCACTCTGTGCTGGTTACCTCCAAGCCTTATGTTAAGAGTAGTAATATTTACAATCAAAACCAAGCAACTGTCAAACCCATAACAAATATTTCTGCTAGCAACAATTTTACAAGGTGAGCAGCCTTCTTGAAAACTCAGATAATGCTGCTTGAACATGCTTTGCTTTTGGAAATGGCTGTAGAAGTAGTCCTGTGCTTTTTCTCTATTGCCTGCATTCAGGGCCCAGCACTGACTGTCGCCTGAATCCAACACCACCTTCTCTCCCCTCTCCCTGCCCTCGACCAAAGAAGACAGCAGTTTTGCAGTTGGGTCAAAATATACAGAAGCAAACAATCTCACTTGATCAAACTAAAGATGTGTGGCATGATTAATTTTAATTAAAGAGAATGACCATCAGATTGCACTATGTGATAAATATCATTAGGGCTCAGACTGCTGCCCTTTTAAAGTGCATGAGCTTTAATCATCAGTCATGCTAAATTTTAACGTGCACAAATCAAAAAACACCTAGGGGCAGATTTTCAGAGCCCTGCTCGCGTAAATCCACCCAAAACCGGGCGGATTTACGCGAGCAGGGCCCTGCGCGCCGGTGAGCCTATTTTACATAGGCTCACCGGCGCGCGCAGAACCCCGGGACTCACGTAAGTCCCGGGGTTTTCGGAGTGGGCGTGTCGGGAGGCGTGTCGGGGGCGGGGCCGGAGCGCGCGGCGTTGCGGGGGCGTGTCGGCAGCGTGGCTACGGCCCGGGGGCGTGGCTGCGCCCTCCGTACCCGCCCCCAGGTCGCGGCCCGGCGCGCAGGAGGCCCGCTGGCGCGCGGGGATTTACGCCTCCCTCTGGGAGGCGTAAATCCCCCGACAAAGGTAGGATGGGGGTTTAGACAGGGCCGGGCGGGTGGGTTAGGTAGGGGAAGGGAGGGGAAGGTGAGGGGAGGGCAAAGGAAAGTTCCCTTCTAGGCCGCTCCGATTTCGGAGCGGCCTAGGAGGGAACGGGGGTAGGCTGCGCGGCTCGGCGCGCGCAGGCTATACGAAATCGATAGCCTTGCGCGCGCCGATCCAGGATTTTAGCCGATACGCGCGACTACGCGCGTATCTACTAAAATCCAGCGTACTTTTGTTTGCGCCTGGAGCGCAAACAAAAGTAGGCTGTTCGCGCTCGTCTGAAAATCTACCCCCTTGTGAATAACTCCAAAAGCACTTATCTGTAAAGTTGCTTTCAAAAAGCATAAGGGATGCGCCGGTGAGCCTATTTTACATAGGCTCACCGCGCCGCAGAACCCGGGACTCACGTAAGTCCCGGGGTTTTCGGAGTGGGCGTGTCGGGAGGCGTGTCGGGGGCGGGGCCGGAGGCGCGGCGTTGCGGGGGCGTGTCGGCAGCGTGGCTACGGCCCGGGGGCGTGGCTGCGCCCTCCGTACCCGCCCCCAGGTCGCGGCCCGGCGCGCAGGAGGCCCGCTGGCGCGCGGGGATTTACGCCTCCCTCTGGGAGGCGTAAATCCCCCGACAAAGGTAGGATGGGGGTTTAGACAGGGCCGTGCGGGTGGGTTAGGTAGGGGAAGGGAGGGGAAGGTGAGGGGAGGGCAAAGGAAGTTCCCTTCTAGGCCGCTCCGATTCGGAGCGGCCTAGGAGGGAACGGGGGTAGGCTGCGCGGCTCGGCGCGCGCAGGCCTATACGAAATCGATAGCCTTGCGCGCGCCGATCCAGGATTTTAGCCGATACGCGCGACTACGCGCGTATCTACTAAAATCCAGCGTACTTTTGTTTGCGCCTGGAGCGCAACAAAAGTAGGCTGTTCGCGCTCGTCTGAAAATCTACCCCCTTGTGAATAACTCCAAAAGCACTTATCTGTAAAGTTGCTTTCAAAAAGCATAAGGGATGCTGTTTGTAACTAGTTCACCACATTAAAATTGAAATGCCCGACACTGCAATGTTTCGGAAGATGTAATTTCTTCCTTCTACAGGATAAACACAATCTAAAGGACCTATTTATTAAAGGTTTTCTCCCATTCTTAGTCTATGGGAAACATGCTTAGTAAATGACCTCCTAAATGTGGAATCAGCAGAGCCCCAATTTAGACTTTAGAGGAACATGTAAAGCTCAATGCCAATAGTGCTTGAAGTTTTGTGGGAGAGGAGTTATGTCGAAAAACTCATTTTAAATCTACCAGTCTCCGATTGATCAGCGAACACATCTAAGCATTCACATTGCATTGAGGGGCGGATTTTAAAAGCCCTGCTCGCGTAAATCCGCCCGGATTTATGCGAGCAGGGCCTTGCGCGCCGGCGCGCCTATTTTCCATAGGCCTGCCGGCGCGCGCAGAGCCCCGGGACTCACGTAAGTCCCAGGGTTTTTTGTCGGGGGCGTGTCAGGGGCGGGGCCGATCGACGCGGTGTTTTGGGGGGTGGGACGCGGCGTTTCGGGGGCAGGCCCGGGGGCGTGGTTTCGGCCCGGGGCGGTCCGGGGGCGTGGCCGCGCCCTCCGGAACCGTCCCCGGGTTGCGTCTCGGCGTGCCAGCGGCCCGCTGGCGCGCGCGGATTTACTTCTCCCTCCGGGAGCCGTAAATCCGCAGACAAAGGTAGGGGGGGTTTAGATAGGGCCAGGGGGGTGGGTTAGGTAGAGGAAGGGAGGGGAAGGTGAGGGGAGGGCGAAAGAGAGTTCCCTCCGAGGCCGCTCCGATTTCGGAGCGGCCTCGGAGGGAACGGAGGCAGGCTGCGCGGCTCAGCGCGCGCCGGCTGCCCAAAATCGGCAGCCTTGCGCGCGCCGATCCTGGATTTTAGCAGATACGCGCGGCTACACGCGTATCTACTAAAATCCAGCGTACTTTTGTTTGTGCCTGGAGCGCGAACAAAAGTACGCGAATGCGCCGTTTTTAAAAATCTACCCCTAAGTTTATTATCTTGGAGTTCCATAAGACCAACTCTGGTGTAGTATCATCAATCTAAGGGCCTGATTCACCAAGCTTTTCTTCCATAGACACAGAATGGTTTCTATGGAACCTTGCGAATCTGGGTGATTCAGAAACAGATGTCATATATAGTGGGAATTCTGATCCAGATAATTCATGCACTAAACCAGAGGTACAGTATTTATAATCCTAAGCATACCACTCCTGAAAGAAACGCATTCGACATGCAGCATTGTACAGATGAAAACTGGGTAAGCTCAATCCCCCCAATTGTTTGTCTCTTAGCATCTTAACATACCCAATTCTCACTCTTTTACTGCTCCATACATAAAAGTTGCAAAAATGGAATTTAGCCATGTCAAGTCTTTCCTCAGAATATAACATGGTAGCATCTGTAATTTATCTAAAAACTTAGGGAAGAGCACCATTTTTAGTAAACCACATCTGCGCATTAGAGAGAAGGGTAGATTTTTTTCACAGTTTTAATTGCACTTCCATCTGTGCTTTAGTGAGAGTGAAATTCAAAGAATAAATCTCAAGACTCTGGGGACTATGACTCCCAAATATTTTAGCCGATCCTGTGCCCAGCAAAAAGGGAAAGTGCTGCTCCATTGAAAGTGAAGGCCTCTATCAGGTGGCAGTGCCTCAGACTTTTCAAAGTTTATGTTTAAGCCTGCAAACTTTAAAAATTGGGTAACAATAGATTTTATGACCCCAATTTCCAAAGATGCATTGTCTATGAAAAGCAAGATATCATCTGCAAACATTACAGGTCATTCCTGAAAATGCATTAGGGCCCGAATTTTACATTTTTAATGCAATTTTTGCAGAGAGAGAGACCATGAGAGAGACAGAGAGCGCAAGAGAGAGCACGCACTGTAATAGGAAGAATAGGACTCTATATATCTAGCGCTGTAGATGGGCACATTCAGCTCAGGGTGGGTTCGGGGGGTGGTGTTACATACACAGTCAGAGGAATTAACTGCAAATTTGAAATCATCTAGCTAGAGACTCTTGTTGTAACTTTCATCGATTTAAATGATAGAAATTCTTCAGTGATTTCAAATTTTCAGGTAATTCCTCTGACTGTGTATGTAACACCACCCCCCAAACCCACCCTGAGTTGAATGTGCCCATCTACAGCGCTATTTATTTATTTATTTGTTTTTATATACCGGTCATTGATCTGCAATATCACATCGTTTACAGTGCAGCCGGGGTTCTAAGTGCACCCGCGCAAACAAAAGTACACTGGATTTTATAAGATACATGCATAGCCGCGCGTATCATATAAAATCTAGGGTCGGCGCGTGCAAGGGGGTGCATATTTGTGCAACTTGCGAGCGCCAAGCCCTGCGCGTGCTGCCCGTTCTCTCCGAAATCGGAGCGGCCTCAGAGGGAGCTTTCTTTCGGCCTCCTCCCACCTTCCCCTCCCTTCCCCTACCTAACCCACCCCCCCCCCAGCCCTATCTACACCCCCCCTACCTTTGTCGACAAAGTTACTCCTGCCAGAGGCAGGTATAACTCGCGTGCACCAGCAGGTCGCTGGCGCGCCATCACCTGACCCGGGGGCTATTCTGGAGGCCTCGGCCGCGCCCCCGGAATGCCCCGGGCCAGCACCACGCCCCCCAACATGCCCCGAATGTCGTGTCGCCCCCCCCCGACACCCCCCCGACACGCCCCTAAGCGAAGCCCTGGGACTTAGGCTCGGCGCGCGCAGGAGGGTTTTAAAAGGGTTACGCGCATAACTTATGCTCGTAACCCTTTTAAAATCTACCCCAAGCTGTTCAAGGTTTTTGCTTGGGTTGCCAATTTCTCTTTTTGTTCTCCAATTTGCATTGTATGGGTTACTAATCCTGTTCTAATTTTGTTGAGCATGGTTTGGATTTCCTTACTTTTTTGTCCATCGCTGCTACTTTCCTGAGAAATCGCCTGTAAAATATCTTCTTGCCTGCAGCAGTCAGAGTCTAACTCTCCTCCGTCATCTTATTTTCTGGTGTTTTCAATATTTCTCATGCAGAGCTTAAAGTTTTTGCTGCTACCAATTTCCCCAGTTTAGTCATATATTAATCCATAAGTCCTCCCATTACTATGGATCTGCTTTTTTCTCCAAAATGATTTTAAGAGCATTCTAGGACCTCCTGCCTGAGTTGCTTCATATGACCTGCCATCTGCAATTTCTATTGGGCTGCAAAGTAATGGGTTTCAACATTTCTCTTATCTTACATATTTTTTCCTCAAAAAAGTGTTTCATTCAATATTTTTGGGACACATGAAGACTTCAAGGTTGGATTGAGTGATCTGTGAGGTATTTTTGGCAACTTTTAGATATATTTGTGAATCATCCCATGAAAAATAATCATTAGACGTATCATGGTGTGATGTGAGAAGCCCCATGCAGTGTTCAGTGCAGGAAAATAAAGCACACAAAATCCATGATTTGTGTCAAAATAATTTAAAAAATGTCTTTGTTTGGGAAATATAATCTTGCCTCTGATTATAAAGACAGAGTCAATTACAATTCGTTTTATAGCCTGTATGTGCTCTCCTTACATTCTACCACTGATGACTAAGGAGAAGATGATACTTACAAATGAAGAAGGGGGAAGGACTGTTTTTCCATTGCCTTTTATTGGCGAGCACAACAAAAGCCAAAAACAGAAGTAAAATTCAAAAAAGTGACAATCTGCTTTTTCTTTCCTCTCCAAAAAAGTACATTGTTATTTTAATATAGGGGTAGATTTTCAGAGCCCTGCTCGCCTAAATCCGCCCAAAACCGGGCGGATTTAGGCGAGCAGGGCCCTGCGCGCCGGTAAGCCTATTTTACATAGGCCTACCGGCGCGCGCAGACCCCGGGACTCGCGTACGTCCCGGGGTTTTCGGAGGGGGGCGAGTCGGGGGCGTGTCGGGGGGCGGGCCCGGTCGTCGCGGCGGTTCGGGGGCGTGTCGGCAGCGTTTTGGGGGCGGGTACGGGGCGTGGCTATGGCCCGGGGGCGTGGCCGTGCCCTCCGTACCCGCCCCCAGGTCGCGGCCCGGCGCGCAGCAGGCCCGCTGGCGCGCGGGGATTTACGTCTCCCTCCGGGAGGCGTAAATCCCCCGACAAAGGTAAGGGGGGGATGTAGACAGGGCCGGGTGGGTGGGTTAGGTAGGGGAAGGGAGGGTAAGGTGAGGGGAGGGCAAAGGAAAGTTCCCTCCGAGGCCGCTCCGATTTCGGAGCGGCCTCGGAGGGAACGGGGGGAGGCAGCGCGGCTCGGCGCGCGCAGGCTATACAAAATCGATAGCCTTGCGCGCGCCGATCCAGGATTTTAGTGGATACGCGCGGCTCCGCGCGTATCTACTAAAATCCAGCGTACTTTTGCTTGAGTCTGATGCGCAAGCAAAAGTAGGCTGATCGCGCTTCTTTTAAAATCTACCCCATAATGTATTGCAATGTAGACTCAACACACATCCTTCTATTCCCCTCAAACGGCCTGATGCATTATCTGGGTAAAATGGTTTAAAAATGATCACCCCCAAGGTCATTTATTTGAGAGGATTGGAATCAGGAAGCCTTTAGAAAGCCGCGTAAAAGCATTCTAGCTGCTTTAGTACTGTCCATGGTGCTGAAACACCACCAATGACAAACACATTTCCTTAAATGCCAAGTAACCAGGATTCCCCCTGCGATTTTACTGTCATTATGTGGTAATTAATGTACAATTACTTTTGAAAGCATTACCCAGAGAAACCGTCTGTCGTGGAACTGATAAACAAGGCGGTAAAATCGCAAGCAGTCAGAAAGGCAAGTGGCTGCATGCAACCTTGAAGGCTCCCCATAGACATAGCTCAGGGCAACATTTTCCAGCGATTAGCAAACATCAAGGAAGGTTTGAGAAGCACTGGATCAATGCAGCTAATGTTTGTTTAATGGCGTGGACCCTGAATGGCTCAGGGAGTAAATATGAAAGGATTGGGAACATGTTCCACTGCCATCTCACCAGGTGGGTCCAAGTGTTTGAGTTCAGTCATAGTTATTGTTTAGATGAAGATCCTGGGAAACCTGCCAATCCAGCAAAAGCTCAGAGTAAAAAAAAAACAAAAACCCTGCAAGGCAGGCTCACATAACTATTACAGAATAAAAATGTGCTCATCTTTTAAAGATATTTGACAAAAAGAAATGGGGCTCAGGTCAGCTATTTCTCCAGGCTCATTGGTTTTATATGCAGGAAAACCTGTTCTGTACAGTCAAATTCAAAATGCAAATTAGAAATTCTCTCAAAAAAGCAGATCATTGTTTCTATGTTTTAATAATAGATTTTTTCATTATCATCTGCTTTGGTTGCCTTACAAAAGTGGAATATCAAAAATACAGTGTGCCACAAGACATTACTACTCCTTCTAATTAAAAAAATATATATGAATCTACACACATGCATATACAATGGTTTGCAAAAATATTCAGCCCCCTAAAAAGTCAGCTGAATCAGGTGGAATACAGATGACACTTACACACAGGCCGATACAGAAATAAATGCGGGAGAGCGGGTGCTCGCCCGCTCTTCCGGCGTGCGCACAGGCCAGTGTCCTGGGCGCGCCATCCAGTATATAAAAATATGCTAATTAGGGTCCGCGGTAAAAGGAGGCGCTAGGGACACTAGCGCGTCACTAGCACCTCCTTTTTGACAGGAGCATCGGCTGTCAGCGGGTTTGACAGCCGATGCTCAATTTTGCCGGCGTCGGTTCTCGAGCCCGCTGACAGCCACGGGTTTGGAAACCAGACGCTGGCAAAATTGAGTGTCCGGTTTTCAACCTGCGAGCCGCGGGCTGATTTAACATTTTTTTTTTCTTTTTAATTATTTCTTACTTTTGGGACCTCTGACTTAATATCGCCATGATATTAAGTCAGAGGGTGTACAGAAAAGCAGTTTTTACTGGTTTTCTGTGCACTTTCCTGGTGCCCACAGAAATTAACGCCTACCTTTGGGTAGGCGCTAATTTCTGAAAGTAAAATGTGCGGCTTGGCTGCACATGTTACTAAATCGCATGGGAATAACTAATAGGGCCATCAACATGCATTTGCATGTTGCGGGCACTATTAGTTTCAGGGGGGTTAGACATGTGTTTTCGACGCACTATTACCCTTTACTGAATAAGGGGTAAAGCTAGCGCGTCGAAAACACGCGTCTAAATGTATCGGCCTGGTAGATTGTTCCAGACAGTATGGGCCTGATTTTAAAAAGCATTTACTCGAGTAAAAACCAGGTTTACTGGAGTAAATTCACTTTACTTGAGTAAGTGGGTTTTTGAAAATTGCTACAATATATGCCATTGACTTGTCTATAGGATTTACTCACATAAGTGCACTTTACTTGAGTAAATGGCTTTTGAAAATTGCTACAATACTAGCTACATTTACGCATGTAACTCCTTTTGAAAATTACCCCCTATGTTTATTGCAAACCAATGGGGTAGATTTTCAAATAGCGCGATTTGGCATACTTTTGTTGGCGCATCAGGCGCCAACAAAAGTATGCTGGATTTTAGTAGATACGCGCGTAGCCGCGCGTATCCGCTAAAATCCGGGATCGGCGCGCGCAAGGCTATCGATTCTGTATAGCCGTCGCGCGCCGAGCCGCGCAGCCTACCTCCGTTCCCTCCGAGGCCGCTCCGAAATCGGAGCGGCCTCGGAGGGAACTTTCTTTTGCCCTCCCCTCACCTTCCCCTCCCTTCCCCTACCTAACCCACCCGCCCGGCCCTGTCTAAACCCCCCCCTTACCTTTGTCGGGGGATTTACGCCTCCCGGAGGGAGACGTAAATCCCCGCACGCCAGCGGGCTGCTAGCGCGCCGGGACGCGACCTGGGGGCGGGTCCGGAGGGCGCAGCCATGCCCCCGTTCCGCCCCGGGCCGTAACCACGCCCCCGGGCCCACCCCCAAAACGCTCCCGACACGCCCTGAAAACGCCGCGCGGATCGGGCCCGCCCCCCACATGCCCCCCTCTGAAAACCCCGGACTTACACGAGTCCCGGGGTCTGCGCGCGCCGGTAGGCCTATTGAACATAGGCGCACCGGCGCGCAGGGCCCTGCTCGCCTAAATCCGCCCGGATTTAGGCGAGCAGGGCTCTGAAAATCCGCCCCAATATGCTCAAAGGGGTACATTTTATTAAAAAAAGTGCAAGCGCGTACTTTTATTCACCAGGCGCAAACAAAAGTACGCCGGATTTTATAAGATACGCGTGTAGCCACACGTATCTTATAAAATCCGGGGTCGGCACGCACAAGGGAGTGCACATTTGTGCACCTTGCGCACACCAATCCCTGCGCGCGCTGCCCGTTCCCTCTGAGGCCGCTCTGAAATCGGAGCGGCCTCAGAGAGAACTTTCCTTCCGCCTCCCCCCACCTTCCCCTAACTAACCTGCCCCCAGGCCCTAACTAATCCTCCCCTACCTTTATCGCGAAAGTTACGCCTGCCCGAGGCAGGTGTAACTTGCGCACGCCGGGCCGGCTGCCGGTGCGCCATGGTCCGGTCCAGGGGCTGGTCTGGAGGCCACGGCCATGCCCCTGGAACACCCCTGATGATGCACCGGCCGCGACACACCCCCAACACGCCCCCCCCCCAGGAAAGCCCCAGGACTTACGCACGTCCCGGGGCTTGTGCTCTTCGCCGAGCCTATGCAAGAGAGGCTTGGCGCGCGCAGGGTGGGTTTAGGGTAGGTTTTCAGGGGTCACGCGCGTAACCCTTTGAAAATCTACCCCTTAAAGTTTTTAAGTCGCAATTCATTATTTCGCTATATTTTTTGTAAAATAAAATTAAAAAATGAAAAATGCTGCTTGCATAAGAATTCAAGCCCTTCAGGCTAGTACTTGGTAGAACCACCTTCAGTAACAGCTTTAAGTCTGTTTGGGGGTAAGTTTCTACCAGCTTTGCATATTGGGAGTGATTTTTGCCCATTCTTCCTGGCAGATTTGCTCCAGGTTGTTCAGGTTGGTTGGATGACACTTATGGACTGCAATTTTCAAATAGTGCCACAGATTCTCGATTGGAATGAGAGCTGGACTTTGACTTGGCCATTGTAGAGCATTCACCTTTTTGTTGTGATTTACTTTAAGAGCATATTGGTTTGCAATAAACATACTGTCTGGTTCAATCTGTGTAAGTGTCATTTGCAATCCACTATACACACACACACACACACACACCATATGTGTTATTACCCTCTTCTCTTCTAAGTTCCCTCTTTTTTCCTAATAAAAGGTGCACAGCAGCCCCCTTTCTCACAGAATAGGGAATGCTTAGAGGAGAACTTTCAAAGCCATTTACATGGATAAAACACATTTTACCCACAATGCTCCACAGCGTACTTGCTTTTAGCTGCAATATGACAAAGCACTCCAGGAGATGTGTTTCAGTTGGGGAGGAAAAGAACATTTTCAAATCTACCTGCAATATTTGTCATGACACAAGTACCTGCACAAAAAGCAGATGCAAATTCTGCAGGTACAAGGTACCCGCAACACGTTTCCAAAGAGGACCTACATGCACAACTTCCATTTTTAGGATTGGTGCACAGCCTGCCGATAAAAAGTACACACAATTTTTGTATCAATGTAGTTAGCTTGAAAATTACCTCCTTTTTATAAATTTTATTGTACTTTTCAAATATAGAAATGAGAGAAATGGTAGGATACTACATTTTCACTTGAACACGGATTGTGCTAGAATACTTTGCTCAGTGGAATACCCACAGAGGCAGAGGGATGGTTTTTTAATGAAACACTTGATGTATTTATATTTTTAAACCCTCAAGGCAGATCTTCCCCTCCCTCCTCCTCGGCACTGGTGATGTGTTTAGAACCCGCATGAAGGAAATATTTTTCCACTGCCACACACTTTGATTATCATTAACTCCTAAGACTCACACCGGCTTATTAAGGGCTTAGCTGTCTCCCAGCTACGCTCCCTCGACAGATGGGTTTGGCTGGCTGTTGCCAGCAGCACACGCGGTAGGGTGAGTGCAAAGCTTAAGAGACAAATTGTATTAAATACCAGATAACGACAGTTTCCATGACAATAAAGGAGGAACCTGCACTCCCAGTAGTCATGGGATGAAAAGGACGGATGCCTGATGTGGGGGGAGGTGCCATCCGGTGCCAGGAGCACTGAACCAGGGCTCAATAAAGCACGCGAGACTCACAAAGCCAAATTCCAGTTCTTCTAAATCAGGTCATGCCCGCGACAAGTCACTAAGGGCAAACCAGAATATAGGGGTAGAGGCAACAGAAGCAACTGCCAGGGGTCCCAAATCACCGGGGACCAAAAAGGCTTTAGGGCTATCTGCCAGCACCATTTCAAGGAGCACGGCTATGGCACTCTGAGGGTACTCTCCCCTCCTCCCCACCTGATCTATGGGTACCAAAATCTTAAATGTGGCCCTATTGGGGCACATTTTACTCACGTGTGCAGGTGCAAAACACATGAGGACTTTTGTACCTACATACTTTCTATATCATTTTCAAAGAGAAACTACCCAGGTAATATCTCTGAAAATTAACATAAAAATGAATGCAAAAGTATCCACGGGTCAATGCAGCACTGAAAAGTAGGTGCCTCTAATTGAAAATCAAATAGAGACATGAACTTTACCTCTCTGTTCTCACCCAGCCTCCGGTTCTGCCTATTTTTCCTGTGACTAATGGGACAGTTAGCCACTCTCCAGTAGCCAATCTTCCAACTCTTTAATCTAAATCTCATTACAAAATTTCCTCTCTGCTTCCTCATGTTCAACTCAATTGTATCTCACTGCAATTGGATAATAATGTTGATCAATGTTAACATTCTTTCATTCTTCTCTCATCCCCCAGGAAGTTTGCATGATGTTCAAAAAAGTGCTTCTGGGTGGCAATCCATAAGTATCTGGACAGAAAGCACTGGATAAATATTAGAAATGTTTATTTTTTTTTTATGAAATATGTAGGGCATGGAGTGCACAAGTATAATCTCAGTCCAGTACTGATCATAATGTTTAACCCCCTGTTCTGCCAACTTAAAATAGCAACTGAAGGAAAGCAGGACTCTTTCTAGATTTTCTGACCTGCAGAACCTTATCAATAGGAAATTCAAGACTTCTGCACTCTAACTGGGTGTGTGCAACATAGGTGACCACTGGTACTGGCTCAGGGGAAGTGAAGCTGAGAAGGTGTGAAGTCCTTTAGATTGATTGGAAAATGAAGTACACAGTGACATTTGAGAGAAAGGACAAGAACAATCTGGCAGGATTTGATATGCGTGGGTTTGCTCCCACACACTCTAGCTCCTGTTTGGGATTTGCTAATATTTATAGGTAGCTGAGCCAGACCATATGCCCCTAGTCAGTTCATCATAGCCTTGTAAAATGCCTGAGCCTCACTGCACAGCTTGGAGAGGCTGGAAATTCAATGTTTGCACTGCACTGCCAGGCCAAGCAGCGTGAGGCTAGGTCAGGAATCATTGGGACAAGGCATGGTGAGATGGTCTGCCTGCTTTAAAACCTTCTCTGACAGAATCCTTGTAGCTATATTAGCAAGGAAGCCCAATTCGAGGTCATGTTGATGCTCTTCATATGACCAATAATAGATAATGTTCAGTCTCAGATATGTGGACTGCCTGTGGTGTTTTCAGGCTTCCCAAAACTCAGCTTTGCTTTAACATCTTCTACACCTCACATACAGGCCGATTCAGTAAAAACACAGGAGAGCGGACGAACGCCCACTCGCCGGTGCGCGCGATACAGTATTCAAATGAGGTGGTGCGGTAGAATCGGGCAAAAGGAGGCGCTAGGGACACTAGAGCGTCCCTAGCGCCTCCTTTTAGCCCAGAATGGCGGCTGTCAGCGGGTTTGACAGCCGACGCTCAATTTTGCTGGCGTCGGTTCTTGAGCCCGCTGACAGCCACGGGCTTGGAAACCGGACGCCGGCAAAATTGAGCGTCCGGTTTTCGGCCCGACAGCCGCGGGCCGAATTCAATTTTTTTTTTTTTTTAACTTTTTTTAGTCTTCGGGACCTCCGACTTAATATCGCCATGATATTAAGTCGGAGGGTGCACAGAAAAGCAGTTTTTACTGCTTTTCTGTGCACTTTCCCGGTGCCGTAAGAAATTAGCGCCTACCTTTGGGTTGGCGCTAATTTCTGAAAGTAAAATGTGCGGCTTGGCTGCACATTTTACTTTCTGTATCCCGCGCGCATACCTAATAGGGCCCTCAACATGCAATTGCATGTTGAGGGCCCTATTAGGTGCCGCGGGTTGGACGCGCGTTTTCCTCCCCTTACTGAATAATGGGTAAGGGAAAACTCACATCCAAGAGCAGGCTAACAGTGCGCTCCGTCGGAGCGCACTGTACTGTATCGGCCTGTAAGCTCTTAAATATCTCCAGTTCCTCCAGTCCCTCTGCTATTGAGTTTATCTAATTAATGTTGGGAGGGGTGCATTTCTATTTTTTTCCCAATCTCCTTAAGTCGACCCTGGTTCCTGCTCAATTTATAACTGGTAAGAGTTCTTCAGATTACAAAACATGTGTGTTTGTGTGGGGGGGGGGGGGGGGCAGAGGGAAGAAGGGGAAGGGAGGGCACTGCAAGTCCCACTGCTTTGTGAAGTGAAATTTGACTTCCAGGGTCATATGGCAGTGCAAAGCAGGAATGAGGTGAAATGAGGGTTCTGTACCTCCTTCAGCCGGTGTTCCTTCTCTGCCACTATATGCTGGATCATCATGGCCACCGAATACACCCAAGAGATCACCATACAGAGAGGCATCATGTGCTCAATGACAAAGAGGAAGCTAGAAAATCAGACAAAAATGACATCATGGATACAATAAGATGAAATTCAAACTCACCTGTTAATTTCTTTTCCTTTGGTTCTACCAGACCAGTCCAGATGAGGAGGCTATGCCCTCCTGCCAGAAGACCGAGACAGAAAAAAAAAAGGCTCAAATCTGACTTCACTCCCTCTATAAAAGTCTGGTGCTGTCTTCAGCTCTTTGGTATCCTATGTCAAAGCTAAGACACAACCAAAGGCAATTGCTTGTTTTGGTTTCCAAATCACTACCGCAACCAAAGTCTAATAAAGCTAAAACACTTTACATCGTGGTTATTAACCCAGGAATAAGAATTCCCTACACCAAGCTCACAATTAGTCCAGCTGCCTTCAGAGTGGGCAACAATGTACTCACTGTTAAATGCCTGAATCTATCAGATTGAAAGCTCCTGACTGCTGTGACTTTCTTGGGTGAGTTCTGGTCTGGTCTGACAGGATTAAAGGGAAGGAAATTTTAACAGGTAAGTTTAAATCTCACCTTCATTATCATCCATGTCAGACCTGTCTAAATGAGTGGGATGTACTAAAGCTCCACCCAGTTTGAGCAGGAGGAAGCCAGAATAGTTGTTAGAGCTCCTGCATCCCCTACCTACATATCCACATCGAGGTGCTTAGAGCAGAGATGCAATGGTGGCAAGGGCATTGACCTGCACTTATCTTCTGCAATGACAGATTCTGTCTCTGCCTACCAAGACTTCTGCACCCTCACGGAGTCCTCTGAAACCTTCAAACTCTTGCTGGAGCAAGTCAAAATTACTACTTTTCTTGATTTCTCCTGAAATTGATGCCTTAGAACTCACTGTGCTTTTACAGGACACATTAATAGACTAAAGACCTATCTGAAAAGAAACTGGTCACCTACAAGCATCTCAAAAGTGACTTCCAAAGGGCTTGAAGTGTCTGTCCTTATCCTGGCCTAAATCAACTGACCTTTTCACAATTATAAGTAAGAAAAACCAGGTTCTGACGTAAGTGAAGCACTACTCTCTAAAAAAAAGAGTGTGTTGGGTGCAGAGAAACCTTTTCCTTTAAAATTACCAAAGGCCTGTGTTCAACAAGACTCAAAGAGATGCTTCTCTATGAAGCTCAAGAAGGAATGCCACATCCCTTCAAAACTAAGCTCACTTCAAGCTGAAGAGACCTCCCTCAGGAGAAGACTTGTTTTTTTTGACGCCTTGGAAGAAAGTATCTAAGAGAATAGCAAGAGAGCTTCCATGACTGTCTCTTACATCAAGCCAATGCCAGTCTCCATCATCTGTGAGATTTTTGGGTAATGCCTTCATTCCCATCTCCTCTGGTGGAAGGACAGGACTGAAGGAATGAATCCCTCAAAGGGAAGATATTGTCTCCTTGTGTAAACTGATCTCGCTGAGGCTCAAAACTCTCAGGTCTGCTATGAGGTCCTCTTTTGTGCCAAAGGCTATAATCCCAGACCTTAAGTATCCTCACTATGGAGTTTAGTTCTCCTTAACCACCAAGGTTGAAAAAGAATGGAAGAGATTTTCTAGAGAAGAATCCTCTGGCTAGGGGAAAGGGTGAAGGCATAGCCCTGCTTGTACCTTCACAACTCAGTCCAGGGAATGTCCAGGCTTCTGGTGGAAACACCCAGCAAAAACTGAATGCTGGTCCTGGTTCTACCAAGATATCCAAAGCCCCTGGCTCCTGTTTTTCTTTACTAGCCAAGGAACTTGCTTGTCTTGGAGCTTACCAATGACTATGGAAGCACCCTACCTGACCCCTAGTAGGACAAGAGCTACTTCTGCCGGTCATTACACTTCAGGATCTCAAAAGTGTCAGCTAAAAACATTTGTCTGTTCAATGACAGTGAACAGCAAGTGAGTTGATGCTAGATCCTGCAGGGAACTCCATTCCAGACCAAAACTGACTTACTTACCAGGGTACCTGAGGGCTACTCTTTCTTCAGTTTGTTCACATCAGCTAATGACTTTACATTGACCACTAATACCAGGGCTGCCTTCTGAGCTAGAAGCCAGGATTCCTGGAATGCTAGACGACTGGTTCTGGCACTCAGCTTAGTTCTGGACCTGTTAGTTCTCCACTAGTTACATTCCTCTGCCCCCTTCAGCTTCCCAAGATCATAACTCCCCTCTCAACTTATAAGGCTCATGACTGTAGCGTAAAAAAAGCCATGAAGGAGACTCGAGATCCATTCACTGCGGGAACCAACTGTGAAGAACCATCTGCTTGGTTCCCTTATAACCTCCTTAGAGAAAGGGAAAAACAGTCTTACTGAATATCCCTGAAAGGAAAGTGAATTGAGTGAGATGCCCTTGGATCTGTACCTAAATTATCAATATAGGTGGAATATAAAAATTCTAAATAAATAGCTAGATAAGGAACTAGATTCAGGACCTGCAGAACACACCACACTCAGGGCAGCTGTGGAAATGGAAGAATGGACACCAGAAGTGAGGCCTTGAGCCTATGACATCCAAGGCCATAAGGTCATGTTTCTCTTCAGAGACATGAGGGCTTCCCTATACTCCAGACTGGTACGGACTAATCGCTATTCAAGATAACCATCAGTCAGAATAGGATTTCCACACCTGCATAATCCTGGGCTTTCCCGCTCCACCTTGGCAATGAATAATAGGATGCCTAACTAATGGAGAAACAAGATTCCCTCTATAACCAGAGAGACCCTGATCAACAGGCATCTGGAGTCCTAGTCAGCACAGCCAGATAGCTGCTAGTGAGGGATCCAGGAAAATACTTCTGAGAAATATCTGGCTGTAAACCCTTGGGAAGAGATAAGAAGGACTGCCCCTTTATCAATGTGGGAAACTGCCTAAGAAAAGGTCTGCCATTCTCCATGGGGAACCCAGGAATAGAAGAACTCGTGTCTCTAACTAGGCACCTCTTTTCAAGGAAGAGATTGAGCCCCAAAACCTGTGACTGACCAAACCAGCCTAGTAGCATTGCCCCTGAGGCCTTCACTAAAGGGACTGGGAAGTCCCCATGGTGGTGTTTCACCTCCCACCCCCAGTATAAAAGACTCCAAGAGTTGCTGTGAAGGAGCACACCAGAACACAGTAGTGCACAAGGAGACCACCACCCCAGTCAAACCCACCATCCTGGAATACTTCCCCAAGGCAGCAAGAGAGCTGCCTGAGCAGATTGTCTGTAGCATCTGAAATGGAGCACCAAGCAGGATAGGCATTGGTATGGGTGGGAGGGGGAGGGAACAGCTTCCAATAAGCACCCCTAACTGTTCTCTGAACTTTGGTCCCTAAACTTCCAGGACCACTCCAAAAGACAGTTCTCTTAGAGAGGATAAAGCTGTACAACAAGGTTGAGAGTGCCATGGCCGTCACTCTGTGGGGGAGCTCCCAAGAAGTACAGCCATAATCTTTGTGGCCTTTTCTTGAACTAGACCTGACCGAGTCAGATGGGAAGTCTGACCAAAAGGAGCTCCCAATGTCACTTACCTCCACCATGTGAGACTCATCAGCCATGAATCTATGTGGGAGCTTTTGGTCCCACTGTAGGAAGATTCAAGACTGCCACTCTGTGTACATTATTACCTGAGGCAAAGTCACAATGGTCTCTTCTGAAAGATGTCATACCTAATGCAAGAGGACTTGGTTCATAAAACCATGCAAATAGAAGCCTGTGGGGAGAGACTAAAGAGGTAAAAAAAAGAAAGACTGTTTAAGAAGAGATTCAGTCTTTCACTCATGGGGGCTCCTGAACATTTTGCTTTCTTCCACAGATTGTGGTCTTAAAAGATAAGGATGACTGTCTCCTCTTTGGTCATCCAATCCCTATATTCCCTGGAAAGGGAATATAGATGCCTCCTAGTCTTGGTCACCTTAAATCTGGAATCATGTGTTGCACACTAAGGAGATTCCTACCTCCAATTATCAAATGTAGTGGAAAGCAATTAGTGGGGGCCCTACAAGCACCCAGGAATGTGGGATCCCTTAAGTTGTCTCCCATTCTCCTTCTGGAGATGAAGGAAGTCACGCCCTGGAATTAAGGGTCACCATCTATCTCCTAAACGGCCTCCCCACTGAGCCATTATCTCCCACCTCTGAGGAGGCATGGCTATCTCCTCCTCCTTTTGCCCCTGCCGATTCCCTAGGACTGCTCCAATCAGAAGAGAGCTCGAGCACCCCAAACATTGCTAAGGCCATCCTGAGGTTCTTCCCTGTAGGAATAAGAATAATGGCTGGGAAGCCCTCAAGGAGGAATCCAAAGGTGCTGCCCAGGCACCATGGAATTCTTTTTTTTTTTTTTTTTAGACAGACTGCTGTCATCTTCTGCATGAAAAGTCTAATTTGGGAAGCCTAAAGGGGAAGAGAGCCAGTTCTATTTACTGTTTCCTCAATCAGTCCAATGGCTGAGAAGGCAGGAGAGAGAAACTCCAACATGTCTGGAAGTCACCTGATGCCATAATAATATCATAGTGAACTGGAGCTGTACAGGCTCTGCAGAGTTTGATGGTAAATCTCTGACCTCATGGAACCTCTCCATTCAACTATCAGAGAGAAGAGAGAGATAAAGAGCTTGGAATGCTTGATTTATTTATATAATTATTTTGGTTTTATTTGGCTCAAAGCAGCAGTAAAATGGCTGCTAATCCTGCCAAAATGGGTGCGCTGATCAGGCCGGTGTCTATGTGCACTACAGCACTGCCTTCCATCATAGGGGCTAGAGTATGAACTGGGGAATCCACCTAGTTTTGCTGTTGGCAGGGTGCTGACTTTCTACAGCTCACATCCTCCTAGGTCTCCTACCTGGTACCTGCCTGCTCACAAGCCAGGCAGAATGCACTGACTGATATACTAAGCTGTTGTGACTTATATATGGTGCCTTACCTACCATTTGGGAGGGTGGGGGGGTTTGTGGAGAAACTAGAAGCCAGTAGAGGGCGGGAGGGTGCAGGGTGGGTGATCACCTCAAACACCATGACTTGAATGCAAATCCAGTACAGCACCACAGGAGACTGGGAGGCAGTCTTGGGAAGAGGTCATGCTGTAATCCTTCTTTCTTTTTAGGATCCTGCTCTATTAGGGAAATCAGCCAGAAGACTGTTGCCCTAGGAGCCTTTTCAGTTGCTCCTGCTACTGGAGCCAACAAGGGAACAAAGTTACTGGGGACCACCCGGTGCTTGAACCATTGGTGCTAGAACTCAGACCCCTACTGAGTTGGTTCTCAAGGAGAGAGGGAGAAATCAGTCCCACAGGAACGTTGCCTGGAATACCCCCAGCACTTGGCCTATACTCCACCGGGAACCTGGGCTTAAAGTCTTCCTGGGAGTGGCCTACTCCTAGCTGCACACCAGTCCACATGTCTGCACCATCTGCTGGAGACAAAGAAATACTGAAAATTTGAAGGCAGCACCAGACCTTTATAGAGGGAGAAAAGTCAGTCTGGAGCTTTTTTTTTTTTTTTTTAACTCCATGTCCATCTGCTAGCAGGAGGGCATATACTGGTCTGGCAATAAGAAAAACAGTACTCCATGAAACTGCTGCTGTGGTCCTTACAGCAATCAATCTGATGAAAGGATAATTTCACCATATCTCATAGCACTATATACCCAAGTATGGACCTCCTCTATACTTAACCGTGTATATGAAGAAGCCCTTTGCCATACTTTACGGGATATACCCAGCACAAAGGCACCCCCCATACCTTATGATATACACCCCAAAAAGAAGGTTCCTCTTCTCTATACTTTATAGTATACACCCAGGATGAAGGCACACCCTCATATCTTATAGTACACATACAGAAGTACATTTTCAAAGGGTTTTGCTGCTTAGGTTAATAAATTGGCAAATCTGAAAACTGACCAAGACTGTGTCCCTAAATTTAGTAACCTAAAAGCGGGAAGGGTCAAATCAGGGAAATAAGTTAGGCACCTAGTGCTGAATATTGGCACTAGATCCCTAACTTAGATGACTAAATGTAGGCAAATAAACAGCAGGCATAAATGTAGTAACCTTAAATTTTTAGATGCCTAAAGTTAGGGGAAATTTCAGTCTAAAACTTAAGCATTTAAGTTGGCTGAATACTCAATTTTAAGCAGCTAGGGTCAGGCACTCAGGTTTCTTTGAATATCAACCTCTTTGAATGAAGATTCCTCTCCCCTTCGTCTTATTATATATACACTCAAGAGTGGAGGTATCTCCATTATACCTAATAGTACATACACCAAGATGAACAAATCCTTTGGGCAAGGTTTCTTAACCTTCTGTATGCCAGGGACTGGCTAGCTACATTCCTTAAATTACATAGACTTTGTTGGAGTGCTGGTGAGTAGGGGGAGGGATCCCCAGAAAATTAAAAAGCAGGGGTGGGGGAGGATATAGCCCTGCAGTGTGGTCTGTGCCATTCTAAGTTTGTGCTGAAGCCGCTTGTGTTGGTTCAAGGTCCCTCCTGATGCAGTTATGCTATAGGGCAGGTCTTGCTTACTCCTCATTCTCTTGCAATCACTGTTTTTCTGTAGACTGGAAGAAATACTGGCAGGGAGTGGTACTGGTTGATGGACCGGTGGTTGAGAAACACAGCCTTATATCATACACTCAGACTGGAGATATTCCCACCCCCTTTCCAAAATTCATGATACATAACCAAAACAAGAGGTGTCCCTCCCCCTATCTCACTTAATATGCTGAGAAATGGAGGTGACCCACTCATACACAATGGAATGTATCCCAAGTTATTCTGTATTTGAAATCCACCTTTACTCACTCATCTCTAGTGTAACATGGGTAAGGGAACATCTGCACGTAATTCCCAGGTTCCACCACATCGTGGCCTACAAACGTATTGATAATGGCACGTTCCATCATATCTGAAGGGCAGAGAAAGAAGTAGTCACGATTAGCATCTGGCTGGCATCTTGAAACAGGCTCTTCTGTCTAATTTATAAGGATGGCTGTTATTCACATATACCAACTGGGCAAGAGGTTCTCTATAAAGTGATCTAAAAATTCCACAGTCATAGTGCTCCTTCTCCAGCTAAGAGAAAAGATTGGAATATCAAAGAAGGACAAACCCATTGATGTGCAAGGTCTAGTCACTTGCTAACCAATATGCACACCATCATCAATCTATCCCATGAAACTTAGATCCATGAGACACCTAAAACTGAGGGCTGGCATTACATCCTAGTGATTAGAGGCCTGAACCTTTGGGTTCCCAGATAAGAATTCTATCTTTGCTATTTTCAGAGAGTAACTTTCAAAAAAACTTTTTACATGGCTAGAAAGCTTGTCTGAAAATTGCCCTTCCTCCCCCTCAGTGCAGATAATAAAGCACCCACAATCTCCTGCTGGCCAGAATTTTCAAAGGGAAACTCCACATGGAGTTTCCCTTTGAAAATTAGCTTGCAGGCACAGGGGTAGTCTCAAAATTGCCCCCTTATTGTGAAGCCAAGCGAATAGCACTCAAATTCCCTGCATTCCAACTCTCTGTTTTGTTTAACCTCTCACCCAATATTGTAAAGTGTAAGATATTCAGGAGGGGGGGGGGGGGCAAAGAAAATCCTATTTACCAAGTGATCATATAATATTGGGCACATGTATGGTACTTTATAAAAACATTGTTCTGGGACTGCATCAGTATACTCTGATGGAGTTTTATTTAATTGTGCTACTAATAAACATCGTTGTGACATCCATTAACCCAAACAGCAATGGCAGTAGTCATTTATCCACGCCAGTAGTCATTTATGCTGCCACGCTATTGCTAGCTTAGTGCAGGCCCTGCAACGAAACCTTGTTTCTTTAGAGATCAACCGGCATAAGAAGCTGCAGCAGCATCCATAAAAGCAGCTTCTACTGTGGAGACTTTTCTAATTGAACTGACCTGAGATGGTACATGGATTTCCCCAAGGGACTGGAGTTCTAGTTTCAGAATTCAGTTTCCAGTAACTGTTCTTTAGTTTTACTATAATGAAGTTTTTATCTTGATTGCACTTCATTTCAGAACTAAGCTCCAGCCGATTATTTCCTCCCTCCACCCTTTCACTTCTGTCTTACCTACCAAGGATTTTACGCTAGACACCAGCTACTCTATTCCTGTTTTAAGAAGAAAACCATGTGATGACGAGCAGGGTAAGTTAAAATTGTGATTGGGGAGTGCGCTGTAACCAGTTTCTGATCTCGCGACTAATCTTTCTCCTTCACAGGATCGGAGATCGCTCAGAACAACAAAGGTCGTATGAGCACAAGAAGCTCCTAGAGGTGGCAGAACACCCCCAGGCACAGCTCTTATATGGGGGGCGGAGGGGGAGAGGAGCATAAACAGTGCTGAAACAAGCAGCACCTACCATGTACCCAAATGCAGCAAGATTGGCAAACTCTGCTAAGAAGATTTAAGAGAAAATCTACTTTAAGAAACTTCACACTAGACTAGATGCAAGATGAGCTGCTTAAATTAAGTCCAATTGACAACTGGCACCAATACATTCCAGCTGTGAGAGTAGTAACAGAAAACAGAAATTTTTATTTTAATTTATTTTTGCAGAGCATATGCAGTCCAACATTTCAACAGTTTCTTGTAGGATTTATTTCCTTTTATATAATATTTAAAGTGATGTTCAGCTATGGGGCATTAAGGTTTGCCATACTAACTATCAATTTCCATCCCTTCCTCACCCATCATCTTGGATATCAGAAACTCACCTTGGATCCAAACAAAGCCGTATAGGAAGTAGAAGCGCCCACCCGTGTTGGGGCCTGGCCTCCAATATGCCCGCCGGATTTCATTGGTCTTCTCTGTGAAGCTGGAGTTCTGTCGAATCTTGTACATCACATGTGGAGGCAGCTTGCCATCATCTTGGGTCTGGAAGATCACACCTGAGGGAGAGAGTGTCGACAGGGGTGACAAAGCAGGCTGAGATGCATTCGGATCAGACATCCCCTGTATCAGGACAGAGCTTGCTGAAGCTATGGGACAGGGACAGGGGCAGAGGAACAAGGTAAGCAAAATCAGCAATCAAGCCAAGACAGAAAGTAGTCACTCTCACATCAGGCTTACATATACTTTAATAGCATCACCACCATAAACACATCTTCTGTATTACAGTGTGAGGGGATGTATCAATAATTCCCTCATTCTACCTTAAAGAGCCCGGTTCAAGGTTTTAACCCAGTTCTCCTTAAGGCAGAACACCGCAAGGGATGTTCCCTTTACCTTACCATAAGAATCTAGGACTAGAAAGGCTTGGAGAGGCCAGAGGGAGCTGGTGGGAGGACCTCACAATACACCCAGACAGTTGTCATTTACCAGTTGGTTGTACCTGAGACAAGGTGAGCTAACATCTTAATTCTTGTATCTCTGAAGAACTGTAAATAAACATCTGCACCATAACTAAGTTGGTCTAGTCTTACTACATTGCTAAACTATTCCTATGGCTGCAGCAGGCTCGAATATGCTACATTCAGCTACTGAAAGTCAAGTGTCTCACTTCTTAATCATGCAACAGACTGAGAGAGGTGAATGAATGGAGAAGGAGGAGAAGGAATAGTACACAGAAGGAAGAAAAAGGAAAGGAAAAGGCTAAATGGGAAGAAAAGGAGGAGAAAAGAGACAAGACAAAGTTCGGGAAAAGGAGATGGTGGATGTGGGAGAGGACTTACTGGCAAACACAGTGACGTTGTCCTGGTACGCCTGGTTTAGTGTATAATTCACTATGCTCTCCTCATTAGGGAAGCCCTTGAATACGTCTACACTCACCTGAGAAGGGAAAAAAACATTAGTGAGATCATCCTGCCAATTCAGCTGCTCACTTTGGGCACCTAGGATCCATCGTTCTCTCCACTTGCATCCAGTGCTCCCCAGGACAGGTGTCCTGAGAGGAGGCCATCTCTAAGAGGGCAGCTGTCCCATTACTGTCACAAGAAAGCCACAGAGCACCGCAGCTCAGAAGCTGCAGAAAACCTGCCACTTGAGGCATCCAGGCTGCCAATTATATTGGTAGAAGAGATGAGCAGCACAGAGCCTAGCAAACACCAACAACTCAGTACTGGCTGTCAGATATTGCCAGCTCATGTGGAAAAGGTGGGTCTATCTCTCAAAGCTTGCTAGAAAATACTTAGAAAAGAAATCACACAGTATTCTATGGAGGTCCTCATAACAAACAGATTGGGAATCACCGAATGTATGCACTGTTTCAGATGCTCACACACCATCATCATGCATTAATTCTTGTGCTTCTTCATAAGTCACCCCTCCCCCTAATTAATATCACAATTTTTTCTTTTCCAACGATGATGAATGGCACACAGAAGCCAATTTTCAAGCAAATTATGTGAGTAAAAGATGCATTACCCATGTTAGTCACCTGTCTAAAATCTGCCCTTCTTCTGTGCATCATGGAGCAAGTGTTACTTTCAACCCCAGTGAGGGGAGTTATTTCCAGGGAGGGGGTAGAGGCACATTTAGGGCAGGGGAGAAATGGTACATTTGCAGATTGCATTTTCAAATCTTCAGATGTACTTTTACAGCAAACATCTACCTGCAGAAAACCCAGGTGCATGCGAACATGCATACTCTGTACCTATGGCAAGTTTCAGAGGAAAAGAATGCACATATGTTTGCTTTTGAAAACTGGTGCTAAGTTCATGGGTAAAAATACATGCAATTTTTTTTGTCCTAATGTAGGGCATAGCAAAATTGCCCCAAAAATCATCTCCTTAGACAATCAGTGGATTGGAGAGGTACATTGGGCACCAGAATAAGGGATCATAAGTTGTACAGATGTTGCTGGAGAGAGGATAATCTCATTTTCATGGGTGCCTAAGTTTGATCACACAGTGTTGTTCTGACCTTTGACATGAATTGAATCCAGCCACAGGCCGCATTATCGATTGTGTCCAACTGCTGTAGCAGGATGCTGGCATTAGGCATGGAAAAGTTACTGCTGATGAGGCTGCGGATGATGTCACTGTCTGAGACGTTCAGGAGCTCAGGCTGCTTCTGCAAATCAGATGTGAACTGGCAGTAGCAAAAAAAGGGAAAAACCCACCATGAGTGGTAATGGTATTAAGCTATTCCAGTCTATTCTTTGATTTCCATCAACCCTTTCTACTAAGGTACCCATGGCTTGATACAATAAAATTCAAATTAAACAATAATCTATTAAACCAATAATCAAATCCACAATCATAACAAAATACAATATAAATTAATCATTAATAACAAAATATAACATACATTGATCATAATAAGCAGAGAGAGGAGGAGGATGAACAAGGAGAGAAAAAGAAGAGAGCTAAAACAAAATAAAAACAGAAGACAGAAAAGGAAACAAAGAAGGAAAGAGCAGCTAAGAGCATTACACCACAGGAGAATTCAGCTCAAAGCCTGGGTCACACCTGGATGCTGTTGTTGCATTGCGCATGCCTGTGCTATACTCAGTTCTAGACAGGACAACTGGTCTTATTTCCTTGAATACCAAAATCTATTCAATACTTAAGGAAAAAACACAACCCCCTTAAAAATGTTTTAGAAGAGCCCATCTTTTAGATCAACCTCCCCCATCTCAGCTGTCTTTTATCATCTTCCCCCACCATCCTCTCTTTCTCCCCACCCTGGCACCTGTTGTAGCCACTGGATGCGCCTCTGAAGCTTCCCCTCCTCCAGGAAGCTGCGGATCTCGGCGGACATGTTTAGCCACACCCGTGCATAGTGCGTCACATTCCCCACAAAGGCAAAGGTCTCATTGGCCTGTATAAGGAGGAAACGGGAAGTGATTCTATTACTTGTTGAACGAGTACATTTTCTAATCTCTATGTCACCTGGAATATTTAAACTCGGGGTACACTTTGCAGAGCTACTATTTCTATGCCACTCTACGGATCAGAATGATTCCGTGATAATGAGAGAATGAAACTGGAGTGACCTGACTGGTAACATATAGAATCATTTCCCATTAACACATCATTCCCTCAGTGCAACGCTTCTCTGTAGCCTAGTGCTTTCCTCTTCACTTGAACTTCCAGCTCAGATGGAACCTGCCCCTACACCCTGCTAACTGATACTTACGACAGAGGGATCTAAGACCAAGTCGCCCTGGGCCTACATTTATAACTACAAGGGATTTTGCCCCCAGTGATTTTAGGAAGTCTTAATTGCATTATGCACGTTACAACTAGCGATTCTGTGTACACTGAACTAATTGACAGTCAGTTTCTCCTATGGTACATTGTATACTCCAATTTGTCCATGGAGGAAAAAGGAGGAGGAAAGAATACTGTAAACTACACCGGCTTATTGCTCAAACCACTCACCTTTAGAATGACTTTGTCTACTTCTGTTCCCACAGGGGAGTAGAGGATCTTGGGGTTGGTGGTCATGAGATGTACAAGAAGTCCCAGATTGCGCTGCTCCTTGTTGGTGAACCCCAGTGAGCTCATATTCCCCTGCTTCAGTGCTTCAGGCTCGATAGTCCTGTAGAGAAACAAGTCATTATCTGACTGAAACTAGAAGGTTGTTCCAATGCAAGGTTTCACCACTGAAAAGCAGCACCAAACTCTCTGGAATTTCCTGTACCTAGATCCATTCTCCTTTGCTTACACATGACAGTCAACTATCACAGCCTACCACAATTAAACGGACAGCACTGTAAGTGTGAGGGCAAAGCTGAATATTTCCCTTCCAATACTGTTTATTTATACAATGAAACTTGCTGGAAGAATTTGAATTAAAAGGCTATGAAACCTCCTTACAGCATCACCCTGCAGACCTCATTATATGCACCTGTTAACTGTGGGGCTTCATATTACTCCATGGTGTGTCATCAGGAAAATGGATGGACCCAGAAAACAACGAGGAACACGATCTATCAAAGCCGTGAGGAAAGCAAAAAATGGATAGATCACAAGTCCTTAAGATTCTTTATTATTTTAAAGCTAGTTGCCCAATGCTTGCCCAACTCTGGCCGGGTTTCGCCAGAGTTAGGCAAGCATTGGGCTTTGCTAAAACTTTCTATGTGTGATGTCTCTGTGCTACCTGAACTTTAAGGAAACCAATAGATGACTGTTAATAATCAGATCCTGGAAGGTAACATATTGCTCACACAGCCCCTGAAGCAGCTCATTTTATGTGGCAAAACTCGGCCAGAGTCGGGCAAGCACTGGGCAACTAGCTTTTACAATAATAAAGAATCTTAAGGACTTGTGATCTATCCATTTTTTGTTTTCATCAGGAAAATGGAAGAAAGCTACAAATTCTTTTGATGTCACCTTTTGGCCCAAAAAGTAGGCACTCCAGGAGGAACAATTGGATCCGGGGAGAAACTTAGCTTGCTATCCCTGTGTTAAATCTAGTCAGCTATGCTATATCTGAAAATTTACCTAAAGATAGCTGGCTGTGCTATATGTTACATATTATATGTTTTTAGCCAACTATCCTGCCACTGAGAGTTCTTTCAAAATTGCCCCTATCTACATAGTAGACTGGCCCTTGGGTGGGTGCTGCAGAAATGCTAAGCCCCAAAGGGGAGCATTTATTTACCACTTGTTTACTGGAAAGATTATACTGGTGACATCACTTCCCGCAACAGCTGGAGTTCTAAGGAAACCTCTCATCCAAGTACTGATCTGGTTGTGGCCCATAGATCTGGTGGGTTCACAGAATGTATTGACAGAAAGTCTCGGTGATTATCTATCGTGTTTTAAAATGTCAGCAACATTCTGGATTTCCCCTACCGGTTGTTCCCACACAAGATGGGCTGCAGCCCTGCCCACAGCTGAACAAAGGCGGAAAACTGGCTTTGAGGATTTTCCCCAGTCTGCTCTTCCCCATCTCCTTCCTCCACGGTGGAATTGCTGGTGAAATTTCCACTCCAGGCGGTGCTGTTAGAGGTGGGTGGTGGAGATTTGCTGGTACAGGCACCCTTTGGTAGCAGCTTGGCCAGAGCAGAGAGGATGTCCACGTCTTTGAGGACCTTCTCTACCTCAATGAGGTCCTCCAGGAGAGCACGAAGCCGGTGCTGGGTGGCTGTGCCATTGACTTCATCCAACCGGAGCTGCAAAGTCCAGCAGAAAGCAACCAGTCATCAACAGGAGAGAACCACTCACTCAACTGCAAGCCAGTCTTAAGGAAGGACAAATGTAGATCTTTTAAAGAACGATACTGTAAATGAACATTCATCAGTTACCAGTGGGTGTTATGAAAGAGGAATGGTATCCACTTAAAAATCAATTCTTTTTAATCTACTTTGTTAAAATGTGGCACTTGAAAGTATGTGAACCTTACAAAACACATTGCAAACTAATTCAACGAGCTCACAAGAATTTTTGCAGGTTCGTCAAACTTTTTTGTGGATTTCCGTTAATCATTGAATCTGCCTCAGTTTTTGAGCAAATTCACCAATGTGTGAAAATCCAAAGCAGAGAGATCAGATTCAGATTTGTATCAATCACTGAATCTGCTTCAAATTTTAGTGAACATGTTTGGAAATTCTTCAGATTCACCAAGAAAGCTTTGACAACATTTTTTCTGGCAAATCTGAGATTTGAACTATGCCATCCAACGTGAAACCAGGATGAAATTCACCTGGTCTGAATCTGACCTAGAATTATTCACACATGTCTAGTGGTACTCTGATTGTGGAAACATGGCTTCTGAAGGGGCCATGTTCCTACAGTGGCAGCAGTGCAGCTCCATATACAGAAGCATTCCTCCAGTGATTAGGGTCGCCAACGGATGCCCTATTTTCAGCATAGGCTGACCCATCCTAGCTTTACTCCACAGCATGCATGAATTCATAGTCCTGCTTTTCTTAGAGAAATCTAAACTACAAGTCCATGCAAGCAACAGGACTGGTCAGCCGATCCTGAGTAAATCGAGTCTGCTGGCAACCCTGTCAGTGATAGCAGTGAGATTCTACCAGAAGAAACTTCTCTTTCTGCCTCTCCATGTAAAAAAACAAAACACAGCAGCAAATATGGTTGTGAGATGTCCCAGTCCAGGACACCTGCAAGAATCCTGCTCTTGCTGCAGTTGTTTTCCAACAGAAGATCTCGAGATTTACATTTGGAAGCACAAGCTTAAGGGAAGCTTCCCCACTCTGCAGCCTGCAGAACTGCTTTCCTTGCTGAGACTCAATAAAGACGAATAAAAAAAAAAAAAAAAAAGAAAGAGCCCTCTCTATCGCTATTCATCTCCTTGATCATCACCCTCTTCTCAGTTTCAGCCACTCACAAATGAAAATTTCTTTATTGATTTATATCTTTAAAACAAAATGCACAGCAAAACAGAATTGATCAACAGCCTGCACAGCCCTTATTCAGGTAAAACCTATTTCACTTTATATCAACTAATCAAGAAGTAATTTCGATCTTAGCTGAAGCTAAACCAAGAATTTAAGTACCAGTAAGCTAAATGTCCTTGGATATGAGTCATCACTGTTTTTTTACGACTAATTTGTAGATTAGAGTTACTTTCCTTGCTGCCATTTTGATAAGACATGGCTATTGCTGTAATGCAGTGATATTTTTAGGCTATCCTGTTGTTGACTCATCAACAGCAGCAAATAAGACCATGGATTAATCATCCTTATAGGTTGCTTTTTCCTTTGTCTCATCATAATTTGCTCCATCTGGCGGAATTAATTATACTAGGTGAGCAGAAACTGAGAAGCCACTAGGACCAGCTGGAGTTACTCCCCACCCTTTTTGTAGATTCTTCCCACCGTATGAATTTCTGTCACACACAATGGAAATATGACAACTAATAGTATCCGATGAAAGTTTGCAGGCATGCATCTGCATGGATAATCATTACCCCTTCCACCGCCCCCCACCCGCTCAAGACAGAACAATAAAAATGGCATAGAAGGATATGCTGAATAATGTCTTCCCTTGAAACATTCAGGGACTGCTGCTGGGCTGCATGCAGAAGGCACTTCGGGATGTAGCAGTAATGGTGCAGGTTAAAGATTTACAAGTCATGTTTTTGTCACTTCTAATGCCTAAGAGACTCTCCAAAGGTTTCCTAATTTCTCTGGAATTTAGACTTCGTTCATCAGTCAGTTTCCTCAGGCAACCAATCAAAGCACAGCAGCACAGGCTTATTACCATGCTAAGGGGATGTCAGTATATTATCCAGTAATTTAGCCTAAAGCGCACGTCCTGTTAGTACATTGCACAATGCATTATGTATTATAGCATATTCATTTTTTTTTTTATTGAATCTTACACGCTTCAGCCATCCAGTGATGTATTTATCCTGTGGGGAAAAAATATGTATAATGATTTCCTATGAAGGGCGTGATATAATCAGAGTGCTATCACAGATGTATCAACACTGAAAAGCATGCAGAGTGCATTCAGTTTCCCCTGTGAATCTACTGGTTCAAAAGATGCCTTGGCTATAGAAATAGAGAGCTTGCCATGGCATCAGACAGAGGGAGAAGCTCTTTCAGTCTTCCGCATGGGCCCGGCAGAACAGGAATTGCATTCCTACTACTAATCATCATTTCTATAGCGCTACTAGACATATGTAGCAGTATATAGATACACTTAAGTGACAGACCCTGCTCCTCTACCCATCTGGAATGGACTTAGAATCCAAGATCTTAAAAAAAAAGACAATGAACTGGATTCCTGTCTTTCTCAAAGTGGACTTTGGGTACAGTCATACAGGAAGCAGTGTCCAAAGTAAATTTCTGGTCCCCATGGAATAGATTCAATAAGCTAAAAGTGAAGAACTTGAACAGGACTTCTATAATAGTAATAATAAGAACAATAATAGTACTTCTATTTATAGAGCTACTGGATGTATGCAGTGCTGTACAATGAGAAGTATTCAGGTACAATACGTCCCTGCCCCAAAGAGCTTACAGTCTAAGTGGGTACCTGGGGAAGATAAAGTGATTTGCCCAAGGTCACAAGGAATGTTGGTGGGAGAAGTGAAATCTGAACTTTGGTTTCCCTGGTTCTCAGCCCACTGCTCTAATCATTAGGCCACCTCCTCCTCCTCCTCCAGAATTCTATGCCTCCTTGACATAGGCTTGAAAAACACTGAAGAGTAAAGGACCAAACAATAGTCTTCAGTGCCCATGCAGAACAAAGGCCAAGCACTGTTCCTCTTATCACACAGAGGATGGCAATGTCGACCTTGGCTCTTTTGCTTCCTGCTGAACTACAGTACATATAGACATAACAAAAGTGAATTTCACCCACTACAGTGCAATAATATGCTTCTATTTCTCCAATGTCATTCAGCTAACTGTTCTCAGCAGAATATTTAAACCACTGGAAGCAAGAGCAAAACATTTATAAAATAAAAAAGTACCCTTGCTGCCAAAAAGGAGGTCTTCCAGTTTTGTTGTCATTGCTTTCATGGCTATGAACTTCCCTGTTCTCTTTTTAGGTGTGGTGAGGAGGGCAGGGGCCCTAGCACTTTCCTCTTGCTTCCTTATCTTCTAGCTCAATTGAAATTGGTCTCTGCTGGAGCTATGGCAACAGAATCTCCATTTATAACTACCTGTGACTTTCTTCTCAATCTTAGCCTCCTCCTCTGGTCTACCAATCAACACAGAGAACAGTCCTTGGCCACAGAGTGCAATTCCCACTCGAACCCAGTCTCTGAACATCTTGAATCTAGTGGTGTGCAGTCGTTTGCAAGAAATTGGAAATAAAGACGATATTTCCTATTTTGTTGTATTTCGGGAAGCAAAAAAAACCGAAAGGAAAACCCACAAAATTTCATGTGGTTTTCCTATTGTTTTTTTTTTTGGGGGGGGGGGGAGGAAGGGCACATCTACTAAAAAAAACCCCAAACCCACCCCAACCCTTCAAGTTTAATTAAATACAACCCCCCCCCCCCACATGGTAGGAGCAATGGATGGCCGGTGCCATCTTAAAATTAAATTTGAAGGGTTGGGGCAGTTTTTTTTCCGATCTGGGGAGTGGACCGAAATGGCCCACCCCGGACCTGTAAACGAAACAGCAACAAAAAAAAAATTGAAGCACACCACTACTTGAATCTAGTTAGCAAGTCGAACTGTTGAGCAATGACTGCAAACCTCTAACCCCAAGGCTGTGAACCATAGGGTAATCCCAGCAAAAGCCAGGGTTGGGAGCTGAATTCAAAACTTTCACTTAGCAGCACACAGCATGTGCCATGAAGTCACAGAATAGCCCAATCTTCACTATTCTGAAACTGCAATCTAGTGTCATTAATTAATAAAAACAATGCACACCGTGTGATACTACTGAATGCTGTCCAATTTTCCTAGCGTGGACATTTTCAAAAATAGAGTGGCCAGACTTTTCCAGGCTAACATCCTCTCCCTCTATCTATTCTTTAGCATACCTCAGCCAAGAATAGGAGCTGTGCTCTAGTAAAGACAGTGAGTTTCATTTTACCTGATGAGAAAAGGGTAAGGGCTGCATCGTACATACCCTACTAACAATTCTCTGGATGTCCACCTGCTCCTTAAGCTCAGCGGACAGCTCCTTAAAGTGCTCCTTGACATTAGTGCTCTCATTGCAGATCATTGTTTGATAGGCTGAAAGCTGGGGGTGCTGGCTTTCATTGATCATCAGGATCCTTCCTAGCTCCTCCTCTTTTCCATCACAGCTCAGGCTTTCCAGTACCTCGGGTGTGAACAGTATGCTCTGCAACAGATTCACACCTTTCCATTAGTAAGAGAGTTGGGAAGGACACAATAGAAGCTCACATGCAAAGCAAAACAATGCAAGATTACACAATATCTACCATACAAATGCATTAAACAATGCTATACAATTTCCGACACAGTAAATTACACGATTCTGCATTCTGTATCCTTTGCCCCTCATATATCTTTTGCTATTGCCTAGACTGTAGAGCACCTGCGATGCCCTCTCACAAAAATTTGCAGCAAGGAGAATAAACCTAAATAATGGATGGTGGAACCCTAACATTCAGAAGAAAGGTTGCTATAGAGCAGGCCAAGCTCAAAACAAAACATGATGAATTTAAAAGTCCCATTGTGTCCATGTCCATCCCCCTCAGGCCTCTGACCACTAACTTCTTCCAAAGCACTCAGCTGATGATAAAACAGGACACTGGGGCAAATAAAAACCATGACGCCCATAAACCATTCTCTCAGTTCCTTTTTTATTTAACCTCAACTGAATTGTTTTTAATGTAGCTGTTTAAATTTTTTTTTTTTAAAGCAGGAGGTTTAATCCTCCTGATATAACATTGTGTCCCCAGTTGGGACGTGTAGCAGGATCTTAATTCCCCTATTGTACAGACTTCTCAATCTCAGCCGAGAACCTAGAGTGATGTTTTGGGTCTAACAGCTGGGATGTGTGACAAATCTGACACAAGATCCCAGTGGAAGTTCTCCCATTCACTAGTAAGAATTTCTTCCTAATCAGGTCATACTTTTTACTGAGAGAAAGAAGAAAGGTCATTTTAACCATTAGATAGAGGTGGCAAATATCTTCCTGTCTGTATCACTTGAGTTACTTACAGGGATTGAATTACAAAGAAGTATTTTTTCCTGGCTATTGATTCAAGTGCTTTGACTTTATTTTGAAAAACTTTTTTTTTCTTTTCTGTTCTTTGAAAAGGGGATACTTTTTTGCATTGCATTTTTGTTTACTGGATTAGTATTACAGCTTATAGAGAAATTGCTACTTTGCTGTTGAGAGATTTCCTTTGACTTTTTTTTTTGTGACTTTTAGGATGAGAAGTTCAAAGGAGAAATGTATTTGAAGTCTTGGCATAATTGAGGCACGCCATAGCTTCTTGCCATTACGACCACTTCCCCTCTTCACCTCCACCATCTTCCCTCATTTAACCAATGAAAATACCTTTTCATTCTCCAGAAATGCCCCTTTGAGTGGATGAAAATGGCCACAGGCTTAACAATATAAGCCAAGTCAAGTACATAACAACTGTAGTAGAACAATGTTAACCTATGTCCCAGTGGCACCACCTAGTCAATACTTAATTACAATCCCAACTACTAATGATACTCAGGTGAGGTGGCTGCCCTCCAACTCTCCGCTCCATGAAAGCTGCTGGGATGGGCATGTGGCAACTGCCACCCCGTACAGTGTGCCACCGCCTCACCTTCCCCTGCTCACTCTTGCAACCGTATAAGGCACTTCTTCTGTGGCTTTGTTAACACCTCAATCATTTCATCCCTTCTTCTTTAAGCCTTCCTAGACCACCCCTGCCTAGGTCTGGGGAGCGCATATTTCCATCCTAGACCCCTTTTGTAGTCTGCCCCAGCCCACCTGATGAAATCTACCAATCAATGGTACCACCAGACCCAGGCACCCTTTTTTCACTGGCACCTGAGCCCCCACACCAGGTGGCCTGTCCCCCAGCTCACCTTTTCCATGGGCTGACGAAACCTGCCAACCAATGGCCTCCCCAGACCTGGGCCCCCAGTACTGTAAATCTTCTCCATTTATGCCTGTAAAGGGCCTGCCATTGTAGGAATGAGTAACTCCTTCATTGGTCTCTTTGAAGTCTTAACATTAGCTGTGGTAGAGTTCTTAATTACATTTCCTAGGAAAGAAGCCTTTGTGGAGTTTATAACTCAGACAAGCCAAGAGTGATCTGCCATTCTTGCAAGGGCTGAATTACAAACAGAGGTATTTTTTCCTGGTTATTGATTCAAATGCTGTGACTTAATTTTGAAAAAGTAATTTGTTTTTATTGTTTTTCAGTTGTTATAGAGAAACAGATATTTTTTGCATTGCTTTTTGTTTACTGGATTAGAATAGCTGCTTATAGAGGGAAATGCTGTTTTGCTGTTAGGAGATTTCCTTTGCTTTTTTTTCTGCTTTAAGGACCCTCCCACCTTCTATTCTTATTATATGAACTAACCCACTAATAAGGGTGTTTGGATTACATAGAATAACTTGACATTGGTTTGCAGAGAAACACAAGTATATAGTTTAGATTTTTAATCATTTCTAAAAACATTACTCTGAAGTTCAGGGAGAGCTCAATTAGTAATATTATTTCAGATTCTTTAGGTAATTATTTAAGTTGGTCTGATCTTTGTACCCATGGCAAGGTATTCTTTAGAGACTACACACAAGATAGATACAAATAAACATATTTTATAAACTAAAAGATTCATTACTCCATACCTTATAATTACAAGCAAACAAAGGGAATCTGTAAGTAGGTACTAGATTTCAAAGAAGCAAAGCCAGCTAATTGTACTTGCAGATCAGCTGAGGTATAGATAGGAGGTTTGGTAGGTCACGCTTCTCATTTTTTTCTACAGGTATTAGGATCCTAAGAAGAGCAGAAGGATAGCTTGAAGACATCGTATCTACATAACTGCTACCAGTTACTTATTCTGCCTCCATTCAGACAGATATCCTGATCCTCAGTGAGGAACTAGTTCAGTGTGAAAGATGCCAAGAGGTGAAATCATTCAAGAAACAAGTAGCAGAGCTGAGAGAGGATATGGTGAGACTTAGATGCATCCACAATAAGGAGGACTACATCGATGAAATGTTTCTTGAGGTATCTCAGATGGAAAACCTCAGCGGAGGCGGAAGCAAAAACTGGACTGTACAATGGCAGCTGGACACAGATTACCAGAACCAGTAGAATCTTCACCCCAACCCCATTTTCACTTCAGCTGAAAATGCAGTATGCAACCCTGGAAGTGGAAATGGAGAAACCATCCCAGGATGAGGAATAACCTAAACTCATATGCCCCAAAGCTAAATGATAAGCAACTACTGCATCTAGGAAGTGAAAGGTAGTGGTAGTTGATTGCTGCTCTTTTTGTCTATTTTTTTCAACCACGTCTTTGGAAAACCATATCAATTTCCTTTTCCTCTTACTTTTAGTTTGTCTTACATAAAGATTTGTTGCCTTTAACATAGCTCCTTTCAATTTAGCCCACTGTTGTTCCATTTCACCCATTTTCTATCAGTCTTCTAGCGTCTCCAATTTTTCCTTATTTTTGAATTCCAAGACTTTGATCTGTGTGTGACTTCTCTCCATCTGGGCCATATCTAATCATACTAATGATCACTGGTGCTCAGATAAGCACCTACCTAGACAGAGATGCTACCTTTATTTGTGAGTACCGGATCCAGTATAGCTCTTTCCCTCATGAGTTCAATCAGGGATTAATTTATAGCCCTAAAGGAAGTAGAAGTGGATGGGTGTAGGGGTGAGGTGAGCAGGGATAGGGTCAGGTCTGACCTATGCAAAGAAGTGATACCAGGGCCAAGTGTCAGCCCTTGCATACACTCATACCCAAATATACTCCACACTTAACATGCTCGCTGAGCTGGCTGGGCGCTAAGCGCTGGTTGGGGCTGGAATGATCACTGGCTAAGGAGGATAGAGAGAATGAGGCTCACTCTTTCTAACCCTCTCCTCCTCTCTACCCTGGTGATTTTGATCCTTCATCCCCAGTCCCCTCATAAATTCCCCACTAGTCCTCTCCTAAAGTGATCCTAAAGTCACAAAGTCTCATCCCCCTAGCCCTGGTGGTTCTTGAGCCCCGCTTCTCCCTGGAAAATTATCCTCTCCAGCAACTATCCTCCTCTCTCCTCTGCCTTGGAGGGTGGGAGAAGATTGGTGTACATTGTCTACTATCCTCAGTCTCCTTGGATGGGGGTGTGAAGCCTTGAATTCAAAAGCATTGCCTGCTCTTTGCCTCCCTGGGGTGGAAGGAACAGACAAATGCCAAGTGCTCTCTCCTCACTCACTCACTCTTCTCCCTCCCTCCCCTCCCTCATCCACTCTTATCCCCTCATAGAAACATAGAAATGATGGCAGAAAAAGACCAAATGGCCCATCCAGTCTGCCCAGCAATTTCCCACACTTATTTTCCCATACTTATCTGTTTCACCGACCACCAAGTTCAGGGCCCTTGTTGATAACTGTTTGATTCAAAATTTCCTGCCACCCCCTGCCATTGATGCAGAGAGTAATGTTAGAGTTTCAGCAAAGGTGAAGCATAAGGCTTAATGGTTAAGGGTAGTAACCGCCTCATTCACGTTTTCTCTACCCCTTCTTATCACTTCATTCACAGACTGGTCCCTAGTCTGATCATTTCACTCATCTCATAGTCCCTCTGATCCCCTCACTTATATCCCACAGTACCTTTGATCCCCTGACTCATTCTTTTACCCTCTCCCCCACACAACTCATAGCCCTGCCAATCTCATCATTCAGTCTTTTGCCCTCCCATATTTCATCACTTACTCGACCTCCCCTCCCTCTGATTCCTTCACTCTTCTCTTGCCCAATGGATCCCCTCGCTGACTCTCCTTCTGCTCTTTTCATTCATACCCCCTCCCTCCCCTCCATCATTCTTTTAGCCCTTTCACTCTCACCTGTGTGGTCACCAGCAGCAAAGGCAGTGGGGCCTGGGATAACAGCACGAAAAGCAAGAAGCCAATATACCCTGGAGTGGCAGAATCAGTGGGACCGTTGACGTTGGCAGTTCTCCCTCACTGCCTCCTCAACTGTGCTGGGAATTTCCATTAAAATAAAAACCATGTGGCCTGCCTTGTCTCAGGGGGGAAGCAGCTCTAACACTCTCAGTTCTTCCTTGCCTCTAAGGACGGTGGGGGGTGGGCATAAGAGATCCATGCAACTACTGTCTCTGTTCTGTCTGTTGTTCTTGGGTCCCAGTAAAAATGTGACAGAATGCTGCTCTGGATTGATCTGCCAGAAATTAAACCCTTGGTAAGAGAAACAAAAAAGGGATTTAACCAGCACAAGTTTGAAACTTGTGAGTAGTAATGCCGTTTACTCTGGCCAAGGTTGAAGCGCTTACAATTACTACTACTGCTCACAAGTTTCAATCCTGTGCCAGCTGAACCCCTCCCCTTTCCCTGTGTCCATTCTCGGCTCTGTAGTGCCTGCTCCAGGCTCATCCCTTCCCCCCCTTCCCTACAGGCTGCCTGGAAGGGAGGGAAAAGAGAACACCCCTGCTGCTCTGCCTCTTAAGCCTGAAAAAAAGTGCGGGAATTGTTTTACAGGCTGTTCCCCCACAAATTAAGCCCTATTTGAGCAGAGGCCATGAAGACGGCATCCACAATCTCTCTCCACTTCTTACAGATTCTGAGCAGGGATACTCCAATCCACATCTGGGCAGATTAAAATCCCCAATGAGCAAGGACTCTCCCTTCCTTCCCATTTTTTGGATATCTTCAGAAAGATCTCTTTCCAGTTCTTCTGTCACAGTTGAAGGCCTGTAGACCATACCAATGTAAAAGGAAGTGCCGTTGTCTTTTGTACAAGACAGCCCACAGGGCTTCTTCCCTTCCCCATGCCCCCTGCATTTCAGTTGCTTAGAAATTGTTTTTGACAAAAAAACTACTCCTCCCCATTTTTTTGTCATCTCTGTCCTTCCTCAATAGATTATAGCCAGGTATGGTTGAATCCCAAACATGAGATTCACTGAACCAGGCAACAATATCTCAGTACACCTCCACCAACAGGGCCTGCAGATCTGGAAATTTATTTCCCAGACTATGAGCATTTTAACTCAAAGTTCTGCAGTTTTTCCCTGTCTCCTTTTTTGCCCTTTTGCTTAAGAGTGGAATATTAAATGGATTCATTTTGTAAATTTCTCCACCCTCTTCCTCTTCCTGTATTTGCTAGAGCTGACATTCCAATTCCATTGGCTTTCTTTTCCCACCCCCCTTGTTCTAGTTTAAATGCCTGATGACATATGACCTGAATTTCTCACTCAGATGTAGGCCATCTTTACCATATATCCTTTTACTGCTCCATACATGGCTCCAGCCCCCAATATACTCAAAACCATCTTCTTTACACTAGGTTTATCTCCTCTTCTCTCAAAGCATTGTGCATGCTGATGGTGCTCTGTAGATAATAATCCAAACAATTCCCGCTAAGATGGTCTTCCTGAATTGAGATGGTGGTCTCAGTCCAGTTCTGGAAGTTACTGAAGAAGCTTTCACATGTACTTTTAGCTGTGGGGGGGGGGGGGGGGGGGGGGAGGGGGAAGAGAGCTGTTCCTGTGGACATGTAAAGACTGCAGGAGGAAAACTGTGTGTGCCCATTTGATGTTCACTGCCCACACAAATAGTGCAAAGTACTTGGATGCTTTTAGTGCATGCACTTTCAAGTTCCTAAATTTCAGAGAGAAACAAGGCAGTCATTTCTCTTTGAAAAATCATCATAAAAGTACGTGTGTTAGAACCGCCCGTGGAGTTTGCAAATGGGTGGGCTGTTTGAAGACTGCCCCTCTATGCTTAACCTGGTATCCTTATACTGTTGTAGTTCCCAGGTCTAGCAAAACACTTCCCAAGCAAGAACCTGTGCCATGTTGTTATGTGGAACAGTGGATCTGGTCTCCCAGGTAAAAACTAAACATATCCCAATGGGGTGGGGCCTCAGCCTGTGTATTGCACAAGCGCCAACACCGTAACCCACAGCATCCCTCTCTTCCTGTCCTCTCCTTCCCTCCCTACTAGATACCCTTTTCATTTTCCCTTTGGGGACCAGCAGTTTTTGACTCCTCGTGTGGTCTTATAGCCCAATCAGAACCCGCCAGAACTAGGGCTATGGTGCTCTGAGCCTTCATCTGCAACTCAAATCCTGTGGGCCTTTGCCCTTTATTCGGTCCCATTCTTCTTAATTCCAACTACAAAACGCCACGTGGTGATGATTTTGTGTTTTACACCAGATAATGCTTGAAAGTGAAAAGTCCTCACTTATAAAACACAAAGGGCCTGCACAGTAAAATCCTATGCAGAGGCCTGCTCTGCTCTGCCTTCCCAGTAGTATGGGGGTACCCTCTATCCCATGCTCTCGGGGAAAATTCCTACCGGACGGCTGAAGTCTTACATATGAACTGGACATAATCTTTATTACTGGGCAGCAGTGCCCCTGGGAGGGCTCTCACTCTCTTTTTAAAAGAATAATAAAAAAAAAAATCCCTGGCAGATGTGAGGGAAAAAAATGGTGCTGCATCTATTCAGGGCAAAGAGAGGCAGGACAGACCTTAAGAAGGGAAGACTCCCCTCTTCTTCACTTATTGCATCAGACCTGTGACCATAAAGACTCTTGAGACAAATGACATAAGGAAAGAGGCAACTACCTTAAAATGAAAATGTGAGGATAGCTTGGAAAATCTGCTCTCTTATAGAAAGAGCATCACCACCAATTTAGGAGCAAGCAGATATACCAGACTATGGTGGGGTTGGCATGCTTGCCCGACTATCACAGTGGTCCTAGAAACCCAAACACGCTCTGGGAATTCTTCTTACCTCCAGCTCCTTCACAAAGGCCTGAGGGTTATAGAGATCTGCTGACTCAGCAGGGCCTGCTAGGCCAAGAGCTTGAGACAACAAGTGAAGCAAAGCCTGTCTGTGGCCAGACTGCTCAGGGTTACTCAGTGCTTTGTGGATCAGTCCTTCTTCTATATTTCTCCCTTTTTCAAGAAGGTTCTCCTGAAATAAAAAGAACACAAAAACTCATGGTATTTAAAGCCCAAAGGCTTTGAACATGTTAAAAAAAAAAAGATCAATTACAAATACGAAGGAACAGAAAAGCCATACTGGGAGAGGGTGGGGGGAAAGGAAGAAAGAGCAAAGAATTCTTTGTGACAATATCTGAGAGTCTAAATCTATTATTGCTCTTCAGCAAGGCAATAAACAGGGAGGTCAAGGAATGAGAGAAGGGTAATGCATTTCCTACAAAATTCTGCGTCACTTGCCAAACAGAAGAGAGACATTTTCAGACTGTAGCATGTTGACTCAGAGCCTAGTACAATTACTTATAAAATAAACAGGATGGTAGGTAAGCAGCAACTCAATTTAAGTTTAAAATTATAAATAAATTGAGTTTAAGAGCACCAGCAGCAAACTTGCTGTCAATACAAAACTACCACACAGTTTGGCATGAAGAACAGTCTGGAATGAAGAACAGGAAGGAGATGGGGATTCACAGGTCAAGATAGAGACATCAGCAGTCTCAACCTTTTTACAGGTCAGGACTGAGGTGCAATGGCAGAGGGGTGTGAGCATGTGTGTGTTGACGAGAGTTCGCAATACTGGAATAGCAGGGGTAATTAGACTTACTAATGTTGAACCCTTGATCAATGTACAGGTACTTGCTTGGTTCTCCCATTCCTCAGTGCTTCCCAATTCCCTTGACTAAGCACTTTTCTAGCTCCACCATTGACAGAGAAACAGAATAATTGGCAGAACATAAGAATATAAGACTTGCCAAACTGGGTCAGAACAAAGGTCCATCATGCTCAGTATCCTGTTTCCAACAGTAGCCAATCCATGTCACAAGTACCTGGAAGGATCCCAAGGGGTAGATAGATTCTAAGCTGCTTATCCCAAGAATAAGCAGTGGATTTCTGCAACTCCACCTTAATGGAGAAATTAGTTACCTGATAATTTTGTTTTCCTTAGTGTAGACAGATGGACTCAGGATCAATGGGTATAGTGTGCTCCTGATAGCAGTTGGAGACGGAGTCAGATTTCAATCTGATGTCACCACCAGTACATATACCCCTGCAGGAAGCTCTGCTCTTCAGTATTCTCTTCGAAAAGCAATTGTGGATATATGTGTGTCTGGATAATTTGATTAACATGGTTAACTTTGATTAACTTGAATAACTTGATTAACGTGATTAACTTGAACTGGTTGATGTGGGCTATAGCTGGAGACCGCCAGTGCACTTCAACCGAGAAACGCTGACACCAGGTAAATATGGGTGTCTTAACTAGAGGAAAGCGTGGCTTATCCGTACTTGTCTTGCTCTCAGGGATTGTCACCCGAGGTTCCGTGTTTGACGGCAGCCGTGGGCAGGATACTGAGTCCATCTGTCTACACTAAGGAAAACGAAATTATCAGGTAAGTAATTTCTCCATTTCCTAGCGTACAGCAGATGGACTCAGGACCAATGGGATGTACAAACGCTACTCCCGAACTGGGTGGGAGGCTGCCCGTGACCCACTTAGTACTGTCCTTGCAAATGCTGTGTCCTCCTGAGCCTGAACATCCAGGTAGTAGAACCTAGAGAAGGTGTGAATGGAAGACCATGTCGTTGCCCGACAGATCTCGGCGGGTGACAGCATCTTGGTTTCTGCCCAGGACACTGCCTGGGCTCTAGTGGAATGGGCCTTGACTTGTAGAGGTGGAGGCTTACCTGCCTCTACATAGGCCGCCTTGATTACTTCTTTGATTACTTCTTTGATCCAGCGGGCTATAGTTGCCCGCAAGGACGAATAGGTGGTCCGTCTTTCGTACGGGTTCCAACCTTTCTATCGAACTAGGAGTCTGCCGACATTAAGATGGCGAAGACGGCGAGATTCTTCTGAGCCCTTATGCTCGCCTGGAGATGGCAGCGAGATGGTTTGGTTTAGATGGAAGTGAGAAACCACTTTTGGGAGGAAGGAGGGGACTGTGCGTAGCTGTATGGATCCCAGTGTGAACCTGATGAACAGTTCTCGGCAGGATAGTGCTTGAAGTTCGGAGATGCGACGGGCCAAACATATTGCCACTAGAAATGACGTCTTCAAGGTTAGGAGTCATAGAGGCAGTCCTCGGATAGGTCTGAAGGAGGCTCCCGCTAGGAAGTCTAGTACTAGATTGAGGTTCCATAGGGGTACCGGCCATTTTAGGGGTGGTCAAATCTGCTTGACCCCTCTCAGGAAGCAGGAGACGTCCGGATTAGATGCTAGGCTGGTGCCTTCCACTTTTGGCGCTGGCGACCATGCGAGGGTCTCCACGTGGGAGGACCCTCGAATCGGATCGGGGTCTAGCCCGGACGGGGCTGATCAACCCGATAACAGACGCCGACTGACAATCTGTGCAGCTTTCCGAGCCTCGGAGACCGGAGACTTTTAGAAAGCATTCTACCTTACCTTGCCTCGGCGTTTCCTCGGTTTCGTTCCGGACGGTCTCTGGCTGCGGGAGGGAGGGAAGGTACCTACACCGCCGCGCTCGGTGTTGCACCCGCTGCCTCTCAGCCTCTCCCGTTGCCGGGAGCTAAGTCCACACTAGGGACCGGCTGCCAGACCGAGGCCTACTTCTGAGGGATCTCGGAAATCACCTCAGGAATTCTCGACTGGGGGAAGGACCCGTAGATAACACCGCAGGAGAGCGGGGCTCGTCTGTAGAGGTAAGATTTCTTCTTGTGGTTTGAATACTCTAACGCTGTGCAAGCGTGTACAGAGTCACGAACTTCTATGGAGACGGAAAATACTGAAGAGCAGAGCTTCCTGCAGGGGTATATGTACTGGTGGTGACGTCAGATTGAAATCTGACTCCGTCTCCAACTGCTATCAGGAGCACACTATACCATTGGTCCTGAGTCCATCTGCTACATGCTAGGAAATAATGGTTTATGGACTCTTCCTCCAGGAATCTGTCCAAACCTTTTTTAAATGCAGTTACATTAATAGCCTTCACCACATCCTCTGGCAACGAATTCCAGAGCTTAATTATGCGTTGAGTAAAAAAATTATTCCCTTTATTAGTTTTAAATGTACCACTTAGTAACTTCATTGTATGTCGTTTGGTCTTTGTACTCTCTGAAAGAGTAATAAAAGGATTGTTTACTCATTCCACTTCACTCATTATTTTATAGTTCTCTATCATATCTCCTCTCAATCATCTCTTCTCCAAGCTGAAGAGACATAACTTCTTTAGTCATTCCTCATAGGGGAATCATTCCATACATTTTATCATATGTCACCCTTCTCTGTACCTTTTCTAATTCTGCTATATCTTTTTTGAGATATGATGACCAGAACTGAACACAGTACTCAAGATGAGGTCGCACCATGTAGTGATACAAAGGCATTATGATATTCTCTGTTTTATTCTCCATTCCTTTCCTAATAATTCCTAGAATTTATTTGCTTGCTTGGCTACTGCTGCACAGTGAGCTGAATATTTTAACGTATTATCAATGACAATGCCCAGACCCTTTTTCTGAGTGGTGACTCCTACTGTGGCACCTTGCATTGTGTTGCTATAATTTAGGTTACTCTTCCCTAAATGCATCACTTTGCACTTGTCCACATTAAATTTCATTTGCCTGCCCAGTCTCCTAGGTTTGCAAGGTCCTCTTGCAATTTCTTACAATCCTCTTGTGATTTAACAATTTTGAATAATTTTGTGTCATTGTCAGATTTGATCACCTCACTTTTTGCTCCCATTTCCAGATCATTTATAAATATTTTAAAAAGCAGTGGTCCCAGAACAGACCCCTGGAGCATTCCACAATTCACCTTTTTCCATTGGGAAAATGTACCATTTAGCCGTACTCTCTGTTTTCTATCTTTTAACCAGTTGGCATTTCACAATAGGACACTGCCCCCATCCCATGACTTTTAATTTCCTAATAAGTCTCTTGTGAGGGACATTTTCAAATGTTTTCTGGAAATCCAGATACACTATATCAACTGGCTCACTTTTACCCACATGTGCATTTACGCCCTCAAAAAATGTAGCAGATTTGTGAGGCAAGACTTCCCCTGGCTAAATTCATGATGGCTTTGTCCCCTTAAATATGCCTATCTATATGTTTAGCATTTTTTTTTTATAATAGTTTCTATCATTTTGCCTAGCATAGATCACTCCTTGATCCCTTTTTAAAAATAGGTGTTACATTGGCAACTCTCCAGTCTTCAGGTTCCATAGACAATTTTAATGATAGTTTACAAATTACTAAGAGCAGGTCCTGCAATTTCATTTTTCAGTTCTTTTAGCACTCTGGGATGTATACCATCTGGTCCAGGTGATTTGCAACTCTTTAGTTTGTCAATTTTCCCTATTATATCTTCCAGATTCACAGATTTATTTCAGTTCTGCTGAATCATCACCTTTTGAATATCTTTTCTGATCTCCCTTAGATCTTTGTCAGTGAAGACAGAATAAAATAATTCATTTAGTTTCTCTGCTTTGGCTTTGTCATTTCTTAAGTGCCCCTTTTACCCCTTGATCATTTAATGGTCCAACTGACTTTCTCACAGGCTATTTCAAATACACCTGCAAAAGTTTTTATTATGAATTTTTGCTTCCATGGCAAGCTTCTTTTCCAATTCTCTCTTGGCCTTCCTTATCAGTGCTATGCATCTAACGTGCCAGTGCTTGTGTTTCCTGTTTTGTTCATTTGGATCACTTTTCTATTTCTTGAAAGTTGTTCTCTTTGCCTTTTTGGCCTCTCTCTCCTCTCCGTTTAACCAAGCTATTAGTCATTTAGCCTTCCTTCCACCTTTTCTACTTGGTCCACCCAGTCTGCCCATTTATACCTGTCCTCTGTGCTGTCACAGGACATAAACTGTGGTCTTTTTAGTCTCTCTGTCAATAAAGCTTTGTGTCTATCCTATGTATGTTTGAATTCTGCCACAAGTTTGACTCCTACCACTGCTGCTGAAGGGGTCACCTATCTTCACAATAAAAGAGTATTTTCTCACAATTCTTTAATACCTTGGACCTAGATCACCGAGTGCCTTAAAGACCAGGAAGAGGATTCTGAACTCAATCTTGGTAGTGAGGATTAGTTTACAGTGCAAGGCAGGGAACATTTTGAACTGGTATGATGGAGAAAGTAAATGGCTTTAAAACTTCCCAAAACAGTTAAAAAAAAAAAAAAAAAAAAGAAGGCCAGTCAATAAAATACTGGCTCTGAACGGCAACAGCACATCAGCCAATACCGAAACAGAGTAGCAATATCCCCCAGCAGACGCAGTCTGCAGAATGTTACTGAAAGAAGGAATCATCCCTCAATGTAAAGAGCAATAAAAACAATCATTTATGATTGCATGTGGAGGGCAAGGATAAAAGCAAAATAATAAAACAAAGCATTGTGGGAAACAACATAAATAAGCATCAAATGTCTCTTTAAAACAGCCTGAGCAGAGGAAAAAGTTGGATATAATGTCTGAGCTACTGATGAGAGAATCACAGGGCCAACAGATGAACAGTATGGGAAAGAGATTCATCTTCTGGATGGGAATATTTATTGTATTGCCACAGTGTTTATACTGTTTTGTATTTTTTATATTGTAACTTGCCTTGAATGCAGTTTTGTGGGAAGGTATGAAATAAGTATATATAGACAGATAGAAAGTGACAGAGATAGAGAGAGATATCCTAATGCATCTCCAGGGTTAGTACCCGGTGATGTCACTTGGCATATTTCACTCCTGATTTGCCTGCCAATTGGACCACAACCATTTTTTAGGAAACTGTGCCAAAAAATAAATAAATCAAGGCCGCAGGAAAGAAGTGCTCTCTATGGTTTGGCAAAGTCGCTTTTCTGAACTGATGTTTGCATCTGCTTACAGAGAGCCTGCTTTCTACACTCTGAGTGGGCACACATTTTCCCCAGAGGCAGTATACCTATATTCAGTGAAATACAGAAAGAACCCAGCAAAGCAAAGGAAAAGGCGACAGAACAGCAGCTGAGAATTCAATTAGTGTCCATCTCGAATACAACACTCATTATTAACTTATTCCATTTATCTGTTCTCATCAGGCTAGCTTGTCATTGGCCAATGTCCTGATGTTGCTCAGGATGGAGGAGAGAGAAAGGGCAATCAGGTTCGTGTGACCGACAAGCGATCAGATATCTTGGCAAAGCTGTCATCTGGCCCTTCCATGTTTTCACGCTCTGTAGTCTGGTGCATGGACATGTGGCAGGTCAGACCGCCACAGTCGATGACGTCACCTTTGTCACTACTCACCCTGTACCACAGTAGTGAGGGGGTTTACTTCCTATTTCTCAGATGAATCGGCCGATGAGCACTTTGTTCATTTGTGCATTGTTCATTTGCCAAAGATGAATTAGTCAACTCAATTGGCTAATTCAGCTTTTTATAATGCATATCTCCACTGTGTGGGGGTGATGTGAATTACCCTAAGAGAATGACTTAGGTCCAACAATGGTTTTGCTACTATTGAGTGGGAGCATCACCTCGGTTATGTGGTATAATGGATTATTTTATAAAGAAATACTGGTGTCTGTGGGGATATAAAGTGACATTTATTTATTTTACCTGTAGAGGAAGCAGAGTCTCTCCAGCACTGAATCTATCCTTAGGTTTCTTCTGTTCCTCTCCCAGAGATGATGGGAGCGAGTTAAAAAGCAAGCGATACACCTGAAGCCACAAAAGTGACAAAGTTAGGTGAGCACTAATTCCAACCAGGAAAAAGGGCCTAGATCAGTGGTTCCCAACCCTGTCCTGGGGACCACCCATCCAGTCGGGTTTTCAGGATATCCACAATGAATATGCATGAGAGAAAATTTGCATGCACTGCCTCCATAACATGCAAATATACTCTCATGCATATTCATTGTGGATATCCTGAAAACCTGACTGGCTGGGGGGTCCCCAGGACAGGGTTGGGAACCACTGGCCTAGACTTACTGGTTGATAAACTGGGGTGAGTGTGCAAAGTCTAGCAACAGCAGTCATAGCAGAGTGCATGTTGGCATGAAGTAAATAGGAAGTGGAAGCAAAGGACAAAAATGTAATTCTTCCTATAGAGAAGGCCCTTATGTTTCAGTATGGTGTTAAGTTTGGGGCACCCATTCTTACAAAGGATATTTAATTTTGGAGAAAGCACAAAATAAGAGGCCAGAAAACTTATATAGGGTCTTGCATATGATGAAAAAGTTGCAGGTTGGTAGCAGTTTCTTTATAAAGAATAGATTAGGGAGGGATTTAATTTAATTATAACTATACAAATATATCCATTGGACCATGTCAGAATCTTGAATGGGATCTTTAAAAATTCCAAGGCAACAAAGCAAAGGGCATTTCTTCAGGCTAAGGGGAAACAGATTTTACCATTTGCAGAAGAAATGATGCTTCAAACAATCAGTGGTGAAATTATAGAACAGATTGTTAACACTGAAAAACTCCAAAAAAGAAAAAAAAGCTGGACAATTTATTTGGTGAAAGATAGATGGGTGCAATGATATAATTAGACTCGAGAGAAATGTGCTGAACTAGGGAATTAAGCAGATCAACAGAAAGAGTCAGAAAGGGATTTGCTTTTGCACTGCACTGTAGAATTGCTTACATACACACAGTGCTTTGTTCCATCTCTCTCTGTACAGATAGAATAGCTGTGACGCAATTAGAAGGTTAAATTGATGGGGCTCATTTCTCCCCCCCCCCCCCCCCTCCCCCAGTCAAGTCACTGAAATGCTGCACTAAGCACCAAGTTCCTTATTATATCCTACTCTGGCAGTTCTTCGCCACGATGCACTACAAAACAAGTTGATACTACAGAGAAGAAGGACCATCTCTACCATAACACCCAAGGAGACCTTCTCTAGATCCAAAAGTCTCCCACCGCAAGACACGAAAATAAGGGCAAAGGGTACCAATATTGGCATGAGTATCCTAAGGCACCATGAGAGGGGCAAAGCAATATCAACAGTGGCAAGGACACCCCAAGACATCATGAGAGAGGCAAAGCAGTACCAGTAGTGGCATGAAGCCCCCCCCCCCCCAAGGCCCCAGAAAAGGAGCAAAGGATGCCAGTGGTGGCCTGAGGAGACCAAAGCTCCAAAGGCGGAGCAAAAGTTGTCAACAAAAACTTGCAACTTAGGAAAATTAGAGAACTGAAATCATTTCAGGATAATGTTGCAATCGTGATTTTGATATTAGGTATGGTTATGGGGGAGTTAGATTATTGTAGTGCGATTACCAGGTTATTTGATGATAAAAAAAAAAAAAAGTTACAACTAATTCAGAACAGTGCTGCTCAGCTGGTTTATGTCAAATCCAGGAAGGATAGGGCACCTCCTTTATTGATGTCATAGCAATGGCTTCTGGTTGCTGAAAGAATGAGCTTTAAATCATTAGCAAGGACCTCTCATTGTGTCCGTTTTAATGATCTGCCATATCTTTCATCAAAATTACCATGGCATTTACCAGGTCAAGCCCTTAGAGCATCCTAGGAGTTGCGCTTGGAATCTCATATGGATGGAAATTTAGATCTAGGAGGCGCTCTAAGCAGCAGCAGCCCCTCTGGCCTGGAATAATTTACCAGTGTTGGTTAGAAATTAATTGAGTTGTATGAAATTTCATAAACTATTTATGGCCCATTTGTTTTCTTCCCGGTTTTCAGAGGAGGGGGCCAATTAAGTTGATGTAGGGTAGGCTTTTGATGCTGTGGAGAACTGAGAATATAATTTGTGGCAAGGGGGGGGGGTCTTAGGAGGGTAGAAGTGCAGTTGGTAGCTTGTATATGTAATGCTACATTTATGTTGGATTTCATTATGTATGTTAAATTAGTAAACTGCTTTTATTGTAAAGTTTACTGGTTATGTGGTATATAACTTTTTTAAAATAAATAAAAAAACAAACAACCAATGGCAGGAACACCCCAAGGCTTTAAAAGAGAGGCAGAGTAGTACAAACATTGGCAAGAACACGCCAAGGCACTATGATGTCGATATTCCATAAATGGCTAGCCGGCTATATTCAAAGACAAATATGGCTAAATTCTAGCCGCATAATGACTTAAGTGACTAGAATTTAGCTGCATAATTCGGGGGCATTCCAGGGGAGGGCGGGAGGCATTTCCGGGCGGAGTAGAGTTAGCCACTTAACTTATGCAGACAACTCTGGTCATGCCATAGTGCTGTCTTAAAGTTGGCTGGATATACCTAGCTGGCTAATTTTAAGATAGCTGGGGATATTCAGTGGCACAACTGTGCCACTAAATATACCCATTAAGTTAGCCAGATAACTATATCTGGCAAATTTAAATAGCTGCTCTCACCCCTATAAGCCTAGCAGAGGGATTTCTGGGTCTAGAGAAGATCAAAGATACTCCTAGGTTTTACAGTACAGACAGTCCTTCTTCTTTGTAGTATCTGTTCATTATAAAAGCAGTGCTCCTTTGGACCAGCCCCTATGTTTGATTTTGTCCTAACTGAGCCAACATGCCTGGCATCACCAATAGATCTTCCAGGATGGTATGAAGAGCTGAATCCATAAAGAGAGAGGCTGGTTGGAGGTGCAGAGATGTAGGTTTAAAAGCACAATCTTCCTTACCTCCATAAGATTAATATTGGATCCCAGCAGGAGCTCCGCTGTCTCATTGGATAGAGAGAGGTTCTGAGTGAGGAATTGATGGAATTCATTCCTGTTCTTTACTACAGAGTCTAGTGTGAACCCTGAAACCAAATCAATCATCGAAAATATATTTACCAAGGTATTCCCACATTAACAGCTTGACTAAGGGGGTAAAAAAAGATCAGGAACATTCCTTTCTGATATGCTTAGAACTGCACTTCCATGGTTACCCTTCATAGCAAGCTGCCCGCTACAGTTATACTATACTCCCAGCTCCTTTATATTCAGCAGAATAAAGATTACATTCTTGCGTAATACAAAACGTGTGTGCTTGTTCTTTCTAATCTAACCCATGGATAAGCCTGGATAGATTTCTGTCCCTATATGACCCTGAATGCAACATCAATAACTGTCCCCTGATACAATTCTAAAATACTGTATTTTCATTAGAAATTAGAATTAAACTGTATCAAGTAGCCAAATAATAAAGTATTCCAGAGCTTATGTAGCATTCCGGTAGCCACATTAGTCCTGGAGGAAACTGGAGTCTTCAAAGGCTGTAATATCTTTTAGAGGACAATCTTCAAAGCAGTTTACATAGGTAAAAGGTGATTTACATGCATAAATTGTTTGTCTGAAAAATGTCTTCCCTCAATGGGAGTAATTCTGTAACATCACATATAAGTTAGCTGACTAATATGCACTTTAAGTTACACCAGTTTTCACAGTGGTTTAATGTACTTTGAAAATTATTACGGCAAAACTACACACACACACAATTACACCTATTTGGTGTGCATAGTTTTACCAAGAGAATTTCCATGCATACTTTTTAAAATCAAAATCCTAATCCTACCCAGACTCCACCCCTTAGAACACCTCTCCCCATGCACGTAAAGTACACATGTAAATTATAGATGCACATTATTTTACATGTGTATTGGTCCCACAATTTTCCAAAAGGCCATTTCTGTGGATAAAGCACTATTTTACCCACAAATGTCCCTTTGAAAATTAACCTCCCTATGAATAAAAACTTATGTTCAAAACGTGCACACTTTTAGCCAAATTTAAAGGGAGGTGTTCCCAGGGATGTGTTTTGGGCAGGACTGGAAACTAATGAGTGTAGATTGCCATTTTTAAAGTCTAAATGCATTATTTTCTCATAGGAAATCTACCCACACAAAAAGCAGATGCAAAAGTCTGTGGGTATAGCAAGTTACAAAAGGAAAAGGTGCATGTACATTCTCTCTGAAATGGCACAAAGTGCATAGGCAAAATATACCCACAGACTTTGCTCCAAAACAGTCTGAAAACTGACCAATAAAAGGTCCAACAAAAAAAAGATATTGCAGAACGTGAGCTTTCAAGGCCACACCAAATTCCTTCTTTAGATGTGACCATCTCAGTGATCTACAAAGACTTACAATCTTTGGATGCAGGTCAGAGTAACATTAAAGCTAATGGCCTTTGATACATAGTCCCTGTGATGTTTAATGAATTATCTCCTAATTCAGTGCATGTGCAAACATAATCTTCATCCTGTCTACTAACACTAAACATGTGCTCTGATGCAACAAGACCTTGGGAGCCTCTTATCTATCTGCTTTCCAGCTTAATGTAGATTTCATCCCATCATGAATGAATAAAAGATGTTTGCCTGGTATGGAGTTCACAATACTTAATAGTCTCTATTGAAGTAATGCCACAACACCAAAATTCTTTAGAGGTTACACAGGTTCCTACCTATCAACATAGTTACAATTAAAGACTTTAATTCTAATACAGCTAATCTTTTACTCCTCTAGAGGCCTTGCATCTCCTAGGTGCTACATGCAAGGGTTTAATTACTAATATATACAACTTTCTAATGGAGGAAGACATAACGTGGATGATGTAAACACACATTTCATGGGGAAGCAGGGAGGGGCCTTCCTTATCTTTCTATGATTCTATTCTTTTTCTGTGTTTACAACCAGGCCAGACAGGTAACTCTGCCTTTTTAACTCTTTTCTATGATTTGATAATGCTGGGAAGAATGTGACTTAGAAAAGCCTTCTACAACATGTGGGAGGCTTGCCAAGTTTGAGTAGATTTGGTAGAAATGCCTTTAGTAGGGATGTACATTCGTCCTGGTTCGGCCACCCCGAAAAACGAAGCGGATTTTCCCGAAATTTCAGGAAAATTCATTTTTCAGGGTTAGTGCACCTTAACCCCCGAAATTCGGAGCGGCCGAAAAAAAATCGGCTCAAACCGCAGGAAAACAAAATTTCCCGTGGCGGGCCAATAACTAAGGCCAAACCAAAAGGTTCGGCCAAATTACATCTCTAGCCTTTAGTGATATAAAAGATTTTTTTAAAATGTCCAATCTTCTTTACCCTTATTCATTGGTTTTAAAAGATTTCTATCCAGATCCAAACATCAGGGTGGGAAGGATGGATGTCACAACACCTACTGCCAGCTATTGGAACATTGATCACTCACAGGATGAAATCCTCAGCTCCTTCAAAACCGACTGGTACAGGAAAGTACACAGCGCGATAGGAAGGAAAAGGATTAGGTATTCTTTGCCATAAGCATCTCTTTCTTGGATTTTCCTTTGGAACTCTGTTGGGTAATCAAACTTCTGAAATTAACCAACTCTAGACAAGGAGTGTAGCTTTACTTTTTAAAAATGCACATGCAGCCTGTGCTTCCAGCAACCCCAATGATGTTATCACCTGTTGCCTGCTTGAAGCCATGTACCCCTATTGAGAACCCTGCTTCCTGTGAATTGCAGGGCTGATGAAAAGCCTGTCAAAAGGCATGCTCCTTAGTGCACCCCTCGGTGAGCCTCTATACTATATTCTTTCTTACAGAAGTGAGTGTAATTTTATTGATTCGATTCCTGGCGATATTTTATGCTTTTGTCAAGGGAGAGTATTATATAACAAGCTAGTCAACAACCTGGGATAGTTGTCCTGATTCTTATGCTTTGTTCTCTGTTAGGTTTGGAGAGGGAAATGGGCAGCTCAGATCATGTAGGATCTATTCCCATTATATGTGGTATAAGTTGTTATAATCCTCACTCTGCTCAGAAGTCTCAAACAAGTTTAATAAAACTGAGGGCCCTTTACATATGTGGTTTGTGACCCATGACCATAGGTTAAACCAGTGACTATGGCATGCATAGATAGCTGATTTGCTACTCTTTAGTCTGCCAATTGCTTTATTACATCTTCCAGGTTCACTGAGATTTGTTTCAGTTCCTCTGAATCGTCACCTTTAAATACCATTTCTGGCATAGGTATCACCCTTATATCTTCCTTAGTAAAGACAGCAAAGAATTCATTTAGTCTCTCTGCTATGGCCTTCTTCCGTGGGTGCCCCTTTTTCCCTTGATCATCTAATGGTACAAGTGACTCCCTCAGAGGCTTTTGCTTTGAATGTACCTGAAAAAGTTTTAATTTTGAGTTTTTGCTTTCATGGCAAGCTTGTTTACAAGTTTTCTCTTTGCCTTTCTTATCAATTCTTTGCATCTCACTTGCCAGTGCTTTTGCGGTTTCCTGTTTTCTTCATTCAGATCCTTTTTCCATTTTTTGAAAGATGTTCTTTTAGCTATTATAGCCTCTCTCACCTCACATTTTAACTATCCTGGTAGTCATTTAGTCTTCTTTCCACCTTTTGTAAAGCTCGGAATATATCTGGTCTTGGCTTTCAAGATGGTATTTTTAAACAAGGTCCAGACCTGATGTAAACTCTTAACCTTGGCAGCTGCTCCTTTCAGCTTTTTTCTAACCATTTTCATCATTTTATCATAGTCTCCTTTTTGAAAGCTAAGCAAATTGTTAGAAACCTAGGCATAAATTTGGACAATAATTTATCCATGAATACACACATTTCCAATATTGTAAAATATTCTTTTTACAAACTTCAGATGCTAAAATATTTAAAACCCATGCTATATCCACAGGAGTTTCAAACTGTACTACAGGCATGGATACTAAACTCACTAGATTACTTTAATTCGTTATATCTTGGTTTACCAAATTCTGCAATGTGTCCATTACAAATAATTCAAAATTCTGTGATGAGAATTATAACAGGAAGAAAACTACAAGATTACATTACTCCCAAATTGATAAAGTTACATTGGTTACCAAAAGTCCTGAGTTTGATATACAAGCTATTAAATAATGAATCGTCCATTTGGCTAGCTTCGATCTTTTGGCTATATGCTCCAACCCATCAACTGCGACCTGCAAGTAAAAATCTATTAGAAGTACCAACTGTTAAAATTGCCAGACTTGAGATTACACGAACAAAGCATTTTTGGTAGCTAGATCGTGACTGTGGAACAATCTACCAGAGTCTGTAAGCACAGCCTCTTCACAGCAAAGCTTTAAGAAAGCATTAAAAACATATCTATTTGAACAGGCATTTCTGAATTAGATGGGTCCTAGTAACTTGATTGAATGTTTCTAATTTTTCTTTTAATTTATTGTTTTTATAATTATGTATGTGATACTATGTAAGCCACTATGAAATTGTGTATGGAACGAGCAGGTTAAAAGAATTCTAAATAATAAATAAATAAATAGTATCTCAGTAGATTTCTTTAGTTCCTCCCTCTAGTTATAAGTCAAATTTTATCATGGCACAATCACTATTGCTAAGTGGCCCCAAAATTGTTACCTCTCACACCCAATCCTGTGTTTCACTAAGACTGTTGTGTCCGTCGCTGTCCGACGTCTCTGCTCCTCGTTGGCAACTCCCTTCGGGGTTGATGGAAGGCTAGCTGCTGCAGTGTCTCCAGACCATCTTCTTCCGGAGTTCCCAGACCGGCTCGACGCAACCGGCCGCCATGTTGACCAGATGCCTAAGGGCGCACGGCCCACCTGATGTACCAGAGTTGGCCCGAACCTCAGGGGAGTCCCCCTGAGATGACATCACCAGCTCCAGATATTTAAGGTCTCAATTTTCGCTAACAAGACGAGTTAGCAAGGGATTGGTTACCTAGCTTCCTCCTGGTCGCTGCGGATGGGATTCGCTCTCCGCAACCCTAGCTACTCTGCCTCCTCGGACTTCACTAGAGGTACCCGCTCCTCGGGGGCCTCACTTTCTCTTTTTCTTTTTCTTTTCAGGTCGCAGTCCGGAACCGATACTCGCTCCTCGAGGGCCCACATCCCGGACTTGCTCCTGAATACCACTTCTGCTAGAAGTCTTTGTTGCTTAACATCAGTGAGTCTTATCTATCTCTCAGAGCTTTCCCTGGAACCAGGTACTCGCTGCTCGAGGGCCTAATGCATATCAACTCCTGGGCTGCCTTAAGAGACTATTGTGTGAGTGTTACCATCAAGGACTTGTTCCTGAACGCCACATGCTTTGCCTACTCACTTTCTTAGTTTCTCTATAGCTCAGCCATTTGGGGATCGCTGTTCCAGTACCTGAGGGACTACAAACCAGCTGGGCGCTTCCAGCTCACTACTGCCACCTCTGGTGGTTTACTATATTGTCTAATAAAAGAACTAGTGTGTCTGTCTCCTACACTAAGCCTGACCAGTGGTCCCTCTCAGGATTCCCCCCGAGGCGTGGTCACCTGCCACTGGTCTAAGGATCCACCCTCAACTATTCTAAATAACAACAGATTGCTAACTACCAGCTTTATCAACAGAGATTTAATGACAGATTGCTAACTCCTAGCAGAGCTTTAATGACAGATTAATGACAAAGACTAGGGCTAAAATAGCTCCCCCTCTTGTTAGTTCTTGTACCAGCTGTTCCATGAAGCTGTCATTTATTTCATCTAGGAACTTCACCTCCTTAGCACGTCTTGATGTGGCATGGGCGCTGCTAATTTTGTTAGTTTACCTAATTTGTTAGCTTTTCATTGTTCATTTGAGCCAGATTTTTAGGGGGGTTTGTTTTTATTACTGTTGTGGTTTTGTGATATTTGGTTCGGTTTATGTTTTTTTCAAATCACAATTATCTTCTCAAATTCTGGTAATGGTAGGAAGGGTGAGATATGGGACATAAGGGATAAGAGAAGAAAGAAGAGGTCAGTATGGGGTTAGTGGCCAGAATTTGGTATTTTGTAGGCAGAATGCAGTTAATAGCCTGGTTCAGCCACAGTCTATATTTTATGTTAGTTTGTTCTATTAAAGCTAAGGAAGAACTGACATCTGGATCCAGACATCTGGATTTATTACCTTTAATTGAAACTTGGCATTTCCATGCTGATAATACTAAGTATGTTGCTAAATCAAGTTTGTCTCAATCAGGTTCGTCTGCCTGGATATAAGTAGTATGTTCATGCTAGGGAAAACAGAAGGGGAAGTGGAGTTATGCTTATTTTTAGAAATGTCCTAGATGTTTGTGAAATGATGCATAAAATGGGAATAGATAATGAGAGTCTGGTGGTAATGATGGGAGGCGGGTACCATGGTATTCTGATACTGGTGGTAAAAAGCCGTGCGATGCGACAGGTGAAAAGAAAGTGGCAAAAGTATAAAGGGGAGGAACAGAGAGAGCAGTTCCTTTTGATTAGAAACAGTATACATGTGATTTTGAGGAGTTAAGAACAGTATTATAAGAATCAGCTTCAAGCATCTTTAAATTGACTGCAAACCCTGTACAATTTAGACTCTCGGCTAACTGAGCAAGCTGAGATTAAGAATAACCCAGTGTGGATGGATTGTGAAAGATCTACAATTTACTGAACAGATTAACTAAAATTGAGACTGAATTGCAGGATGCTCCTCAGTTTGGGATAATCAATTCTGTGTTGTGTGTATACCTCCCCTAGAAGGTTTTTGAACTGGTGGTCTCTACGGAGGTTGCGGAAGAGCTATCATTGCTAAAATCCTTGTTTAGTCCTTTGGATGTTTGTCTCCTTAGGGTTCTCAGAAATCTAGGAGAAAATATGCTGAAAACTATTATGGATTTCATTAATTATTCTGTAGAAGAAGGACTAATGCCTCCTCAGTTCAAGAAGAGAATTGTCCATCTAATCTTAAAAGGTTCGCATTTACCTCCGGTGGAGCCAAGCAGTTATCGTCCCATCTCAGTACTGCCCCCTCCTTAGGAAAAGTGCTAAAGAAAATGGTCTTAAATCATTTGGTCGATTATGTTGAAAACAAAATATTGCATGAGCGACAGTGTGGTTTCCGCTGAGGACACAGAACTGAGATATTATTGGTGTCTGTCTCTGAGTAAGTTCTGAGGTTTCTGGATGTGAAAAAAAAAACTGTTATTATAGTTTTGCTTGATGTTACACATCAGAGATATGGAAACCCCAAAAAAAGCAGAAACTTTAGTGTTAACAATGGAGTAGAAATTCTGCTAAGATAACTCTTACAGTGTCATATATTGAAGATGTGAATGACCATCATATCATGTCTACTGTACTAATGGCTATTTCGGTAAAGCCGATGTTGGGGAGGTACCCATAATGGAGAAGATTTTCATGGGTAATGATTCATGGGTAATGATTCAGATGGACTGAATCAAATCACGGAAATGATTCAGATGGACTGAATCAAATCACGGTGAACCTAGAAGATGTGGTAGGCCTGATTGACAAACTGAAGAGTAGTAAATCACCTGGACCGGATGGTATACACCCCAGAGTTCTGAAGGAACTAAAAAATGAAATTTCAGACCTATTAGTAAAAATTTGTAACTTATCATTAAAATCATCCATTGTACCTGAAGACTGGAGGATAGCAAATGTAACCCCAATATTTAAAAAGGGCTCCAGGGGCGATCCGGGAAACTACAGACCAGTTAGCCTGACTTCAGTGCCAGGAAAAATAGTGGAAAGCGTTCTAAACATCAAAATCACAGAACATAGAGAGACATGGTTTAATGGAACAAAGTCAGCATGGCTTTACCCAGGGCAAGTCTTGCCTCACAAATCTGCTTCACTTTTTTGAAGGAGTTAATAAACATGTGGATAAAGGTGAACCGGTAGATATAGTATACTTGGATTTTCAGAAGGCGTTTGACAAAGTTCCTCATGAGAGGCTTCTAGGAAAAGTAAAAAGTCATGGGATAGGTGGCGATGTCCTTTCGTGGATTGCAAACTGGCTAAAAGACAGGAAACAGAGAGTAGGATTAAATGGGCAATTTTCTCAGTGGAAGGGAGTGGACAGTGGAGTGCCTCAAGGATCTGTATTGGGACCCTTACTGTTCAATATATTTATAAATGATCTGGAAAGAAATACGACGAGTGAGATAGTCAAATTTGCAGATGACACAAAATTGTTCAGAGTAGTTAAATCACAAGCAGATTGTGATAAATTGCAGGAAGACCTTGTGAGACTGGAAAATTGGGCATCCAAATGGCAGATGAAATTTAATGTGGATAAGTGCAAGGTGATGCATATAGGGAAAAATAACCCATGCTATAATTACACAATGTTGGGTTCCATATTAGGTGCTACAACCCAAGAAAGAGATCTAGGTGTCATAGTGGATAACACATTGAAATCGTCGGTGCAGTGTGCTGCGGCAGTCAAAAAAGCAAACAGAATGTTGGGAATTATTAGAAAAGGAATGGTGAATAAAACGGAAAATGTCATAATGCCTCTGTATCGCTCCATGGTGAGACCGCACCTTGAATACTGTGTACAATTCTGGTCGCCGCATCTCAAAAAAGATATAATTGCGATGGAGAAGGTACAGAGAAGGGCTACCAAAATGATAAGGGGAATGGAACAACTCCCCTATGAGGAAAGACTAAAGAGGTTAGGACTTTTCAGCTTGGAGAAGAGACGACTGAGGGGGGATATGATAGAGGTGTTTAAAATCATGAGAGGTCTAGAACGGGTAGATGTGAATCGGTTATTTACTCTTTCGGATAGTAGAAAGACTAGGGGGCACTCCATGAAGTTAGCATGGGGCACATTTAAAACTAATCGGAGAAAGTTCTTTTTTACTCAACGCACAATTAAACTCTGGAATTTGTTGCCAGAGAATGTGGTTAGTGCAGTTAGTATAGCTGTGTTTAAAAAAGGATTGGATAAGTTCTTGGAGGAGAAGTCCATTACCTGCTATTAAGTTCACTTAGAGAATAGCCACTGCCATTAGCAATGGTTACATGGAATAGACTTAGTTTTTGGGTACTTGCCAGGTTCTTGTGGCCTGGATTGGCCACTGTTGGAAACAGGATGCTGGGCTTGATGGACCCTTGGTCTGACCCAGTATGGCATTTTCTTATGTTCTTATGTTCTTAAGCCTTTTCTGGTACAGTGACCTGGTGTTTGTGGTGCACTTGGCCCTTATTGTGTGGCCTTAGAGCACAATACCCAGCTTAATCATCGGTCATTCACTGAAAATATCCTTATTGTGGCTATTCATCGAATGGTGCAGATATTGTAATCATATATTGTGCACTTATCTGTTTCTGTTGCGATCCTGGCTAAGGGAGGTGGGAATCGAAGGGGTAGTGTACGACTGGTTTTGCTCAGTTTGGGAGGGGCTTTTACCACTCTTCCTCTGGCTGGGGAGGAGAGTTCTGCCTGGAACTTGATCTCCTCTGGTGTTCCCCAGGGCTCTTCTTTATTCCCCTGTGCTTTTTAATTTATACTTGCTCCCTCTCTGCAAGTTATTGCAAGAGTTAAATGTTTATTTTATGGTGCATGCAGATGAAATTCAGTTGGTGTGAGGGGTCAATTGAAGAAACTTTTGGGTTTATTAAAAGGGTGCTGAATGCTATAAAAGACTGTTTGTAGGAATAGCATGTTGCTAAATGTATCCAAGTCAGAGCTTTTAGGAATCACAAAGAATGCAGTGGGCTCTCTGTTAGGTCAATTTTCTTTGGACAATATGTTCCTCCCTTTATCAAGAAAGGTCAGAAATCTGGGAGTGAGTTTGGATTCTGAATTTTCCCTCCAGTTATGATTACAGGGAGTTGTGAGAACAGGTGTTTTTAAGCTTAGAAACCTGCAGCATTTGTGATATGTTTTAGATAAGAATGAATATAGGATTATTATACAGGCATTTGTATTCTCGACTTTAGATTATTGTAATGCTCTGTATATAAACTTGCCTAAATATCAGTTAAAAACCTTACAACACAAGCCTGGTGTTGAATGCAGCAGCCTGTCTTCTCACTGGGACCCCTGTCAGAAAGCATAGTAGCCCAGTCTTGAAGGCATTGCACTGACTCCCCATCATCCAGAGAATTAAGTTTAAAAATTGTTGACATTAACATTCAGAGTATTACGAGGGGATGACCCAGCATATTTCAGAAATGTAGTGTCTTGGTATATGCCTCAACATATGTTGTGGTCTGAGGGGACCTTTTTGTTAACTGTGTCTGGGACTAAATTGGCTAAAATGTAAGAGACCAAGAATAGAGCGTTTTCTTGGGTAGCCCCAGTTCTTTGGAACACACTTCCAGTGAGTAATCGGCAACTGCAGGACTATAAGATTTTCTGAAAACAGATAAAAGCATATCTGTTTCGGGAAGCATTTAATTAACTCTGATAGGTATAAGTTACTACTTTTGGGTAATTTTATTGGATGTTTTTATTGTTGTTTATTTTAATTTGTGTATGTTATATTTAGGAACCACCCAGAACAGTATCATCACCTCCTAAATTCAGTTCAAATAATAAAACTGTTACAGAGACCCTCCCTCCTTCTATCATATCTTATACCGCTCCTGAATTTGCCCACCAATGTGTTTCCCTATGATCACGGTGAACTCTGATGTTAATGTAACAGGAATTTAATTATAAATTTGATTGCAATTCGCCTTGAAACCGGTTTGGAAAAGCAGAATATCAAATGTTCATAAATAAACAAACTGCTTTGGGTCATCTTTCAAAAAAAAAAAAAAGGTGGTCTATAAATGTAATGTGAAAATGAAAAAGTTGAGTGGCAAAACAGAGAAAATTCAAGGAAAAAAAATATTTTAGATTCCTCACTTATAAAACAGAAAAACAAAAATCTGACATTTACTGGGGTAGCACTCCTTTAAAGAATCCAAAGCAAAACAACCCACATACCCATTTTCTTTTTATATTTCTCTGAGAGGGTTTTGGAAGCTCCCCACTACTTAGCAGGTCCCATTACCATGGGTCTGACCAAATCACAAACCTGCTCTTAACTCTGGTCTACCTTCCAACTTGAGTACAGTGAAAGAACTCTTTAAAATGTGGAGCTGGTGAAGCAAAAGGCAGGTATCATTTATCTGCAAAAATAAAATGTAAAACAAAATAAATAAATACATAATGGTGGAGGAGGAAAGAGTAGAGAATTAGGGACAAGACCCAAAGAGGGTGAAAGGAGGTCAGGAAATCAGCCAGGTTAATTATTCTGAGGAACATGAGAAATACTCTTGCTATTAAAGGTGAATAGCACCTCAAAGGAAAATTCTAGGAAACAGATGCACAGCAAGGCTAGCCTGAAAAGTAACTCCTCAACTCTCCCTCCCTTTCCCTGTTGCTTAGTAACAGAGAGCGGCCGCCTCAATTTATCTGCACCCCCGCAGGAAGAGAAGAGCATTAAGCTTCATTAAACGGGGCCTGCAGTGGCCTTTCCCTCATTTATAATGCTCGTCCACTCTCCTAAGCAAAGGCCGGGGGGGGGGGGGGGGCCAAAGGAGGCCGCAACTGCACCGAGGAGGAGCACTCCCCCGTGACCCATCGAGCCGCGTTACATCAGCTGGAAGGCTTAAATTAGCACCGACACACCCTGAATAGCTGAGCAGCCCAAACAGGGAATCAAAACCCACTGCACAGAGTACAGGACAAGGCATGGTCTGTCCCAGATACATCGTGCAATCGCTAGATAGCTTTAACCTCTAATTCCAAGTTATCATCTGTTTTAGCTGCGGTAGCCGTTTATCAGTCAGTGAGCTGCCAGAGTTTCTGGCACTCAGAATGAAATTCTGAAGAAACAAGCAATCTATAGAGAGTCTTTTTTTTTTTTAAGTGCATTTTTCCTTAATTCCTTTCCCCAAAAGCCGATTCTACTGTGGCAGGAGACAGGGAGAGGTAAACACTCATCGACAGAGAATGGCTCAGAAGCCAGAGAAAGAAATGACTTTCCACAGAAAAGCTCCTCTTTCTGTAACGTAGGGTTTGGCGTGTCTGCCGGTATCTCTCTCCTTCTTTCTGCAGGAAGAATGGAGGTGCTACATTCCTCTGGGGGTATCAGCAGGGAAGGCAGTAAGAAAGATTCAAAATTGCAACAACAACAAAAAAAGGCCCTTGTTTCTCTAAAGGATGTACAGAGCTGTAGTCGAGGGCTATACCTCAATGAGCCTGCTTTTCAACCCCTGACAACCTTACAGGCCGATTCAGTATCCATGTGGGAAAAGCAGGCGCTCATGATTGAGCACCCGCTTTCCTAACGCGCACCCATCTACCTCTCCCGGGCACAGGATGCAATAGGTAAATGAGCCGCTGCATTAAAAAGAAGGCACTAGAGGAAACTGTGCCTCCCTAGCGCCTCCTCGGCATCGGGCAACCAGGAGAAGTGGCTGTGCTCAGGTTAGGAAAAAGGCAACTCATAAAACTGAGCGTCCTTTTTCCTAACCTGACCGCCATGAAGACCTTTTTTTTTTTTTAATTAATTAATTAATTTTTTCACTTTGCTGCTTTTCTGTTCAACTTTTGGGGCTCCTCAAAACTTAATGCCAGCTCCAGGGCTGGTGTTAATTTTTGAGGTTTAAAATGTGCACGTCGTGTGTACGGTTATGTTGTTTACATTGGGTGGGTAACAGTCTCATCAACATGGCATTTACATGTGATGCGTGCTATTAGCTACGCCCTGGTTTGGACATGCCTTTTGGATGCACTGATCCCCTTATTGCATCAGGGGTTACAGATGCGCGTCCAAAACGCAAGTCCAACTATGGATTAACCTGTGCGCTAGCCTGAGCGCACAGTATTGCATTGGCCTGTGTAATTCTACAAGGCTGAAAGTGCTATATTGTATAAATGGGCAGATTTCCAAATGGATCCAGGTCATTTAAGACAGAATGATCCAGTTCTGGTTTTGCCCCACTGCATCAATGAACTTGTAGTTCTAAGAGAAACAGGACTACCAATCCACAGACACAATGGAAAACACATAAAACTCAAATCAGACTTTTCTTGATGACATGGCGCCATCTGGCAAACCTTAACAAAATTTGGGAATGGTTACCAACTGGCTCCATTTCTCTAGGTTAGGCTGATCCTTCCTGTATTGTTTTACCACTGTATTCATGACCTTCTAGTTCTCCGACCCTTAGCAAAATCAAAATTACAAATATCTGCATGGAATGGAGGTAAAAAGGACTGGATTGGCCCATCAAAGCTCATAGGGAAGCTGAATGCTATATTTAGAACTAGCTTGGTAACTACTGAGAAAAATACATTTCAATTAAGTTATTTTCAGCCATCATAAATAAAATCACCAAGTACAAAATTTCTGTAAAGTCAGCTTTGCTGTAAGATACTCTGTGTACACTGGCAGACGATATTGTCTGCCTTGTTTCCGCCTCACCTAGTTTTATTGCACTCCAGCATGGAACCACCTTTGGCCAACTGGCTGGGCACCCTCATTCTCAGTTTATCAACTGATTGCCCACATCTTTTTCCTGGTTAATATCAGCAAGAACTGCCCTGTTCAAAGCACATTATAATTGCCTCATCTTTTGTCCTTACAGCTATATACACTGATAGTCTGAGGCAACGGTTCTCAACCTTTTTTCCATCGTGACAAACCCGACAGATAATGCTTGTGAGAAATTTTAAGTACCCGCTCCTTACTCTGCAGTCTCCTCAAGCAGCAAGCACATGTCGCTGTTATGGAAAGCATAGGCTTGCTATGTCAAATTTTTGGTGTCACCCCTTGCTGGCATCTGAGGAACTGACTGGCCACACCGAGGCCATGTGAAAGACAGCATAAGCAAATGGACGCGAGTGTGAGCAAGAGAGAACACGAAAAAGGGAGAGAGAGTCTCAGTGTTCCTGAATCTCTCTCACAAGCACTGTGCATTGGATAAATATGTTACTTGAGTCTCCTAGAAGTGGTGCAATCATTCTTACATCAGTTTCCTTTACTTTTAAATCTCTAGTAAAGCTCTCTTTAAGCAGTTCAGCAGAAAACCCTGAGCCTCTCTAAATATCTGTATACAAAATCTGTAGATGCTACAGTGAATGCTACAGTGAATGTATTGGCTAAAATATTTAGGTATCGCAGTGTCAAGCTTTTTGTTTAGATAAACCACACATTCATGATTTGCGACAACTGTGGTTTCACTTTGACAAATTTAACTTCACAAATATTCATTTTACTTTCAGTCTTCACACACTTCATGATTGACATTAGGAACATAAGACATGCCACACTGGGTCAGACCATTTGTTGCTGTGCCGGGGATCGCGCGCTGGCCAACTCGAACAGACGGTTGAGACGTCGAGTCCATTTTGAGACGGTAAAGACTTTCTATAATGATTTTCGCATGCCCCTGATGAAGCATTACTGCGAAACACCGGCCGTGTAGGGCTGTTCTACAGTTGCCATTAAAGAGTCTGCTGTTTACAAACTCTAAGGATCGGGGACATAAAAAACATCTATTTTCAAAGAGGATTACAGTTTTTACAAAAATGAACAAAAAGATAAAAATATAATAATTTGGCTCAAAATATGATTTTTGAATGAGTTTAATAAAATAATTTTTGTGACGGTGAATGATTAGAAGACCAATTGGTTTCCTTTGAAACAAACAATGTCAGGCTTGCTGACACTTTCACCTAGGCTTTTGAGAAAATACATTATGTGGTTCCCATTTGTTGTTACAGGTAATTGAAATCTCCCATTATTACTGCACTACCAGTTTGGTTAGCTTCCCTAATTTCTCTTTGCTTGCTCCTTCGTTTGACTACCAGTTTACTCCTTTTCCTTCACCCCTATTGGTATTTGTTGATGCTTACTATGTTTTTTCCTACTATTCTTGGCCTAGGACCATATAGTGATCTACCCCTAGAGAACCCTCCCTTTGCCCAATTTCTACTCTCATCAACATTCCATTACAACGTTTAGATGCCACCCCAGTCTCTCACACATTATCTTTGCTTCTTGTTACTGCCCACTCTAATTCTAAAAAAAAACCCCTATTATTTATGACCTTTTGTCTGATACTAAACCTGACCTGTTCTGTATTACTAATCTTAGACATCAGAGGGTGAAACAGGATGCTGGGCTTGATGGACCCTTGGTCTGACCCAGCAAGGCAATTTCTTATGTTCTTATGTTCTTCTCTATTAAACTTATGTTGTCCACCTGATTATACTTTCCACCACCTTCCTTGCACTCGCTGTCATGGAGGTGGGCACATTATTTTTCACAAACTATCTCAAACCTTTCCCTTACTTCCCTCTGATTTACCATCACCATTTGAAACTGCTTAGTATACTGTCCTCCCAACCTCCTAGCTCAGAACTGTTGCCCCCTGATTGAATATTTCTCAACATCTTTACCCCACTCCGAAAGTAATTTACATGTTGATCAGATACCTTTATCTCATGCCGCTGATCATTTCCTTAATGCCCTGTCTACATATGATTGGTTTCAATATATTTCATACCTCAACCCACAATGCAGGACACACCCTGGACTTACTTTTAATCAATCCAGCATACTTCACCCTTGAACCAAATAACTGAACTATTTCCACCATCCCATGGTCCGATCACTAGTTAATTAATGCTATTATTAAATTCACACTTTATCATCAACTCATCAATTTCCAAAAAGTTATATTAGTAAATGAAAACATCTAAATAAAATAAATAAAAATAAATAAATGTCGATCCTGACATCTTTAAAGAAGAGTTTATTCTGTTATTATCTGGCATCTCTGAACTAAACACTGACAACAAGATAAACACTTGGAATCAAGCTCTTACTGCTACCATGGATAAAATTGCTTCATTACAGAAATTCCCCTCTACTAGAACAACATGGTTCACCCATGCTCTCACATTACATAAATGAAAGCTTCAAAAACTCAAATGTAGCTGGAAAAAACATAGAACCCCATCCGCTCTTAACTTTTCAATATAGAACTTACTTCCTATAGAACTGCTGTTAACTCTACTAAAAAAGCTCAAGTGCATATAAGATGCGAATAATAACCCAAAGATATTATTCAACACAGTAAAATCCATTACAAATCAACATCTACATAGATCCAAATATCCCAACTCTAATACAACACACGATCTATGTAACTCATTTAGAATCCACTTTCAATCAAAAATTCAGAAAATAATTGTCTTATTTCCTACTAGCACAATTGTAACTCCCTCAACTATCCCAGACCATCACTGGAACGCTTTTGAAACTGTTGCCAACACTAAAATACTTCAAATCATATCTAAAATGAAGCCCTCATCATGTCCCCTCACACCCTGTCCAACTACTGTTCTCAAAATTACCAAAGATGACATTGAACCAAATATCACATGCATCATTAACTCTTCTCTTTCATCTGGTATCCTACCAGATGCTTTAAAAACTGCCTCTGTTATTCCCATACAAAAGAATCTTTCTGCCTTACACACTGACTTTAATAATTTTCATCCTGTTTCTTTACATCCATTTTTTTCGAAGATCATCGGGTCTGTAGTATTAAAACAACTCTCTGACTACTTACTTTTTAAAAATGGCGCCGGCCATCCAGTTCTCCCTCCATGTGACAGGGGCCAGTCAATGGCACGGATACCCTGTCACATTGTAAGGGCAAAGGGCCATCGGCGCCATTTTGATTAGTGGCAGCCGACGGCCTGAGAGCGGGAGATCGCTCCCGGGACCCCCACTGGACCACCAGGTACCTGTAAAAGGTTTTGGAAGGGGTGGGGGAAGCTAAGGGATTAGTTTTAAAAGGTCGGGGTGGGTTTTTTGTTTATCGGCTTGGGCGCAGCCGATTAAAAAAAAAACCCGATCGGGCCAGACCAAAAAAAAAAACACGATGTGAATTGGAACTGGAACCGATTCAGGTTCCGATTCACATCTCTAATACTAATAGCAGCACCCAGGTGCTTTTTTTTTTAAACAAAAACATCACACTGAACTAGGGAAATTTGCTGATGCTCTGTCCGCACTTCATGTCTGTTCCTGAAGTACCCAAATCATACGTTTCCCAATATTTTAGGAATGCTGCACCAACTTTATCTGTACTTTGGCACAGCCACAAAAACAAAAACAGTAAGTTGTTTCTTCCTCTTCTGAAGCGATCATTATAATCCACTAGATTTTATCTTTGCTGTTAGAAGTTTCAGTCATGGTAACGAGTCAACAAAGACTTTTGCTTCATCACCAGGGCCCATGCAATAAAATTTTAATGTGCATGTTAAATAGGTCCCCAATAAGGTTAGCATGACTGCGCTAAAATTAGCTTCTCCACACAAGTAAATGAAACATAGTAACATAGTAATGTCAGCACAAAAGGACCAAATGGTCCATCCAATCTGCCCAGCAAGCTTCTTAAGGTAGTAACTGCCACTCTATGCAGGCCACTCCCATGTTACTCTTAAGAGCAGTGTGAGGGAGTATACTGAAAATCCCTCAGACTACCTTAAAGGACCGGCACAGCAGCCTCGCCCAGTCCTCCTTAAGATTCAGACCCACAGGGAATCCTAGGTGAAGGGAGCAGCCCTTCGCCAGAGTATAAGACTACAGGGCCTAGAAGGGTTAAGCAGGCCCCAGGGAGCAGGCAGAGAGCTATTGTATGCTACGACCTGTTATGTCTAAGTACTCTGTATTACCTGAAGCTAAGGTGAGCCGCGTTGTTTGTTTTGAGTTGACTTTTCAGAACTGTGTATTTCCTGAAGCTAAGCTGAGCTGCATTGTTTGTTTATGAGTTGCCTTTTTTTTTTTTTTTTAATTGTAAATAAAGTGCACTTAAAGAACAGCCAGAGTCTGCCTCCTTTTTCTTCTGTGTCCAAGCCACAACCGCTTGAGTTACCACAGGTAGCAACTGCCGCTCTTTGAAGTTATCCCCAAGCCTTCTGATAACCCATAAACATTTCTGCCATCAATATCTTTTTTTTTACTGGGTGATTAGTTTTCTTTCAAATTCTGAAAGTGCTGCATGACATGCTTTGCTTATGGACTTGGCCCTAGAAGCAATCCTGCGCTTTTCCCCTTATGTCTGCATATCAGTACCCCAGACCATCAGGGTCCTCCGTTGTTGTTTGAATCCAATTCCTCCCCCCCCCCCCCCCCCCCCCCCCCCCACTATCTAAACAGGGAGCAATATTGCAGTTGCATTAAAAATATCAAAGCTTATTGGTTAAGGGTAGTAATGTCCATGCCTTCTGCTAAAAGTAGTAACTGATGTACCAGCATTTTACCTCCCTGCACACTTTTCTTCATTTCTGTCCCCTAGCTTTTAGTGATCCACAGAGTTTATCCCATGCCCATTTGAATTCTTTGACTGTTTTAGTCTTCATCATCTCCCTCCAGAAGGCATCCACCACCCTCTCCATGAAGAAATATCTCCTGAAGTTGGTTCTGGGTCATCCCCCCCTGGAGTTTCATTTCATGACCCCTAGTTCTAGTTTTCTTTCCAACGGAACAGGTTCAAAGTTCATGCAATATTAAAACCTTTTAGGTATCTGAAGTTTGTTTCATATTTCCCTTGCATCTCCTCTCTTCCAGGTATACATATTCAGATCCTTCAGCCTCTCCTCATAAGTCTTCCAGTGTAGACCCTACACCATTTTGGTCAACCTTCTCTGGACCACCTCCACCCTGTCTCTTTCCTTTTTGAGATATGGGCTCCAGAACTGAACAGAGTACTTCAGTACCAAGGACATGAACAAGGGCATTATCACCTCCTTTTTCTTACTGGTTATTCCTCTGGCTTTAGCTTTCACCTTGTCACATTGCTTCACCATCTTCAGATCACCAGACACTATTACCCCAAGATCCCTCTCTTGGTCCGTGCACATCAGTCTTTCACCCCCCATCACATACAGCTCTTTTAGATTACTGCATCCCAGATGCATGATTCTGCACTTTTTCCCCACCTTTTGGATGTCTTCGATGAGTTTTCTGTCCAATTTTTCTGTTTGAGTCAGTGGCCTATCGATCAGACCTGTAAAAATGGAGGCACCACCTTTTTTTTAGGATGGTCCATAATGCTTCTTTCTCAATCCTACGTCCCTTGCAATTCAGTTGCTTGGATTTTGTTTTTGACACAAAGAGCTACTCCTCCACCCTTTTCTGTCCTCTCTGTCCTTCCTTAACAAGTTATAGCCCGGGATGGCCATATCCTAATCATGAGAATCAGTGAACTATGTCTCCGTAACAGCAACAATGTCTAAGTCCGCCTCCACCATTAGGGCCTGCTGGTCTGGGATTTTGTTGCTCAAACTATGAGCAATTGTAGTCATAGCTTTCCAACTGCTCTTCCTAATCACCTTTTCTGCTTTTTTGAACTGTTTGATTTTGTTACTTTCTCTTCCCTCTTCCTTGTTTTACTTTCTCTTCACTGGCCACCTCCTGCAAAATGAGGCTTTAATCTGTGCACAATAGATCGTACAGAATGTTCTCCTTGAGAACTCAGTAATTGAGAACTCCCTGTTTCTAGGTTTGCCTGAATACTTCTTAAAACCATTACAAATATTGCAAAATGCATCTGCAAGACTCTTACTAGGAGCCAAAAAATTTTATCACATTTCTCCAGCACGAATCTCATTACACTAGTTACCAGTTCACTTCCAAATCCAATTTAAAGTACTAACTTTAATATTTAACATCATTCACTCAAACAACACTGATATGAGTGGCATATCATTACAACCTTACAATCCCCAACAATCATTAAGATCCCATAATAAGGGTTTCTGTCTGTCCGCAACATACAAAGCACACACTTGACACAGATAAGAGACCGTGCCTTTTCCATTCCTGGACCAAATCTGTGGAACTCCCTACCTGGAAGGCTACGACTGATCCCAGACAAAAAAAAAATTTAAAAAGGAGCTAAAACCATGGCTCTTCAAAAATGCATACAACCTAACCTAACTCAATTAGAAGAAAGAAGTCTCTAAATTGACACGTAATGATCTAAACAATTACATTCTCAAATAATTCCCACTCTGATACACTCATCCTAAAGTAAAGAATAATTATGCATACTCTTCATCATGAACTATGCCTTTTACTCACCGCGTCATCTACTATTCCTCTTTCAAATATCAACCTGAGAAATGAATGTATTGATCTGACCCTATGAGAACGGAGCTTCCTGTGGGAAGATGGAAGGGAAAGAGGCTAGCTTTCATTGACTGGGTTTGGAGGAGGGGGAGAAATACTTTGTGCTTGTCATCCCTTTCACTTTGGGCCAGTTGGCAGGGGTTTTCCTGAGGCACGCAGTGTGCACAGTATACTTTTTTGGAATAATATGTACGCTCCTATTGTGGACATGCCATATCAGCAATTTCTTTCCATGGATCTCAATATGCATGGCATAGCACATTAACTGCCGTTTACCATGCACATTACATTTTTAGCAAATTGCACAATAAATGTTTTTTTATTGTATAGGCCCCATTGTTTCTCATGCAACGGCTACCTTCAAAGGGAGGGTGCCTAGTGCCCCTTTTTTCTGCTAAGCATCTGAAACACACTGTGGCTTCCTTCAATACCTAGTGTCTCCTCTATGTTTATACAGTCTCTCTTTTCCACATGTAGGCCTTTCTTTCACAACTTTCTTCTCTCACACTCATTCAATTACACCTCACATTATACACACTTTCCACATGCATCTATATCCTTTTTTGACATATCACAGTGGCATTACCCAAAAAACATAACACACATTAATAGCAGAGCTATATTAGCACATATAATGCACAATAACAACTAATACAACTTAGTAGCACTAGGTCCAAAAGTTCTACTTTGAATAAGCTGCATGCAAATAGAATTTGCAATTTCAGGAAGACTATGTCGTCATGGGTGAGGAAACTAATGTCCCTTTATGTTTATTTCAAAGCACATAGTGCATATGACAAGCCACACAGGAAAGACCTTCAGCATAAAGAAATCACATTCTTGCTTTTCTATTAATGCAGTACGCATAATCCAATGCAAGAAAATTCAAAAAAAGATGCTGCCTTCATGCAACAGGTCAGATGTTAAAGACAAAAATAAGATATAGGAATGAATATGTGAAGAAAGGTAAGACCTGTTCACTCTAAATATTCAATGAGGAAAATTACAACTTTCAAAGTCCAAGCCAAGTAATTTAATTGTAATGAGAGTTCTGCTCAGTCCCCTGACATGGCCATGTTGCACCGGTGGGGCTGCACCCACAACAGTATCTAGAAGCAAAATCTATGAACAGGAACAAACAGGGGCGGATTCCTGATGACGACTGGCCTGGGGATTCGCCGCCCAGGAGATACTACATGGTCTGCCGAGTGCAGCTCTGTCACGGCCGCGCTCGGCAGACCACGTGACTAGAGTGACCGGCCCACCGGGGGATGCCCGATACCCCGATAGGCCAATCCGCCCCTGGAAACAAAAATTGTATGGCTATAAAAACAGTTAAACCAAAGAGTTGCTGTAAAGTGACAGTATTATATGATGGCTCAACCGAATAACGGTATATAAAACTCATCAAATAAATAAATAAATAAATATTAGATAAACAAAATACTTATTCACAGGCCCTAAAATGTGAAACAATTTAACATTTGTAAACAAAATAAGAAGTACACTAGAGTTGGAAATGAGAACAGCAAAAGTATAACAGAGACGATCATACATTAATGTAAGCAAGATGGTTAACGGTTAAGTATAATCGGTAGCAGCTATGGATAAGTATAATACAAGGTAAATGTGTTGCATCGGAGATGGACCCTTGGCCCAAGGTGGGGTGGACACTACCCGCAGGGCAAGCCCTACGAGTCCCCACCATCGGGAGGTAGAGCTTCGGGAGACGGAGGCCGACTAGAGCTTCGCCAGTACCAGCCCGCGTTCCCCGCAGGTTGATCCCTTGAGTGCCGGGGTCGGCTGGTCTTAGGTAGGCCTCCGTCAGATTATTCCCAGTTGGAGAGGTGGTAGTGAGCCAGGAACCTGAAGAGGTAACAGGAGAACTGCAGCGGATCCGGACTAGTCAGGGATCCACAGATCCGAGCGTCAAGAAGGGCCAGGAACAAGAACAAGTGGCGCCCGGGTAGTAGTAGGCCGGAGCCTAAGAAGGCCAAGTCCAGTAAGACACCAGAAGACAAAGGGCATCTGGGAAAGCAGTGGGTGAGGCAAGGTACGGAGGTCAAGTAGAGCGAGGGTCGAAGCCAGAGGTCAGTCCTGAGCGTGGTCCAAAGTGTAGCAAGGGTCAAAGCCAGAGGTCAATCCAAACTAGAGTAGGAAGGGACTAGGGATGAAGTCAGGGACAGGAACCAGGAATGAAGTCAGGAACAAGCAACGAGCACACGACAAGCGTGAAGACCTGTTGCCAAGGCAAGGAACTGCTATATATAGGCCCTGCCTATATATAGCAGGGCCCAGTGACATCATCATCCGGGGCCGTGGGTTGGATTCCTACCGCGGCCCCTTTAAAAGACGGCAAGGCGTGTGGCGTGCCTAGAGAACAGCGGGATGCTGGACGATGGCGTCTCCCCGCGGCACATGTGGGGAGACCTGCTGGGAGCTGGGGAGATCCATAAAGGAGCCAGAGATTGCCAAGGAGGTAGGGGAAGCTCGGGAGCGTAGGCAGCTGCCCACAGCCACAAGGGAAGATGGGCCAGGACCGGGAGCTAGTCACCGGAGGTGAGTAGACCCGGTAGTGGGCCTGCTGCGGACGGGGCACGCAGCAAAATGAAATGGAAATAAAACTGCAGGAGGCTCTAGAACTAGAATTAACTAAGCACAGGTAGGGTTAAGAATGAGAAAAATTATTTAACAGTGAATTTGACAGCTACTGGAAAAACAAGTTAGTACTACACATTGAACAAATATTGACAATTGAGTATAATTTAGATTCAAGGACTACAGGGACTTTGAACGGAACTGAATAGTACTCAGACAAGGGAAGGATTAACAAAAAATTGTAATTAATACATAACAAGGATTTTAATTTTTAAATAATAAACGTTATGAGCATGTGAGCATGGTGTAAAACAAGTGGAAAAAGCAGAGGGAAAGGAAATACATATGTGTAATTTAATTTGTAAAAGAAAATAAATAGTGCCATGTATATAATTACCGAAAGGAGGCAAAATATTGAAAACAAGATACAAGCAGCACTGAGGCTTACATACTTCAGCTGAAGAGGGCTTAAAGGGGTGAAAAGCCAGGGGCCGGCCAGCACAGCTCAGCGTGGCAGGAGAAGCAGCTGAGGAATAAAGGTGTGGATAAAAATAAATACCAAATAAAAAGAAGTGTAAGATGAATGTCAAATCGGAGATAAAGACATGCTTCTAATTGGAAATAAACAGTGCTAAAACAAGGACAGAAATAAAGAGAGCATCAATGAAAAAAATTATTTTAAATAAAAGGGCAAGCGCTGTGGGGGGGGGTCAGCATAATATAAAGTGAGTAGAAACTGTGGAGTAAGTGAGGAGGACATTAATATGTGAAATATACCCGGGGCAAAACTAAAAAGGATGTTCAAATGGCACAGAAACCTATACATACCTAAACTGAAGACAGGAGAAATTTTAAAGCGGCAGATCGCCAAGGGTTGGTGGTGCAAAGCGGTGGGAAAAATGGCTGAGGAATAAAATGCAATTAAAAGTCAGAAACAAATAAAAAAGTGTAAAGTGAATATCAGATCAGAAATAGGGACATACCTCTTATTGAAAGGGATTTAAACTTAAAAAAGGTTGCCTATTTGAGGCAGAAAAGACATTTATGATGCTTAGCACATCTACAAGAGAAAAGAACAATTAAAATGGAATACCGAAGTCAAGAAAGGGTAGTGAAGTCAGGAGGCACTTACTTTAATGCACTGTGTACTGCAACATGCGTGCACTGTCTAGCAGTGCAATGACTGTTGCATGAGAATTATATGCTGAAAACAGGCACTAAGAATATTGACCAGACAGATAGGGAATCACATGATCAAAAGTAGCCAATCTGGCATGGAGAACTAGAAAGGGAGTTTCTAAATGTAGAATGAGTAGAGAAAAGGAACCTTGAAGAAGTCAGAAAAAATGATGCCATTCAATGTCTTTGCTGAGCCCAAAAGGAGAGAGAGAAAATGCAGCTCAAATATCCACTGTTGTTCATGGCAAAGGAGGTGGGATGAGATATCACTTCCTCTAATAGAGAAAAACCTAAGGTCATGTACAATGTGTGAAAATTCCTGTCAATGAGAAACAAGGAGTGCCTCTAAACAGCCCGTGCGCAAGCATGAGCGATGTTCAATAATTCTGATACGCAGCATCCTTAAGTTTTCCCAACATAGAGGGGCAGATGACGCCTGTAGAGCAGCAACTGGACTAGTGTCTCATATAGTATGTTTTAGCTAAAGAGTGATGTGCAAAGGAAGAAAGACAGCAAAAAGGGACATACAGAGCACTGTTGGCAAAGGTAGTGACCTAGTAGTTGGTGTGATGTCATAGAGATCTGGAGTTCTGAAGAAACCAGACGATCATGTAGATTATAGCCTCTGTGGAAAGAAAAGCGAGGAGGAGGAGAATAGAATATAGGGTGGGGGCAAAGAATAGGCCAATGTTTGCTGATAGTAGAGCATACTATAGATACCAGATTTGAAAAGAGAAGGACTCAAGTTAATATGTGAGAGGCCTAGTCAGCCCTGGGGATGAACAACAGCTCTCTATTAACTTATAAGGCACGTTTGAAAGCATGCCTGATGACCACAGGATAATCCCTAGCTTTAAAATGGGCAATCATATTTGTAGCTTTAGAGATGAAATCCTCCCGAGTGGAACACAGCCGTCTGAGTCTAAAAAATTGTCCCACTGGGATATTATCCCTCAATGGACATGGATGGTGGCTCACATAATGAGAAGCGTGTTTTGGTCTGTAGACTTTCGGAAGATGGAAGTTACAAAGGACTAATTTGACACCATTACTAAGAAATTTGAGAAGAGTGAATATGGACTCGAACTGCAAATGGGGACTACAACTGAAACACAGAAACCTAGAAATGATGGCAGAAAAAGAACAAACAGTCCATCCAGTCTGCCCAGCAAATCATAAAACGAAAAACTGTATGTCGGTACCTTTCCAAATCATAAAGATATCATCCATGTAAAGAAGTCCCAGGGGGAAAAAATGTTTAAAGGAGGATGAATATATATAGGTGGATTCAAAATGAGATGTATAGAGGCAAGCGATGGAGGGTGGCACTCATTGTATAGAGGCAAGCGATGGAGGGTGGCACTCATTGCAGTACCTCCGACCAGTTGATAGTATGTATCAAGAAAGACAAAATAATTCTGTGTAAGAGCCAGACATGTGAGAGTTACCAGGAAGGATGTAGGAACCCAGCAAGAGGGTAGATACCACAATAATGGCAACTTCCTCAGGAATATTAGAATATAAAGTTACTACATCCAAAGTAATCAGGAAAAAAGGATGAGGAAGAAAAGATACTGTTTCCAATATAGTAATGATATGGCTAGTATCACGTACATGTGAGGTGATCTGGGACATGAACGGACGAAGAAACATCAACAAATTTTGATAGTGGTTCCAAAATAGAGTTAATGCTGGCTACAACAGGACAGCCAGTGACTAATGGACTTTAGGGAGGATATAAAAGGTGGCAACTACTGGATGTTTTTCTGTAAGGAAGGAAGTTGCACAAGATGTAAGAAAAGTGCTTTCCTGCATGAGGGAGGAAATTGTGGAAGCAAGTGCAGTAATGGGATCACCTGATAGGGGCCTATAATACTAGGAGTCAGATAATTGTTAACCTCTGTGATTAGGCTAAGAGGTCTAAAATGACAATGCCACCTCCATTATTGGCTAGGTTAATGACAATGTTAGGATCAGTTGATAAAGATCGCATTGCAAGACATTCTGCCTTGGAGAGATTAAAATGTTGGTGAGCAGGGATAGACTCAAGATGTGAAAGGTCTGGCATAATAGCATTTTCAAATGCTGCAATTTGGGGGTCCCAGTGGGCACCAACTAGATCTCTTAGAAACAACAGTTGGATCCGGAGGAGAACATGTTGTGGTGGAAGATAAGAACAATTTCAGCTTAAGTAGGCGCTGGGTCTCCTTGAGTCAGATCCATCACACCTCATTGAGCTCATTGCTAAATACATCAACACGGACGCCCCAGCTATCATCTTGGGAGACTTCAACCTCCACATTAACTCGACTCCTCTCTCCTCCAATTGCGAAGCCCTACTATCTTCCTTCAAAGCCATGTGTTTCAATCAAATTATCAACAGTCCCACGCACAAAGCTGGTCACACATTGGATCTCATCTTCATATATTCAGGCCTCACCCAAACGTCCCCACCATAGGCTCCCCAATCCTTTGGTCTGACCATTGGCTGATCACTACTGACCTCGCGATCTCGGAAAACATAGCCCCCCCCTCCCCAAAACAACAATCCACTTCAGGAAATCCTGCTCCTTGGACGACCTAAGTACCCACCTTTCAACAGAACTAGTTAACCTCGCGCTGTCTGATGCAAATTCGGCCCTTGTCTCCTGGTTCAACATCACTAACAAAGTGGCAGATAAAATATGCCCCCTAACGACAAAAGATTTAAGAACAACAAACCCTGGTTCACACCAGAACTGAAAAAATTCAAACAAGACCTAAGACGCAAAGAACACTTATGGCGCAGGAATCCCTCCGCAACCTCTTTATTGACCTTCAAAACAGCCATGCACAACTACAGAAACATTATCCTCCGCATAAAGAGAGATTTCTATGCCCGCAAAATTCATAACTTCTTCTTCGACGCCAAGGCATTGTTCTCTTACGTCGCAGATATTACACAGTCGGCCTCCCCTGCCATCCCAGACGACCAAGCCCAATTTCAATTCTTTGACAAAAAAATCTCCAATCTCATAGCACCTCTCACCTCCGCCAAGATCCAGCCACCTCCCCCTTACACCCCCAACAACTGCCAGAAAGCAATATTTGATTCATTCGAACCCACTTCTCCCTTCAAAATAGAAATCATGCTAAAGAAGATGAAACCCTCTTCTCAGCCGATGAATCCCATCCCCTTAAAACTACTGATCAGCATCCCAGAAACAATTTCTAAACCACTCGCAGAAATTATCAACTGTTTTCTATCACAAGGATTAGTACCAGATTCTCTAAAACTCGCCTCTGTTAAACCATTACTAAAGAAACCCAATCTGAATCCTTCTGATCCTGCTAACTTTCGACCCATCGCCAACCTCCCATTTATTGCCAAACTCATGGAGAAAACTGTCAACAACCAGCTCTCAGATTACCTTGACGAACACAAGATCCTCACCCCAGCTCAGTTTGGATTCCATAAATCGCTGAATACTGAATCCCTTTTAATCTCGCTCACGGACAGTATCCTCTTGGGCCTTGATAAAAAAACAACTTTTCTGCTGGTGTTGCTCAATATTTCAGCAGCTTTCAACACTGTGAATCACTCCATTCTCATCAACCGTCTATCAGACATCGGCATATCAGGAACAGCCCTCAATTGGTTCAAGTCCTTCCTCTGCAATAGGAGCTTCAAGGTCAGAATAAGTAACAAAGTATCTCCCCCCGTCAGGTCAACTCTTGGTGTCCCGCAAGGATCCTCTCTCTCCCCTACTCTTTTTAACATCTATCTCCTCCCTCTCTGCCAACTCCTCACAAATCTAAAGGTAACGCACTTCATTTACGCCGATGATATGCAGATCCTCATTCCTGTGACTGAATCTATCTCCAAAACCCTCAACTTCTGGAACGGTTGCCTACAGTCCATCAACCTCCTCCTCACCAGCCTTAACTTAGTACTTAACACTGCCAAAACTGAACTCCTGCTCATCTCTCAGGATGACAAAGATCTGGCAGTCAGCAACCTCCTTTTGCCACACACGACCTCCATCACCCATGTGAGAGACCTCAGCGTAACTCTGGATAACAATCTGAACCTAAAAAAATTTATCAATAACACAACAAAGGAATGTTTCTACAAACTACAAATCCTAAAAAAACTGAAACCCCTCCTACACTCACATGACTTCCGCACGGTACTCCAAGCCATCATACTCTCAAAAATAGACTACTTCAATGCCCTCCTTCTCGGCCTTCCCGGGAATACCACCAGACCCCTACAGATGCTACAGAACTCTGCCGCAAGGATCCTGACCAACACCAACAGAGGACAGCATGTGACCCCTGTCCTCAAAAAGTTACACTGGCTCCCCATTAAATTCAGAATCCTCCACAAAGTACTAACGCTGATACACAAGACCATTCATATGCAGACCACTCTCAATCTAAATATCCCTCTTTGACCTTACACGTCCTCCAGACCAATCAGAACAGCGTACAAAGGTACCCTCTATGCACCCCCCTACCAAGTCCTCTCTCAGGAAACGCGCTCTCTCCACTGCCGGGCCTGCACAATGGAACTCTCTCCCCCCTGACCTTCGCCAAGAATCATGCCAGCGGACGTTCAAGAAAAAGCTTAAGACGTGGCTTTTCAGACAAGTCTTTCCCTAAAGAACTGAAGCCATGACCTTCCTCTACTGTTAATCGCTCATTACTCTATGGTTTTATGTTTATATGCTGTTAAATGTGCAATAATCAATTGTTTTCTGTTTATATGCTGTCTATATGATTATCAACTACCTCCACCATTATTTCGTGACCATCCTTTCTTTTTTGATGTTAAACCCTGTTTAAAACCACCCTGTTTGATGTATTTCTAACCTTGGTTCAATGTAAACCAACGTGATATGTCTTTTCAGGAACGTCGGTATAGAAAAGCCTTTAAATAAATAAATAAATAAATAAATAAATAAATGATATACAAGTACATGTGTGAAAGGCGTCATATGAGACTGAAGGCACAAAAGACAATCCACATTTTAGAACCTGTAACTCATAAGAGGAGGTCTGTTGGATAGGTTGAAGATTGGCAGAGTATAATTACTATTATTTATTGCCATGGATTCATCATTCGTTGCTGATAGGACCGTGTGATGCAAACAGGACGTTCCGGACTGCATTGGTGAGTATGGCCACGAGGCCAAAGGTGCTGTTGTGGGGCCATAAACTGCTGCTGATCTAAAAAAGGAGCTGTAAAGTCCAAGGTAGAGGAAGATGTAGGAGCGGAAGGATATTGTTCTTCACCCAAGGAGTTGTCCAAAGAGGACTGATTGAAGGTGATCTGTTTACGTTTTGAGCATTGAGGAGACATCCAAGGGTAAATAGACCCTTTTGAATAGTCTGTGGCATCCCGTTGGAACTTCTTACATTTGTTAGCTTTAACATCAGAATTAATCTTCTCAAGATTATCCTTATCAATAGCTGCCACCGAAATACTTAATATATTTCATATTTGATATTTATTTATTTATATACCATCATTCTGAAATTAACAATCATGACTGTTTACAATAAAAAACATTGTATAAAACCTAAAATTAAATACATTCAAATACAAAATGGTTTATTTATATTTAAAACAAAATAGCTACAATAAAAAAATATTTTTTGTTGTTTCTTCCAACCTGCAACTTCTGTTTGTCTTAGTCAGCATATGTTAAACTAAACATCCATGTCTTAAGATCTTTTTGCAATTTCTTGCTATCTTTCTGTACACGTAGATCAACCAGCATTGTGTTCCAAAGTTTTGGTCCAGAAGTTGAGAGTGCCCTTTCTCTGACTTCACTTAAATGTGCACCATGCACTATTGGAATTTGGAGTAGGCAATCAGCCATTCTGAGTTATTGTTATAGATCAATTGTGAAAGATGGCAAGTACTTTATATTATGACCTAAATTTAATTGGCAACCAGTGTAATGACCTTAAAATAGAAGTAATATGGTCGTATTTTTTATTACCTGATAGTATTCTAGCTGTTGCATTTGTAACAACTGAAGTGGATAGATTGTGTTTGTGGGTAAACTGTCCTAAAGTTATCATGTAAGAGAAGAGGCTTTGGACATTTTTAAGATATATAACTTGAAATTACCATTTTTTATCTTTTGGCTAATTTGTTTTTTCATTGACTGATTGCTGTCAATTACAATGCTTAGGTCATAGCCATGATCACTTAATTCTAATTTTTTTCTGATCACTCATTGTTGCTGTTGGTATTGGGGATATAACTGGAATTTTCCTGTTTAATAGGATTATTTCTGTCTTTTGTGTATTTATGACTAATCTCATAGGTTTCAATAATTGCTTAACTGATGTAAAATATATCTCAATTTTAGTGAGTTATCCATCTTGCTTATTTCACACATTTATTCCTATATCTTGTCACTTTGTGTGTGAACCTTTTACTCCACCAACATCCACTGCAAAGGCAAAAATAAACCTTCCTAGACTCAAGATAAGCTATCAAAAGAAGAACAAGGCACCACCTCTATGGGGGAACATTTTTGCTGGCCAGAACTCTGTATTGATTACCTTATGGTCAGGATACTAGACAGGAACTTCAAAACTACCCAAGAATGCAAAGCATTTGAAATCTAAATGATCAAGCAGATGACATCTGAAGAAGGGACTTATGAGGGCTTGAAGACTCACAAACATTATCATCTTTGTATAATTTTTATGTTAGTCCAATAAACATTATCACAGCCTGCAAAGGAAACACCAAAACATGAGAGTGAAAGTCTTGGAACAGACTGGTGAGTCCTACCTTCTTGGCTGTCAAAATGGTTCTCCATGGAATTAGGATCATTGCTAAGGGACTCCAGATGATGTTGGAGGGACTGCAATTCCTCCTCCAGGTTTGGACGATCAGGATCAAAGAGATTACTTTTTTCCACCACTTCATTGATTCGTTCCAACAGTTGAGTGACCCTGGGTAAGGAGAGGGTATGAATGACAATATAGACCACATTAACCATTAAATGAACCAGCTTGCAAATGAAGTTTTAAGAACATAAGAACATAAGAAATTGCCATGCTGGGTCAGACCAAGGGTCCATCAAACCCAGCATCCTGTTTCCAACAGAGGCCAAACCAGGCCACAAGAACCTGGCAATTACCCAAACACTAAGAAGATCCCATGCTACTGATGCAATTAATCACTAACCAACCTCTTTCCCTTCTCAAAAATACTCCAACTAGAACATACAAGGGAATGTTTACTCGGTGGTAATCTTGTACGGAGGTTATTCAATGAGGGTAACCGATTTGCAGTTATCCTCTCATGAACCTCCGTCTATTATTAAATTGAACAATATCTCACGAATATCTCAAGCACAATAGGCGTCGCTCGTGAGACAAAAGAAGCTACACACAAGTTTACTACACGCTGTGAACCCAGTATCGGACACAGCATACTCTCCCATAGTCCCTGAAGCAGGCACACTGTGCCGAAACATGGCCCGTGTCGGACAAGCAGCTCCGTACCCATAAAACACCGCAGAGGCGACGTCCCGATAAGTATGAAACAAGATACTAGTGGGGCGGAAAAGCAGCAGGGGAGAAGGGATTTTTAGAAAAATTGGAAACTTCAAAAAATTAATAAAAAGAGTTCGTGAGATATTGTTCAATTTAATAAAAGAATAATAGACGGAGGTTCATGAGAGGATAACTGCAAATCGGTTACCCTCATTGAATAACCTCCGTACAAGATTACCACCGAGTAAACATTCCCTTGCATGTTCTAGTTGGAGTACTGATGCAATTAATAGCAGTGGCTATTCCCTAAGTAAACTTGATTAATAGCCGTTAATGGACTTCTCCTCCAAGAACTTATTCAAACCTTTTTTGAACCCAGCTACACTATTTATTTGTTTATTTATTTGAGTTTTTTTCTATACCGGCATTCACGGAGTTCGTATCATGTCGGTTTACATAAAACAAGGGGTGATCAATAAATTATAAACGTACATAACTATAACATGAGAGTATACATTTGCAAAATATAACAAATTATAACAAGTGCGCAGAAAAAAGCAGTTACAATAAAACAAGGATGGTTCTAACTGGGAGTTGAAGAAGAGGATGATAGAAGTTTAACAAGAAGTTTAACAAGAAGTAGAACGTGCAGTGGTTGGTAAGTCTGTATCAGTTTAGTGGGTGATAATCAGTCTTGCTGTGTTTGGTGGGAGAGCATCAGTCAGGATCCGGAAAGGCTTTCTTGAACAGCCATGTCTTAAGTCTCTTTCTGAAGGTTGGAAGACATGGTTCCTGTCGTAATTCTAAGGGGATTGAGTTCCATAGTGGGGGACCTGCTGTAGAGAAGGCCCTGTCTCTCAGTGTTATATGTTGGGTGGTATTGGCGTGTGGTACCTGTAGATATTCTCTGTACGCTTCTCTGGTGGGTCTGTTGGAGAAAACTGCACTAACCACATCCTCTGGCAACAAATTCCAGAGCTTTATTGTGCGTTGAAGTGAAAAAGAATTTTCTCTGATTAGTCTTAAATGTGCTACTTGCTAACTTCATGGAATGTCCCCTAGTCCTTCTATTATTCAAAAGTGTAAATAACTGAGTCACATCTACTCGTTCAAGACCTCTCCTAATCTTAAAGACCTCTATCACATCCCTCCTCAGCCATCTCTTCTCCAAGCTGAACAGCCCTAACCTCTTCAGCCTTTCCTAATAGGGGAGCTGTTCCATCCCCTTTATCATTTTGGTTGCCCTTCTCTGTACCTTCTCCATCGCGACCAGAATTGTACACAGTACTCAAGGTGCAGTCTCACCAAGGAGCGATATAGAGGCATTATGACATTTTGCGTTCTATTAACCATTCCCTTCCTAATAATTCCTAACATTCTGTTTGCTTTTTTGACTGCTGCAGCACACTGAGCCAACGATTTTAAAGTATTATCCACTATGATGCCTAGATCTTTTTCTTGGGTGGTAGCTCCTAATATGGAACCTAACATCGTGTAACTACAGCAAGGGTTATTTTTCCCTATATGCAACACCTTGCACTTGTCCACATTAAATTTCATCTGCCATTTGGATGCCCAATCTTCCAGTCTCGCAAGGCCCTCCTGTAATGTATCACAGTCTGCTTGTGATTTAACTACTCTGAATAATTTTGTATCATCCGCGAATTTGATAACCTCACTCGTCGTATTCCTTTCCAGATCATTAATATATATATGAAAAGCACCGGTCCAAGTACAGATCCCTGAGGCACTCCACTGTTTACCCTTTTCCACTGAGAAAACTGACCATTTAATCCTACTCTCTGTTTCCTGTCTTTTAACCAGTTTGTAATCCATGAAAGTACATCACCTCCTATCCCATGACATTTTAGTTTTCGTAGAAGCCTCTCATAAGGGACTTTGTCAAATGCCTTCTGAAAATCCAAATACACAACATCTACCAGTTCACCTTTAGCCACATGTTTATTAACCCCTTCAAAAAAATGAAGCAGATTTGTTAGGCAAGACTTCCCTTGGGTAAATCCATGTTGACTGTGTTCCATTAAATCATGTCTTTCTATATGCTCTACGATTTTGATCTTGAGAATAGTTTCCACTATTTTTCCCAGCACTGAAGTCAGGCTCACTTGTCTATAGTTACCCGGATCGCCCCTGGTGCCTTTTTTAAATATTGGGGTTACATTGGCCACCCTCCAGTCTTCAGGTACAATGGATGATTTTAATGATAGGTTACAAATTTTAACTAATAGATCAGAAATTTCATTTTTGAGTTCCTTCAGTACCCTAGGATGCATACCATCCAGTCCAGGTGATTTGCTCCTCTTTAGTTTGTCAATCTGGCTTACTATATCTTCCAGGTTCACAGTGATTTCGTTCAGTTCGTCTAACTCATCACCCCTGAAAACCATCTCCGGAACTGGTATCTCCCCAACATCCTCATTAGTAAACACAGAGGCAAAGAATTAATTTAGTCTTTCTGCAATGGCCTTATCTTCCCTAAGAGCCCCTTTAACCCCACGGTCATCTAATGGTCCAACTGACTCCCTCACAGGTTTCTTGCTTTGGATATATTTTAAAAAGTTTTTATGAGTTTTTGCCTCTATGGCCAACTTCATTTCAAATTCTCTCTTCGCCTGTCTTATCAATGTTTTACACTTAACTTGACAAGGCAGAACAGAAGGTGCCACTAGTAATTTAAATATATGAGCCCTAATGATATAGAACTGCAACAAGAGGAACACTAAAGGAACAATAACTGCTGCTAATGCCAAAAAGCTAGATCTTGATTGGGCAATTATCCAGAGCACAAAAAAAATCCCCATAGGCACGGTATCCTGATCAAAAGGTCAAGAGGCCAGTACTGAAAAACAAAGAAAGCTGTACATTATACCTCAGGCACCATAACAGGGCTGTGTGGGTGGTGGGAAGGGTTACTGGATAAGACAGGGGATATAGCATGTCCAGTCTTGACCATAGTAGCAAAGCTATTGGGGGGGGGGGGGGCAGCAGTAAATTCAGGATAGGCCTCAGGCACTATAGCAGAGCCATTGAAAAGTGAGAGGACACTGGAGTGGGACAGAAGGTTAGATCGCGAACACAATAAAAGAATTGGGGGGGGGGGGGCACTGCAGGGACTAGAGCAGGTCAAGAATAAGATGCTTTGCCAGAACTGGACATTTACCTAGACTAGGGTAGCAAGAGTCAATGCAGATCCAGATTTTGGTTTCCTGGTAGGACTACAGAAGAGAGCTTTTAAATCCATGACACTACATAGCAACAAACTAATATAAATGGTCATCAATTTCTTTAAAGAAAAACGGATGAGTGCATCAGTGTATTAGACAGGAATTCAATGACTTAGGTTCTGAGTAGTTTAGGAAGAGCAGATAGATGTGATGGAGATCAGTAACAGATCTGAGACTTGTAGGGCAGTTAGCAATCTAGCATCTTAATTTATTGCTGCATTCTTGGTTTAGATTTAGATTTACTCTGCTGGGTGAGGAGTGGTTTTTACACTTCTCTTCGCTCTGCTGTTTTGAGGGCTGGATTTAAAATTGGGGTGCCCATAGCTAAATGGGGTGGTCCCCCGCACCCAAGGCTAGCAAATATGCCAAGGACACAGAACTGGCCAGATCCTTCCTTTTCTTGATGTCCCCACTCTTACGTCATAGTTGCAGTGCCACTTCTTATAGAGTGGCATCAGCCCCACAACAGCAGCAACTCCAACAAGAAAATTCAGGATGGGGCTTATGAATCATTACCCGCTGACAAGCCCTATGGTGGCCCCAACCCTTCACATGGGTTTCTATGGAACTGGAAGCTTTTATGAGGAGAGGACAGGGCCACTGCTGGACCTTTCAAGCACACGAGGGCTTTAAGGCCCCATGCTGAGTTTTATTGTCAGAGTTGCTGCCACAGTGGAATTGGCACTGTGGCAGCAGCAACAGGCCTCGATGACGGCATGGCAGCACTGGCACTCTGGCACCTGTGAAAATTTGGCACTGGAGACAGTTGTCTATGTCTGAATCTGGGCCTGTTAGCTGTAACCATATCTATCCTCTTGCTTCCTTGATCCTCTGTGCCCATGAGACATGCCATCACTGCGTAAGAGGCAGCATGGAGCTGTGTGGTCCCTACCTCATTTTACCTCTCCCTTCACTTCAGTGCAAGCAAAGTGCAACTCCCCCGTAACTCTCCCCAGACACAGTGAAAGCAGGGCAGCCAGTGCAGTGTAACAGATGCTAAGTTCAGACAAGGCTCAGCACATTATATAGCCCTCTAAAGAGACCTCGGAAGTAGGAGAGAAGCATTCAGATAATCAACTCTTCACACAAGGAGTGGCCCCCAAACTATGGCCCTGTCATCCAGCTTCCAGCAGCAATGGCAGAAAGAGCTTGATCCAGTCCAGAGTAGTGATGACAACAGGAGCTTGATCTGGCCTCAAGTGATGGCGGTGGGAGTGCATTCTACCACTATCACCAGTTCAGATACTTGAAATCAGAAGTGTAAATGGCAGCGAGTCAGAGTGGTGTGGACATGGCATGCTGGTGCAAGGCCACCACCGACTGGCTGCATTATGCACTGCTGGCATTAGTGCTGCTTGTGTAGGTGTAGCCATTTGGGCCAATGACAGGGAGAGGAGCTGCAGGACAGCCTTAAGGAGTTTTCAGCCACAATGGAAGGTGGAGCAGGCCATGGTGAGAAAGGCACAGGTGGTACTGAGTTTGGGTTTTGCAGGGCTGCCAGAGAAAGCCAAGTAAGGAGGTTGGTTCCTGGAACTCCCAACCCTGCTGTCATCTCTTTGTATCACAATAAAGTCACAAATATACTATGGTACTTTTCAATTAGGCATACCCTCATTTATGGGCTGATGCACACTTCCGCCTACCGGCGTTTTTTGCTTTTAGGTACAACTGCCAACTTGGCTGCCCGTTTAAAGTACGATCATAGGGTTACCCATTTTTTTAAAGAAAAGTCCATATATTTACGCCGCACAGATTAAGCGCTACATGGAAAATTTTTTTTTTCTTTTTTTCTACTTTTTTACCGCCCTTTTGGTCTTTTTTTCTTTTTTCCTTTTTTCAAATTTTCAAACAAGTCTCTTTGTTCAACTTTTTGTTAAAAAGAGTAAATCCACTTATCTTTTCAGTGGACTAGCAGTAGTCCCGAAAGCTCAACTGCACGCCGCTTTGCTAGCTTGCCCCGCTTTGCTAGCTTGCCCCGGGCTTCCTGCAGAAGCCCTGCCTTCATCATCCTGATCTCACTTGCCTGTTCATGTTGGAGGGACCTTATTGAACCAGTATTCCCCTAAAGGGGTCCTCTACCCTTGCTCATTCTTCTAAAAAAAATTCTCCCCAGCTGAATGCAACTACGGCATCGGAGATAGGGTTCTTCTTGCAATCAAACTAGCACTTGAGTAGTGGCACCACTGGCTAGAAGGTGCTCAACATCATACTACCATCTACACTGATCATAAGAATTTGCAGTACCTCCATCACGCTCGATGACTGAATGCACAACAGACTCACTGGTCCCTGTTTTTTGTATGCTTTGATTTTGAACTGAAGTATCACCTGGCTCATAAAAACATCCGGCAGAAGCACTCTTTCACTCATTCCAGGTGGAGGACATCAAAGAACCTCCTGAAAAAATACTTAGAAACCAGCCACCAACATTCTAGACAATCTGCTAAAGGACATCCATACCCTATGTTCCATGAAACCGAGACACTCGAGGTGGGGGGGAGGAATTTAAGAGTGGGGATACTGTTGGTTTCGGCAGCTTGTGGTCCTCTCCCACAAGCTGCTACACTTCCCATCTGCAGGAGTCCCCAGTACTGGGGCAGGCCCCCCGGAAGAGCACACGGCAGACCATCACACCCGACAAGGCCCAACGCGCCACAAGCGGAAGATGCCGCCAACTCCAACAAGGCTGCCCCTAGGCACATCTGTGCCTGACTTGCCTTAATCCCCCATGGCGCCCCCTGATAACATCAGGAGGCTCTGCCTAAAAAAGGTTTCCTTGGCAGCATTTCCTTGCCTCGGCAATGGATCATCTACCTCCTCGGTAGAGTTGTTGGCACAGCCAGAGTCCTGCCTTCAGTTACATCCACAGTTTGTCTTCGGCCCCAGCCATGGCCACAGTTCATCTTCAGCCTCAGCCACAGTTAGTCTTCACCCTCAGCCTCAGCCAGTCTTCACCCTCAGCCACATGCTTGTCTTCAGTCTTCATCCACTGCAACGTGTAGCCACCTTTTTGCCATTGGCCCACTTCACCTCCTGTTGCCCTTTTCCTCATCCTCTCTTCATCAGAGACATTCTCCTAAGATCTGCTAGCCCCGGAATCCAAGGGCTCAACCTGCAGGGAAAGGGGCTGATAAAGGTGAAGCTCCAGTCTGTCTCTGCTCCGCCCCTGCCAGTCGGCAGTGAGGATGTCCTGGGCCTTCCCAGTAGATGGCATCAACTTCACTCCAACACAAGGGTCCACAACTCCAAACAGGTTTTGTACATATTGCCTGTTTAATTCCTTCTTTTGAGATGAGAGCTCTGGTCAAGTGAGTTTGGACTTGATGTTCCATTGTGTCGGGGGGTCCAGATAATATATGAGGACCTACTTCACCAATATTAAAAACGGCTTGTTTTGATGCAGTGCTTAGTCTTCTTTTTTGGGCACTATGTATTGGTTATTTTTCTGGACAGCACAGGCTTTTACTATGCTTCCTTTTACTCATCAGGCTTTTGCGCTAACAGCTCTGGTTACTTACAATCCAGACCTTAGGTCTCAGCATTTTGGCTATTCAAGACCCAATATTTCAACTTGTTGATGTACTTAACTTTCACATCTCGGCTAGTGTTTGCATGCGCTTCTAACCCACAAACAGGATTTCACAATGTTTGCTTTCAGAGTGCATTCTCATTGCCTGGGCTACATGCACAGCTCTTTGTGAGGGAGGAGCCTTTCACCACAGCATAAGACCTCAGGACTGCCGCTTATTTCTATTCTTATAAAAGACTGTGTATTGCCTGCACTCTTTTGAGATTAAGGTGAACTGCTGCACTGTTTATTTTTGTTTGCATTTCTTGTCCTGAAATGAAAGCCGATGGCCTTTTTGTTTGTTTAATTTCACTGTAAATAAAGAGCACTGAGCACTGTAGCCAGAGTCTACTGGTTGTTTCCTCTGGCTGTACCCAAGCCAATGACCACTCAAGCTACCACACTCTTACTATGCTGGTTTTTTGTTTTTCAACTTTTATGGACAGATCAGTTACACTTATTGAGATTCGGGATCAATGCAGCAAATGCTTGTCAGACTTCCTTTCAGTTATTTATGCTCACCATCGTACAGTGAGCATAACTATCTAAAAGTCTTCTGTGGTGCCAGACTTTTCTATGTGGTGCTTGGGTTTTTTCATTCTGCTGTCCAACTAAACTTACACTGATTAGTACCTCCTTTTAGGTTCCGATGGCTATCCCACTAAGAGTATACGGGTCTGATAAGATACATTAGGCAAGGCAATGAAGCAGCAACTTAATACTTGGATGGTAGTCGACCCATTGCTAAGGCGAGGAATGAGTGTCAACATCTTTTATATAGGTCCTGTTGTCTGATATCATCAGGTACTACAACTCTTTTCCCACCATAAGTCCTTTAAATTGCACAAGTCCCATGTACTCATCTCTTAGTGCATTGGAAGGAAAAAGAAGAAGCAGCATTAACTAGCTGAAAGATGGAAGAGTAACATTGCACCAGGAAACCAGTCAGAAGCCTGGATGAGTGCTTTTTCCTGGGCTGTCAGTTGGCTGTGACCGATCCTGGGCTTTGGGTTCTGAGAGTTGATGTCATTGGAAGCAGGATGCCAAGGGGATGGTGCGTTGAGACTTGTGCTCCCGCATCCTCTCCTGAGTCTGTGGTCTATATGTCTGGTCAGAGCAATGAGACCGTCTAGTGAAGTAGAAAGTTCCCGGCTGCAAGCTCGTCTTTATGCAGCCTGCTAGGCCTTGCAGGAATATGGCCTTGAGGCTATCTTTGCCCCAGTTCAGTTCCAAGGCAAGCATTCTAAACTCAATGACATACGCTGAAAGGATACAAAAAACAGGGAGTATTATAACCCCTCTGTATAAAGGTCAATACTATCCCACAATAACAGAGGTAACCAATAATTAATCCAATATTATTCATAAAATATTTATTACAATATGTTCCTACATATAAAGACTAACAAAAATTTATCAAATGTTTAATACCTATTTTCAACATACAATCTTGCTGCAAAAAATCAGCATAATTATGAAACGACCCAAATACATCAAGTGTACATTGTTACCCCAACAGCAGAACAACACACCTACCCCTCATACAGCTTAAAAAAAAAATCATAACCACACTTCACATACATACACATCCACACCCACACAATTTACATTCTAAAACACTAGCAAAAAATGCAACTTCCCAATTAACCAGATTAAAAATAGTTACATATAAAGACCCAATTCAACAAACTACATGCAACTATACCAACTATTCCCAACAAGGACCCTCGTTTCACCCATAAGGGCTTCTTCAGGGGATACTCTTCACACAATTGTCACCCTTACAGTGAGGATATGAGGGGTAGGTGTGTTGTTCTGCTGTTCGGGTAACAATATACACTTGATGTATTTGGGATGTTTCATAACTATGCTTATGTTTTTGTGACAAGATTGTATATTGAAAATAGGTATTAAAAATTAAAAATATATTTTTATTAGTCTTTATATATAGGAACATATTGTAATAAATATTTTATGAACAATACTGGAATAATTGGTAACCTCTGTTATTGTGGAATAATACTCTGAAAGGGTCCAGACACCCTGGCAGATCTGTAGCGGGTCGGAGGCTTGGGTGGTATTCCTTCCTGGTTCATTAAAAATGAACTTCCCTCACCATCAAAAATGGAGAAAGCTAGCCAGGTTCTGAAGTATGGGATCTTTGCATTCCCAAGGAGGGGAAGTCCATACCAAGGTAGTGCCATTCAAGAGAGAGATTTTGGTCCGGTTTTCAGGGAACATCGCAGCCTGTAGCTGGAAGTGCATCTGGCACTGGTTGATAAAGCCACAGCATTGTCTAGGCCCCCCCATGAAACGTGGGGGTGGCAGTATCTGCGGTAGGGGTCAGGTGGTGGCCAGTGGTACTTGAGGAAGTGGAGTCGGTCTTGGTGTGGGTTGCTGCCTCAGGATATCCACTGTGACAGCCAAAGTCTCCAGGGCTGCGGTGACCTGATTAAGCATCTGTTGCTGCTCCTATAGGTGCTGCGCCAAACCCGAAATTGCTTGTAGTGAAGCTTGGGCTTCTCAGCAAACTGTCAGAGTTGTGGACCCAGCGGTAAGGTTGATGCCGCCTACTGGGAAGGCCTAGTAGGTCCTCACTGCCAACAGGCAGAAGATGATGCCGAGACTTGATTGAAACTTTGGCTTTACCAGCCCCTTTCCCCTGGGGTTGAGCCTTTTGGTGGCCCAGCTGGCTAGCCTAAAGACCTGGCTTCTTAATCAAGATGTTACGTGGTTGATATTGAAAAGGGAACAAGTGGATATGGTTAGTCTCGCCATGCTCCCTTTCTTACCTTCGGGCTCCCCTCTTTGCCAACAGGTATGTTAGACTAGCCCTATTTTGCTGCATACTCTACAGATTTGGTAGCAGATACTGAAATTCCTGAAGGTTAGATTAGAGGCCCTTTCTCCCATTGTGCCAATCTGTGCAAACTCTCTTCTCTTTGGCTGCACCTTCCTTCCTGTCTTCAAAGAGTAGACGGCTAAAGGCTTGGTTTTTATAGCTCAACTGTGGGAAGAATGTGGTTTTCAGATATTACAGAACTTTGAGGAGGAGTACGAGCTTAACCTAGGTTCCTACTCTTTCTATATGCAACTGTTCCAGGTCTTAGAAGGCCATTTTGACCTGACTAAGCCTCTCCATCCTCTAAATGAGATAGAAGCTTTTTTCAATAGATCCAGAGGCTTTCTCTAAAGGTATCACTATAATTTACCAAGGAATCCTTACTGCTAAATTTGGATTGGACACCCCTTCCTCCTTAATTGATGCTTGGAATGCAGACTTGGGTATAACTCTAAATTCTAATGCTTGGAAGACTATTTGGTCCTCTGCCTTTTATAGTTCTATAGGTGTAAGACATGTAGAGCTTATGGTTAAACTGCTCCATAGAACACATCATACTCCCAGTTTTTATACAAAACTCCTCTCTGATGTAGACCCTGCTTGCTGGAAGAGTATATATGGACATATGTGGTGGTACTGTCAGGGGGGTCCAGTATTTATGGTCACAGGTTGCACAAGAAATAGCTGATACCTTGGGCTTCCCAATTCATGTCAAGGCACTGTTGGGAATTTGGGAGGAGTCTTTAATTCTGATGAAATACAGATCCTTGGTTGGGCAATTATTGTTAGCAGCCTGCTTCACCATAGCTACTTTTTGGAAATGTAATCCTAACATGGAGTACTGGCAAACTCTGATCCACAATATAGTGGTTCTTGAAAAACTTCGCTATGCTCTTAAAGAGGAAAATTTCAAATATGATGAAATTTGGAGATCTTGCCATCAGTTCTATTATTTTTCATGAATGCCATATCCTTTTAATGTACACTTCTGGGACTTAGTAACATCATATAATACTTTGCTCATGCTGCTAATTTTTGTTAAATCTTGACCTGATTTTTTAATTTTCTGTACTTTTGTAATACTGTTCTTGTCCATTTGCTGCTCAGTTTGATTCTACTGTTGTTGTATGCCATGAAAAACCTTAAAATAAAGAGTTTAAAAGAAATTAAAATATTTTAAGAACCCCAAGTCTTCTCTTCTCCAGGATAACATGGTCAGTGCTACCGAGTGGTCTGGCACCTTCAACATACATATTGAGATACTACCAACAGCATTACCTTATTATTAAATACAAGCTATACAGCTGTAGGTGCTTTCTAATAAACATTTTGCATTTTACTGTAAAAAGTGTTTAAAGGAAAAGTTCCCCCACTGTTCACAGCAAATCTGTACAAAGGCCTTTTTCTTGACCGAGCAAACACTGTACCAGAGTTAAGGGCAAGTCAGTAAATCATAGTAGCACAGAAAACTATTTCTTGCCAGCACATAGGAACCTTGAGGCTCACCTTGTCTATCCAATTGCCCTCTGTCTATTGTGGAACTGCAGACCTTATCTGATCTCTGGTCTTCTCCTCCCATTGCCTTTTCTACCAACAACCAAGCAGGCTTGAATTCTGTCACCTACAACCTCTAATGGTAGGTGAATCCAGACAGCCACTGCCCTCTCAGTAAAGAATACCCAAGTGGAAAGTTCCAATTGGCTAAAAAGAAACCTGTTCTTTATGGAGGTCATTTTCAAGAAAACCCACCCAGGTGTAATGTCCATGGGTACTCTGCACCTACAGAGTCTGCATGCATTTTCCCTTTGAAAATTGCCCATGGCTGCAAATGACCCACAGTCTTTGCACCTGCTTTTCATAGTGGAGTAAAGCTGACTGGAAAATAGCACTCATACATTTGAAAATGCAATGTAGGCACAGTATTCCCCAATCCTGTTCAAAGCACGTTCCCGAGAATACCTCCCCTTAATCCGGCTAAACATATGCATGCTATGGAACCCTGTTAAGAATGGTGAATTTTCAGACAGCCTTTTTACCCAGGTAAATTGATATTTGCTTTTGAAAATTGTGAGAAACTCCCACATCCTCGGAAGTTTGTTTTGTAGAGGTTCAAAATCTCATATTACAAAATGCGCGTTTCTCCAATGAAAGAATCATATACTCTATTTTGTTTTCCACAGCCAGACCCTCTACAGATCCCTTTCTTTTCCAGGTGATGGGAAAATGAGTGACACATGTCAATTAATTTCATATATTCCTTGAATCAGGATTTTCTTTTTTATTTAATCAAAATAAAAAAAATGACTGATTTTAAGGGGAAAATATAAGAAAAATATTTTAAAAGTTTTTAATTTTATAAACTATTTTAAAACAATGAAACAAAAGATACAAAGTCTAGAGCAAGTAAAACACCATCTAGTGGATGGCCCTACCTAGGGTGGTCAACTTTCCAAAGCTCTTTAATTGTCATTTTGCAGTGAGACTGAGGAACTTAATAGAATGAGCTAAAGCAGATTAATTACTTTAATGATTTTTTTAAGAGGACAGAACAGAAAAAAAATAGTAGCTCTAAAGAAATCACTAAAATATTTTTGTAACTGCTTTTTTTCTCACCTCCCAACAGTTTTTCCATTCTTTTCTTCTTCCTCATCCCAGAGTCTATTTATCTCATATTTTTTGTCTTCTTTTCTCCCTTTGCCCCTTCTTTCTAACACACACACATTGAAAACTCCAATTAAATCTTCATTCCAATTGCGGTTCTCTCCTTTCCCTATACCTACAATCAGAAGTTAGAGCCAAATCCATTCATAACATCCTGCTAGGTACATGGACAGTACTCTATCGCAGTGGTTTCCAAACCTGTCCTGGGGGAACCCCAGCCAATCAGGTTTTCAGGATCTCTGCAATGAATATGCATGAGATAAATTACATGCAAAAGACAGTGCATGCAAATCTGTCTCATGCATATTCATATACAGGTTTGGGAACCTCTGCTCTATCACATTAGCCTTCAGCTGGGAGCCAATGGAAGAGAGATGTAACCCAGGATTAGAAGGAGTGGAAATACAAATTGTATTGGAAAATACTGGGAAAAAACAGTTCAATAAAATAAAGGTTTCAGGTTACAGTACTTACGTGGAGTTGGAATACTGTAGAAAGCCAAATTCGTCTCTCTGACCATCAGGGCACAGTGACTGCATCACAGGTAAAATCCCAGCAGAGGTGAGAGGTGCTGCCGTGTAGAAAGCTGAAGGGAAAGACAGACAGAAAGCAGTACAAGAGAGAGAGAGAGGAAAGATGTAGAGGAAGAAGCATGCCAAGTTCAAAGACAGGCTTGAGGCATGGATCGTTTGAACCAAGACTTGGACTTGAAGAACAAATTTCAGTAAGAGGATGGAGATCAGAAGTCAAAAAAAATTAAAAAAAAGAATCTAAATATCTTTCTTGAAAAAAGATAAATTATGGGCAAAAATGTGTTCAATTTCACCAAGATTCCATATTCATATGAATGTACAACACAGGCCTCATTCAACTCTCCCACAAGTGAGCTTGAAAAGCATTTCATCCGAGTTTCAGTGCTGTAATTATGTTTTGAAACTTAAAAATGCAATTCAAACTCATTTACAGGAATGTTCAATTAAGGATAGAGTGCAAAATGGGAGATTCTACTGCAGCACATAGGGCCAATGAGTAGGGTGATGAGTGAGACTACAGTGTGGTTACAGGAGACCAGCGATGACAGGAATGAGGAGACTCTACTACAGGGTAGGCCCAACCTAAATCTGTGTCATCAAAAGACAGATCCAGTCTTGATTTTCCAGCTCCCTTCCACATGCATCCTAAAGAACAAAAGACTATCAATGTAGGAATTTAAAAAAATAAAATAAAATCAGGACCAATTAGTGATGGTGCAGTGATTGACCCAGTGGAGATCTTCATATTTGAAAGATTTTGCTGAATTTAATTTGTGGATTCTTATGTTACCCAGAATTGTTCTTTGCTATAATAATGTTAAGGTCATCTAATCTGTATTCCATCTTGTTTTTTAATAGAAAATAAGCTTGCAAGAAGACCAGCACAGGGCTAACATCCCATAATGACATGGATCAACTTGGTAACACTGTGGTGTCTGAGGCCACAGTGAGACTGATGACATGGTGAATGAGCGAATCCACTGTAAGTGAGCAAAATTGTCTTCAAGCAAGGAATACTCTATCCTGAATGAGAAGTATGACCTGCCTACAACAAGTTCTGTGCAAGTAATGTTCCCTAATGTGTGCTGTCTGGCAATAGACTTTCCACCATAGTTTGGACACTGATAAAACTTGGATCCTATACCTCATGGCTCTCTCTCAGCATTGAAAGGTAGCAATTAAATAAATGTATGCTACCAAATGATTATGTCAGCTTAAATCTAGCCTAGTACTATTACGCCTGGCTGCCTGCCTCAGACAAAGACATCATGGGAATTCAGACCACACAGTGCAGCATGAGAAAATGAAGAGAATGTCTGCTAATCACATCACTTGTGGGTTGTCAAAGCCTACACTTAACATAAAAAAATACAATTAGCCACTTCACTTTACATGGTCAGTTTAGGCTTTTGCAAATTGTAGTAGTTATTTTTTCTCACAGATCTAGTCATTAAATTAACTGCTGCAATATGACTTTTGCAAATCATAGTAAAATTTCTAGCTGTTAAAAGTAACTTTTATAATAATGTTTAAATTCTAAAATACTATCTTGTTAATAGTTTTATCTTTAATACATTACTCTGTCTAATTTACATTTTATTGTATTCATGTTTAAGTTATTAATCACATTATACTGATGTATAACATTTTATATGTACATCGCTTTGATTTACTCACATAAGAAATAGCGATTATTTAAGTCAATAAACTAAACTAAAGAGTTAGCTGATAGTTAATTCTACAATGCATGTGCTCAACAGATCAGGCAACCTGGCATCTGCTGAGGAAAACTGAGTTCTGACCTTCCATCCTCTACTGCAATGATGGTCAACTCCAGACCCTGAGGGCCACAAAAAATTCTTTTTCAGGATACTCACAAATAATATTCAAAAGACATAGGGACATAAACTGACTCAACTTTAAATAGGAATCTAAACAATCTGTATGGTTCAGGCAACCTAAATACCAGGTTAGTTTATGACCCTGGAGGACTAGAGTTGGCCATCCCTGCTTTATTGTACAACCACAATCTGGGTCCAAGTGGTTCTCAAGGTTGATTAGAGCTAGTAGTTTCAGGTATCTGGTCAATATGTTTTAAAGAAATAGACTTTGTGAATGGGAAGGACTAAGCATAGCAAAAGGAGGAACTTTAACTTCTGGAGACCCTATGCATGCCCCATCACCTTCTGGGCTCACTATCTCCGCTCAAGGCTGATGCAAAAAGCGCAGCTGTTTTAATCATAGAGAACAAATTGTTACATGGGGAAAAAAAAGGGAGGAGAGGAAGGTAAAGAGGAGATTTAGCATGGAGTTTTAAGTACAGCCATAGCTCCACCGCAACATAAGGGCACCCCAAACCCCACAGACCCTCAGTCCCCCTACCTGTCCATTTTCACCTTCTCAGAGGAAAGAATAGGAATTCCTTTTGATGACTGATGTTCAATTGAACCAAGATGACAATAAAGCATTCCATTCGTTTCTACAAAATTGCCAGAGCTCAGCAAGGACCATGGATTAAATGTATCCATTTTTTCATTTTAGTTCATTATATTTGATGGTTTAATGCTTATGAAATGATGGACTAATGGCACAGACCAGATCTACAGTCAGTGCACGAGAGAGCTGAGTAAGCATCAATACATAGCTTTGCAATTGTGCTTCAACCCCAACTTGCCTCATCCTATTGCCGAGTGGGCTATTCTAACACTCAATCCACACACTGTCCTGCTAGCACACACCACTCTCATTCTACTCCAGAGTACCTTCTCTTATCTAAATACAATTGCCCCACACAAAGGATTTATTACAGAGGCCAAAAGGTTTTAAAGCCTCACCTCCAGGGACTGAGAACTAGCAATTCTTATTTACTATGGATGACAGTGGCTCATCATGATATACCACAAAATACAAAACAGATGGACAACTACACCTCTGCAATGCATCAAAGAGGCAAGGAAAAATGGAGGATCATCACCAATTTAGAGAGGGGTAGAAAACTAAAGTTGAACAGCAGTATCACTGATGTACTAGACACTCAGAAGAAAAATAAAAATATAACCAGCAAACCAGAGCCTGTTTTAGGGTGGGTAAGCAGGGCAACTGCCTTGGGCCCTAGCCCCACAAAAGTCCCCTTTGGCAAAGCTAAGTAATATCATTAAGGTAGAGCTTCAGAATGCCTGGAACCAGCTGGGTAAAATTCTTATTTTTCTGCCCTGGTCCATTATGTGTGTATACCAGGCCTTGCAGCAACCAAGAAAATTCCTATCGTTCATAATGTTATTCCCCAGTGCATGTTAAAAGGATATGCCCATTGTATATGATCTCCAGTGCATACAAATGCTATTTCTGTACTGAAACATGACTTGGTATATAGATGCAAATGATTCATCATTAATAACTCAACAGAATAGCTAAGGACCGCTTGGCCCAAACAGTCTGCAGATCCTATTAACCTCCTCCTCATGTCTTTTGTATCCATCCCAAACATACCTGTATTCTATCACTGTTTCATTCAGCATAACTTCAACTGGTAGACTATTCCAGGCATCCACTATCCTCACAGTAAATTATTTCCTCTGAGCCCCCTTCTTTCAAATTCATATCATGTCCCCATGTCTTTGAGCTTCGTTTTCTATTAGAAAAAAATGTTACCTTCATGTTTTCTATTGAAGCCTGCTAGATATTGGAATGCTCCCATCTTATTCTCCTTTTGTCATCTTTCTACTTAAGAATGCATTCCAAGCTCTATAAATCCCGCTAGAAAATATATCAATTACTTTTTAACGTTTATTTCTTTACAAGCATAACATACTGTGATTTGGGGATTTATAGCAGCCAGTGTATTTTCCTTCTCCAATTCCCCTCTTAATCTCCCTCAGAATAAGGTGGAGTTAGAGCTGAGGATTATTTTTCTACAGGGAGGGACTAGTATTATAGGAAAGAGCCGCAAAATGTGGAGACCGGTGAAGATAACATTCTACATAGAGAAAGGTTGTGGCGGGAGCTCTCGCCTTTATTAAAATGCCAGCCATGAGGAAGCTGAATGGATTATTACAGACTGGATTGAGGAAGTGAAGCACAAATATTTTTATTGCTATGAATATACAAAGATTATAAAAATTGAGGGACAAAAAGACATTATTTGATGCCTATTATGTAAATGTATAAGTGGGGATTTGTTGCTCTATGTAACATGATTATGAACATATGCTTATGTGCGGTATGTAAAGTATGAATGGGGTATGTGAGTGAAAGAAGATTTTCATAAAATAGTGAAATATTATATTAATTGTATAGTGAAGGCATTCCTAAGATTGTCACGTGGGGACACCTATGTTACCATTAAGTTGTTTGACATGTTTAAACTTTAATTCTCACTTAATAAAAATTATTATGTAAATATCAAAAAGGTTTGTGGTAAGTGAATCTTCATTGAGCATTGTAAGGTAATGATGAGGACAATGATCAAGACTCCAACAAAGTCCATGTGGCTCAGGGTGCAAAGAATGAGTGACAGTCCACTTAAATTTATCAAGTCTGTGAAACAGAAAATGAGAGGCCTTTGAAATCTATCAGGCATCAGATATGGGGAATGCGTAAGTCATCAAGAAAAGGAAGCCCAAGGTAATAACAAATGACATCTGTCTATAAAGGTGGAGCTTCAAGAACAATCCCCATCCACTGATTTTGGAGTGGCCATGGCAAGTAAAGTATTTCCATAGGGCAATCAAAGGCATCCAAATGAGCCTTGATTCTGGACCCAATATTCCATGACTCCTCAAACAGCCTTAAGGGGTTTTGGCCAGTGACTTCAATTATAAATCGCAAAGGATTCTATTCTTGTTCTTCAAGTTGAGGGGGGTTAATAGTTGAAAACACACACTTATCTAAAAATAAACATTTTTTAAAAACTAGGACTAACTCAAAATCTAATAAATGACCTGGAGTCAAGTTGAAAGGCATAGGATAAACTATTTAAATCCTATAATCACACATACACATTATGTGTGTGCATATGTAGGCTGAAATCTTCACCAGTTCCCCAAAGAAGATTATAGAATACACCTGAAAAAAGTATGATAAGCAAAGCAATTTGGAATAATTGGAGCAAGATGGCTTCCGTTTCCCAGAATGCTTTGTTGGGGGGGGGGGGGGAGAACAACTTACAGACTGGAACATGCAGTTTCAGCATTTCAAGCAGGAAGAGACAGATCAATAATAAAAAAGAAAGAAAATGTTGATTTTACAAGAGAAAAAAGAAAAAAAAAGGATAAAAACAACAACATACATTAAACATTCAGATAATGGTGATATGTAATGTTCATACAACTTAAAAGGCAAACATAAAAAACAAAAACAAACACAGAAGTTACCAGGACCCTTTGTGCCTAATTGCTCCCATAGAACATTAAGATGTAACATCAATAACACTGGTAAACAAATTTCTGGGAATATTTTGTTTCCTCCACAACTTTTGGCGAAACAAGTAGATTTTAACAAGCTGAACACAAATATGCATTTATTATGTCTGTATCACGTACCGTTTGCCAGAAAAATGCAATATACATTAAGTATTGTTACGTGTTTGTAGTGACATAAGCTATAATGGCAATGCTGCCACCAGAAACAGTCAGTTGTATGATCTTTCTGTTCCCTCCATATCATTGGGATGGCAAATAGCATGGATGGTCTCACACCTTTCAGCCAAGCTTGCAGACTACTGACGCAAGATGTGCAACGTATGAGGAGCCCATGCTCTGTCCTCGACACCAATTTTGCACCCGAAGTATAACTCGTATGCCTTCTTAATAAGTGCAGTCATACTCCTTTTCTGTGCTTTCAGAGTAAACTCACCACAGATGTAACAAAACATGTCACGGCTATTACGACATTGGCGCGACATTTCATAAAGTATATTAAATTAAATCCACACGCTTTAAACTCAACAATTTTAGCGATACGATTCGCTCATTCACACAGACGTTGCATAGGAGACTACTCATTGCTGCTGCTTATATAAGGCTGCGTCGTCATGGAAACAAGTTGGAATCTTGCAGCCGAGCTGGGGCTTGAGCAAGCAAGTTCTGGCATGATCAAGCAGAGTTTCTTGGTACATTTTTTAAAAAGTTAGTCTCTGTTACATGTTATGTTGCTTATGGCCGTCAAAAATACAACATGAATTTTAAAAATCATAAAAACTACTGTCCAGCAAGAAAATATATGTATGTGAGATTATGTTTTAAAATTTCACAATTATTGTAACACAAAATTGGCCATTTCTCAAAAACCTTAAGTGATGTACAAATTTCGAAGTAATATCTGTGATCAGCATCAAAAAAATCTATTTGGAACACCAAAAAGCCTGAAGGAAACAAAAACTTTGTTTACCAGTGTAACCGGTATTATTTTGCTTCACTAGTTACAGTTAGTATATAAATTCTTGTACAAAGACATGGAGCCCATCCACTGATGATCCCAAATATACTCAAGAGTTAATTCCCACTGCGATGCAACTATTTAATCCATTCACTCTGGCATGGCTATATCTCCTGTCTCCATCTCACAATGACCCTGCCTATGTAGTCATAATAGGGAAATTTATAAAATTCCTGTGCTTTCTGATATGGGGTTAGGTTTTTTTTGTTTTTTTAATTTATAAGCATTACCCAGTCTAAGATCTGAACACCATTTCTGGGATATTCCTTTGAAACACACTGTTTCCTGATTTATTGTATGTTATGATTTACTAACTTTTATTGTACTTTTTATGAAAGTGCTGTGTAGAGGGCCAGTCATGGATGCTGTCATTTGGAGAACCTGGACTTGCTTTCTAAACCAGTACTCTTCTTCACCTGGGGCAGAGGAAGTCCAAGTCATCATGCAATAGTGACACCTAGTGGCTAGACTTAGGGCCTAAGATTTCAGGCATCAAATAGGAGCTCTCATGTCCCCCAGCTGAGGAGTGTTACTGCAATGGCTGGTCTAAGTGAACTGGGGGGGGGGGGGGGTATATAAAACAGGGGAACATCATAGCTAATTACAAATAAAGACTCATGGCACCATGGAGCAATAAAAGGCCAGTTCTAATTGAGCAAGAGGAAACCTCCAAGCCAAAAACCACTTGCCATCTTCATACACTGGTTCAGGATGGATTCTAGCATTATGCTGGGGCACTGGTTCAGGACTAGCTCAAGGGGAATAGTGCCCCCTAACAACATCCTGGGACATTAACTCAGTACTAGCTAAGAAAAAAAAAGGAGTGCTCCCTAACACCTTGCTGGGCAGTGGTTCAGTACAGGCTCAAGGAGAATGGTTTCCAACACCATAGCAGATAAAGGATCCAATAGGCTAGGGGAAAGAGGGTGCCTAGCACTACACAAAGTTTTAGTGGGGATGTCTGGAGGCTGGAAAAATAAAAAACAGATATATTGGGGCCTACAATAGGGGAAATTTTGAAAGAGAAAAAAAAAGTAGAACATGTTATAATTTTGAACCAAGTCAGAGTGAGTCTCCCACCGTAGTGGAAGAAGTAGCAATTTTATAATTGTATAGGAAATTGTACACATTCAAAGTGCAAGTAGTAACCAGGACTCCCTATCCCAAATGCTAGCGCATACAGCATAAACTTGGCTTTTTTTGAAAGCTTTCCCCTCACAAATTTAATTTTTACCCAATTTCCTTTTTCTTTAGGTACACAAAATGTTGTAGAACAATGGGTTTTCTTGTTTATATAGGTTTGGTATTTTAATTTATTATTGATTTTAATTTTATATTTTTAATTTTATATTTAGTATGTTTTACTGTATTCTGTCTCCATAAGTTTACTTGGAGACAATTCTGTTATGTGTAAACCGATGTGAAATTTTGAATTGAATGTCTGTATAGAAAAACAAACAAACAAACAAATAAATAAATAAATAATAATAAACCACACACAGGTGGTGGCTGTTGCTGCAGTGCCTCTCCTCCCCCTGTTCTTCCTTCTCATCATGCCAGAGGGCTGCAGGAACAGGCCAGGTATTCTGCTTATCACTCAAATCCTAATGCACCACCAGCACTTTTCATTCCAGCAGACTTCCAAGAGACAGACCGATCTGAGACATCCAGTGAGACTGTCACCGAAAGACCGAGGGATTCCCTGCTTCAACAGGGCAAGGAAATTAATTCTCCTCCATCTCTTTCAGAGCAGGGACTAAAAGATCTTAGCTTGTTGTGTTTACTGCACAAACCCAGTATATAGATCTACGGAGCATTGTAACACTATACTGTTAAAAGGGTCGATTTTCAAAATAATTATCCAGACCATACGAATTTAGCCAGGCAAAAAAAAAAAAAGTGGCTGTCCAGAAGCACGCCCGGGCAGGCGTTTCATTAAGCTCCTCCCCCCCCCCCCCCCCCCCCCCATCACCACCACCCTCCAATAGACAGAATAGGGAAAAAGCCTCAGCAAATCAGGACCTTGGCCAGTTAACGTGATATTTATTCAATGCTAACCAGCTAAATTTGGCCAGACAAAACTAGGCACTGCAGTAGCAAGCCAAAATCTGCCTGACTGCCACTCAGCTACTCACCCGCCCTCCCTCCTGAAATTTAAAATTTTTAAAGTGCCATGGCCACCAGATCCTCACACCCGATATTTAAAAAATTAAATAAGCTGGGCATTAGCACCTGAGAGCCAATGGAGTAATTTTGCTACATCTAGCTGGTTGAACTTTGATGGGCTAATTTTCGCTGAATTTTCAGTCGTTTTTCCGCAGCCGGTTCACCTAGAGATAACTGCTTAATATTCCCAGGTATCTTTGCTGCTGAGCGACATTTTGAAATCTACCCCTAAGTGCTATATAGCACTATTATGTAGTCCTGTACTTTGTCACAGCACTATAAATAGGGAACACTATTCAGCATAGCAGACTCTTGGAGACAACAAAAGTAAACTTTAAAACAGAAGCATTTTCCTCTTCAATTTTTAATCAAAAAGAGAAACCTTTTGTCCTTTGCCCACTGGAAAGTCTCTGTTCCCCAAGACATAAGGAGCAAGGCTTTCGCCAGCAACAGCCCTACATTCACACAGCTGAGCATTTCATCATTGCTGGCATCTGGCGAGCTGGATGTGACAGAGCAGTAATGCCTTTCACTTTAAACCATGTTTTGATCTTTTGAGGGAGGCGTTCTTGTGAATTAACTGCTGCAGAATGCAGCTAGAGGCCACTTGTTCTTACACTTCCAGTCAATGTGAGTTCAAAGGAGGGCGTCACAAAACAGACACTCAGCAGCATACATCAATGCATGTATTTCATTACTCTAACGAAACAAGGGAGTGAGGAAGAAGATTTTAAAGGTCCGTTTGGCTCGAAACATGGAAAGGTTTCCCCGTTAAGTATAGAATGGGAAAGAAAATCTTTCTAAACTGATTCCACTGAACTGGGTGTACTCACACACTCCTCCCCAGTGACCAGCATGTGCAAGTAACTGTCCATGGTCTGTGAGCCACGTGGGTATTAATACTCTAGCATGAGGAGCATGTAGTTTGGGCCTGACATGCAGGGCCAATAAAGCGACTAAACACCTCTCGGATCAGCCACAAAGTCCAGAGATCTATGGTCTTGATCTTCTCCCCACCTGGACCCTGCTAGAGGCTGGAGAGATGCCCACATTATAAGGAAAAAAAACCCAAAACTAACAATAATGGATGCATTGCATTGATTTGCAAATGCAAACCTTCACGTGTAGGCTTGACAGATCTACGCCTTACTCAAAATCACTCCATACCTCAGAGAATAAAAATTAGACGGGATATTGGGGCCATCTACCAAATAAACTGCCACCCCTCCACCCCAACATTTCCAGTGACTGCCTCACAAAGTGGAGCAAGCTGAGCCACAGACTTCCTGTACCCATGACACACGCGCTCACCTTCCTTCACAGGGATGGTGGGTTTCTTCTGCCGAAGTCCCAGAAGGATAAAGAAGAGGACCAACGGGATGAATATCTCAAAAGCCAGCACCCACTGAAAAACAGAAAAAATAGACAGCAAATAAAATGACTAAGACATTGCCCTCTGATGTCCAACAAGGCTTTCAACAGTCATAGACAGACCTGCTTCTCACTTCCTCATCTCCCCTCCCAGACACAGGAGAGCCTTGAAATGACAGACTGTCCTATTCTGACAAGGTAAGGAAGAGAAGGTAGAAACCCAGAACTGGCTCATTCTTCACAGATGGTCTCAGACACAGAGAACAGAAGCCTGAAAGCTGCAAAGTAGCTGCAAGTCTGGAGACCCCATTACCTTCCCAATCCACCATTCCCTGCAAGGCACTTCCCAGCAAGCACTGTATTCTCCTTTGCTAGAACTTGGAATTTTAAGTTGGTTTTGGACAGTAGCCAAGTTAAGTTACTTAAATGCTTATTTATACCACTCATAACAATGCTAAAGGCCACAGGTCTGCATCAGATCGCTACTATACCCTGAGAATCAACATGACTGCCACATGAGCAAGAAATGCAGCCAGGCAGTGCACCAAGTAGACATGGCAAGTAGGTGGGGCGGTGGCACGCTCTGACAGCAACTCAACTTGCCAAGGAGAGCTTGAGATGTGAAGAAATAGGACAATTTTGTACCAGAAAAACACAAGAGCAGATGAAATTGAATTGTGGGTTAATCTTTGACAACCCTGCCTTATATGTTTGTTCTCCCAAAAACAGCAAACTTTAACGGCTTCATTCAAGTTTCTACTGAGCTCTCAGTCAACAGTATCTGGCAGGCATCTGTTCAGTAGCAAATCCACAAGGCTTCTTAGAGCACAAATGCACTCCCGGGGGCACTGCATCTGTCCAGTAAGAGACACTGTGCTGATCCCAGGTACTCTCTGTTCACTGAATCGCCAGCATGGTACAGAATATAAAGGTGGGGCGATTGTCGACATTCAGCAGATTGGTAAGAAGCACTGGTGTGTGGCACAATGCCACCAGCATGGCAGGGAGGCAGAAGGGCATGGCACAGAAGCAACAGGATGGCCTGAGATTTCAATGTGTAGCACAGAAGCCTCAGTGAGAGATGCGGCACACAGCAGAGCAAGCCTTGCTCTAACACTTTTGATTGTGAAAGAACATTCAAGCAGAAATTAATACATTAAAAAAAAAAAAAGCTACGACCTTGGTTTGATGTGTGTTATAAAAGTTAAATGGCATCTGGTAACACCCTCTATAAACTAAACCTCTACTAAAAGCAAGGTTTTACAAAAAGGTTTTTAAATACACTAGGGTTGCTTTTCTTTAAATACATAGTTTATGTTCCTTGTGCTGCATGTAAGAAGGAGCTCCATTTTCTTCATGGTATTTAAGAGTGTTTGTTTTGCCGCTCGTTAGGATGCCTTTGATGGTCTCCTAAATCACACTTGACTACATTTCAAACAGATTTACTGTTGTGTTCCAAAGGGCAGATGGGAATTTTTAACCACTATAGAAAAGGTCCTGCACATGAGCACCGTCCAGAAAGTCATCGAACATCCGAAAGACAAAACTATTGGATTAAGGATCTACAGCACTGACTGCTCAAACCCTCCAGCAATCTGCAGCAGGGATCTTCGTGACAACCTGCTCGGGCTCCTATGCCTTAAAAAGGATATAACGTGCCCCCGACAGCGCTCAATAAAATCAAAGGATGCCACAGATCATTAGAAGGTTGGAACAGCTAATACCGTACATTTTAAAAGTTAAGTCAGTTTGTAAGCTATTTATTATTGTTTCCTGGAGACAGCCATATTTGCAGGGCCAGTGCTTACTCAGTTTATGTAAAAAAGCACAACCAGTGCTGAAGGTCAGCACTGCTAAAATCCCCACATTACATTAAGCAAGCTCAGTTGTCGCCTGGAACGCCAAAATCCTAGGAGGGAGCACTGTGCTGGAGCTGCCACCAATAGGTAAGTTGGGGAGAGGGATGCATGACCAAAGGTTTGCCTAGGGTGCCAAATATTCTTGCACCAGGCCTGCATATGGTCATTAGTTTCTTGCATCCTGTAATGTCATAGGAGGTGGAGGATATAGACAAGATTACTACTGTAAATGAATCTAATAATCACTGACCATGGCCAGGGCTAGCTTTTTTGCTGCCCTGTGCAAACATTTACTGTGCTGCTCCGCCCCCCATTCATATAGTCTCCGCCCCGAGCTCCCTCCTGCAATCTTTATTTTTAAAAACTGACATGCTCCCCCCCCCCCCCCACCTACCCCAGAACCCATGAACAAGGAAGGGTATTAAGTACCCTAGGCAAACCTTACAGCCTTGCACACATGCCCCCCCCCCCCCCACACACACACACACACAATCCCACACCTTTTACAGACACAAATTCTGCATTTATAACAAATATTACATGAAAAAGAAAATTCAAAGGTACATCTTCTGAGGCAAAAATAACACTTACAACGTGCATATTATATTTACATGCACTCCTGTAATGCCAACCAGAAAACTCTGCAAAAACACACTTGGAACTCCTATGGAATTAGGTTTTTTGTAATGCGTGTTGGGTGTGGGCTTGGCCCTCAGAAAGTCATGCATAAACAGAATTACCATTACAATATAATAAACCTCTCATACCAAAACAATCCTAAAAACTTATTTATGAAAAGGCAACACTGCACATTACACCAGGCCCTAGAACCCCAATAAAAATAGGGAACCAGGCTGCTATAGATCCCTATGCAGAAATTACATGCCAGCAAAATACCTCGCCTCTGTCACATATGCAGAACACAGAGAGACCCTAACCAAATACAGAATAAAGAGATCAGAAAGTATAAACAGAAATGTGCTGAGAAGAACTGAACTAGAACCCACAACAAGCCAGCCACATTACCATTCCCTCAGAAAACATTAAATAATAAGATCAAGAAATATAAAACAACCCCCCCAAAACTAATATGACTCATCATCCATAATACTAAAAGTAAAATGTGAGGCCAAGCCGCACATTTTACTCTCAGAAATTAACGCCTGCCCAAGGGCAGGCATTAAGTTGGAAGCAACCCTGAAAAGTGTACAGAAAAACAGAAAATTCTGCTTTTCTGTACACCCTCTGACTTAATATCCCAGCAATATGAAGACTGAGGAACCAAAAATTTAAAAAATAAAATAAAATAAAAATCTGCCCAGCGTCGGTAAAATTGAGTGTTTGTTGTCAGACCCGCTGACAGCTAGAGATGTGAATCGGTTCCGGAATCATTTCCGGTATTGGGTTTGTAGAACCACGGGAAATCTTTTCCCGTGGTTCTGAACGCTTTTTTTTTTTTTCGGCTCTCCCGAGCCAAAAAAAAACCAACCCCATCCCGACCCTTTAAATCGAATTATTTAGAATTTCCCACCCTCCCGACCCCCCAAAAATTTTCCTAAAGTACCTGGTGGTCCAGCGGGGGTTCCGGGAGCAATCTCCCGCTCTCGGGCCGTCAGCTGCCAGTACACAAAATGGCACCGATGGCCCTTTGCCCTTACCATGTGACAGGGGCTATCAGTGCCATTGGCTGGCCCCTGCAACATGGTAGGAGCAATGGACGGCCGGCGTCATCTTAAAAAATGGCACGGGCCATCCATTGCTCCTACCATGTGCTCCCGGAACCCCCACTGGACCACCAGGTACTTTAGGAAAGTTTTTTGGGGGGTCGGGAGGGTGGGTGATTCTAAATAATTAAGATTTAAAGGGTCGGAGTGGGTTTGGGGGGGTTTTTTTTTTGTGTGTGCCCTTTCTTCCACCCCCCCAAAACGATAAGAAAATCACACGAAAATTTTGTGGGGTTTTCCTATCGCTTTCGGGGACCCCCCCGATACTTGACGGATTTGAAAATATCGTACGATATTTTCATCCGTCAGAAAAACGATTCACATCCCTACTGACTGCCATCCCTAACGCTAATAAGGAGGTGCTAGGGATGCGCTATTGTCCCTAGAGCCTCCTTATTAGCGCCGAGCCTCATTTAAATACAGAATCACGCGCCCAGGAGAGGTGCCTGGGTGCGCAATGGGAGAGCGGGCGCTCAGCTGTGAGCGCCGGCTATCCCACACCTCTTACTGAATCGGCCTGTTAGTCTTTACCCAAGCGTCCTGCCACTGTGGCATTGGGGGAGAGAAGGAGGCAGGACTGACTTCACCCCTTCCCCATACCTGGGAACTTTTGAATTCTGCTCAGCCTGAGATTTGTGTGGATTTTTTTTTTGGGGGGGGGGGGGGGTGAGGAATGGTACAGTCATGTTAACTGAATGTTTTGTTTGGTGCCTGGACTCAAACAACAACCCAACCTATGAAAAATATTACAACAGATGCCAGAACATTACTTCACTGCATCTCTTATTGGAAAACAGAACAAACTTGATTGCTATGGAAACTACACGTGACCTAAGAGAAGCTACCCACTTGCAGAATCTCTCAATTGGGTAACACATGCAAGATATGGACCTTCACCTAATAGACAATGTGACCACAAATTAGAAAATATGCAGACTCAATCCCCAAATTCCTACTCTCTAAATTTTCCAACCAATCTCAGAGTTCTGCCGCTCAATCCCACAGGCCCTGCTGGTACCCTCCCCTACCCAATCCAAAATCTCCAGTGCCCCCTTCCACACACTCTCCTCCATTCAAAATCCCAGGCCCTGCTCCACTCCCTTTTGAAGTTTTCACTCAATTCTCCAATCATCCCCATGCCAACCATGCTAATCCCAGAGTCCCCCTGCCCTCTCTCTTTCCAACCATCTTTTATTCCCTCCCCCCCCCCACAAACCCCAGAGTTTCTGCTCTGCTACTCAATCACAGCCCAGCCCCTGCTCACCCCCACCCCCACCCCAATCCTTGAATCCCATTCTCCCTTCCCCAGGCCTCTTCATCTCCCCTTGTCCCCGCACTCCCCTCTCCACATGAGGCCACTCTCTTGTCTCTTTCCCTCCCTCCCTCCCTCTCTCTTATACAGTGTGTGCCACATTGTCACTTGTCAGTGAACTGAGGATGATTTCACCTCCCTACCCACAATTAGTGCTGTAGTGGAGTGAAGCAATCATCGAAATCACCTGCTTTGACCAGTCTTTCAGGCTCCAGCAGCCCATAAGTGGGACCTAGCAACGTGATGCTCTCTCTCTCTCTCTCCTCCTCCTACACTGCACTGAGTAACCAGCACTGCACAAATGGTTCATGTGCTGTATGTGCCTGCTTTGGGCCCTCCTTCAGTGAAGGCTGTCGATGCTCTCATCCACGGCAAATGCTGGGTCAGTTAAGTGTCCCTTAGGAACACTGAATCATCGAATCAGCAGGAGGTGGAGCTAATGAATGCTGAGGCGCGAAGTGCAGGCAAAACCTGCCCAGGAAGAAACACTGGCACCGAGTTTGCGACTTTCAGCCTGCAGCACCCGGAGATTTGAGCATCCTTCCCAGAGACCCGGACATTTGTGTAAATATCCGGGTTAAATCTGGAGAGTTCCCAAGTATGCATTCCCCGCCTGAAAAAAGTAAATGTAGCCAATAAAATGAGACATCTGGTAGGGTTTCTCTGCATTACCCGAGTGCAGTTCCTTTTTTGCAACTTATTTTATTAAGTCAAAACATGGCCCATGCAATTAGCAGGGCACTGCACATACGTCTGCTGCACCAGGCATTGCTATGTTGATGATATAGTCATGCATGCGTATTTAGCTCAGGTTTTTATTTCCAGCAATGCAAAGGACACTCTTGAAAATGGTAGGAAACATGTTTTATACAGGGACACACTAAGGCAAGGAAAGAAAATAGAAAAACAGGAGTCAGAAAGATGATAAATAATGAGAGAAGAGAAACATATCAGCTCTGAATATTAAAATTGAGAGGCCTGTGACAGAGAGTACCGACAACTCCCTCATTCTACCTAAGTAGCCCGATTCAAGGTTTTAACAGATCCCAGGCCTAGAAAGGTTTGGGGAGGCCCCAGGGAGCAGGGAGGACCTCACCACACACCCAGAAGATGGACTTTAACCAGTTAGCTGTGCCTGACAAAAGGTGAGCTACTGTCTTGATTCTTGTATCTTTGAAGCACTGTAAATAAATACCTGCACTATAACTAAGTAGGTCCAGTCTTATTGTATTCCCGAACAGCCGCAGCAGGCCCGAATGCGCTACGAGGCCAATGCACTTACCTGTGAATAAGGTCTCAGGAATGAGCTGGTACCACGCACATGTTTATAACACAATACTGGATTATTTAAATATTATTCAAATGGGATGTGTGTCAATTTTTTTTAGTGGTAAAGTCTGTGTGAAATTGTGGTTTATTGCAAAGTTACGACACCTCACTGAGGTATAGTTTAGTTTATCACAAAAATTCGGTTTTGCAAATTTGTTTGCATGAAATGTATCTATGTGAACATATAGTAATAAGCAGCTTTGCATACATATGCAGCACATTCCCTAATTTGCATAATTTTGTGTTGCTCTTTGCAAAAGGTAAATTACAAGCAAAAATGTTGCAAACAACCCTATTTATTAAGCAGTTTTTCCATAGACATAAAATGGGAGAAAACCTTTACTAATAGGCCCCTTTCGCATGTTAACGAAACATGTAACCCCAGCTCTCAGGGATTTGCATTGGCTCCCAGTTAAATGGAGGGGCAGGTTTAGGTTGGTAACCATTGCTTTTAAACTCCTGAATACTTCTTCCCCATGTGTATTAAAAGATTATATTGCGCTTTATACTCCAGGTCGTGCTCTGAGATCTGAGGCTGCCCAATTGTTAGCTATTCCTCCTCTTAAAAAATTCAAATGGGTCCAAATTAGAGGGCATTTTTTCTCCTCAGTTGAACCAAGTGAGTGGAATAAATTGCCAGTTAACCTTAAGACAGCAGCAGGATTTTAAAGTGTTTAAAAAAGCATTAAAGGCAGTGCTCTTTGAGGAGTCCTTTGGATGAAGTGGTATGATCAATTTTAAGTATTTTAAATAGTCCATACGTGTATGTTTTGTATTTTAAGTGCTGTATGTCTATTTTTGTATTATGTTGATTTTATGATTGTTTTATTGTAATCCTCGCCAAACTGATTTTTGGAGGTGGTGGAATATAAGCATTTTTCAATAAATAAATAAATTTTGTGAAGTGCAATTCAGCTTAATGCATAGATTTTGTGTGAGATAACTGGTAGGTGTTAGTTTTTCCATAAGGGCAACAAGTCAACACTTTATCAACCAAACAGTAACATCAGAAGATCAATGTTTATTTTTTTTCTGAGAAAAATGTAATGAAGCTGAGTTTAAATTTGCATAGTCAGTTTTGACCATCAAAACTGTGTTTCCAGGACACAGGACACTGCTAAAAAACCAAGCTTGGGTCTCAGCCTGACCAACTAGACAGCAAAGGGACAAATCCAGGTTTGTAAGCTTAAGCACCACAGTAATTTTTATCAATAACAAGAGCAGTGAAATGAAACAGAGAGGTCCAGGCCATCCCATAATAACCCCTTCTTTCCCATAGCTCTAGGTTAGCTCGTTCAGGGAGCGCTGCCAGTTATTTGTGAGCTTCTTTGCCTAAGAACAGACAGTGCCATCTTCCCTTGCTTTGTCTAAATAATGCATTCTCAATTCAATCAGCAAAATTATCTCACTGGGAAAATCACATTTCAGCTGTCAGTACACAGTCTGCAATGGATGGGGTCAGAGGGAGGCCTAAAAAGCACTGTGGAGACCAATGAAAGGAACAAGCCCAGGACAGCATCATCTACAACTGGTCCTGTTTAGCACCCCCAGATGGCAAACTCCTTTTACAAAACCAAGGCCCAGCTTTACAGTACGTTTAAGCATAACCCAATCTTTAGCAATATACAGAGCCTCTCAAGGAATTTGCCAAAAATAGTCACTGTGCTGTTAAGAATAAGGGCTAGATATACATAAGGCTTATTTCCAATTTTGTGCCTATGGGAAAAAATGCTTAGTACATTTGGTCCTAAATGTTAAGTCTAGGAAAAAAATAGGAATATGAAAGTAAAATATGCTTTAAAATTCTGCCCTCATTGCCCACTGTTTTGTGTACTGTTCAGTACTGGCAAACAAGCTAAGAGCAGCTCTTGCTAAAGTCAGTGGTACTGGCATGCAGCTGTTTTCCCAATTGGTTGCTATTTATTTCAAACTGCTTCTTCCTTCCATCCCTAACGTAGTGGCCAACTTTCAAAAGTTTAATTTTGCAAAACATATGGAACACGGAGGTGGGAATAAAAGGGCACTTCAGAAAACTGCACCAGATCCACTCCAGGCAGCCTGTCTAAGCAACAAGCACCCTACTGCTTCCGAAATCTTCCAGATCTATCTTTCAGTGAAATCCATGAATGCAGAGGCTAGGGGAAATAAGTAACAACCAGCGGAAAGCTGCAGAGCGTTAAATCAGTTGTATAGGAGGGTTAAGGGGTAGGGTGACAATGACAATGGATAAATCATTAATGTATAAAGGATTATCACAATCATCAGGTATAAATAAAACAAAAAGTAAATAAAATTGACATTATATCTATAAAGATAATATACAGTAGCCTTGTAAATTGAAAGGAATGGTAAACGAAACCAAACAAATCAGATTACAGAACCCACAAAAGAACACAGAAGGACAGATTTTAAAAAGCAGACACCAGAAAGTGCATGTGATATCCAGGTTGTGAGTAGCCATCTGCACAGATCGAATAGGGAGAAAAGGAGTCCATCTCTTATTATTCTGTGAATGAAACAGGTAGAAGCTGCAGACAGCTACCATGTAACAGCTGAACTGCTGTTTTAAATGGATACTTCTGGCTTGTCTTAAAGGAATTTGCAGGTCTGAGTTCAGCCCAATTTATACAGAAAATGATCACAGGATTAAAGTATCATCACTCCCGCAGCGAAGAGGAGATACAAAGCGAAACAGGAACTGCTGTCCCCCACTGTACACCCACTGCAGTCTCTTGGATTTGTCTGAGTAATCTCTTGGGGGATAGCATGTTGATTTTGCTTCCAGTTTCCAAAGAAGCAGCAGTAAATATTCATTTTCCAACTTTTAATGAGAATGTCCAAGAAGCAGCACTGCAATGCAAGGAATGAGGTGCAAGAACCTCATTGAAATAACCAAGAGGATCTAAAGTAGGAGAAAAACCTTGCATGAATATGAATGAAGGTTCATGAAGCTGAAGACCAACTGAAACCAGTTCCAGCTAGCAAGAAACCCAACAAAGAAGGGTCAAACAAAAAGTTCCGTTTATTTAATTTGATAAGCCGCCTTTCCTCCAATTAAGAACCAAGGTGGTGTATAGTGAAAATGTATATTAATTTAGGACCTACAAAAACACACAGACAATAAAGCAATTAAGTAAAACAATTCAACAAAAAAAAAATAAATCATAAATAATTATTTTTAAAAGCCTTATTAAAAAGAAAATGTTTAAGGTCTTTCCTAAGCCTACGACAGTCTTCTTCAAGACAAAGAGTAACAGGAAGTGAGTTCCATAAGAATGGAGCTAAAAAAGAAAAAGCTATTTCTCTTTGGGCCCTACATCAAGATCGGCCCCATCTTCTTTCACAATTTTTCAGGTCAGGTGCAACAACGTGTTGTTCAAATCCAGGTAATCCTTGCCATGTCGGCTATATAAAAATCTAAAGGGGCTGTTTCTGACAAAGCAGATAATGGCGGAATCTCCACATAAATATTTTTTTCTATGATGGTTTGTGTGGAGGCCTGGATGCCACCGCCGCCACCCACGTCATCTTCGGGCCTTCCTAGGCGCACACGCTACAGGGCCCTCCTTTGAAGCTTCCTCGGCGGGAACCTCGGGGGCATCCCTGTCATCGGGCCTGTGTATTTAAGCTCCACATAGTAGTCAAGTCCCAAATCCTGTCTGGCAGCCCCAGTGCTGCCTTGGATCAGAAAGGTCTCCCAGTAGGAGAACATCACCCTGGTGTAGAAGGAAGTGATCCTGTAGCAAGGACCTGCTCCCCAGGTGATGTATTGTCCTCTCGCACTGAGGACAAGTCTCCCAGGGCTACTGCCCAGGAGGGAAGGGTTAGGCCAGCCAACATAGATGGTGATTCAATTATTAGAAATGTTGATAGCAGGGTGGCTGGTGGATGTCAGGACCGCCTGTTAACTTGCCTGCCTGGTGCGAAAGTGGCAGATCTCACGCGTCACCTAGATAGGATTATAGACAGTGCTGGGGAGGAGCCGGCTGTTGTAGTACATGTGGGCACCAACGACATAGGAAAATGTGGGAGAGAGGTTCTGGAAGCCAAATTTAGGATTTTAGGTAGAAAGCTGAAATTCAGAACCTCCAGGATGGCATTCTCTGAAATGCTTCCTGTTCCACGTGCAGGTCCCCAGAGGCAGGCAGAGCTCCAGAGTTTCAATGCATGGATGAGACAATGGTGCAGAGATTCAATTTTATACTTCTTGTTACCCCCCTCCCAGTTCTGATTTCCCTGTTAAAATGTAATTTCCTAGCTTAACCAGTTTGCTGTAAACCGGCATGATGTCCACAACTAATGCCGGTATATAAAAATGTTTAAATAAATAAAATAAATAAATACATTTTGTCAGGAATGGGGGGAACTTTTGGGGAAGGGGGAGATTTTTCTGAAAGGATGGGCTCCACCTTAAGCAGAGAGGAACCAAGCTGCTGGCACTAACTTTCAAAAAGGAGATAGAGCAGCTTTTAAACTAGAACAAGGGGGAAAGCAGACAGTCATTCAGCAGTGCATGGTTCGGAGCAATGTATCCTTGAAGGATACTAATGAAACAGGAGAGTTAGGGCATCCCAACAGAGATATATATAAATGATCTGGAAAGGAATACGAGTGAGGTTATCAAATTTGCGGCCGATACAAAATTATTCAGAGTAGTTAAAACACAAGCGGATCGTGATACATTACAGGAGGAACTTGCAAGACTGGAAGATTAGGCATCCAAATGGCAGATGAAATTTAATGTGGACAAGTGCAAGGTGTTGCACATAGGGAAAAATAACCCTTGCTGTAGTTACATAATGTTAGGTTCCATATTAGGAACTACCACCCAGGAAAAAGATCTAGGCATCATAGTGGATAATACATTAAAATCGTCGGCTCAGTGTGCTGCAGCAGTCAAAAAAGTAAACAAAATGTTAGGAATTATTAGGAAGGGAATGGTTAATAAAACAGAAAATGTCATAATGCCTCTGTATCGCTCCATGGTGAGACTGCACCTTGAAAACTGTGTACAATTCTGGTCACCGCATCTTAAAAAATATATAGCTGCGATGGAGAAGGTACAGAGAAGGGCAACCAAAATGATAAAGGGGATGGAACAGCTCCCCTATGAGGAAAGGCTGAAGAGGTTAGGGCTGTTCAGCTTGGAGAAGAGACAGCTGAGGGGGGATATGATAGAGATCTTTAAGATCATGAGAGGTCTTGAATGAGTAGATGTGAATCGGTTATTTACACTTTCGGATAATAGAAGGACTAGGGGGCATTCCATGAAGTTAGCAAGTAGCACATTTAAGATTAATCGGAGAAAATTCTTTTTCACTCAACGCACAATTAAGCTCTGGAATTTGTTGCCAGAGGATGTGGTTAGTGCAGTTAGTGTAGCTGGGTTCAAAAAAGGTTTGAATAAGTTCTTGGAGGAGAAGTCCATTAACTGCTATTAATCAAGTTTACTTAGAGAATAGCCACTGCTATTAATTGCATCAGTAGCATGGGATCTTCTTAGTGTTTGGGTAATTGCCAGGTTCTTGTGGCCTGGTTTGGCCTCTGTTGGAAACAAGATGCTGGGCTTGATGGACCCTTGGTCTGACCCAGCATGACAATTTCATATGTTCTTATGTTCTTACCTTCGCCCTCAGCTAGCCGACTTGGCAACAAATTCCGTTCGTCTTTGACTACTGCCTTCGTGTTCCTGTGACTATGTTTGTGGACTTGGACCCTGTCTGGTACTCGTTCCTCGGGGGCCAGTGTGCGCATCGGGGACTCGCTCTCCTAGCCTACCCCGCTCCTCGGGCTGCCTACATGCCTCCTGGGTCCTACCCTGCAAGGCCTCCCATTCCTCGGGACTACCCCGGGACACCTCTGCTATCCGTGAGTTCTACAACTGGGCTTCCCTGCTCCTCGGGGTTTTGCCTGTGTCCTGAACAAGACTGCTAGGGCTTCCCTGCTCCTCGGGGTAGCGTTCTCCGGCTTCTCTGTGACTATCTGCGCTTCCCCGCTCCTTGGGGTCGCGTCTACATACTATATAGAGACTGCCAACACTTCTCCGCTCTCCGGGGCTGTGCATATGTCACCAGTAGAGGCTCGGCTCGTACTTCTCTGTCCTGTGGGTTGGCCTACGGCACTACATCATCATCCTCTATGCTGCACAGCTCCTCCCCTCAGGGTTGCCTCTCCTGAGTACCTCCTGCCTGGCCAGTCTCGCATCTCCCACTCTGCGGGCTGTCTGGTGCCTTTCCCTTCGGGTTCCCTGCCCAGGTATTGCCTCCAGACTGCCTCTCTACTGGGGTACGCTTCTGGCTCCGCGGGTCCTCTTCATAGCTCCAACCAAGCTCCCCACTGTGTCTGACTGCGTCTCCTGACAGTGCGGACCTGTGGGGCCCCTCCCCACAGGTGGTAACAACTCGCATCTCAGGCCAAGGGCCCACATACCCACAAACCACAACACCCCCACAAAGAGTTTAAATTTGGTGCTTTGCAGGGTTTATACTAACCTGTTCTGGCCTTAAAACTACACCTTCTTTTTTGTAAAAATAAGATATGTACATGTTTTGTTTTTCTACATCGATACACCACAGACAGTAACCAGAGGCCTCCTGTTTTTGACGGAGATGCATTTTTATGTATTCAGAAAACAGACTGTCAGATTTACGTTCAAAGTGCCATATTTCACATATTTCAGCAACCACATACCCTTTTGCAACAGCCACATTCATCTTCACAGTGCACCAAGTCCCTATGAGGGCTCTCTCCTCATCCGAATGGGTGCACATTTCCTGCTGACTGTTGTCAGCACATGTACAACACAGCGGGAACATGAGCTTACCACCCACACGGACTGGTAATTCAGGGAAAAAGATCTTTTGTGGTGGATACACTTTGGCATTAACAAACCTAAAATAGTCTGAGAGAGGGCCAAAACTATCGTAAATGATTTGCGGGTGGACAACTGGATATTCCTTGGTTTTATTGACAAATGGGTATAGACTGGTAAAATCATAGTAATGTATTTTTTCACCAGGCCTGGCTTTATAGTACAAGCAAACAGCATTGGTTCTACTACCAAAAAGGGCATCTCTGGGTACTAATGGCTGCAGTAGGTCAGATTTAACCAGAAAGTCTGCACAACCCCTGATATTTTCTTTCACCATTCTCTTCCATTCATGTTCCCACAAGCTTATGACCTTAAACCCTCTTCTTTTCAGGAAATCTGCTTTGAGTTGTGTTTTATAATTGAGAAAACCAAATGTTGTAGCCGTTAAAGGGTTCTGGTCTTTATCATTATAATAGCTCAGACAACCATGGAAAAAACTGCAATTAAATTCAAAAGCTGTTTGCACCCCATCAATAAGTGCATAATCATCAAGAAAATGTGGACCCACCTGCTTTTCACCCCCTTTTAAGGCATGGGTGATCTGTATTTGCTCTGCGGCCTCTGTATACATCAGCCACTAGAGAGAGGGTGTTGAACATCTCTTTGTGTCTGTGATAGTTGACTGGAGGGATGAGTGCTATGGTCTTGGGTTCTAAAAACATTAACCTGTACACAGTCATGCACACAGATGCCAGTGTTATATATTGGAAGGGATCTATACATCTTTTCACAGTTTTAGATCCACCACCTGCTCTCCGGGAGCCCGGAGGTAAGGGCCTGGTCGCGGTGCTCGCGGCCAGAACCGCAACAGTACCTCCCCTCTTATGCCCCCTCTTAGCCGGTCCAAGTTTACTTGGGTGGTCCAGATGGAACTGCCGTAATAAGTCCTTGTCAAGGATGTTTCGGGCCAGTTCCCAGTTCCCAAGAACCCCCCCCCAGGCAAGCAAGTATTCCCATCGGTGTTGATGAAACCGGACATCCAAAAACTTCACGCACTTGATACGTGACCTCGTCCGGGTTCAGGAGTCCGGGAGTCATGGGCCCAAGCGAGAACTGCTCTCCGGGAGCGACGTGGAATGGCGGTCTTCCCTTGGGAGGACACTGAAGTTGCAGCAAGCCTTACTTTCTCTGGGTCCAAGATATATTGAGGTGTATCAGGAGTCTCTTCGACTTCAGAAGAGCGCGAGAGCGCGTCGGCTCGAACGTTCTTCGAGCTGGGTCGGTAGCGTAACGTAAAGTCAAACCAGTCAAAAAACAGCGACCACCGGGCTTGTCTTCGATACAGGCGTTGGGCTTGCTTCAAGAATGCTAGGTTTTTGTGATTGGTGTAAATCGTAACCGGATGGTTGGCTCCTTCCAACCCCCGTCTCCATTCTTCCAGGGCAAGTTTCACGGCTAGCAACTCTTTGTCACCAACACAGTAGTTGCTCTCTGCCGGGGAGAATTTCCTTGAGAAATAAGAACAGGGCAACAGCCGTCCAGAATCAGAGTACTGACTCAGTACGGCCCCCACGGCCACATTGGAGGCATCAACTTCCACCACGAAGGGCCGGCTGGGATCTGGATGGCGAAGGCAGGTGTCAAACAGGAAGGCTTCTTTAAGGGCCTCAAAAGCTTGACAGGCAGAAGCAGGCCAATCCACTGCGTTAGCCCCCTTTCGGGTGAGGGCAGTTAACGGGGCCACAATATGAGAGTAATTGGGAATAAAGTGACGGTAGAAATTGGAAAAGCCGAGGAAGCGTTGCAACGCTTTAAGACCCCTTGGCCGGGGCCAATTCTTAATAGCCGCCACTTTCTCAGGATCCATTCGAAAGCCAGCTGCAGAGACTATGTAGCCTAGGAATAGCAGGGACGTCTTCTCAAAGCTACATTTTTCCAGCTTCGCGTACAGACCATGCTCCCTAAGTATCTGGAGCACTTGACGAACATGCTGATGGTGTGACGACAGATCCTGGGAGTAGATTAACACATCGTCGAGGTAAACAATTACGCAGGTATTCAGAAAGTCCCGCAACACCTCATTCATCAGGTGCTGGAACACCGCAGGGGCATTACATAAGCCGAAAGGCATCACGAGGTATGCATAATGCCCGTCTCGGGTATTAAACGCGGTTTTCCACTCATCTCCGGGACTGATTCTGATTAAATTGTACGCTCCTCGCAAGTCCAACTTTGTGAAAATCTTCGCTCCTTGAAGCCAATCAAGGAGCTCCGGGATTAACGGGAGCGGGTAGTGGTCTCACTTGGTAATAGAATTTAGGCCTCGATAGTCTATGTGCGGCCTCAGTGAGCCATCTTTCTTGCTGACAAAAAAGAAATCTGCCCCTGCAGGCGACTTGGACGGGCGGATAAAGCCCTTGGCCAGATTCTCCGCAATGCACTCAGACATGGCCCGGGTCTCAGGTATGGATAAGGGATAAACCCTTCCTCGGGAGGGGGGCATAGTACCAGGTAGCAAGTCTATAGCACAGTCATATGGACGATGCTGCGGCAGGATCTCCGCCTTGGTCTTGGAGAATACATCTGTAAAGTCCTCATAAGGTGCAGGAGGACCCACGGCAGAGTGCATCAAGGGAAGTGCGGGAGTCTTAGGCACTTTCATACAATTAGCTAGGCAAAAAGGACTCCATTTGACAATCTGTAGCGTATCCACTAAATCGTGTGCGAGTGTTTCTGTAACCACGGCAACCCTAGCACCACAGGGTGGACAGCCTTATCCAACACTAGGAAGGCTATCTCCTCCGAATGGATCGCCCCGGTGCGGACCGTAATGGGTGCTGTGAACATCTGGACAGGTCCTGGAAGAAGCGTCCCCTGGATAGAAGTAATTCGTAACGGGACCTCCCTTCTATGCGTAGGAATTCGCAACTGGGAGACTAAGTCCTGCAGGATGAAATTACCTCCGGCTCCGGAATCCAGGAACGCCATCGTCTCAAAGGAGCCTCCGGGATATTCCAGGGTAACAGGGACAGTACATTGAGGAGCTGTAGCACAGCCTAGGAGGAGCTCCTCCTGACCTCCTAGGCTTTGAAGTTTTGCACACACGCCTGGCAGCGTGCCAAGAAGTGGCCCTTCTGGCCACAATACAAGCACAACTTCAACAAACGGCGACGTTGCCTTTCTTCAGCAGAAAGCGGGGCCTATCCCAGCTGCATAGGTTCGCAGGTGGGAGCGTCTGGACGAGAAATCTTGGGCGAGGGCACGGGTCTCGGCCCACGAGCCGGACTATGGTGAGAGGAGCGTTGCTCTTTGGCCCGTTGTTGTAGGCGGCAGTCAATGCAGGCAGCCATCTCAATCAAGGCGTTGAGGTCCTCCGGCAGATCTCAAGCAGCAATCTCATCTTTTATGCGTCCGGAGAGGCCTTCCAGGAAGATGGCCTTAAGACTACCATCTTGCCAACCTACTTCTTGGGCTAAAGTCTGAAACTCCATTGCATAATCTGCCAAGGAGCGAGCCCCCTGACGAAGTTGCAGCAGGTCAGACGTAGCTGTGGCTACTCGGGCGGGCTCATCAAAGGCCTGGTGAAAGTTCGTGATGAACTGTTGTACGTCCGTTAGCGAAAAATCATTGTTTTCCCAGAGGGGAGAAGCCCAGATTAAGGCTTTCCCATCAAGCAGGGACAGGATATATGCCACTTTCACCGCATCCGAGGGAAACTGCGAGGCAACAAGGAGAACCGTACAAAACATTGGTTCAAGAAGCCGCGGCAGGTCCTTAAATCACCAGCGTAACGAGAGAGTGCGGGCAGCTGGGTCACTGACGAGTCTTGGACCTCGAGTGCTGGTTCTGGGGCAGACGAGGCCCTGGCATCCAACCGGGCCGACAACTCCCCTACCGAACCAGTAAGGACCTCGAGGTACTGTTGTTGATACTGCAGCTGCTGGGCCAACCCTGGCAGGTCCAAAGGAACAGGTGCATCCGCCGAGTCCATGGCCTTGCAATCTGTTATGGGAGTCTCTGTTTAGTGGACCCTTGGGCCGACCTGCTGGAGACTGGGAAAGGTGGTCAATGTCTCTAATGGATAGCAGGCCGGGAGGCAGATGTTCAGGCAGGACGTAAATGCTCTTCACCCTGGAAGCTGGAACTCCCCTGGGAGGAGCCCATAGGAGCCCAACTGCTGGGACTTAAGTGGCTTCACCCTTGGAAGCCAAAGCCCCCCCGGGAGGAGCCCGCAGGGGCCCGGCCGCTGGGACTTAGGCGGGTTGTGGATCAGGACAGGTAACTGGAACCAGACTAGGACAGTAGAAATACTGTAACTGGGCTCGGGTTCTGGAACCAGGCAGGAACTGTAGCGAGACTCGGGTACTGGAACCAGGCAAGAACTGTAGCAAGACTCGGGTACGGGAGCCAGGCAAGAACTGTAGCAAGACTCGGGTACGGGAGCCAGGCAGGAACTGTAGCAAGACTCGGGTACTGGAACCAGGCAGGAACTGTAACTGACAAGCAAGAGCCAGGCAGGCACTGCAGCTGGCAAGCAGGAACCAAGCAGGCACTGCAGCTGACAAGCAGGAACCAAACAGGCACTGTAGCTGGCAAGCAGGAACCAAAAAGGCGCTGTAGCAAGCAAGCAGGAACCAAGCAGGCACTGTAGCTGGCAAGCAGGAACCAAGCAGGTACTGTAGCAGGAACGGAGCGATGAAGCAAAGTGAGTCACTCCGGGGCACAGCGCAACAGGAAACCGGGAGGCTAACCCGTTGCAAGGCAAAGACTGGATGGCCGCGGCCGGCTTATCAAGGCCGTGGCGTCTGATGTCAGGAGTTGGGTGAAGTCACCACTGGCGGGAAACGGCCTAGAAAAGCGCCCAAATGGCGCGCACGCCTAAGAGCCGGGCATCCATGGGAGAGCTTGCAGCGGCGCAGCCCCAGCGGGGACACTGACAAACAGGCCACAAACCAGGCCTCTGGAGGCGGGAGCAGGTCCAGGAGCCTGGAGGTAAGGGCCTGGCCGCGGTGCTCGCGGCCAGAACTGCAACAAGAACTGTATGCCTTTCTAAACACTTTTTAGAACAGCAATATAGTCTGCATTTAGGACATTAATTTAGGACCCACGATTAAACATGACCCAATAAAGATGTGTATACACAAAAAATTATGTGATGCACATGGGTGTTATAATGGTCCTTAGCAGCAACAATTAAGCTTTATTGCCAGTGAAAAATGTAACTAACTTTGTTCTTGTATGCTCTTTCTATATTGTTTGTTACATCACATGCATTCTACTAGTTGACTCCTTCAATTTTGTGATATATTCTGGATACACATCTTGTTCTAACATATATGTTTTCTGTGTGCTCCTGTTTACTCCACAATCCCTATGTGCCATTCTTTAAAAATACCACCTTGGAAGCCCAGTCCAGATGTATTCCATACATTAAAACATGGAAGGAAGACCAAATGACTGCTGTCATGGTTAAAAGGTGAGGTGAAAGAGGCAAACACAAACTAAAACTGCAAAGTCACCCCCTACAATCACTGGCAGGTACTATCTTACATCCTAAGAAATCAGTACAAAGCTAGGGATTCAACTTGACCAAAATCTCACAATGGAATCCCACATTTCGAAAATAGTAAGGTCCTCTTTCATGTAGCTGCATCAGATCTGTCAACTATGTAATTTACTTGATAAACACAATCCTGCTACTGTAATCCATGCATTTTTCACCACCCAAATTGATTACTGCCAAAATCGATGTAAAGTACTGTCACAAGAATTTGGGTAGGAGCAAAAGCAACTGATCATATCAAGCCGATATTATATTAACTTCACGGGCTCCCAGTAGAAAGCAGGATAAATTTTAAATTCTCTACTTTGTCTTCAAATGCTTGAATAAACAGGTCCCTGAATAACTCTCTCAACTTCTCTCTCCTTACAAGCCTTAAGGCAACTCAGGTCCACTGAAATGGCTCATTTTTCCTCTCCTCCATTGACTGCTGCCAGATTGTTCTGCACGAGATGCTGTGCTTTCAGCTGATACACACCAAAAATGTGGAACAAAGTACCACTAACCTGTGCCTTGGAATCAGGCTACCTTAAGTTCAGAAAAAAATCTAAGACATAGTTTTTCAGCCACACCTTCCCCTAAGACCCACATTGTTGATCCAACTTCCTAACTCCCAATGAGAGATGTCTCAGGCTTGATACTCTGTTAGGTAGATACAAGTGAGGGAAACGTTAATAAGGATGTCCCTTTTAGGTTACTTCCTCTCCTTAGATCCCCATGTCACATAAGTTTAACACATCTGTGCTCCTTAGGGATAATGTGCTGGTGAGAACAATTAATTATTTCGTGAGAATAGAGACACTCAATAACTTGGGCAGAGATACATTCTTAAAAAATATACTTTTGGGATCCAAGATGGTGGACTCAGCAGATCACATTTGAGCTTGATCTTAGCTTGCTTTTTTCTTTTGCGGAATATGCCTCATTCCTCTCTGAGCCCAATGATCAGCCCGATGGATGCTCATGTCTTATGGGGCTATGGTACTCCGGGAGTTAGCTTGTTAGAGGCTGATCGGGAAGAAGGAGGACCAGACTCCCTTCTAGAACCATTAACTTCCCTGACCTTGGAGGAACGGACTGCCCCTGCCAACCCTACCCTGTCCTGAGACCATGGCTCTGATGGATTCACTTCGGAGCCATTTGATATTCTCAGCATTGCAGGGGGAACTTGTGGAGAGGAGACTCAGTAGCATCTTGGAGAAGGTTCTCTTTTTCCAGCAGATATGCCTTCATCTCAACTGTCTGAGATGGTAAGACCCTATATATTTACATTGGAAACAATATGGGAGGTGATCCAGACTTTAAACAATAATATTTATGCCAAAATAAATGCAGTGGTATATTTGTTAATGACTTAGATACTCAGGTGAAGTATTTGTAAAGTGAAAGCAGGGATTTCAAGAAATCTTTAGAAACTTTTAACGTGACCTAGAAAGTACCTCTGCTCTTCAACAGGCTGTTATTAAGCAAAATCAACTTTTCTCTAATCGACTAGAACAAACGGAAAACCAGGCTCAGGGGAGAAACCTCCATTTCACTAATTTTCCAAAGGATTCACTTATTTCTCCTAAAGATATAAGAAAAAAATATCAAATTCAAATTTTAAAAATTCATGAGCAAGCTTTACCATTGGTCTCATGAGTTTGCTACTTGCCGCCCTTTAAAAAAGATCCACCAGATCAAAAGAATATGCAGGCTCTCTCTCCAACTGAACTAGTAAAAATATATCTTAATGCTATATTAGAAACCTCAGAGTGATCTGGTATCTTTAACAACGCTTATTGTTTCATTTCTTCTGGAATCAAAAAGAGATTGGGTATTAAAAATATTTTTCCGTCATTGTCTGGAGACCTTCATGAGTTTAAAAGTTCAAGTTTATCCCAATCTTGCTAGACAAACTCAGAAAAAGAGGAGGCAATATCTATTAATGAGGCCTAAAGTCTTGGAATTGGGTGTCTTTTTTTTCTTGTTAAATTTCCTTACAAATGTCTTATTATTTATTTATTTTGTTTGTTTAACAGTTTTTCTATACCGACAGAGGGCACTTCATATCGGTTTACATTATAACTCTAGATGGAAAATACAAAGAACAGGGAGCGGGGGGGGGGGGGGGGGACGGACAAAAAAACGGAAACATGGGCAACAATGGTGCTGCAGATTAAGGTAGGCTATAAAGGGAGCCTGAGAGATAAAAACTGGAGCGATAACATATTAACAAAATAATGAGGATAGGTAGCATATTAACAGTGTATTAACAACATATTAATAATGTAACTAGGGTGGCAGGGAGTTAGGGGGAGGTGGGAGTAGGGGGGAGGGGGAGGGGGAGGGGGAGGGGGGGGAGGGAAGGTGAAGGGAAAAAGTAAGTGGGTCTAGTCTGGATAGGCCTGGCGGAAAAGCCAAGTCTTGAGCATTTTCTTGAATTTGTATGGACAGGGTATCTTATTAGATATCTTATTAGGATATCTTATTAGATATCAAAATGTTTCTTATGTGTTTTTTCATCCATCGCAATTGTCTTCTTTGAGTAATAAGGGGGTTTCCTATTCTAAGCTCTTCTCCAATTTCTGCTAATGAAACCTCAGATGTCTAGTTATGAGTCTATTCATTAAATTAAAGAATTTCCTTTATATTCTGCTTGTAATTACCTAATGCAGATTCATAACAATTTTCTTTATTTTTTGAGATTGTGATCTTGGATCCCTTTAGGTTAGATGATTGGGATTGTATGAGACATAAGATTGTTATTACGAATGTTTCTATTTCTGTTTAATTTTTATATTTTCTGTTTTTGTCTCATTGGGCCTCATTTTCTAAAGTATCGCAGGCCTGCGATACTTTAGAAGATGAGGGGCGGGGGGCCAAAACGGGGGGAGGGCCTGCACTGCCGGTTTCGCACCCAATAGCGCCACCCTAGGAGGTGTAGCTATTGGGAGCGAAAGCTGCCGCGAAAAGGCACTTACCTTTTCGCTGTCCGCGGCGTTGGCGCAGAGTCAGCCCCGGTGATGCCCCGACTCCTCCTCTTCCGGGGCCAACTCCGCCCCGACTCCACCCCCATCCTGGTATCACACGCGATAAGGGACTTTTCGCGTGCGAAAGGTCCCTTATCGCGTGCGAGCGGCGTGGAAAATGAGGCCCATTGTTTGCCGATTTAAGAACATAAGAACATAAGAACATAAGAAAATGCCATACTGGGTCAGACCAAGGGTCCATCAAGCCCAGCATCCTGTTTCCAACAGTGGCCAATCCAGGCCATAAGAACCTGGCAAGTACCCAAAAACTAAGTCTATTCCATGTAACCATTGCTAATGGCAGTGGCTATTCTCTAAGTGAACTTAATAGCAGGTAATGGACTTCTCCTCCAAGAACTTATCCAATCCTTTTTTAAACACAGCTATACTAACTGCACGAACCACATTCTCTGGCAACAAATTCCAGAGTTTAATTGTGCGTTGAGTAAAAAAGAACTTTCTCCGATTAGTTTTAAATGTGCTCCATGCTAACTTCATGGAGTGCCCCCTAGTCTTTCTACTATCCGAAAGAGTAAATAACCGATTCACATCTACCCGTTCTAGACCTCTCATGATTTTAAACACCTCTATCATATCCCCCCTCAGTCGTCTCTTCTCCAAGCTGAAAAGTCCTAACCTCTTTAGTCTTTCCTCATAGGGGAGTTGTTCCATTCCCCTTATCATTTTGGTAGCCCTTCTCTGTACCTTCTCCATCGCAATTATATCTTTTTTGAGATGCGGCGACCAGAATTGTACACAGTATTCAAGGTGCGGTCTCACCATGGAGCGATACAGAGGCATTATGACATTTTCCGTTTTATTCATCATTCCTTTTCTAATAATTCCCAACATTCTGTTTGCTTTTTTGACTGCCGCAGCACACTGCACCGACGATTTCAATGTGTTATCCACTATGACACCTAGATCTCTTTCTTGGGTTGTAGCACCTAATATGGAACCCAACATTGTGTAATTATAGCATGGGTTATTTTTCCCTATATGCATCACCTTGCACTTATCCACATTAAATTTCATCTGCCATTTGGATGCCCAATTTTCCAGTCTCACAAGGTCTTCCTGCAATTTATCACAATCTGCTTGTGATTTAACTACTCTGAACAATTTTGTGTCATCTGCAAATTTGATTATCTCACTCGTCGTATTTCTTTCCAGATCATTTATAAATATATTGAACAGTAAGGGTCCCAATACAGATCCCTGAGGCACTCCACTGTCCACTCCCTTCCACTGAGAAAATTGCCCATTCAATCCTACTCTGTTTCCTGTCTTTTAGCCAGTTTGCAATCCACGAAAGGACATCGCCACCTATCCCATGACTTTTTACTTTTCCTAGAAGCTTCTCATGAGGAACTTTGTCAAACGCCTTCTGAAAATCCAAGTATACTATATCTACTGGTTCACCTTTACCCACATGTTTATTAACTCCTTCAAAAAAGTGAAGCAGATTTGTGAGGCAAGACTTGCCCTGGGTAAAGCCATGCTGACTTTGTTCCATTAAACCATGTCTTTCTATATGTTCTGTGATTTTGATGTTTAGAACACTTTCCACTATTTTTCCTGGCACTGAAGTCAGGCTAACCGGTCTGTAGTTTCCCGGATCGCCCCTGGCGCCCTTTTTAAATATTGGGGTTACATTTGCTATCCTCCAGTCTTCAGGTACAATGGATGATTTAAATGATAAGTTACAAATTTTTACTAATAGGTCTGAAATTTCATTTTTTAGTTCCTTCAGAACTCTGGGGTGTATACCATCCGGTCCAGGTGATTTACTACTCTTCAGTTTGTCAATCAGGCCTACCACATCTTCTAGATTCACCGTGATTTGATTCAGTTCATCTGAATCATTACCCATGAAAACCTTCTCCATTACGGGTACCTCCCCAACATCCTCTTCAGTAAACACCGAAGCAAAGAAATCATTTAATCTTTCCGCGATGGCCTTATCTTCTCTAAGTGCCCCTTTAACCCCTCGATCATCTAACGGTCCAACTGACTCCCTCACAGGCTTTCTGCTTCGGATATATTTAAAAAAGTTTTTACTGTGAGTTTTTGCCTCTACAGCCAACTTCTTTTCAAATTCTCTCTTAGCCTGTCTTATCAATGTCTTACATTTAACTTGCCAATGTTTATGCTTTATCCTGAATTCTTAAAATGTAATTTTGAAAATTCTATAAATAATTTAAAAGAATATACTTTTATTAAACACATCAGGAACAATATTTAAAAATCAAGTCCTAGATACAGAAAGATAGGTAAATAGAATGGTATTACCATATACAAATAGCCAGTCTTGTCTTGGTCTGCCATAAGTTAAAATGGCAGCCTTGAGTACCAATTTTTCATTGTATTTATACTTTTCATTTGTTAACAATTTATGGCCTATCGTCTTAACACATGGACTCATAGTCAACTTCTCAGAGATATGAACTTATGATCACATATATAAATCCAAGATTTTAGGTACTGAAATTATCATTAAGATCTAGTTTGTATATTCTATTAAAAACTGTGTAAAAACCTCATAAGAGGAAGGAATAGAATTAAAGTTGGCATATTTTTCAATATTTGTGTATTGTAATATGCTCTCAAATATATTTATATATACAGAAGCATTCTTCACCAAGAAGCACCTAATTTTAATATCTATTGCATAAATACTAAGTCATACACTCAGAGGATTTAGCTACATAGAGATTCATGATCTCGGATATAATGATTAGTTTAGCTAGCTGAATGCCTTGCTTTGCCTTGCTATACACTTTTATTATTATATGCTAGAAAGATGAACCTATTGCTATATGAAAAGAAAATCTTATTTCCTTACATATTTATTTATGATAAAAAAAACTCTTAATGGTTAAATACTGTAAGCACTGGTTTATGAACTATACTTGCAGATTTAAAACTGGTGTCTTTTTTTTTTTTTTCTCAAGTCTGAAGGATGTATCTAACTCCTGCATAAGTCCTGGGAACTTTGCCAAACTACACTATCTGCTACTACTGAACTGCCTATTAATACTGGGCTATCTTCCAGCTGTCAGTAAGAAACTCAGCACTATTCATGTTAATGTATTTAGGATTTAAACAGGAGCCCAGGATGCTAGATGTCACTGTTTTCATTTTTCTGGGTTTTTTTTTTAGAGTTAAGGGGCCCTTAGACACTGTTTGAGACCTAAGAGGCCCGTGCCACTATGTCAGGGACAGTGTTATACACAACAGGGTCTTGAAATTATTCAAGCATATATTATCCTGTGCTGAATCCCAATGCTATATTAATTGCAAACTCTGATTTGACTGTAAACTGTTCTAATGCCTCTGTTCATTTAAATGTATCAGAATCCACCTTGAGAACAATTTCGGGAAAAGGCAGAATATCAAATATTCCTAAACAAATAACAATGCCATGTGCTTCTGCTTCCTATGCAATATAGGAATCTTGTTATGTAAATGTGCATGCACTGATTTTGCTTATATTACATGCAATAGTAGTAAAATTGCGAGTGTATTTTATTTTATGCTACTTTTATTTTCCTTCCCACCCTGGGAAAAGATTCAGTTGTGTAGGCTACACAAGCCCATTCTAAGTAACAAAGCTGAGAGGTGGAGTTCTGAGTGATAAGCAGTGGCTTCGGCTCCCCCCCCCCCCCCCAAGTCTACCTGACTAACACCTGTTTATAGACTTGTCCTCCAGGAACTTGTTTCAACCCCTTTTAAAACACCGACAAAACAAAAGCTTTCTTTTCTCAAATGTACTGTGGAGGCACAAGTTGATGGCAGGTTGCCCAGGGTCACAGAGAGAATGATTGACAAAGGTGAATGTTAAACTCATGTCGCTCCATCAACGGAGGAGTGCATACAGTATGTCTTATGAGAAGGGAGGAAAGAGAAGGAAAGGAACAATTGGCATTCCGTGAAATAGCTTTTCATTTTTTTTGATCAGTTCACTCAGCTGCATTATTCTCTCTATTCCTGGAGAGCTCCAGTTTGTTCTTACATGTACCTTACATACAAGGCTGCTGGTGCCATCCCTTTGCACCAATCCGCTATGCTTGGCTTTGTAGAATATTTCCACAAGCTCCAGAAAATATATTTAGCATTCCAGACAGAAAAAAAAAAATCAATATCAATCTTCTATTGTGGTTCTATATTGTATGTCTGAGAAATCCCATAGTATGCCCCAGGTGTCAGACCTGAAGAATGGTCCTTTCCCAGAGTCTGTTTTGTTATACATCACACTTCATTCCAAGAATAGTTATGGTCATCTGCAACCCCAGAGATTTTTCTCTCCTTTCTGAAATCCTCAGCCTTCACTATGGAGAGAGATTACAAACTGCAATTGTTGGTCAGGATCCCAGTACTATCTTTGTACTATCTTAAACTGAAGGAAGGTGTTTCTTTTTTCACTTTGCTTGCATCCATGTCTAAACTGGAGAGTGACTTCCCATTGTGTTTCAGTAATTGTTTCCTTGGATTTCATCTTTCAATCACATTTTCTATTCATTTTTTTCTTGGATTACAGAAAGATACAGATGGAAAAAATTCAGGATGTAAGCTAGTTCATCCCCAACTCCTCCAGACAGGATGCAGAGCACCCAAACCTGCTCTGACAGATACTGGTTGAATTTGCTCTTAAAATTCTCTAGACAAAGATTCCATCCTAGACAACATGCTTCAGGGCTTAATTGACCTTGTAGTTAGAAAACTCTTCCCATCTTACCTGAAACCTCTCATACTACCATGTAAAACTCATTACATCTGGTCCTAGCCCCGGTAGAGATGGAGATCAAACTCCTTTATGGATCTGAAGACAGCAATCAGTTCATCCCCAAGCCTTCTTTTTTCTAGGCTAAAATAAACCATTCTACACAGAACATTTCTGAGACCTATTATCACTGCTTTCCTCTGGACTTCCCCCAGTTTCCTTAACTCTTCTTGAAGTGCAAGTCCCAAAGGATCATCCTGTTTCCTGCTCCCCTGATAAATTCCTCCAACCTCTTGTATTTTTGATCTTGATGTTCTTGCAGAGCTTCCACCAGTGACCTACACAGCATTAACTACAAGCAACCTAGACAAATGCTCTCAGCCTTCAGCCTCATTAGGATAGTGTCAGCTTTTATCTGTGTATGTGAGAGCATTCGCTAACATTTCTTATTCCCCACTCTTTTCTCCTGTCATCTGCTGATAGTTATCAGGGTAAACTTGTAACTCACTAAAATGCATTCTCTGCTGTATCTGTGCTGGCAGCTGCTTCTGATAAGCTAGGGAGTCTATCTTTAGCTCATTCTCAATGTTGTAAAAAGCTCCCTTTCTCTGTCCCTGTCACAGCCTATCTCTGTCTCCATTCTGTAACCCCCTCATCTACCTATTCTCTAACCTCAACTGTGGACTTTCTACCCCCATGCATTATCTATTGCTCTGTCTCTTGACATTCATCTCCCTTTGCCTCTGCCTCCCCCCCCCCCCCCCAATCCAACTCTTTGAAATGGGGCACTGAGGAATGTAATCAGATCTGCAGATAGCACAAAATTATTTAAAGTAAAAGATAAAACACAGGCAGACAGAAATTGCAGAAGGACCTCGCCAGGCTGGGGAACAAGGCTTTGTAATGGCAGATGAAATTTAATGTACACAAATGCAAAGTGATGCACACTAAGGAATTAATAATCCCAACTATTCGTGCACAATGCTGGGTTCCACACTAGGAGTTATCACTCAGGAAAAGGAGGGCTGTGAACAATACACTGAAATCTTCAGTTCAGTGTGCAGCAACGGTCAAGAAAGCAAATGTTGGGAATTATTTGAAAAGGAACAGAGAATAAAATGGAGAATATATTAATGCCTTTGCATAAACCTATGGTGCCACCCTACCTTGTATGCAGTTCTGGTCACCTTCATGTTAAAAAGAGAGTAGAGGATGTCAGTCCTTATACGAGGGTGACATCATCTGATGGGACCTAGCATGGAACTTTTATGTCAAAGTTTATAGAACTCTGACTGTGCTTCTCTGAGCATGCCCATGCATGCTAATATACCATGCAAATGCCCCTTCAGTCTTCTAACCTTTATACAACTGAAGCCACCTCCAATGGAAGGTGGGCAGATTTCATGAGGCATGACATCTTGCTGTCCTTGGAGAAAAACTGTTACAGATATGAAACTTTATTTTCTCCGAGGAAAAGTAAGATGGCAGCCCTCACAAATGGAGACTCCCTAGCTATAGAATGCAGTGAACAAAAGAAGGGGTAACAACAACAAGAAGTGCCAATGGGCACAACAATATTTTTTGTTGGCAACAAACCTTTTTTCCATATATATTTTAACCCTTAGGGGCAGCTTGGAACAAACAAAAATTGGCCCTAAGAAGGAACTGAATTAGGTTCGACACCTTAAACAAATTCCACAGAACAGACTGGCCAAACCTGCTATTGTGTTGGGCATCCCTATCCAAACAATAGTGAGATGTGAATGAGTGGTGTGAACCCTATGTCGCAGCTTTGCAGATCTCCTCTATAAGGACTGATCACGTGAGCCACCGATACAGACATGGCTAGGAGAGACGGTGAGCTTTGACATGATCCACCAGATTCAGGCCCGCTTGTGTGTAACAGAAGGAAATGCAATCTGCTAGCCAATTAGATAAAGTCTGTTTGGCAACAGCTCTCATCAGTTTGTTGGTATCAAAAGAAACAAAATGCTGACTGGACTTCCTATGGGCTTCAGTCCAATCCAAGGCTCTTTTGCAGTCCAAACTGTGCAGTGCTTGTTCACTTTAGTGGACAAATGGTTTGAGAAAGAATGTTGGAAGGCTGAGCTCCAGAGTCTCAATGCGTGGTTGAGATCATGGTGCAGGGAAGAGGGTTTCAGATTTGTTAAAAAGTGGGAAACATTCTGGGGAGCCTATTCCAACAGGCTGCTGGCACTAACTTTTAAAAAGGAGATGGTGCGGCTTTTAAACTACATAATGGATGAAGGTAGACAATCGCTCAGAAGAGCCTGGATCAGACAGATGCATCTCTGAAGGATACTAACAGAACAGGGAAATTAAGGCACCCAGATAGAGAGGTTGCAATAAATGTTAAATTAGGCCATGTACCTTTAAGCAAAGAGCAGACAGAGCAGGAAGATTCCAAATTACTCCTGCTGACTGATAAGCAGGTTATTAATATAAACAAAAAATATACTTTGAAATGTCTGTCCACAAATGCTAGAAGTCTAACAAAATAAGATGGGTGAGTTAGGATGCATAGCAATAAATGAAGAGACCTGGTGGAAGAAAAATACCCAATGGGACGCTGTGATACCAGGGTACAAATTATATCACAATGATAGGATGGATCCAATTGGTAGAGGGTGGCACTATATGTTAAAGAGGGCATAGAGCCAGACAGGATAGCAGTTCCACAGGAAACAAAATACACTGTAGAATCTTTATGGATAGAAATACCATACAAGAAGGGGAAAAAAATATCAGTGGGGCGCATTACTATCCACCTGGCCAGAATGAACAGACAATGAAATGCTAACAGAAATTAGGGAAGCTAACAAAATTAGTACCACAGTAATAATGGGTTATTTAAATTACCTCAGTATTAAATAGGTAAACATCACATCAGGACATGCAAAGGAAGTAAAGCTACTGGATGAAATAAAGGACTGCTTCATGGAGCAGCTGGTACAAGAAGCAACAAGAAAGGAGCTACTTTAGACCTAAACCTTAGTGGAAACACAATTTGGTGTGAGATAATGCTGTTTGGGGACACCTGAAAACAGTAATCATAACATGATCAAATGTGACTTGATATCTGGAGGGAGGGCACTAAGAAAATCTACTGCAATAGTCTCCCTTTTTGAAAGTTAAATGCTATGAGAAAATGAGAAAAAAATGGTTAGGAAAGAACTGAAAGGAACAACTGCAAAGATTAAGAGTTTATATCAAGCATGGTCATTGTTTAAAAATACCACTAGCTTGGAAGCCCAAATCATTTGTATTCGTGCATTAAAAAAGGTGAAAGGAGGGGGGGGGGGGGAAACAAAAAGGCTCCCTGACAGGAAGCAAACTGCCAACGCTCCTGCAATCCTCGAGATTTTCTTCGGTAAAACTTACCTTATAATAATGCCACATAAGAGGAAAGGGAAAATAAGGGTTTTCCCATCTGAACCCCAAGTTCTAGCCGGACAGAAAACAATTCCGCAGTTTGCATCCCCCATATTTCAAATGAGGACGCCGAGCCCCGCTGGAGGAATGGGGGAGGGAGCCTCGATGCCTCCTGGGGAGATATCGTTGAGTCCTCCTGAGCCTCGGTTTCAGCAGGAAGCATTTCCTCCTGACACCTGAGCAGGTGGTGTTGCAGGGGAATGAGTCCCTTGGTCAAACCCAAGCAGAAGGGCGGCCCGGCGCTGCTGAGGATCGGGAGAGGTCTCCTGTTACCACCATTACCACAGAGGAAGCAGTGGATAGAGGAGGGAATGGAGAACCGGTTCCACGCCAGACTACAACAAGAGAAGATGGAATGGAGGTAAACAGAAGCCTTGTGAAGCCCCTAGAAATTAAAAAGCCAGCTGTAATAACGCTGGAATCCATATGGGATTTAATTGTGGGGGCTTGCTGCTGGGCAAAATGAACAGGCCCAGCGTGTGAAAACAGCCTCCATGAAAATTGATTCTCTTGAAAAAGAATGCAATATAAGGCAAGAAGGACAAAGCCAGGCCATTTTGGAGATAGAAAATGATTTAAAAATCGTGACTGACTCAAGTGTTACAGCTATGCGCGAACAATCATTAATAATGCGCAGACTAGAGTCAGTAGAAAATTATTTGAGACAGTTGAATTTAAGATTACTGAACTTTCCACGTGAAATGGGAGAGGTTCCTTTGATGACATTTAAAAGGTATTTAAAAGAAGTTTTGAAGATACCGGAAGACCAGATACCGTCAGTAAAAAAGATAATATATCTTCAACAGAGACAGCCTCAATTCCAGATATCACCAATTGGAGATCCAGGGAACTTTAATAATCTTTCAGATTATTTGGAAAGTTCGGGATGTGAAGTGGCAGAAAGAACTGTTTTGTTTGTTACTTTTTTTTCTGAATATGATAGAGGTCTAATCATGAAATATTACTTTAAAAATATCAATGTTGCTTATCTTGGAGGTATGATCCGAATATTTCCTGATTTGTCCAGAGTGACACAATTACGTCGAAAAGCGTTTCTGGAAATTCGCCCAGAAGCTTATGCAAAGGGTGCAAATTTTATTTTACGTTACCCCGCAAAATGTGTCATTAAATACTCTGGAAATACTTTTGTGTTTTATAATCCAGGACAGCTTAGGCAGTTCTTGAGCTTGAAAGAGCAGGCCCCCACCAGCTAATAACCGTGCATAAAGTAAATAATATGGTTTATCAGGGTAGCCTTATACAAATATTAATTGCTTTTGTACTCTCCCTGTATTTTTCCCATTTCTCCCCCCTCAAAGTTTCCGCATATGGAAAGAGTATATTTCTACTGAGTTAATATTGTGACAAATATAAAATATTTCTTATTTGTAATTCTTGTGTTTCTCAGCAAAGGAATCTTTGTTGTAATTGTAAAAGATGATAAATAAAAAATAAAAATATAAAAGGTGAAAGGAAAGCCAAATCACTGCTGGCATGGTTAAAAGGTGAGGTGAGAGGGGCTATTCTAGCCAAAAGATCATCTTTCAAAAAAAATGAAAAAGGGATCCAAATAAAGAAAACTGGAAACAGCATAAGCACTGGCAAGTTAGATGCAAAGCATTGATAAGGAAGGCAAGGGCAAATTTTGAAGAGAAGCTTGCTGTGGAAGCAAAAACTCATAACAAAACATTTTCAGGTATATTTGAAGCAAAAAGCCTATAAGGGAGTCAGTTGTACCATTAGAGGATCGAGGGGTAAAAGGAGCAGGAAGGGAACACAAAACCACAGCAGAGAGATTAAATAATTTTTTTTGCTTCAGTCTTCACGGAGGAAGATGTAAGAGATTCCCATACTAGAAGTGATATTTAAAGATGATGATTCAGAAGAACTGAAACAAATCTCAGTGAACCTAGAAAAGGGCAAATGGACAAACTAAAGAGTGGTAAATCACCTGGACCAGATAGTATTAGCCAATCTGCCTGAACCTCACAGAGGCAGCAGGTCTGACAAGACTACAGGGCCCTGTGCATTTACTATTGTAGAGGAAAGACAGCAGAGAGGAAAGAAGGAGCAGCTGCAGATAAGCACAGCTCTCTAATCCCCACCCTACTGGTGGGAGGATATCCTAGAGGCAAAGAGGGAAAAAAATGAGGACTGCAGCCACGGCACACCTGCCCTTCAGCTACAGCACACCAGTTGGGAAATGTGGAGTTAAAAGATAGAAAACAGAGTGTAGGGCAAAATGGACAATTTTCTCAATGGAGAAAGGTGAATAGTGGAGTGCCCCAGGGATCTGTACTGGGACCACTGCTTAAAACACACACACACACACACACACAGATAGACAGTGAGATAGATAGATAGAACAAAAAATATTATAATTACCCTGGATCACAATATTGTTTCAAAAAAATGTTATCATCACAAAACTCAGGTATTTTATTGATTCCTTATATAAACATTGCACATGCTTTTAAACCATCCCACGCAATTAATAAAATCCACACACATTACACTTATACCAATCACATTTCACTAAAAGGTAAAATTACCACAGCCATAAGATTATACAAAGCCAATAATCCTTAAAGGATCTTCTTGCACACCCCCAACAAAGGCCTAATTTTCACCCAATTAAAGGCTTCATCAGGGGAACATTATATAAAGCAACCAAATTTTCTTTGTTTAATACTTTACAACCCTATGGTTTATTTAGCCAACAGTGGATTAAATCCATTCATTCATCTCCGTTTCTCTTTTCACAGTGGATTCAGCTCATCATTACTTTCTCACTATAGCCGCATCCAGCTCATCTTACTTCTGTTGGAATGGCTCTGCTCCATACAAGCTTCAAATAATATTCAAAACCATAATATTGTATAGTCAACAGAATTGTTGACTATACAATATACAGAATTGTTGTCATTACAAATTAAACATAACAATTCATCAGTGCTCAGTGGAGGTTTACAAATCAACCAAAAAGGAACAAGTCCTTGTATCAAATCCCTTCGGAATTTGATCAGTAAGAGGTACCAATAGTTCAGTGTTATGAACTGCCCTAAAACTGAACTGGTAATCATCAAGGAGAGAAGTATGTCAAATAATGAGTCAGCTGTATCAAGACAGTCTTTCTAAAGCTTTTGCCAAAAAAGGCAAATTAGATATGGGATGACAATTACCCACAACGGAACTATCCAATTCTAGTTTCTTTAAACAAGGCCACACACTGGTGGCCAATTTCAGAGAGACTGGTACCCGGCCTTCCAACAACAAATAATTTACTAATGATGCAATATAAGAAACTGTTTCATCTTTCAACATCTTCATTGAGGCAGTAAAACATCTAGCAGAAGGACAAAAGGTGCTCCGCAAGTTTGTAATAATTGTCTATTCCTTCAGCTGTTACAAAATCAAAAGATTCACACATCAGGGAAAAAGGAACCTCCTTTTCTGATAACATACTAACAGATCCTGATAACTGAGAAACAGCAGACTGTATTTTATCTACAAAAAACTGACCTATAGTGTTTGGTGGTCTTTGATACATATTCAAATTTAAAGACAAAACTATCCAAAATAATTCCTCAGACTCATTAGGGGCAGTCTGAATCCGTTCTAAAAAATAAGACTCTCAGCAGATCAGTACTCTCCCTAAAGTCTTTTAACAAAATTTAAACAACTCATTTTGTCCTTGCTCTTCTTAGTGCTAAACCATCGATGCTCTGCATGCCGAAGGCCAATACTTCTTATTCCATAACTCAAGAAAACCAGGATGCACTATGTCGCCTAATTATAGACAACTCTATAAGTGGTGCAATTTGATTAAACACTCTATCAAGTGAAACATCCCAACTTTGCACAGCAGACTCCACGTCCCTGACTTCCAAAGACTAATTGTGGGATCCAAGCCTCCTTCAACTTTTCATCATATTGCGATCTTTTATATAACTTTTCTGGAGACAATGGAGTGCACATGGGTTTGGTGAACATATAGGTGTTTATTTAATTACAAAGTGATCACTCCATTGTACTTCTATATAATCCAAAAAATGATTGAGAGGGTATACTATTTCACAAACAAATTAAATCTAAGGCATGCCCTAACTTGTGAGTCAGTTGACTTACCATTTATGACCAACCTAAAACTGGCAAAGCAGTTAAAAACGTATCACGAACACTCGTCAAAGTCAACACATTAGGGTGTTAATTAAGGTCCCCAACACAATAAAATGTTTAAGATCTGCTCTAAAAGATAAATGCAAATCTATTACAGCCAAAGGTTGAGCCCGTAAATAATTAGGAGAAGTGTACACTAAACAAATACCCCAAATCAAATTATGAATGACCAACAGTTTTAAACCCTGTATATTTTCTACCGTGAAACAAACCATCCATAAAGACTCCTTCACCAATATTATTGAACCACCACCCTTTCTAGAGCCTGGTCTGGCTTGAGAAAAAACTGCATATCCAGGATCTTTTAGTTGCTTTAAAAAGGACATAATCAGCATCATTAACCAAGTTTCAGTAATGCAACAAATGTCAGGTTTGTCATCACATACTAAATCAGATAAAACAACAGTCTTTTTCCTAATTGATTGTGTATTTATCAAATAAAGTTTTAATGGAAAGGTCAACAAACTATTTCTGAAAAGATAAGATTCTTACATTCCTGGAATGTCAGCTTCCGATGGAATACCTGCATAACACCCCTTTCCCCACAAAACCAAGATTAATTGGTCCATACTCAACAAGCAATGTTTAGTAATAATACACAACCATGTGTTATGATAACCACGTCAAACAGCAGCTGAGGGTATATAAAAAAAAAATAATAATTAAAAAGCACCAGTACAACAATGCCACCAGCCCAAGTGGCCCAGGCAACTTAGGAACACATGAAGGAGCGCACAAAAGAGATCTTTTGTGCTCTTTCATGCATGCAACTAATGTGGTGACTCCGGCATCAGATACCGCTTTTTAAAAGAAGGGCGGGTGACATCAGCCAGAGGGGCGGAGCAAGCTGGTAGAGAAGGGGCCAATAGCATCAGGAAACGATACACAGGAAAACCCAATCTTGCCTGATAAAGAAGAGAGTCCAAAATCAAGTTCAGCCAGCACAGTAGTTATCAGCAACAAGTATAAAATTCCCTCATAGGGGGCCACTTTTTAAAAGAAGAGCAGGAAACATCAGCCTGAGAGGCAGAGCAAGCTAGTACGGGAGAGGCCAAGAACATCAGGAAATGATACACAGGAAAACCCAATCTTGCCTGAAAAAGAGAAAAGAAAGTCCAAAATCAAGTCCAGCCAGCACAGCAGTTAACAGCAACAGGTGTACAATTCTGGCATTATGGAAGCTTTCAAGCATGAATGTAATTTTATGGGTTTTTTTATTGTCAATTATTTTATGCGTGTTTCATTATTAACTGCCTAGAACTTTGTGTTAGATGGTCTATAAACCTAACAAATGTAAATGTAAATGAAAAATCTCTCTCTCAAGAGTGTCCAGGGTCTGAGACTCATTCCTCAGTGCCCCTTGAGGAATCCTCTGCCTCTTGGCTCTCTTGAGAGTGTTTTTGAACACCACAGAATAATGTGGTAACTGTCTCGCTTCGAATCTGGGAGCTTTTTGGATGACATAAACTGCTTCTGCCTTCCTATTGACAGGAGCCATAGACTTAGTCTATGGCTCCTGTGGTAGACTTAGTCTATGGAATACTTGAATCTATGGAATACTTGAGAAGAATGTGGTAGGGGTTCTCCCGCATTCTTCTCAAGTATTCCATAGACTAAGTCTACCACAATCTCCTAAGGGGGCTCCATGAACTGGAGGATTATTCAGCATTTTGGTTCTGGTTTCACCCTCCATTTGTAAATTAAAGGGAATGGTCTCTGCCATTCTCCAGATAAAGGAGAGATCCTCAGGAAGGGACTTCCTTCCCTTTGGGGGAGGAAACAGAGACCCACTGATTCTTCTCCAGAGGTGTCATCTGATCTGCAGTTATATGACCAGACCAGAGGCCTCAGAGAAGGGAGAACTTGGCTGTTTTGGCTTGGATTCCGAGGAGCTCTGACATCCTAGGGAAGATTCCTCCCCCTTTGGGCTGGAAATCATCAACTGGGTGGTGAGCACTGACTCCAATCCCCTTTGGGAGCCAGCATTGGCACCAGTGCCTGGCTCCCTGGAAGTCAAAGGGGCTCGAGGTGCAACCCGAATATGGCTGGTACCAGTCCCAGTGCCTCCTAGACCTGTTGTATCTTCTTGTCCAACTCCTCCTCAAAAATAGCTAATGCCAACACTGACTGGAAGGCAGCAGGGTGACCATGTCCTCCTTGGAACCAAGAAGTGTATCAGTGGCAAACAGCTTTTGACCTGTGGAAGCTGGGGTGAATTCTGGGTTTTCTGAAAGGATGAGCTCTCCTCACCAAGGGATCACTTAAGGGGGTTCTCGGCTTCCCTCAATGCTCAGTATCGGAACTCCTCAATGCTAGTGTCAAAGAGGCAGAGTCCATTGAGTCAGATGATATTCTGTCCCTCAGTTCCCTATCAGCCCTTGGCATTGAGGGAATCCCCAATGCCGCTTCCTCCACTGATGCCTCTGATGCTAATGCCAGTCGATCACACTTCCAATGCCTAAAATGATTCTCCACCAGTTCCATTTGGGAACACTCCTGAACACCATGTGATGTCCCCATGCACAGGATAAATCAATCATGAGGATTGATGATAGATATGACTCTAGCACACCGGGCATTGCTGGAACCTGCTAGACATGCTCGACTGAAAAATAAGGGAAGCAAAATCAAGCTCGATGGCAATAGTGATAGATATCCACCAGGCACAGACTGCACACCAACCAGGCATTGAGACAGTGAAAACTTAAGGGATGGGCCTTATAGCTCTTGGATACATACCACTGACCCTACTCTGAACATTTGCAAGCTGGAGGAAACCCTGTCAGAGATGTTAGTACTCCTTCCACCCAAATCATCATGGAGACTTATGGAATGCCATTCTAAATCTGAAAAAAAGCTTTGCTCCCTGATGTTTAAACACTGGATATTAAAGTTAACACATACCAGCACGTACAGTTTCTGATAATGTGATCTCTTTGGAATTAAAAGTAGAGGAACTGCAAGAGTTTAGAACAGTTGCAATTAGTGATAGTTTCTCTACAACCAGGAAGTCAGACACTCATAAGAGAGAATGAGGGTTGTGAGCATTCTGAAAACATCAAAAGATCTTTGAGCTTGAGTTAGTCGAGAATTACTTAGTAAAGTGTCTGCAGAGCCCTAGAGAAAGGATTCTATTTATTGCCAAAGACTACTGACTTCCTTCTTCCAGTCCTCGTTCTATTAGCTCATTTTTACTTGTGCCAAGAGCTCAAAAAAATTCTAAGAAATCTACAAAATTGATACAGCAATGCTGTGATTTACTTTCAACTTAGAACCTGACAGTGTGAAAATTCTTGAAAAAGGGGACCTCGAGATGGTAGCGGGCCGAAGCCCAAGGACGAGGTTAGGGAAACTGCAGAATCAAGTACCTCTGGTACTGGAATACACCTGTAGTGGTCACCTTCCCCTTTAGTTGAGCCCTCAGGTGTTGATGGCTGACAGACCTTAGACTGCTGCATAGAGCTGGTATGGTGGGGGGTGGAGTTACTCAAAACAGCCAAATGGGGCCACGAGAAGAAACCAGATGAACATACCATCAGAAGGAAGTCTGAGCCACATCTGGAGCCTGAGCCTAGACTAAAGAGAGCCCAAAGAAGAGTCTAGATCCAAGGAAAGCAAGGCTACTGCAGCAAACACTGGAAGCACATGGTGCATGCTGCAGTAGTATAGGATCAATTCTGGCAAAGAAGGCACAGTGTATATATACAAACATACTAGGAAACAAGATGGCCTCCGAGAGGAAGTAGAAGTCATAGACCCAGCAAAAACAAACCAACCAGCCAGAGAAACATACCAACATCTGCTGCTGGAAAGCAGAAATTCCCTTCATCATAAGATCCACTTGAACTAAGCCACCTGTAGACTGGTGGCTGAATCTCTAACTGTAGTTAGATTGTGAAAGAATAACCCTAGAGCTCTATTCCCATCTATGAAATTCAGCCACCAGTCTGCAGGTGGCTTAGTTCAAGTGGATGAGGGCCACCTGGAAGGAGCCAAAAAGATTAAAAGGAAGCAGCTTTGGGTACTTCATCCAGAAGTTAGACTTGGGGCTGCATTTCTCCTCAAATATCATTCAGCAAGATGGCGCAGATTATATAAATGCTGAGCGTGTTGGCAACTTCTGGATTTCATTTCCACTAGGCATCAACAGCAGGTTTCTCAGGTTCCTTCCTTCTTTGAATAATGTTTACTTTTCTTAGAAAATAGGAGTTATAACTAAGGTGGGTTTTTTCCTTTACATACTTTCATATTTCTGTGTTAAGGGTATTGTTAATCTGTTAGCATTATGCAGGGGGGGGAGGTATATATTTTTCTTTTTTGTCTGTCATTTTATGCCCTTTTCCTCCACCCCTTCTTTATATGAGGCCTTAAACTTTGGGAGGAAGACAGGGATAAAATTTGCTCTTCAATTTGATATGATATTTGATTCTCTTGCTGCTAACCCTGCCCCTGTTATATCATGAATATTTAATACTGAATACTTAATAAATAGATGATTAAAGAAGAATTATCCCATCAGGTGACCAGGAGCTAACACTGATTTGATGGCATTGTGTTCTAGGCACTCAGATATTAGTGCCTTCTGGAAATACTGGGATGATACTCTAGCGACGGAGCTCCCTTATGTTTAAATATGATCTTCAGGGTGAGAGAACAAGTTATATTATCACATTATCAGTCAAGTAAAAAAAATTAGGCAACATTACCTTGCATGGTTCCCTACATATAAATGATCCTGGCTACCAAAATCTGGCACCATCTTTTTGCATCTGCAGCCCATTTCTTCATTAGCAATTCTCCAGTAATCGCCCCAGTTCTGTGCTCTTCAGCTAGCCCAGGGTCTGTTTGTTTCCCTCCCTCCAATGGGTCAGTGGGACTCTGTTACGAGTCAAGCAAGGTTAAAGTGGCTAATGGATAGCTCACTTGCTTGTTTACTTCATCTGGAGGGTTGTCCCACAATGGTAGCTTTGTTTCTCGCAAACATTTAAGTGTTTGTCCCTTGAGTCAGAGCTTGGACTGTCACTTCAACAGGATACTGTTAGGCCGTCCCCGGTTCTTATTGTGCTTTAGAACGAAACAATTTTTATGCCTCTCCCTATCTCTCCCCTCTCCAAAAACAGACAAATGAAAAACAAAAACAAGACGTGTTAGATTGTTTTGTTCACAGCAAGAGGCTATGTCTAATCTTTGCTTTGTGCAAACAGCAGCACTGGCAGCGTAATAAAGCTGGATACCCCAATTTCATTCCCACATTCATCGCTCCTTGTGTTATCCTCAGCAAGTCAGTTAAACTCCTTGAGCCCCTACAGCAAAAGGGGCAATGTAACCATGTGAATTTTTTGTCAGAGGGCTGGTACACTGACAAGATTACACAAGGAATAGTAGAAGTAGCAGGGAATATTTTACAGGTTCCTACGATAAACCAATTTGAGCCACTTAGTTTGTATCATGAACCTAGACACACCTGAAGACAAAAAAGCCCTTAACCATACTTTGGCAAATAAGACAAGTAAATGTGCCTTAAGTCCACAGTAAAAACTGGAAAGGCTTATATTGTTTATAATTAATATGTTCCTCCATTAATAGTTTCTGAAGACACAATGGAGGCAGGAAAGATGCCTGGGACATTAAGGCTTGTTTCTCATGTGCATGAGTGACCATCTCCTTCCCATAATTCCCCTAAAAGATATTAGCAATCTGAAACCTGACATATTACTAAGGGGAGGAAGGTTCTTTCCAAAGTTACCAGTTAAGCCCAAGTCCAGAGTGTTATGGTTAAGCAGTGTTTGGGTGGATCCTTGGGTACTGTGGCAGATGACCACACCCATGGGGAGGAGCTCTGTGAGGAGCCACAGTACTGGGCTAGACTCAGAATGCACAAACACAGTTAATTATTATACAGCTTGAGGAGTGCCACCAGAGGTAGCAGTAGTGAGGCAGTCTGGTAGTAGCAGTCTCAGGGACCTCGGCAGAGGGAGCCCTTCTCACCCCGTTGGTCTCCGAAGCAGGTTTCCCAGCAAGGTAGTACTGTGGATGAGATAGACTGAGAGTTAGAGTACTCACTAGGTGTTTGCTGTAAGTATGTGATTCCACCAGGTTGAAGGAGAGAGTGCAGGCACCGAGGCAGGGAGAGCAGGCCCCCAAGGAGCGAGTACCTGTTCCCTATAAGGCACCTGAAATAAAGCAGAGGGCCCCCAAGGCAGGGGTACCCAGGTTAGCAGTTACCCCGAAGGGCAGAGAGAGCTTCCAGCGGCAATACGGAAGCGGCAGAGTAGCGTAGACAGGAATGGATTCGAGTCCTTGCTAACTCAACGGTTATATACCCGGATGGCGTGACATCACCAAGGGGGAACACCCGCGAGGTTCACGCCAAGGTTGGAATAAAGATGTGGGTGATGCGCGCGCGTACCCTAGTAGGTACTTGGGAGGAGCATGGCGGGAGGCTCTACCATAGCCGTTCCGGGGACGCCAGAGAGGTCGGCTTGTAGACGCAGCGGTAGCCATCTTTCCTAGGTAAGCGGGAGGAGCCGTGAACAAGGTGAAGCAAACGGGGCGAAGCCATCTAGCACCAACGGACGCAACAAAGAGCTGCACATTTCTCCCTGTCTAGGAGACATACTGCTTCTTCTTGGGCAGTAAAACTGATCTTTTTCCATCTTTTTCCTCCTTGAGGTTGCAATACAAGGAATATAAATAGGAGATTAAGACATGCCCTGCCTCTCAGCAGCACCAAGGGACTTTACTAAGAGAATAGTGGTTGTAGTGGCATTCCTTTCTGCCAAGGGATTTGCTTCTTTCTGTACTTGAACAACTAGCTTGTAATGGGATCATCTTGGGAAATGATACTCGACACTTGGGGGAGTCCTACAGTCGACCTCTTCAGCACAAAGAAGAACAGAAAAGTCATGGAGTTTTGTTCCATCCACCCAAGTGGCCTCCAACTCTTAGTCCTGGGGGAATTCTGCGCTACTGTGGAGCACAGAATTTGCACAGAATTCCAGTGAGCCAATGGATCGGGACATGGGCATAAGCATCCTTCAGGTTCAGGGCACACATTCAATCCCCCCACTGAATGAAGTGAGGAGGGTGTTCATCTTGAATTTCTCCTATAGAATGCTCTCGTTCAGCTTCCGCAGATCCAGGATGGGCCACAAGCCTCCTGATGTCTTGGGGATAAGAAAGTTATCTGGAGTAGAACCCCTAGACACATTTCTATGGTGGGTCTGTCTCTATGGCTCATTGGCGAAGAAGTGATTCCACCTCCAGGGGAAGCTGAACTGTGTGAGACAAAGCCAGACTGAAAGTCAGACAACACAAATAAGAGGTTTAGGAGAAGTACAAGAGATTGCCACACCCCACAATTTGGAGGACTCAGCAGTCCCTGGTGATATTCTTCCATTTGGTCAGAAACAATTGGTTCCTGCACCTGTCTAGGGGATCCATGGCTTGCGACTTTAGGGCCATCAAAAACTCGGGCCTGGTTTTGGTTAGGCCTGTGGTTGTTGCTTCGGTTGTCTCCATTCCTGCTGGCACCCTCACACCGGGAACTGTCGTGTAGGCAAGACTCTATTTCTGGAAAAGATGAAAAGTGCATTGCTGATAGAAAGGCTGTTTATAAGAGAAATGACATCTCATCATCAACAGTTGGTCTGTCGCACCTGACAAAGACTGGATTGCTGCGTGTTGCTCTTTAATTTGCACAATTCTGCCCCTGATTTTGTCCTCATGGAATACCAGTCAGTTTCTCGTGGACATCTTCCCTGAGGTCGCTAGCATGAAGACAAGCCATGCAGCAGGCCGCTAGCCACAATATCAAAGGATTCATACACCAAACCGATGAGATGTCGCTGACACTTTTCTGTGTCCAACACACCAAAACTGTAACCCCTTCCAAAGATTTCTACCTAGGGAATATGCCTATTTCTACTCATTTAAACCACAAATAAATTTGTGAAGTGAAAGGTGGTAGTTTCATATCATTAGCCATTTTACAAACCCACCTAACGATATGAAACTACCTTTCACTTCACAAATTTGTGGTTTAAATGAGTAGAAATAGGCATATTCCCTAGGTAGAAAGGTTTTGGTGTGTTTGGCTACGGTGGTAATCCCTCAAGTGGAGATTGATGATATAGTGTGTGCTAACTTTTCTGTGTCCAGCAGAGTTTGACAGTAAGATTAGTGATCTCCTTTTTTTTGTAATTTAATGTTTGATATACAGGATGCAAATACAGGCATACACCAATATTTGTGTATTTCCCAACAGTAAAATCCAGAAAACACAACCAGAGACCAATACACAAAGCAAATTCCCATGTTTTTCAATTTTCACTCCTCTCTCCCCCTTAGAGTCTGCCATCTGCATGAATATAGTCCAGAACAGTTCCAACCCTTGAAAACACTTGTCAGGGACTAAACCCCCCCACAGGTTCACCAATCGGCCCCTGTCTGTGGTCAGCAATGTCTTGCATACCATCAAAACACCCATACTTCCCCTCCCAACCCCAGCCCCCCACCACCCCTCTCCTTCCCCCACTCCCCATAGTTGGGTCAATACCCACCACCACCAGACTCCCTACCTCCCCCCACTCCCCATAGATCTTACTTGCATTTCTAGGAGTATGACCACTCACTTTCCATTCCAGCTGAACCCACAAACTCACTCTCAAATTTACAGTGCAATTCTATTACCACTCTTAACTGAGAGGCAATATAGTATAAATATAAGTTCGAAATTCCCGGCCCCCTCATGCCACAGATTTATTTATTTTTATTTATTTAAAAACCTTTCTATACCGTTGCTAAGTTAAATACAGTCGCAACGGTTTACATGTAGGCACATATTTAATGTAGGTAAAAGTGTACAATAGTACATTCTAACAGGTGCCGTCAAAGGTTCGGTATTTCAGATTGAAATAACACCCTTTTTTGCAACCCATGGGGGCCTCCACCTCCATATAAAATGGAGCATTTAAAAAAAAAGATGAGAAGGTACCATCAGAATCTTCCTAGCCAGAAATGAGGAAAGAAATCTGAGCAGAATCTCGTTTCACCACTCCCAGATCACCGGTACCTGAGGGAGTGTGAAAAGGCAAAGCTAAAGGGGGTAGGATGCCTGCGATGTTCCAGTGGAACTGAACGCATTAATGGCACCCAGTGTTATCATGATGCTACCTGCACCGGTAGCGCCAGGTATTTGCTCTGCGCTGAGTGTGTTGACAATTCCAGTATCTTTGATGATGTCGGAAGCATCAAAGGTGCCAGATACCTCGCTGGTGCTATCAATGGCATAAAGTGCATTAACACCAAATGTACTCCGTGGCTAATATACTTGGAGGAAGACTTCTCCGATGAGAACCAGTAACTTTGGAGGTAATATTCATTTTATTTAAAATATTTCTATACTGCTTGCTAGTCAGTTTACATAAAAACATCCATAATTAAAATAAGATCAATAACAGCAACAATATCAAACAAAATAAAAAAACTCTTAAAACCATAAATAAATGGATATTAGAAAGATCCATAGACATAAAACACACATCACATTACCCCCTAGATTAACTAAGGCAGAACATTAAACTCCCCCCCTTTTTTTTTCTTTTTCATCAAAGCACGGAAGACTGACTACTTTTCATCTTTATAGAAATTTGTCTCTCGTTGCTGAACTGAGTTAGCTGCTGATAGAGGCATTACAACAAATTAACAATCTGGACTGGTTTTTGCTATTAACTCGTAGAAACTGGCTGTTTTTGCCTGATCATGGGTAAGAGGACTTCTGGTATCTGACTGAATGATCCAGGGTTATTTGTTCCATTTTGATAAATATGGAGGTGGCACCTGAACATTGAATTCAAGACCCATGATCTTCTATGGAAGATTTATTAACTAAGAAGGTTATTTTCAAAAAGGTTTTCCATGTGCAAATGGGCTTTGAAAATTGCTAATTTTACTCACTTAACTCCTTTGAAAATTTACTCCATAGGGCTGAATTTTAAAAAAATGTTTTAAGCACATAGATGGGTTTTTGAAAATTGCTACGATATACGCTATTTTTATGCACATAACTTCTTTGATAAATCACTCCTATGATTTTACTTGTTTGGATGGGGGGGGTTTCTTAAGGGGGAGAGTGATTACAGGGGGGCGTGGCGAGGAACTGAGGGGCGTGAATGTAAGGGAGTAATGGCATATTTTATGGGAGTCTCTGTTATAAAGCTGATGAGTAACAAGATGACTACATTGTGGCCACTACCTATGCTGGCGGGGCAGCGTGCACATGAAAGATATCAGTCAGATGTTAGCATCAATGTGGTATTTGATTAAAGATGATCCACCATCAATATGTCACATGAAGTGTTGCTGGTCTTCATTCTCCAGTTAAAAGGCATATGCTTGCCGGATTGTATCATCCACTGTCCCGGCCAGCCTCCGTCCCACCCTGCCCTGCCCCACCCCTTTTTAAGGGCCCGGCACGTGTATCGGTAGTTATATGCGTGGCCGGGCCCTGCGCACATTTTCAAAAGGGCCTGGCCACATGCGAAACTGCCGGAATTTGCGTGCGAGGCAGATTTAAAATTTGACGTTTGTTATTGCCTGGAAATGGAAATCTGTCCCAACTTTGGAGGGCTGGAGAACTCAGGTCCTGTTGTGACCGCCGGCCGCGGCAGACCACGACCGGGGGCCGGTCACTCACCCGCGCGGCAGGGCCTCGCTCCGACGTAGGGGCCGGCATCGGCAGCCCACCTCAGCGGCAGTGCTGCTGCCTACAAGATGGCCGCGGCGTCCCCTCGGCACGATTAGCCACGCCCCCTGAATCCTCCTAGGGCTGCGCGGGCGGCTAGAACCTGCCCTTAAAGGAACCCCACAGGAAGTAGGGGGTTCCTTCCTGCTTGACTCCATCTTCAATCAACTATTTAAGGCAAGGTCTGAGCCTTCAGACCTTGCCTTGGCTTCGTGGCTCCGGTGGTTTTCCTGCTTTCGGTTCCTGATCTGCTCCTCCGTGTTGTGATCCCTGGATTGGCTGTCGTTCCTGCTTGGCTCTTGACTCCTGGACTGGTTACGGATTATTCTGGCTCTCGATCCCTGGACTGGCTGAGGTTCCTTTCTGGCTCTCGACTCCTGGACTGGCTGCGGAGGATTCCGGCTCTCGACCCCTGGACTGGCTTTGGTACTTTCTGGCTCTCGACCCCTGGACTGGCTGCGGAGTGTGCTGGCTCTTGTTCCCCGGACCGGCCTTCGTTTCCTCCTCTTTCTCTTGACCTGCTGAAGGCGCCAGCTTCTGTTTCCACGACCTGCTGGAGGCACCAGTTTTCGTTCTCTCGACCTGCTGGAGGCGCCATCTATCTGGATTAAACGACCTGCAGGAGGCACCTGCATCCAGATTTTCATCTATTACCTCCAGAGACCCTCGTGATTGGCCTCGCCTTCTGACGAGAAGACTGCACTCCTCGCCGGACAAAGGGTCCACCTTCCAAGTCAGAACAGGTCCACTCTGCGGCTTTACTCGAGAAATTAACTTTTATGCTGCAGGACAATGTACTCTACTAAGATATGGGAACCGTGTTGGAAATTTTTGAATTCGCTCTAAGTTATTTTGTTTACTATGGGGTTGTTATTTGATACCCTGTTTTCCTTGCTTCCCATGTATTGTTTTGCCAGTGCTCTGTGATTAAAAAAAACAAAACAAAACATACTTTTTTTCACTCAAAGGCTTGATACCCGTCACAATCCTGTCATGCTCCTCTGCTTGGGCACTGGTAGCCCTGCCAGGGAGTCAGCTGATTCTGCTTACCATGACAACCCCCCTCCCCACCTCCCCACTCCGTGCTTTGCAGGCTCCCTCTACACCTATCCCCCTTCCCTCTCTGAGTCTCTGGGGTTTGTTTACTGATTATCCAGGTACACCATTAACTCAACCACATGTAAGAACATAAGAACATAAGAAATTGCCATGCTGAGTCAGACCAAGGGTCCATCAAGCCCAGCATCCTGTTTCCAACAGAGGTCAAACTAGGCCACAAGAACCTGGCAATTACCCAAACACTAAGAAGAACCCATGCTACTGATGCAATTAATAGCAGTGGCTATTCCCTAAGTAAACTCGATTAATAGCCGTTAATGGACTTCTCCTCCAAGAACTTATCCAAACCTTTTTTGAACCCAGCTACACTAACTGCACTAACCACATCCTCTGGCAACAAGTTCCAGAGCTTTATTGTGCATTGAGTGAAAAAGAATTTTCTCCGATTAGTCTTAAATGTGCTACTTTCTAACTTTATGGAATGCCCCCTAGTCCTTCTATTATTCGAAAGTGTAAATAACCGATTCACATCTATTCGTTCAAGACCTCTCATGATCTTACAGACCTCTATCATATCCCCCCTCAGCCGTCTCTTCTCCAAGCTGAACAGCCCTAACCTCTTCAGCTTTTCCTCATAGAGGAGCTGTTCCATTCCCTTTATCATTTTGGTTGCCCTTCTCTGTACCTTCTCCATCACAACTAAGATGCGGTGACCAGAATTGTACACAGAATTCATGGTGCGGTCTCACCATGGAGCGATTCTTTTTGCTTTTTTGACTGCTGCAGCACAGTGAGCCGGTGATTTTAAAGTATTATCTACTATGATGCCTAGATCTTTTTACTTTAGGAATGTAACTACGAAGTTACAACAGTATATTGCCTTAGTATATTTGTGCTATCCTAGAAGCATGATTTTACATAGGCTTATATTTAGCCAGCAACTTACGCCATAAATAAGGAGGTAACACTATGCATAAGTGCTGTTATCAAGACCAGTGATTTTATGTCACTAATACACAGAGCATGAACTGAAAAAGTTCCAACGTAGGTGTGGAAATTCAATAGTGTTTCAGTTTAGCATATTTATTTCAAATTATCAAGTGGAATTTAAGACAGTGTTGCACTCGTGCAGCCAGTTTCATTAAGATGATAGAGTGTATGGCAGATGGTGGTGGGAGTGAGCAATCCAACCATCCTCATGCAATCTTGAGTTTTAACCAGGAAGGAATGCAAAGAGAGCGTGTTGATACATTACATCTGTCAAATGAGTTCAGAGAAGCTCATCTCTGGCACAGCATAACGTGACATCAGTTTTATTGATGCTCTTTGGTTATAAATTGTTGCTCCTGGGTCCTGTATATTCTATACTTTCTCCACATAGCGGCACTTCTGGGAGGAGACCAAGTGGAAAACTTGAAGCAATGCAAGATAAAGGTGCAACACTACAACCTTCTCAGAGATGTACCAACACTTCCTGGCAGGAGTATTCAACGAAAACCTGAAAAGCTGGGTCTGCCGAAACGCTCTTAAGCCCATGTATAGGGTGACAAATAATTGACTAGAAAAGGTTGATGTACTACTCTGCATTGCACTTTACAACAGTGTCACACGAAAAAATCCCAAATACTGCATGCAATTTTGTTAGCATAATTTTGAGCACATTATGTGTTGGTTTTCAATGCAAAATTTTACAGTTATGAGATGCAACACAAAATATGCAAATATGTAATGAACTGCATAATTATGCAAAGCATATTACCTATTGTTGCGACGGCCGGTCGCAGGGTTCGCAACCGGCCCCTCCTACCTGCTGACTCAGTGTTCTGGAGTTAGCCCTGCTCCGGAGCAGGGTAGGGGAGGCGTCTTCGGCCTCCCTCTGCACCGCAGGCCCTTACTTTGCAGCGGAGACTCCGCCGCAGACTTCCTCTCTGCAGCCCCCGGGGCCGCACAAGCCCCTCCCCTTTTTTAAAGGGCCCGCGCGCGTCGGGACTGCCGGCCCCTTCCGATGACATCACCACTAGTTAACTATAAAAGGCGGCTCCTGACACTCAGGAGTCGCCTTAGCAACTTCTCCCTTCCTTGGGCTTGGTTGCATCCCCGGCTCGTCTGTTTGCTGATCTCTACGAACTTGTGCCTGGTTTTCGACCTCTCCTGGACAACTACCCTGATCGCCGCCTGACCTGACCATTGCCTGGAACTCCGATTACTCTGATCGCCGCCTGACCATTGCCTGGAACTCCGAATACTCTGATCGCCGCCTGACCTGACCTCTGCCTGGGACTCAGTTTACTACTCTGACCTTGATCCTTACCATACATTCCGAGACTTTCTTTTGCCTTATCTGGCACCCTGGACTCATAGCCTGAACATCAACCGTGCACCCTTGATCATGGTGGGCACACCTCTCAACTTTCTATCTAGGAGATCCTGCGAGGCCCACCTAAGACCAGGCGGCCCGGGTAACCAAGGGCTCAACACGAGGGAACCCCGGGTTGCTAGTGGCTAAGCTCCAGCTAGCCTCTGTCTCCTCCTGTGCTCCGCCTCCTGGTGGCAGGTGCTCGCTGGGTCTGACCAGGGAGCCTACCAATCCTGCACTAGGCCAAGGGTCCACCTCCCGGCGCAACACCTATATTCATATAATTAAATTTCATGCAAAAGTTTTGCTAAATCCATTTTATTTTTTGCAAAACTTAACTACACTCAGGGAGATGTAGTTAAGTTTTCATTTGTGATAAAGTCCATGATTTCGCATGAACGTTACTGCAAAAAAGTAAATCCCCATGAAGCCAATTCAATAGTATTTAAATGAAGCAGTACTGTATGAAAGAATCTGGCGATATTAGATCATTTATGTTTTTACTTGTATGGATGGGTGGTGTTTTTGATTCTTAGGGGGGAAGTGATTATATGGGGTAGTGGAGAGGAACTGAGGGGCATGAATGTATGAATGATAAGGGAGTAATTAGATCATTGCCATGAACCCACTCACAGGTTGGTACATCGGCCTCAGTTTATGCAGTGCTGCTCAAGTGAGCGACTTTGTGGTCAGAAAATTGCATTTGAGAATCAGAAAGTCCACATTTCAAATCCTGCTGTTGCTACTACTGCCACTTTCTGTGACCCTAGGAAAGTCACTATTTCCTATTATCTCAAACATTTGCTTAGATCAGTGTAGGGATTTTTCTTGCCTGCAAACAATTTATCATGACAGGCTAAACCAGAGCACCATATAAGCAGTCAATAAGCAGAATTCAAAGCATACAGAGATACAGGCATTTTCCCATCTAATTGGTTTCTTGGAATTCTGCCATGGAGAGCTCAGGCCTCTGGGATATGCACTCCCATGTGGCAGCAGAACAAACATTAGGTAGCGTTACCGTTCTCGGCATATAAAAAAGCACATTTGGCTTTGTCTCATTTTCAAATTCTTCCCAAGCTATAAAACATACTGGTACTTTTCTCAATTAACATTTTCAAGATAATGAATGTAAACAATGAAAAATCTTAATTTAAAAAAAAAAAAAGGAAAAAAATAAGGAAAAGATCAACAATAATAGAGGATAACTTTCATATATCCCCCTAAAAGAGCAAAACAAGTAAGTTGAACCATCAGGTCTATGGGGAAACCCAAAGAGCAAGAATGATCCACCTAGTCTGCCAAAGCCCTATCCCTCACAGAAAATACAAAAAGGAGAGAGGAGCTATATCTAATAAGTTAACTACCGTATTTTTCGGACTATAAGGCGCACCGGATTATAAGGCGCACTTCCGATTTGCGCCTGCTAAGGCGTCCAGATTCATATATAAGCCGCACCGGATTATAAGGCGCAGCAGTGGCGTAGCGAGGGGTGGGCGGCCGCCAAGAAAAAAATCGCGTTTAAACGCGCTGATGCTCCTCCTCCTTCCTGTCTGTGCGTCCCCGGAAGTAAATGTTGCATGAGCCGCGTGGGCAGGAAGGAGGGGAAGCATCAGCGCGTGCAGACGTGGAGCAGCACTTGCGTTTATGGACCGCTGCGAATCTCAAGTCGCAGCGGCCCGAGAAGAAGAAGAGGCCCGGTAGCAGGGCCACTGCAGAGCCCATCCTGCGGCGACCCGCGAAGAGGAGGCCGAGAGGTGAGTGAGAGCCTGTGCTTGAGCAAGACAGCATGTGGGAGAGAGACTGAGTGTATGAATGATTGTATGAGACACAGTATGTGACAGTGAGAGCCTGTGTGTGTGTGTGTGTGAGAGAGAGAGAAATGCATGTGAGAATGAGAACCTGTGTGTTTGAGGGAAGAAGATGGAGAGAAAAGAAACAGAAAAAAAGACAATATAAAAGGAGTGGCAGCAGAAAAATTCATATATAAGGCGCACCGGATTATAAGGCGCACTTCCGATTTCTGAGAAAATCATAGGTTTTTATGTGCGCCTTATAGTCCGAAAAATACGGTAAATAACTTCTTAATCACTGAACACAGTATCAGAAGTTAGTGCACATAGATCTAATCCACTGCCTCTCGCCTTGCAATGGGCCCCAAGCAGTATCAGAAGACAGTGCAATTGCACAATCATTTACTGGTTCAGGTAATCACTGTACTAATACTAGTCCATAAATAATCATCAAAAAGCTATTTTTATTATCAAAACAAAAAAATGTTTACTTTTCTTATATATTCCAGAGTACATATTTTTTGTGCAATAACCAACAATATCGTAAACAACACCATCTAAGACCATATGCATACGTCTTTGAGCCCCCGACAAAAGCCAATGTTTTGGTACCCACTATCGCCTGGTGCAAGGGTTACTGGTTCTCAGACATATGTTAACAGCATCTCAATATGGCATAAAAAGCAGCAGATAGGTAAGGAGACCTTTGGCTTTAGCCTTAAACAGGTCATTGGAAACTGACAAGGGCTATTTCAGTTAAATGCAGAGGACGAAAACCAGATGGGAGTGGATTAAGAATGGCTTGAGATGTAAGAAAGTCAAGACAACAGTGTTGAACAGCACATTCAAGTTTGGAGGCAAAAGGAAGAAGGTAGATGGGTCGATAGTTGGCAGGACAGATAGGATCTAGTGAGTTTTTTTTTAAGGAGTGATATTACAGCATGTTTGAAGGCAGCATGAACAGTAGCAGTGGAGAGTGATAGATTGAGGATGTGATAGATGGAAGGGATGACTGCAATGGAGACAGAGCTGAGGAACTGGGTGGGAACAGAGTTAGAGGAACAAGTAGCAAGTTTGGAGGAAAAGAGAAGATGAGCAGTTTCCTCCACTGTGACTTCAGAAAAGGAGGAGAGAATAGCAGAGGCTAGGGGAAGGGTAGAGGAAAGAAGTGAGGGCGAGGCAGTTAAAAGTGATCTAATTGAGAACTCAAGATTAATTTTATGAATCTTGTCATGGAAGTAGTCAGCTATAGGCTGGGCAGAGAGTGAAAGGGAGACAGGATGCGAGGGAAGTTTGAGGAGGGAATTGATTGTGGCAAAGAAATGGCGAGGGTTGGGTGTAAGAGAGTTTGTTTATTTATTTATCTATTAAATAAGTAAGAGACTTTGTCAGATGGACATAGTAGTTTTGTTTGGCAAGTGCAAAAACAGACTGGAAGGCGGTTAGCATGAATTTGAAATGTATGAAGTCTGTATGGGCGTGGGATTTTAGCCAAAGACATTTTGCAGAGTGGGTACAAGAACATAGCTAGCAAATTCTAGGGGTGAGCCAAGGCTGGGGTTTAGTGTGCCTTACAGGAAGGGCAAGAATGTGTAAGGCTGAAGAGGGTATAGTGCTGCAAGAAGAAATTGCTTCATCAAATGATTCTGACAATGTTGTGGAGGATGGGAGAGATGAAACAGCAGTGAAGAAAATACAAGGGTCAACAGTTTGGAGATTCCTAAAGGTGTAGGTGGTGACTGGACGAGTCTATGGGGAAGGGTGGTTTAGTGTGAAAATTATCAGATGATGGTCTAGTGAATAGTCATAAATAAGTAAAGCCCATCAGAATTGTGCCACAGACAGCATACATAACTTCCAATGCTGATGTCTGGTATACGGCAAATTTCAATCACTTGTTCTTGGTATGTGCATTATTCTTGATACATTATATTTAACAAATTTTTCAGCATTGCAAGTAAAACCTTAATGAGGAAACACAATAGTTGGACTGAAGGAATATTTTTAATTACTTAATATATCAAATTTGGCCAAATTATTGCTTGAAATTGAGTGATCAATTGTGCCTTAGTGAGCCCTCTTTAGGCGCCAGTAGTAGTGGAAGGCAGTGTGGGGCCTGTAAGTCTGAATGCTCTCACAGGCCCTGCAGTGGCACTGCCCTTGCTTAAGTTTTTGTGGTAACGAGGAGGGATGTGAAAAGGGGGTGAGAGAGAGAGAAGGTGGGCTGGGGAGGTAAGAGAAGCAGATGTTGACAGAGAGGTTCCACTTGACAAAAGGAAGTTAAGAGAAGAAGTCCTCTAGAGGGCTGAGGGTTGAGAGAGGGGGATCAGCTGGAGTGCGGGGAGGATGAGGAGTCATTTTTGGAGGAGGACCACAGCCCTACTAATTTGTTTTGATCGTCCTCCAGAGTCATGTAGATTTTCAAGTGTTAAAATGGGGTCACATTGGCTAAAGGTTTGAGAAGCTCTGCCCTACATCCTATAATTTTCCTCCCTTTCCTCAACAAATACAACGATCCTTTTTTTTTTTAACCATCACTGCCACCCTGACTGAGCTATGTCCAGTCCAAATTAGCTCCAGATGATCCTCTGATTCAGCTGGAGAAATTAAAAAAAAGGGGGGGGGGGGAGGGGGGACAGACTCTTATGCTCCAGATAAAATGGGAGCAAGGATATTATATTCATCTTTTATTCTTAGCTTCTGTTTGGCACGTCTTCCCCCAGAAAGTACTGTACAACTGCTTATTTTTTTGCTGCTTAAAATTGTTGTTGCTTTCATTGTTGAACTCTTTGGCAAACATATGTAAAATGTTTTAACAAATAATTAAAGCTTAGGTTCAGTGAGAGCTGAGCCAAGAACAATGTTTTTGAAATGTAGTAGATTGAGAATCAGAACTCCCAGGAATACAGAGAAGGCAGAGCAGCCAAAAAGGAGACCCAACAGAAGGAGAGGCAAAGACCCAGGCAAGTCACTTTTCTGAGGAACACGGATAACCAGCTGGGTCTCCATCCATTTTTTGAAAATACAGAGTTTGCCTTCCAGCCGAAGCTGATGGCCATAACATGGCATGTTCAGGAATTATTAGGAAGGGGCATTGCTGGTTGCAACCAAGTTTTGTTACTCTAGTGACACAGGAAGAAAAATTATGTAAAAAGGTTGAGTGCAAGCACATAGGGCCGGATTTTAAAAGGGTTACGCGCATAAGGTAAGCGCGTAACCCTTTTTAGCGTAGGTTTTCTTGGGGCGGGCGTGTCGGGGGGGGGGGCGTGACGCGGTCAGCGCGTCACCCGGGGGCAGTGCCGCATGCGTGGTTTTGGCCCGGGAGTGTTCCAGGGGCGTGGCCGTGGCCTCCGGACCGGAACACGGCGCGCGGCGGCCGGCCCAGCGCGCACAAAGTTACGTCTGCTTCGAGCAGGCGTAACTTCTGCGACAGAGATAGGGGGGGTTAGATAGGGCTGGGGGGGTGGGTTAGGGAGGGGAAGTTGGGGGGAGGTGGAAGGGAACGGGCAGCGCGCGCAGGGCTCGGCGCGCGCAAGCTGCACAAATGTGCACCCCCTTGCGCGTGCCGACCCCGGATTTTATAAGATACGCGCGTATCTTATAAAATCTGGCGTACTTTTGTTCGTGCCTGGTGCGCGAACAAAAGTACGCGCGCACGTAGAATTATAAAATCTACCCCGCTATGTTTAGGAGACAGATTTTTTTCCTTGATACTTGTTTGTTTTATTGTGTTTTTTTTGTTTATGTTTATATTATTTTGCCCATTTACTGCTTGTTTGGGGTTTGTTTTTTTTGCCAAGGTGAAAGTGTATTGTACTTATTTTGCTTCCCCCCTCCATGACACAAACATACACTTTTGACTTTTTGCTCTCCCTCCAGCTTCTTCCCTCTATCCTCTCTCCCATCAGCTATCCCTCACCTCCTGTCGCCTTTTTCTTGTTACAGCTCTCCTTGAACTCTGGTCAGGGCCTGGTGGCAGGAGCTCTTCTTGAGCTTGGGCTGGATCCTGTAGCAGCTCTCCTCAGATCTGGGCCCAGTGATGGCTCTCCCCAAGCAGATACCAAAAGTATTTTATCTAAGTTTCCTCGGAACCTTTCTTCCTGCAGCTTCATTTTTATTTATTAATTCTTATATTCTGCATCTTCTATAAAATAATGTTCAGTGCATAATTTCAACACGTTGGCTTCTCTTACAGACATCCATGAACAACTCAAAAACGTGTCATACATATTAACAGTAACAATAAACAACATCTTAAAATAACAATGAAGGCTGACTATCCATAAGCTTACTTAAAAATAGATAAGCTTTCACACCCTTCCGAAAATGCAAGTAATCTGCTTCCTCCCTCAGGGCACAAGGGCACAATGTTGGTCCAGTGTATGAAAAGGCTATACAATGTGTTTCCTGTAAAATACATTCCCATAATGAGGGAATGGTTAACTGGTTCTGCCCTGCTGATTAAAGAGATGAGGAATTTTCTACAAAGGGTCTTTTGAATAACCACCAGCATTCTGACCTGAGCTCGCAGCTAAATGGAAAGACAATATAATCCCTTAAGCACTGGAATAATACCATCAGAAAAATGTGTGCCTGTAATGACCCTCGCAACAGCATTTTGAATTAATTGTAACACACGTAAGAGGATCTTAAGTAGCCCTACATTTAGGGCAGGACAATAGAGTAACATAATGAGGGCTTGAGCAAATCATCTTTAGAAATCTATAATGGCCTGACAGTTTTCAGTTTATGAAATGCTGCCCTTGCTATAGCTTTTATGGACAAAGGGCAGAGGGGAGAAAAAGCTGGGCTCCTACACAGAAGATGAAGGAAGAAAAAGCAGACCTGAGGAAAGTAAATGAATTTGCAAAAGCAAAAGTATTGCCTCACAAATCTGCTTCTTTTTTTTTTGAAGGGGTTAATAAAGGTGAACAGGTAGATGTAGTGTATTTGGATTTTCAGAAGGCGATCAACAAAGTCCTTCATGAGAGGCTTCTAAGAAAACTAAAACGTCATATGGTAGGACGAGATGTCTTTTTGTGGATTGCAAATTGGTTAAAAGACAGGAAACAGTAGGATTAAATGGTCAATTTTCTCAGTGGAAAAGGGAAAACAGTGGAGTGCCTCAGGGATTTGTACTTGAATCTGTGCTTTTCAATATATTTCTAAATGATCTGGAAAACAAATATGACAAGTGAGGTAATCAAATTTGCAGATGATACCAAATTATTCAGAATAGTTAAATCACAAGCAGATTGTGATAAATTATAGGAGGATCTTGCAAGACTGAAAGACTGAGCATCCAAATGGAAGATGAAATTTAATGTGGAGCAGTGCAAAGTGATGCATATAGGGAAAAATAACCCATGCAGAAGTTACATAATGTTAGATTCCTTATTAGGAGCTACCACCCATGAAAAAGATCTAGGCGTTATTGTGAATAATACACTGAAATCGTCAGCTCAGTGGGCTGCAGTGGTCAACAAAGCAAACAGAATGTTAGGGATTTTGGAAGGGAATGGTTAATAAAATGGAAAATGTCATAATGCCTCTGTATTGCACCATGGTGAGACCACACCTTGAGTACTGTGTACAATTCTGGTCGCCACATCTCAAGAAAGATATAGTTGCGATGGAGAAGGTACAGAGAAGGGCGACCAAAATGATAAAGGGGATGGAACTGCTCCCCTATGAGGAAAGGCTAAAGAGGTTAGGGCTTTTTTGGAGAAGAGATGGCTGAGGGGGGATATGATAAAGGTCTTTAAAATCATGAGAGGTCTAGAATGGGTAAATGTGAATTAGTTATTTACTCTTTCAGATAATAGAAGACTAGGGGACACTCCATGAAGTTAGCAAGTAGCACATTTAAAACTAATTGGAGAAAATTCTTTAACTCAAAGCACAATTAAGCTCTGTAATTTGTTGCCAGAGGATGTGGATAGTGCAGTTAGTGTAGCTGGGTTTAAAAAAGGTTTGGATAAGTTTTTGGAGGAGAAGTCCATTAACTGCTATGAATCAAGTTGACTTAGGGAATAGCCACTGCTATTAATTGCATCAGTAGCATGGGATCTTTATTTATATTATTTATTTAAATTCTTTTAAAATACCGATGCTCAAGACCAGGTCTTATCATACCGGTTTACAATAAACTAGGGGGTAAACCAGTTAACACTGAAAGCGAAAGTTACATTACAACAGGGAATGTGGAACAAGGCTGTTAGAAAAAAAGGGATAGATTAACAATTTCTAACTGGAGAGCAGTGCATGTAAGAGAGTAATTGCTTACATGGTAAGAATTATATACAATTTACACAGTGGAGTCGATTAGGCAAGTTATATGAGAGCGCAGTTAGCAGAGAAACAGTTCCTTTGTGCGGCGGAAAGAGGACGCAACCGTGGGGTTTTGGTCCGTGTGGGTTACCATAAGGCTTCTTCAAGGATATGCTTGGGCGAACAGCCATGTTTTTAATTTTTTTCTGAATGTGATATGACAATGTTCCTGGTGGAGATCTGGCGGGAGAGAATTCCAGTGATGCGGACCGGCAGTTGATAGCGCTCGTTTTTCAATGGCATTGTGTATAGCGGATTTGTTCGGGGGAACCTGGAGGGAGTCTCTGTATGCAGATCTGGTAGGTCTTGCTGAGGAGTGTGGTTTGAGGGGTATGGTGAGTTGGAGAGAGGATTGCTGAAAAATGGTTTTGTGAATGATGGTCAGTGTCTTGAAGAGAATTCTGTAGCGGATGGGTAGCCAGTGAAGTATTTTTAGAATCGGTGTGATGTGGTCCATAAGGCGCGAGTTTGTGAGGATCCTGGCTGCAGCGTTTTGCAGCATTTGAAGAGGTTTGGTAGAAGAGGCCGGGAGACCAAGCAGCAGCGCATTACAATAATCAATGTTTGAGAATAGTATGGCTTGAAGGACCGAGCGGTGGTCATGGAAGTGTAGGAGAGGTCTTAACTGTTTTAGGACCTGTAGTTTGTAAAAGCCTTCTTTAGTGGTGTTGTTAATGAATTTTTTAAGGTTCATTCTGGAGTCTAGGATGGCTCCAAGGTCTCTCACTTGATTTACTAATGGTGTATTGGTAGTGTTGGCTAGTGGGTTATTATCATTGGGGGAAATGACCAGCAGTTCAGTCTTGGACGTATTGAGAACAAGGCTGAGGCTTGTGAGAAGGAGGTTGATGGCGTTAAGGCAGCTATTCCAATAGTTTAGAGTGTCGGAAACGGGATCCTTGATGGGGATTAGGATCTGCACGTCGTCTGCATAAATGAAGTAGGTGAGGTTGAGGTTATTGAGTAGTTGGCATAGGGGGAGAAGATATATGTTGAATAGGGTCGGCGAGAACGAGGAACCCTGGGGAACTCCTTGCTCGGCCGCTACAGGGTGAGACTCTTTGTTGATTATTTTTACTTTGTAAAACCTGTCGCTTAGAAAGGATTTTAACTAGAGGAGTGCAGAACCTGAGATGCCTATTTCCATCAGACGGTTGATGAGGATTGTGTGGTTAACTGTGTCGAACGCTGCCGAGATGTCTAGCAGAGCTAGCAAGTATGATTGACCTTTGTCGAGGCCCATCAGGATGTTGTCCGTTAATGAGAGTGGAGAAATTCTGTGTTTCTGCGTTTCCTGAAACCGAATGGTGATATAGAATGTCGTGGGAGTCGAGGTAGTCTGTGAGTCGAGTATTGACCAATTTTTCCATTAGCTTGGCTATGAAAGGTAGGTTGGCAATGGGGCGGAAATTTATGGGGTTGGATGGGTCCAAGTTAGGTTTTTTTAGTAATGGTTTCAGAGAGGTGGTTTTTAAAGCGTCCGGGACTGTTCCGTGAGTGAGGGAACAGTTTATGATGTCGGCCAGAGGTTTGGCGATGATGTTTGGGATAGTGAGAAGGAATTTGGTCGGGATTTGGTCTATTGGGTGCGATGAGGGCTTCATTTTCTTGATGATAGATTCGATTTCCAAGGATGATGTAGGATCAAAAGATTCTAGTGACTGTGTATCGATGGGGCGTGGTTTTGGTCAGGTGGAGGCTGGGAGTTTGGAGTGGGGTTGGAAGATGTCAGCGGAATAAGTAAGTTTTTGATTTTGTTGTTGAAGAAAACTGCCAGCTCAGAGGATTTGTTTTGTGCTTCTTCTTCTGGGATGATTGGTGGAATAGGGGTGGTGAGTGCTGCAACATATGAGAATAGTGTTTTTGGGTCGTATAGGAAGCCGTGTATTTTTTGGCGTAGAAATCCCTTTTGGTACGAAGAATGGTGGCCCTATAATAGCTCATTGCGGTTTTGTAGGAGGCCAGTGCGGTGGAGGTGGGATCCTTCCGCCAGTGTTGTTCTTTATGTTGTAGGTCTTGTTTGAGTTTTCTTAATTCTGATGAGAACCAGGGTTTTTTGTTAGTACGGGCAGGATTGATATTTTTGGATGTCAAGGGGCATATTTTATCAGCTGCTGAGCGGATGATAGTTAGACAAGAGTTCATGGCAGTGTCCGCATTTGTGAGGTCCAAGTTAGTTAGGATCTTCTTGGTGTTTGGGTAATTGCCAGGTTCTTGTGGCCTGGTTTGGCTTCTGTTGGAAACAGGATGCTGGGCTTGAAGGACCCTTGTTCTGACCCAGTATGGCAATTTCTTATGTTCTTAGAACAAGCAGAAAGGGCAGAAAGAAGAGAAGTGAGAAGAAAAATCTAGTACAGACAGGGAAGGTGGGGCATTCATTTTTTCTGGTGCACAAGGCAGTGCCAGTTAACGCTATATGTTTATTGATTAAAATTTGTAAACTGCTAATTTTGAAAACTATTATACTAAATGGTGTTCATAAACCATCAATTTTTACAAATTAAAACATAACAATCCATTAAACCAAATTATATTAGTTAAAATCATATAAAATATACTATTCAATTCTTAACGAAGAAGCCTTTTCACCTAAATGCCTCCATAAACAAATGTGCCTTTAACTGTTTTCAAAACGATTAGGCACGATGGTGTGTCGCTGAAGGTAAGTGAATCATTGACTACTGGGGATATCTGTCACTATCATGCGTGCCAGAAAACACTGAGCGGATTTGGCTTCACTCCACATTATCTCCCCAGCTAATCACAGTGTGAACAAATCCCAAACATTCCCAGATATGAAATGAGGCAGAAGTGTAACTGCACTATAGTGCGTGGGGGTCATCCTAAGAAATAAGGCTGACTCTGGGGGCTGCAGGGTCTGGGGGTGAATCTGTCAGAGCTGACCTGTGGCCTCTCAACCCCCACCTTGGCTAAAAAAAAAAAAAAGCAGCTGCTGCATCACTTTGGCACTGTCGAAAGAGCTGCTGCAATGCCTGAGCTCTGCAGGGTTAGAGGAACTGATATTGGGGCAGAGTTACTGTACCAGCACCCCTTGTCCTTGAATTCCCTTTTCTACAGAAAACTTTTACCGCCCATGCTTTACTGAAGCCAGTCAAACTTTCCCTGAAAGTTGAGCCCTTGGGTCCCAGGGACCGGCAGGTCTTAGGAGAGAGAGAGTCCCTTAAGAGTGGTCGGAGCGAGAGAGACCAGATACGGGCTGAGGGCAGGGCTGGAAGAGAGTAGACAGTAACTGGGTCTAGGCCAAAGGTCAGAGCAGGCCGCGAGATCAGGGAGTGGTTGAGATCCAAAGCAGAGGTCAGCACCAGGCGGCAGGCAGGTGAATGGTCAAGGTACAAGTTGGGGTTAAGGCAGGTGGCAGTCCAGAAAGTAGTCAGTGGCTGTAGCAAGGTCAGTACCAGAAAGCAGGCAAGCAAGACAGAGGGACACAGACAAACAAGGGACAACTGGACAGACAAAAACAAGGCAAGGGCACCGAGGCAGAGACAAGACAAGGCTCGGCAAGGCAAAAAGACAATAAGGCAAGGCTGGACACGAGACAAGACAAGGCATGGAGCAGAGCGCAGTGGGGTTTTAAACACTCCACCGAGTGACTTCATCCGTGGGAGCCCCTCTCAGCCTCTCCTGCCACGGGGCAGGCCTGTAAGGCTCAAATGCGCACCATGCACAGGCACCTAGGGGGTTGCGTCCAGAGAGCCAGGGGACTGAGGCATGGCGACATGCCAGCCATGAAGGAGGAAGCAGCATGCATGGTGAGTGCAGCCAGTCGTGGGGCCATCCCGTGAACAGCCAAATGTTGCATTGGAACGTCCTGAACCTTTCTTTATAGAAGTTCTGCTACAGAAACATTTAGTAGCTTTTTTTTTTTTTTTTTAATGAAACAACTCCATCCTCTCAGGGCTTAATTTTTGAAAGCGACTTACAACATAAAACCCTGTTTTACGTGCATAAGTGACATTGAAAATAATTTAGAGGGTTGTGCATGTAAAAAGTATGTGTTAAACCCCATTTCAAATGTACTTTTATCCACACCTAATAAGAGATGTTACAGGGGGTGGAGTGGGGGTGGGGAACGCAGCTACCGGCATACTTTTGCTTTTCGAGTGGAGGAGTAGCCTAGTGGTTAGAGTCCTGCTGCCACTCCTTGTGACCGTCAGCAAGTCATTTTACCCACTATTGCCTCAAGTACAAACTTAGGGGGTCATTTTGTATCCGCATAGCGATAAAAGTCCCTTTTCGCGTGCGATAGCAAGTGAGGGGCAGAGTCGGGGCGGCAAGGGGAGGAGTCGGGGCGGCGAAGAGGCGGACTCGGCGTTATTGGGTGTGATAACACCGCGGTAGTGTGATGGCTACCAGCTTTCGCAGGCCAGTCCCCCCTCCCCTCCCCGCCACCGCTGGATTCACCATTCTGTGCGAGAATGGAGAATCCAGGCCTTAGATTGTAAGCCCTCTGGGGATAGGGAAATACTTACAGTACCTGAATGTAATCCACTTTGAAGTGCTGAAAAAACAAAGTGCAAAAAAGCAGAATATAAAAAAAATCTAAAATAAAATGTGAGTAAATGTGCACGCAGAAAAAAGTGAATCCTGCTCAGGTGCTTTCTGCATGGATGTGTACACGTGTACCAGAATAACCCATGAATTTAAATTGTGGACTTACACACATAAGTCTGCTCGGAGAGTACCTACAGACTTTAGTCATACATAAGCTGTTATAAAATGACGCTCTCAGTGTCCTTACAAAGGAGTCGCTTCCATAACTGAACACAGTGCACAATGTGGGATGTCACTAATGACCTATACAGAGGCAATATTACTTTGTTTTTCTGATAATATTTTTACTTATGCATCAGAGCATGCAGTTAGCTTTTTCAGTTGTTTTATTATATTGATTAGTTACCTTAAGATCATTGAAGATGATTACTCCTAGATCTCTTTCATGTTGGACAATTTCCTTCTAATTGATGCATGGCTAATGGGTTTTCCAAACAGAATGCAGGAGTTTACACTTTTTTCACAGTGAAAATAAGGAAGTCTTGCCTCACTAATCCTTTTGAAGGAGTTAATAGATATGTGGATAAAGGTGAGAAGGCAGATGTAGTGTATACAGATTTTCAGAAGGCATTTGACAAATTCCCGCATGAGAGGCTTCCAAGAAAACTAAAAAGTCATGGGATAGGAGGTGATGTACTTTCGTGGATTGCAAACTGGTTAAAAGACAGGAAACAGAAGGATTAAATGATTATTTTTCTCAGTGGAGAAAGGTAAACAGTGGAATGCCCCAGGAATCTGTATTTGGGAAGGTGCTTTTTAATATATTTATAAATGATCTGGAAATGGGAATGATGAGTGAGGTGATCAAATTTGTAGATGACAAAATAATTCATACCAGTTAAATCACAAGCAGATAGTGATAAATTGCAGGAAGACTTAGCGAGACTGGAAGATTGGGCTTCCAAATGGCAGATGAAATTTAATGTGGACAAGTTCAAGGTGATACATATAGGAAAAAATAACTCATGCTATAATTACACAATGTTAGGTTTTATGTTAGGAATTACCACCCAAGAAAAGGATTTAGGCATCATAGTGGACAAATCATTGAAATCATCAGCTCAGGTTGGTGTACCAGTCATAAAAGCAAACAAACAATGTTAGAAATTATTAAGAAGGGAATAGTGAATAAAATGGAGAATGTCATAATGCCTCTGTATCACTGCATGGTGAAACCGCACCTTGAATACTGTGTTCAATTCTAGTCACCACATCTGGAGAAGATACAGAGAAGGGCAACCAAAATGTTAAAGGGGATGGAACAGCTTTCTTACGAGGAAAGGCTAAAGAGGTTAGGGCTGTTTAACGTGGAGGGGGAATATAATAGAGGTCTACAAAATCACGAGAGAACTAGAATGGGTAAGTGTGAATTGGTTCTTTAGTCTTTCAGATAATAGAAGGACTAGGGGACACTCCATGAAGTTAGCATGTAGCACATTTAAAATAAATCTGAGAAAATTATTTTTCACTCTATGCACAATTAAGCTCTGTAATTTGTTACCAGAGGATGTGGTTAAAGCAGTTAGCTTAACTGGGTTTAAAAAAAGGTTTGGACAAGTTCCTGGAGGAGAAGTCCATAAACTATTAGTCAAGTTGAGTTTGGGAGTAGCCACTGCTTATTACCATCATTAGCAGCATGAGATCTATTTAATCTTTGGGTACTTGCCAGGTACTTGTAACCTGGATTATCCACTGTTGGAAACAGGATGCTGGGCTTGATACACCCTCGGTCTGACCCAGTATGGCAACTTCTAATGTTTTTATGTTCACCTTGGCCTGTTGCTGTGGTTACCTAATCAGAGTTGCCATGGGAAAACAGCCGTGACTTCCCGACAGCCAGGTGGGTGGAAGGCTGCAATGCTGTTCCAGCCAATGTCTTTTGCAGAAGCAACTAGCAATTGTGCTGTATTAGAAAGCAGAAGAACCCAGCATCTTTCACTGTTTCACAACATATTAGCCAAGAATTACAGAACAGGGGTGGACAAACCTATGTACCAAGAACACATTAATAGCTCTCATCTGCAAAAGGAGTCAGAGGTGAACCCTGGGGGGGCTTATGCTCTGTGCAGCTAGACTGCTCGGTCCTTGGTTTCTGATTGTCATCATCAAGCCAAGTTTATTTTGTTTACTCAGTTTTGAATTACAGGTTATATTTGCCTTAGTAAATAAAATCATGAGTGGGTGGAACGAGTAAGTAAAGGACAGTTTATTTACCCTTCAAAAAATACTAAAAGAAGGGACCACTCCATAAAACTAAAACCCAGCAGATTTATTGAGCATGCAATCATGCTATGGAATCTGTTGCTAAAGGACGTAGTCAAGGTGACTGGCATAGTGGGATTTGAAAGAGTTTTGGACAAGTACATTATTAGCCATGCAGATTAGGGAAGGCTAATGCTATCCCTGGGAATGAGTAACAGGAAATAGATCTATTTTCAGGGATCTGTCAGGTATTTATGACCCGGACTGGCCACTGTCACAGTCAGAATGCTGGGCTCAAAGGTCTAACACAGCATGCCACTTCTTATATAGCAAATACCCAAAGAATCCAACTACTAAAATGAATTCCAATAATGAAAAACAGCTTGAGCCATTATCCAAAACTCCCTAACGTTTTAGGGATCAAACCCCCTTTTCCTCCTCTAGGGCACTGACCATATATTAATATTACAGCAAACATTTCATTTATACAGAAATAGGCAGCATGTGACCTATAGTGGGACTAGTGATTTACCAGATCAGTTCTGGAAGACTGAAACTGAACACCACTGGGTAAGTTCCGAATCCCAAGTTTTCTGCTTTCCCTTGGGTCCAGGATTAGGAGTGGTTACCTGCCCCAGTACTTGGCTCAGATCATGGTGTTACTGTAGGCCAGCTCCTTGGAAGGTCTGGTGTTGGCAGCCAGACCCAGGAGCCCTTGGGACAAGAGTAGGCAAAGGGCCAGAGAGATCTTCATGACAGCAGCTGGCAGCACCAATGCCATCCACTCATTCATCAATAGAATCCTGAATAGACACAGCAATATGCGCGACATGGAGCCACTAATTACTTCAGTTCATAGAATAGGCGGGCACTGGCATGAGATAGATGGGTCGCATAAAACATGACAGGTCGAGTCTGGCCCACGAGCTGTAGTTTGCTCACCCATGTTAAAGAAGTTAGATGGCCAATAAGTACAAGAGACTAATGTATATTTCAAAGTAGCACCATAGAACTCCAGAGACTCTAGCAACAAACACTAAGAAATAAAAAAAAAATTATTTGGGGGCCCATACAACACCTTTCATCAGGTCATGGTACTCTGAGAGAAAAGCAAAGACCCACTCACCATCTATGTGTAGAGAACGCTATAAATTCCTACAAAGAGGACTGTCCCATTGTAGGAGGGGGGAACAGAAGAAGTAATAGTGTGTTTGATTTTAGCTTCCCCATGTGGGAGACTGGAAATGGTGGAATCTCAGTCCATAAAACCCAGTGCCACCATTTTTGCATGTGGACTCTTTAGTTATCCCTGGTAGGGTCAGCATGTCCTTACGCTGACTCCTGTTTTTATTTGGGGGGGGGGGGGGGGAGAAGGGCCCTTGGGCCCAAGCCTGCGTATGGAAAAGTAGAAAGGATGCATTTGCCCATCTTTAAGGCGCCTTTTTGGAAACCTTTTTTTTTATTTCAGAGAAAGAAGAAGTTGTTCCACCCTTATTTTCTCTATTTTAGTTCCCCTTTTCTCTGTTTAGTTATATAACACGTCTGAGTCCCCTAGGGCCCAGGGGCTCAGTGTGTTCCATCTAAGTCACGTTTGTTTGTTATTTTACAACAAATTACAATAAGTAGAGAAAGCTTGGCAGAATTGGCTCTGATAATGCCAAACAGGAATATAATGCAGATCAGACATTCCACCCTTCATTGAACAGTTCTCACCCACCACACCCCATTATAGAGAGTTATCAAAGAACATGCAAGCCAAACTTGCACTTACGAAGATTATAAGTTTTCAAAACCATACTGCTGGCTCGCATCCAAATGTCTAATATTTTCTTTTTTTCCTCTGTAGAAGAACTCCTTTTCCTAGTAAGCAACTCTATAAGTAGAAGATTATAAATGATGTCACACCACTATATAAGAGAAGGCGCCGTCTCCAGTGATGCAGAATCATCATTTTAGCCAAAAGAAAGAGAGACTTTCAGAATTCACAGATTTTGTATTGTAGTCCTATGACCCTCAAGAAGTCAAAGTCCCAAACATAGCAACCTGAGCATTGAAAGGAAGATTCAAAGAGAAGACATTTAGAGTGCTCCATCCAGACAGAATCAATGGATAACTGGAAGTCCTGATGGAGGTATGAATCTGGGTTCATTCCTGGGGAGAAGGAGACTGGGAACAAGATCTGTGGCACCCATCCAGTGTTACCCGTGTTTATATCATCAGGTTGTTGAACAAAAGGAGTATGGCGGATCTTGCAGGTACCAATAAGGAAGAAAGGAGAAGGAGTAAGAAATCTGTGTTGGACAACTGGACTAAGTGTATGAGATACGGGACTTTACTATAATACATCTAAATTGGGAGTGATCATCCTATCCACCAAATTTTAGGGGGAAGCTTTAAAACTACCCAGTTAATGGGAAAGGATCAGGAATTAGAAATTTAATGGACACAATGGCATACACTAAGGAGGGGGGCAAGGGGGCAGTCTGCCCCAGGTGACAACAGGGGGACGGAGGAATTGCCGCCAGCAGGAAGGTCCTGCAGCGGCGCAGAGAAGTGATGTGCTGGCAGGGTCCTGTGGAAGAGGCCAGAGGCAGAGGACGAGGCCCTGCGGTGCCACCGGCGGTTCCCGGAGCCGGCAGCAGAAAAAGAGGCCAAAGAAGACTTCCAATGTGTGTGTGTGTGTGTGTGTGTGTGTGTGTGTGTGTGTGTGTGCTCGCGCGTATGAGAGATAGAAAGGAAGTGTGTGCGCGTGCGCGCGCTCGCGCATATGAGTGTGTGTATGTGAGAGAGAGAGACATGGAGGAAAGGTGTGTGTCACACAGACACTCAAGCACCTTCTGATTCTCACCAAACGTGCATGTATGTGTGAGACAGAGGGTGCATATTTTGTTTGTATCTCTGTGCATGTTTTCACCCCCAGTTCACGACAATCTCAGGGTGACAGGAATGGAGAACGGGGAATTTTTAAAATCCTTATTAGTTTTAATTACTGGGTGTTATTTGATGTCTGCTGTTTTGAAATATTTTGATGCTTAGGAAATTTTTAAAAATTTGTATAGGAGCTTCTAAGTATTGAGTATTATTCTATTCATCAGCTGTTTTGAAATATATAAATTTTTAGTATGGTTTTACTATACTAATTAATTTATATTTCTTGATTGTATTGTTTTGAGGAATAGTGATTTTCTGCTTTACCATTGTTAACTGCATACAGAATCTGGCTTGTTGTGTTTCCAGTTCAGTTTTTGTCTGCATGTGTGAGAGAGAGAGAGAAAAACAGAGGAAACATGTGTGTGTGTGCGCGCGCACGTGTGTGTTAGCGTGTGAGAGAGACAGAGGAAGCATGTGTGTATAAGCATGTGTGTGCGAGAGAAAGATGGAGGAAGCATGTCTTGTGTATGAGAGAAGTACATAGAAAGTGTGTGGGTCTCGCACACACACGCTCCCTCTGTCTCTCACCAAGCATGTATGTGTGTGTATGAGAGAGAGGGAGCATATTGTGTGTGTGTGCGCGCGCTTGTGTGTGTGTATGTGTGTACATGTGTGCCCCCACTCTACAACAATCTTAGGATGACAGATATGGAGAGCCGGAGTTATTTGTAATCCTTATTTTAAATTATTGGCTATTATTTTATGTATCTGCTGTTTTGAAATATGTTATCGATGTTTGGAAATTTTAAAATTATAAACTGGGAGGGGGTGCCAAAGAAGTATCCGCCCCAGCTGCCAAATGCTTTAGGTATGTCACTGAATGGACATCAGTACTAGCAAAAATTAATTGAAAGTATAAAGTCAGACATATTTTAAATACTAAAGCTGTAAATAATAGACTGTAGAGAATAAGAACTTGTAATTGAACATTTTCATCCATTTTCCATCATTAATCAATAAAAGTTAAGTTGAAGACCATCAATTGCTTCCAGCGTGATTATTACTACTGTATTCAGAGACTTTACATTTTGAATTAACTATTGAACAACACTCAGGGCCTAGGAAGTAATCTTCCATCCCAACAGGGAATCTTGTACTTTCAGAGAGAGGCTTAACATCAGAAGAGGAAAGTTACCCACTTCAGGTGGGGCCTTTGGGGTCTTGTGAAGGAATGCTAGCCCAGGGGTTACACGGGTATCAGACCTTGCAAACTCCCTACCGTCGCCATTCTTCTTATTTCAGGCTGTCAATCCTCCCTGCTCCCAAAGTTACACAGTTAATAGCACCACGTTCAGGCCACAGCACTCAAGAGTAACAGCAGATCAGCAGTGAAGGGCACAGAGAGAACTCATTTCCCCAGTCCCCCCCCAGTTGTTTTTCCTCCAACCAGCACACACACTTTCTTTATAAACAGGAAGCAGGTAGAGGAGGAAGAACAGCAGCCGGGACCAAGATCGCACACAGCGGAGAAGCGGCAGCAAGGATGGGAAGACATGCTCGCCCGCTGCTGTCAGCCTGAGTCCTCCTGTGGCTGAGAAACAGAAGATAAGTCCTGGTCTTTGCTCCTCCTCCGTCTATTGCTAGGCCCACCAATAACCGCACACCATGAGCAACCCATGGCAAGGTAGCCATGTACATATATGTATGCATGTGCTATTTTAATGCAAGATAAGAGCCCATAATCTCAACAAAATCCTCTATGCTCACATGCAGTTCAGCTGAAGTAATAAACTGTCTCACCTAAGAGAATTAGAGGTCTGATTTTGCTGGATTAACACGCTCTTTATTTCTGTTAAAAGATGCCTTGGATTTAAGTATGCACAGAATGTGAAGCCTGCCATGTAGTCAGTGTCCCACACTTCCTGCCCTACACCAATCCTTCCAAATGCCTGTTTTTCTTATATATCTTTTCATAAGTTGAGCTCTGATTTTTATAGGTTTACTCAAAGTGGTTCATGTCCCCAATTCTGTAATTATTAATAGTTATTGGTCTTGTCTGCGAATCTTGATTAATTTGTAAGCTGCATGGGAAGGAACGGTCTTGTGCGTATCTGGTTGTGCTATATAATTGACTACAAGAAGTAATATTGGTAGTATATCTACATCTTATTTTAATTGAAAAACGGTTTCAATTAAATCATAAAAATGAGGCTTCTTTTACTACAACTGTTTTTATAAAATATTACTTATTCCAGTGTGTGTATTAAAGAATTTCACTGAAGTTCTAGGAGGCACATGGCTGTTTTTAATGTACACCATGTTAAATTACTGCAGCTGTAGTGTCAATTTTTTTTTTTTTTTAACTCAGATTTTCCCCACTTAAACTGGCCTCACCGAGCCACACACATCAAGGGCAACTGCTGAAGATTCGTGCTCTGTGTCACAGAGTAAAAATAAGTCCTGCAGAAGACACAGCCAGTTCTCTGGAGCAAGAGTGTCCTTGGCCTGAGCACAGTACACTATTTACTGCCTGGAGTCTATGGCACTTCCTGTTCCGAGCTGCAGTTTGCCAATATAACCCCATTATTTACTGTACACACACAAACAATCACTGCAAGGAGAAAACAGCCAACAACCACATATTACTCATGTCTCCCCTTTGCAATGATAAAGTGTTTTCTCACTGCAGGGAATTAAAAACATCCCCAGGCATTTCTATCCCTTCTCACTCACTGCATCATGCAGCAAGGGACATAAGCATTGCTATGATGGCTTAGACCAAGGTCCATTAAGCCCAGCATCCTGGCTCTGACAATGGCCAGTCTGGGTCACACAAACCCGATAGATCCCAAAAATGTAGATTTGTGCCTGTTACTCAATCCCAGGGATAGAAATAGCTGTCTTTAATCTGCAGGGCTAATAATATTTCATGGACTTTTCCTCCAGGGGCTTGTCCAAACCTCTTTGAAACGCCTCTGTGTTAGTTGACTTGATCATGTCCTCCAGCCACAGATTCCACAGCTTGATTGTGCATTGAGTGAAAATATATATATATATTTTCTACAATTTGTTGTAAATCTGTTGTTAGTTTCATGGAGTGTCCCCTCGTTTTAGTAGTATTTGAATGCACAAATAACTCTCGTTTCACTCTTCCACGCCACTCATGATTTTACAAACTTCTATCATGTCTCCTCCCAGCTGTCTCTTTTCCAAGTTGAAGAGCCTTAATCTGTGTATCCTCTCCGAGGAGTTAGAAAGCAGAAATGCTAAACAAATACATCTGGTCATTGTTTAGGCCTGAGCTAAATACACAATAAAATAAATAAAAATAAGGCAGTCCTGGAGAGGGACCACGATGGTTGGCAAGGGTACAGAGGAGGGTGTTTGTATGGCATTTGTAAAAGTGAAGGTGAACAGAGACATGGACCTGGATGAAGTACATCCACGGATACTAAGGGAACTCTTGAATGGTTCTGGCAGGTCCGCTGAATGACTTGTTCAATAGATCAGTGCAGATGGAGTGGTTCCACAGGACTGGAGAAGGGCAGTTGTGGTCCTTCTTCCTAAAAGGTGGTTACAGAGGAGTGCCAGTGATTATCAGATGGTACGGTTTGGTACACAGCAGTCAAGACAGACACAAAGATCAAAGTCCTGACTTTCAAAAATACAAACTCTGTTAAATGGGGAGGTACCTCGAGGAGGAGCTAGAACACTGGGTGAAACTGGGTGAAGTGGAACAACAGTGGGCCAAATTAAAAGGAGCTATTATAAAGGCAACACATTTTTATGTAAGAAAAGTAATCAAAAACAAGAGGAAAAGGAACCTGATCTGGTTCTCCAAAGAGATGGCTGTAAAAATAAAGGCAAAAAATCAACATTCAAAAAGTACAAAGGAACTCAAAAAAGAGAAACACAGGCAAGGACAGAATTTAGGATAGCAAAAGCCTGAATGAAAGAAAGGATCGCCAAGCAAGGTAACAACATTTTTCAGATATATCAGGGACAGGAGGAAAGCCAGTGGTGATATTGTAAAACTGAAAAGGGACAAGGGTCATTGTGTGGAGAAAGATGAAGAAAAAGCAGAAATATTTAACAAATACTTCAGTTCAGTGTGCACTAAAGACGAGCCTGGAGGAAGACTGTTGGTGATTGGTAAGAGTACTGATGGGAACGAGGCAGATATATAAACCCATTTACAGAATAGCAAAACAAAGTGCACAGGGCCATGGTTCCTAATGATCTCAGAGAAGTGCTGGGCAGTCCGCTGAAAGCCTTATTCAATAGACCCTGGAAACGGGTGTGGTCCTGCAGGACTGGAGAAGGGCCATGGTGGTCCCATTTCACAACAGTGGGAAAAAGAAGAGGCTGGAAACGACAGGCCAGTTAGTCTTATCTCAGTGGTAGGAAAATTAATGGAGACACTGCTGAAGGAAAGGATAATCTACAATCTAATGGGTTACAGGATCCAGGGGCTGATTGGCCTATCAGGGAATCAGGCATCCCCCAGTGGGCTGGTTGAATTGGTCACATGAAAGTAGGAAGTAGCATAACTTCTATTATATCCCCATGGTCTGGTGAATGACCCAGAAAAGGCACTGCTGGAGCCCAGCCTGCAGGGCCCAAACTGGAGAATAGAGGCTGCAGGCCGCCACTGAAGCCCAGGCTGGCGGCAGCCAAACAAGAAAATGAGAGGCTGCAGGCTGCCATCGGAAACCAGACCAGCGGTGGTCAAAGAATAAATTAAGAGAGGCCAGCAGTGGCCGAAGAAAAAATGAGGCTGTGTGTGAGAGAGTAATAAGGAACCTCCTTGTGTGTATATATGTGTGTGTGTGTGTGAGAAGGAACCTGCTTGCATGTGTATGTGTGTGTGACAGAAAGAAGCAGCTTGCTTGTGTGTGTGAGAGCGAGAAGGAACCTATAAGAGAGAGAGATAAGGAGACTGTTTATGAGTGAGAGAGAGAGAAGCATGCTTGTGTGTACTGTATGTGTGACAGAGAGAGAGAGAAAGTGAATTAGCCTACTTATGGGCCTGAGAGAGAGTGGGAGTGAGAAGAAACCTACTTGTGTATGTGAGAGAGAGAGATACAGGGAACTTGTTTATGTATGTATGTATGTATGTAAGTGAGAAAGGTAAAAGCCTGGACATCTCCTTCCTCCTGCTAATCCATGACAATCTTAGGATGACTAGAAATCAAATATTCTCAGGTATGGAGAGCATGGGATTTTTTTTATCCTTACTAATTTTAATTATTGGGTATTATTTGATGTGTCTCCCAAACAAAAAAGTTTCAAAACAATATTCTAGTCATCCGTTGTTTTTAAAATTTGTTCTTTTTAAAGTATGGTTTTACTATTATATTTTATTGTTTGATGTTTTATGAGGAATAGTAATGTTTCTGTTTTTTGTATATGGTGCCTAACTTGTTGCTTTTTCCAGTTCAGTTTTTGTCTGCACATTTCTGTTTATACTTTATGATAGCGATGTGAATCGGAACCGGAATCGGTTCGGATTCCGGTTCACATGTGGTTTGTTTTTTTTCATCGGGCCGATCGCGGTTATCGGCTGCGCCCAAGCCGATAAACAAAAAACCCACCCGACCCTTTAAAACTAATCCCTTTGCTTCCCCCACCCTCCCGACCCCCCCAAAAACATTTTACAGGTACCTGGTGGTCCAGTGGGGATCCCGGGAGCGATCTCCCGTTCTCAGGCCATCGGCTGCCACTAATAAAAATGGCGCAGATGGCCTTTCCCCTTACCATATGACAGGGTATCCGTGCCATTGGCCGGACCCTGTCACATGGAGGGAGCACTGGATGGCCGGCGCCATCTTTAAAAATGGCACAGGCCATCCAGTGCTCCTACCATGTGATAGATCCCCTGAGGAAACCATTGGGTGAAACGAGAGTCTCTCGTTGGGAGTTCTATCAGTATCGAGAGAAAAGGGAGTTGTGTGAGGAAGTACTAAGGGAAAACTTTGGGAGTTGTATGAAGAAAACATCTAGAGCTGTGTGAGGAAATATTTAGAGAAACGTTTGGGTGCTTCTGTGTAACAAAAATTATGAGAATAAATGTTGTGGCAATTGTGTAAGGAATATTAAGATATAATTAAGTAAATGTTAGGGAACTATTTGGGAATTGTATAATTATTGGATAATGGGATTAGTCACATGTATGTAATATGTATATATGAAATAATGATGGAAAATGTATGTATTTTAATGTAATAGGGATATGCAATATTCATTATCGTGCCTTGTTGTAAACCGTTGTGATGGTTATCTAACTTAACGACGGTATAGAAGAGCTTTTATATAAATAAATAAATAAATAAATATTTTGTGGATGACTGTGGTATGAGTGGATAATGTTTAAAACTTTTAATGGTATGAAGAGTATGCAATTAAGCGAATAAAAATTTGTTGTTGATAACAGATACAGGTATATATTGTATATTTATTCATTTACCAGAGGAAGGTCATATCAAACAAATCTGCTTAATTTCTTTAATTGGATAACTAGAGATTTAGATAAATAACGAACACTTGATTTCACAGCTCCTACTGCGAGACTGGCTCTGCACCAGTAGGAGATGATGTCACTCAAATGCTGCTCCTGCTGCCGGCTCGTGTGGGATGAGGGAGAAGCCCGACTGTAATAAACTGTGCTTGGGAGTCCCAGCTCTTGGAGTGGGAGGAGGAAGAGCCTGGGAGTGACTGGGTGAGAAGGTGAGGGAAAGAGTGTGAAGAAACCATAGGAAGGGGAGGATGGAGGGAGGGGGAAATGGGAAAAATCTGATGTAATGAGGAAATAAGGTGAGAAAGGGGAATCATCTGAGATAGTAAGGGGTGGGGAGGAGAAGAATCTCTAGAGGGACAGAAATGAGGGAAGAACTGAGGCAGTGCAAGAAGGGGTGGGAGGGAAGAGCCTCTAGAGCAGGGGTCAGGAACCTTTTTGGCTGAGAGAGCCATAAACGCCACATATTTTAAAATGTAATTCCATGAGAGCCATACAATATGTTTAAAACTAAATACAAGTAAATGTGTGCATTTTATGTAAGATCACACTTTTAAAGTACAATAAGTCTCTGAAAATATTACACCAGGCCTTAAGACACCAATACATCTCCTATTAGGAAAACGGACCAAGTCAGGCTGCTATAGAGTCCTACACAGAAACTACACGCCAGCAGAAAACCTCACCTGAATCACGTGCTGTCCCTCACCTAACATAGAATAAAGAGACCAAAACGCATAACAAGAAGCATGCAGACAAAAACTGAATTGGAAACTGCAACAAGCCAGAGTCTCTGTATGCAGTGTAACAAAGGAAAAAAGAAACATCACACATCCTTATAAAACAAATCAAGAAATATAAAATCATCAGCAGTAAAACTGTACTAACAAAAAGAACATATTTCGAAACAGCTGATGAGTGGAATATCCAATAATTAAAAACTCATATAAAACATTTCCAGATACCAACAAAATATTTCAAAATAGCAGACACAAAGATCCAGTAATGAAAAATAATAAGGATACAAAAATTTTTTTGCTCTGCATACCTGGGAACGTTTGATATCCAGGTGTCCTGAGATTGTTCTGAATTAGCAGGAGGTGGGGTGGTTTGCTTGGAACTTTCTCCTCTCTCAGTCACATACCAGCGCTCTCTCTCACACTGGCTCTCAATGACACACCTATACACACATGCTCTCAGTCACTCACATATACAAATGTTTTTTCTCTCTCACTTATATAGGCTCTTAATTACACATTTACACACATGCTGTCTATCTTTTCACGCTTACACACACACACAGGCTTTCAATCACATAAATACATGCTGTCTTTTTCTCTCACACACAGACTCTCATTCACATGCTTACAAACATGTCCTCTCTTTCTCTCATTTACACACAGGCTCTCAATCACATACTCACATGCTCCCTCACCTAACTCAGCTCTCAATCACACACAGACACACATGGTCTCTCTCTCTCATTTAAACACAGGCTCTCAATCACATACTCACATGCTCCATCACCTAAACCAGCTGTCAATCACACAGACACACATGGTCTCTCTCTCTCATTTAAACACAGACTCTCAATCACATACTCACATGCTCCATCACCTAAACCAGCTGTCAATCAGACACAGACACACATGATCTCTCTCTTACTTATACACACAGGCTCTTAATCATACATACACATGATCTCTCTCACACACAAAGGATCTCAATCATACACACATACTCTTTCAAACAAACAGGTTTTCAATTACAAACTTACACATACAGGGTCCCAATGGTAAACTTACATTCATGCTCTCTCTCTCACAGGCAGGATCTCAATCACAGACATACTCTCTTTCACATATACAGGCTCTCAATCATTCACATACATGCAATCTCTCACTCACACACACAGGATCTCAAACACACATGCTTGCTCGCTCATTCACTCTCTCTCTCCCCCTTCCCCCCCCCCGGGAACTCGAGGCAGCAGCAGCCACCTCCCAACGCTAACCTCCTTCATTTTCAGCCCTCGGAGGCGAAGGCGGAGTCCCATCGGCCGCGGTTGAAGATTTTCATTTTCCTCCGAGCCGCGCTGCAGTCTTCTTCCCGTCGGACACTAGCGTGCCTGCGCGGGTCTTCCCGCGCAGGCACCCGATGCTCTCCACTTCCTCTTCCGGGCAGCGGGAAGAAGAGAGCACCGGCGTGCTCTCTTCTTCCCGCGGCCCGGAAGAGGAAGTGGAGAGCATCGGGTGCCTGCGCAGGAAGACCCGCGCAGGCACCCGATGACTCCAGCGCTGGCACCCGGCTGACACCCGATGACTCCCGCGCAGGCACCCAGATGACTCCAGTCGGCGTGCTCTCTTCTCCTCCCCCCCGCGGCCCGGAAGAGGAAGTGGTGAGCATCGGGTGCCTGCGCGGAAGAAGAGACCACGCTAGTGTGGTCTCTTCTTCCCGCGCAGGCACCCGATGCTCTCCACTTCCTCTTCCGGGCCGCGGGGGGGGGGGGGAGGAGAAGAGAGCACGCCGGTGCCGCTGACTCCAGCTGTCCTGCCGCGTTCCGCCCGGGCTGACAGCATTTTAAGCCCGGGCGGCGGAGGACCGGGGAGCAGCTGGGTCAGCGGGGAACCGCGAAGTATGGCGACACTTGTCTGCGAGCCAGATGCAGCCCTCAAAAGAGCCATATCTGGCTCGCGAGCCATGGGTTCCTGACCCCTGCTCTAGAGGAAGGGAAGGGAGTGAAAGTGGGGGAAGAGCAAAAATAGTGAGGGAAAGGGAAGGAAGAATTGAGGTGGTGAGGTAAGGAGATGAGAAGGAAAGAGTCAAGGTAGTGAGGCCACGGTCCGGCCAGTGGACCCCCATCTGTCCGCCAAATGCCTAAGTACAGAAGAGGCTTTGGGCTGCCGGCGGACCGCATCCCACCAGCAGCTCAAGTGGAGTGGAGGCCACCTTGTGATCCCGACCCAACAGAGGCCAAAGTGAAGAAACAGGCTCAGAGCTCCCAGGAGTGCAATTGGAAGAAAAGAATATGTATGTGAGACAGCATGTGTGTGTGTGTGCACGTGTGAGACAGCATGTGTGTGCACGTGTGAGAGAGACAGCATGTGTGTGTGCGTGCACGTGTGAGAGACAGCATGTGTGTGTGCGTGCACGTGTGAGATACAGCATGTGTATGTGTGCGCGCACGTGTGAGAGACAGCATGTGTGCGCACGCACGCATGTGGGACATAGGGAGTATGTGCATCCAAGAGAGGAAGCATGAGTATGTATGAGAGAAAGAAAGTGTGTGTGCATATATGCGTGAGAAAGGAGAAAGTTTGTGTGCCCTCCCTCCACCACAAATCCCCAGGTATGGAGAGTGGGAATTGTTTGGGTTTTTTTATCCTTATTAGTTTTAATTATTGGGTGCTTGATGTGTCTGCTGTTTTTAAATATTTTACTGGTGTTTGGGAAATTTAAAAAAAACCAATTTAAATGAATTTTTAAATATTGGATGCTTATTCTTCAGCTGTCTTGAAATATTTATTTTCATTATTAACATGGTTTTACTATTAAGCTTGAGATTTTATATATATCTTGATTTTATTATTTGATATTTATGAGAAATGGTGGTTTCCATTTTTGCATTGTTGCACTGTAAACAGAGTGACTTTTTCAATGCTCAGTTCAGTTTTTGTCTGCACATTTCTATTTCTACTTTATGGTTTCTGTATTCTGTATTTGGTGATAGCCTGTCAGTGTTTTGCATTGTGACAGAGGTGAATTATTCTGCTAGTGTGTAGCTAGTGTGTAGCTAGTGTGTAGCTAGTGTGTGGGGTTGTATAGCAGCCTGGCTTGGTCTGTTTTCATAATAGAAGGTGTATTGGTATTTTAGGAGCTGGTGTTATATTTGCAGAGTTACTTTTTCATAGACAAGATTGTTATTGTTTGAATGCTGGCAGTTAGTGCTGTTTTGGCATGGGAGGTTTGCTCTACTGCAATGGCTTTCTGAGGGTCAAGCTCACATTCAACATGCATTACAATAGGCCTAGCAGGGTTTTCTGGTTGGCACCTCAGCAGTGCGTGTAAACATAATATACAGGTTGCTGTAAGGATATTTTCACCTCAGAAGACTGTATTCTGAATGTTATTTTAATGCAAAATCTGCTATTATAAATGCATAATTTGTAATTGTGTGTGTTTGTTGAGGACCAGAGTAGGGGAGGGGGGTGCTAGGGCATCTAATACTCTGGCATTGGCCATGAGTTCCAGAGGAGACGGGGTGGACCCGGGTAGGGAGGAATGTCAGATTTTAAAGTTTAGCTTACTGGAGGGAGATAAATGAATCACGAAGAGAAGGGGGGGGGGGGGGCGGACACAGCACACTACTTGTTCGCACAGGGCATCAAAAAAGCTAGCACCGGCCCTGTATGTAAAATCCAGTGGGTTGCAAGATCCCAGGCAGCATGGTTCTTACCAGGCACAAATCACGTCAAATATATTCTGATTGATTTTTTCCAATTGGGTAGCTAGAGAATTAGATCAAAGGGGTGCACCGGTTGGATTTCTGCAAAGCGTTTGGTACTGTCCCTCATATGAGGCTCATGAACAAATTGAGAATTTGGGGGGGGGGGTCACACAGTAAATGTCAGCATACAGAACACTAAACTGGTCCATCCAATCTGCCCAGCAAGGTGTTTAGAGTTGTAACTGCCGCACCATGCAGGTTACTCTATGGGTAAGGAGGCCCCCACCTAAGCTGTAAAAGCAGGCGATGCCCAGACCTCCCCGCCCAACTTTATTTATTCATTCCTTCATGCAGTGCACAGAGGACCTGCCCTGGCCATAGAGGCACAACAGCGCACTAACTCTGCTCTATCAGCATCATTATGGAACCCAATCAAACTTAGGTGAAGTGATGTATTTATTTATTATATTCAGGTACTGAAGGTATTTCCCTATTCCCAGAAGGCTTACAATCCGGGAGGTCGATTTTAAAATGAGTGCATGTGCATCCATACATAACCAGTAGAAGAAAAAAAAGAAGGTGATGATGCCCTTATAAAAGGTAATTGGCGAGGCCTCATTTAAAATGTCGTGCTCTGTTCTGGAGGCCATGGGTCAAAAAGGATAGAGATAGGCTAGAGGTGATCTAGAAAATGCCAACCAAACATGGTGTGGGGTCTGCAACAAAAAACATATGAAAGGAGACTTCAAGACCCGAACATGATTAAATAACCTACAGAGCCAGGGGATATGATCAAGACCTGATAAACTTTAGTGCACAAATAAACCTGTTCCAGGGGAAAAAAGCTACAGAAGTAGGGGGTCACAGCTGGAAGCTGTTATGGATAGCGTAACACTGGAGGGACATGAGCATTAGCACGAGGTGTAGCCAGACAGGTTAAGGATTGTCACCTGTTCCCTGTTTTGTGCCAGCATGCAAAGAAAACTATTTCTGGATGACACCATGAACACAGTTACACTTTCACAAAGAAAACAGACATTATTCCCAACAGCTTCAAGGACATGTGGCATGGAATATGGAGATCTAATAACCACCTGGAAAAAAAAAAAAAAGGACAACCTCCAACATGCTAACAAGCTGCATGACTAACTCAAGGACAGTTTATTCTCAAGCAAGAGAGATGGTCTCCCACATATGCCTACAAAAAACAACTACTGAATCTCTACTGCTAGTTGAAAAAATGATAAGAGGAAAAATTCCAGCCTGGGACACAGCAGCACAGCCTATGAAACAAAGGGCTATAAATAATGGGATTGATATAATAAGCCACACTGATCCTACTGCAGGTTTTTACTCCTGTTTAAGCATGGGTTTTTCAGTGCTACCCTAACCCTAGTAATAGGAGCTTTAGCGCTAAAAAAAAAACCAAAAAAAAACAGCCTGCACTAAAACCAGAGTAAAAACTGTGTTTGGATTAGCGCAGGTGCATGCAAATGAATCCCATATAAATCAAAGCATTTGCTATCACCAAGCAATGCAAAGAGTCACGTTAGCAGGGAGCCTGTCTATCGCATGTTTCTAACAAGGGAAATTAAACATTTAGGTCAAGGCAGGAGTAAAAAAGGGAATTCACATTTCTGGTGGCCAATTTAGTCTATTGTTGTGCCCAAGTGGTGGTGTGCCTAGGTGCTTCTCTGTGCCAATACGGATTGTGTGTGGGGGGGGTTTCAGGTGGTTTTGGCACATTTTGGGGAAAAGCCAAAGAAGTGCAGCAGCAGCTGCTGAAGAACAAAGAAGAGAGAGGGCCGAAGCTGTATTTCGGAAGAAAGGGAGCAGGCTATCCTGGCTCAAACCATTCACAGGAGGGCACATAGGCAGTGGATATTTCACTGAAGAAATCAAGCGAGGCTCCTGCTCCTCAGACTGATCATGGACACTCCATTCCAGGCTTGGTCAAACGCCTCAGTACCTTGCATTGTCTTGCCACTGGCTCACTCCAGTGCACAGTGGCTGTAGTGGCTGGAATGGACCACCTATCTTTTCAAGGCATTTCATCCCGGGACTGAGGGCTATGATGAAAAGGGTCAGGGAGTACATTAAGGGCCGGATTTTAAAAAGGTTACACGCATAAGGTACGCGCTTAACCCTTTAAAAACCCCCCTGTGCCCGCCGAGCCTATTTTGCATAGGCTCGGCGGCGAGCACAAGCCCCAGGACACGCGTAAGTCCCAGGGCTTGCCTGGGGGGGGCGTGTCGGGGGGGGCCTGGTGGGAGTGACGCAGCATTTTGGGGCATGTCCGGGGGCGTGTTTACGGCTCCTGGGCGTTTCAGGGGCGTGGCTGAGTGCCCTGATACCGCAGCCTGTGTCGGGGCCTGCCGCGCTGGCGCACGTAAGTTACTACTGCCCGGAGGCCGTTTAGATAGGGCCGTTTAGATAGGGCCGGGGGGTGGGTTAGGTAGGGGAAGGGAGGGGAAGGTGCAGGGGGGTGAATGGAAAGTTCCCTCCGAGGCTGCTCCGATTTCGGAGCGGCCTCAGAGGGAACGGGCAGCGCGCGCAAGGTGCACAAATGTGCACCCCCTTGCGCGCGCCGACCCCGGATTTTATAAGATACGCGCAGCTATGCGCGTATCTTATAAAATCCCGCGTACTTTTGTAAAATCTACCCCTAAGTATCCACAGCAAGAAAGTAATTAAAGAGTCATCCCTCTCCTTCTGGCCATTGAAAGTCTTCCTCCTGCCCACCCACCCCCCCCCCCTTCCCCAAACCAACAAGAATCCCGACCTGGGAGAAAGAGGGCTGTGACAGAGGTAGCTAGGAGTGGTGCCAGCCCCAAAGAGATTATCAGATTCTTTTATGGCCCCATTGGAGTGTAATCTGCACCTGGGGATGGGGTGTTACAGTTAGCTTGTTTATTGCATTTGATAAAACACCTTTCTCCTCATAAAAATAAAACCAAGGCAATGTACAATTAAAAGAAACAATATCTAACAATATCTAAATATAAAAAATAAAATAAATAGTGCTTCCAGAAGCCAAACCATCCCAAAGGAAAGGGATGTAATCTTTTAGGAAAATAGACTTCCTCCAAGCAGTCAGAAAGTCTATATTCAAAAGACCTTTTTTTGATGTGCTAAACACCCACATGTAATCTGTCAAACCAAAGGAGCATAACTGCAACCTGTTCATGGATCTTACATCACAGAGTGTCTATAAGACATAAAAAAAAAATATATACAAAACATACAACAAAAGAAAGCAAAGAAATCACACAACCATGAAACAAAAAAAAAAATTAAAAATAAAGACTCGCCCCTCTATATGCGCAGTCTGTCTATAAAACACTGCAGACACCAGCATTTTACAAGCAGACTATGTGATACCAAATCACCAATACCAGAGATATTTATATATACCAAAACACTCAGGGATTGTAAATCTTAAAAAGGTACACCGCCAATTGAATCCATTCATTCAAAACCAAAGGGGGTTACAATCTTTAAATCAAATATTCATCACTATTCAATACACAGATATTTGTTTGACACATGTTGAAGCCCCACCCCCCCAAAAAAAAACAAACCAAAAAACAAGAGCTCATTCACTCAATGATGGTTTTCATGCCAATGTTGAACCTAATGGGCACCCAAATAACCACCCTGGCTTTTACTGCAATGTTGAATAACACAAATCTTAAATTTTCTGCAACCTTTTCAATTTTTTTGTGCATTTCCTGCCAAAGAAGCATAGCATGATATGTCTGCTCTTCATTATACCCGCTGTGTGCATTGCCAACTATGCAGTGCATTTCTATTTTTACTTTGCAGACTGTAACATTATATTTGCTGTTTGACTATTTATGGGGTTCAATTTGCTACCTGAGTGCTGCAGATTAACAGGTCATGACAGCATTTGTACTGCAAAGTATGTTACCTAATGAACATAGGAAGAAGCACAGATGATAATAATACAATCATTGGGTATTAGTTCTCCATTTACTGCACACGTATTTTGTTAACTGCTGAGATTGGTGGATCAGCGGGCTATACATTGTTTAAATAAACTTTGACACACAAGGGTATCGAATTGCATAAATTATAGAACTCGTTTCACAAGTGGTGCAAGATTTAAAAAATATACTTTGATTTTTTTTTTTTTGCTTTCATTTGTTCTATGTTGTTTATATATTTTTAATTTCTTATAGGGTATGATAGGTCCATAAAGTTGATCAATAAGCCCATAACTTTGGTAAACATTTTAAGATGCACACTGACAGCCTGGCAAAGCAGAAGAGCAAAGTAGAACCATTAGAACAAGCGCTAATGGTGCACCCTACCTGCAAAAAAAAGAAAAGAAAACTGACAAATGCAATTGAGGAGCATACCAGCGCCCATTGTGGAACCAGCAAGAATACTGCACAGGGAAACATAGGTGCACAAATACTTGCCCTGCCAACAGGAGTGGAGGAGACTAGCTTTGCTAGCAGGGTGAGCGGGTGCAGAACTAAAGCTGCTAAGTGGGAGAAGCATTATCTTCACAAGGAAGAAAAAGTGTTTGAAACCACCTCCTCAAACTGGCCACAAGGGTAAAAGATGGAAGTGAGTATTGGCACCCACTAGTATCCATGGAACCTAAAAAAAAATAATAATAATAAATAAACCACCTTGCAGATACTTACCAAGCATGCAATCACAGCTGCAGGATCCCACCAATTTGCCATGGGGATTTCCTGGAACCACACTTCTCCCATCGTGCAGCCCTATGAAGACTGTGCATTGGGAAACATCTTAATGCCAAGTAAGTAGACCATACCATGGCTGACATCCATTTGTAACCAGACTCTTTGGACACCAGTGCCACCACTGCCAGAAGACATTGGTGGTTCAGGTGGTTATTTGCACTTTGGTGGTCCTGCATGGCTGCTGACAACTCAGATCAGGTGCCACAAGATAGCTTCTGACAAGATCTTTACCCAGGATTCGGACAAGCCATTGATGGCTCAGCAATTGTGCTGTGCACGCTCTCATGTACTAGTGCTGCTGCTGCAGCCTGCTGCTGGCCCAGGATAATCATTGGTGGTCTGGCGTGGGTCAAGTCAGATCAGGTCCAAAGAGTATTACTGGTGGTCCAGACTGGGTCGGATGAGGTACAGCTGTACATCGCGTGGGGGTGGGGGGGGGGGGGGGTATTCAGGAGACCTCAAGGACAGCAATGTGCCAGCCACCAATCACAGAAGTCACATTTCTCATTCACTTAGGAATTGAGAGAAAGTCATCAGTGGTCCTGCGTGGATCAGGTCCAGCAAGAGTCATTGTTGGTTCAGTGAGGTAGGTACATTCCTGGTGGATATGGCCTTCATCCATAACTTCCAATCTGCCTCTATCCCTCTGTGCAGGGCACAGGGAGTTAGATGCATTCCATGGTTTTGGAATTTGAGGATGAGCCCAATCACATGGTTAACCACCCAGATCAGATCCCATGCAGATGATGTTACGGTCGTGGACCCTTGGGCCGGTTGGGACAGAGGATGGTATGCTATGGAAGGCCACAACAAGCGTCCCAGCCGGGAGGCGGCTCGGAGAGACTCAGAGAAGACTTCACCACTGGAAGTCCAAGGTCCCCCCAGGAGGAGCCCGTAGGGACCCGGACCTCTTGGACTTAGGTGGCGTCCTATGCGACCAAGGACCCAGGCAGCAGCTGAAGAGATGGACGATGGCTGGATCCAGGTGGAAGAAGAGTCTTCACCCTCGGAAGCCCGCGGCTCCCCCAGGAGGAGTCCGTGAGAGCCCAAGCCGCTGGGACTTAGGAGAAACTCTGGGCCAGTGAGTACCGGGTACTTGAGATGAGGAAGAAGCTGAAGTCGGAGTCCAGAAGCAAGCCGGGTCGGGAGCCAGAAGGTCAGAAGACAAAGCCAAGCCAGGAACAGAAGCTGAAGATGGAGTCGTGGGACGGAGCCGGGTCAGAAGCCAGAAGTCAGACATAGATACCAAACCGAGGGGGCGAAGGCAGGAGACAGGTCAGGAAGCAAGCCGGGTCAAAGACAGCAGTAACAGACGAAATCACAGCAACTAGAAAGTCAGGAAGCCCTGAGGAACCTCGTTGCAAGGCGAGGATCCAATCCTAGCTGCAGGGTAATATACCCTGCAGCGTCTGACGTCATCAAGGAGCTGTCCCAGGTTTCCCGCGCTGGCCCCTTTAAGAGTGAAGCCCCTGTGCGTGCGCGCCTAGGGGGCGGGGCCAGCAACGGGAAGTCGGCGGCGTCTCCCTCGCAGTGGAGACGCCGCGGCAGGCCGCAGAACAGACCTAGGAGGCTGGGAGCAGATTCGCGCGGGCCGGGCCGGCCCCAAGGTAGGTGGAGGGACCGGGACACGGCCCGGTCCCTCCACAGATGAGTTGAGGTTTCGTAGAATGCCGACACCTGATGAAGCTCTAACCCAATTTGACAACATGATGACAGCAGCGATGTACTCCCTCACAGGCTGTCTGGACTCTCTACAAAGCCAATACATTTTTTTCCTCATGTGTTCCATCTTTGCATGTATAGATATCCATTCTTCTGTCATACTAGCCTGAACAAGTTCCTACTTTGCAATCAATTCTGCTGCAAGCTGGTCTGCCATTGCAACTATGGTGGTGAATAGTGCTTCTGTTGGTGAGACAACTCCATGATCTGGAGTCCTGCCACCCACAATGGCGCCTGAAGCTCCACTGCCCACACTGGTGTCTAGTGTAGCTGGTACATCCTGGATGTCTATCATGGATGTGTCTGTCCACGTGAAGAAGTGGACCATCTTACTGTCTTCTTGTGTTTCAGGTGCCAGCACCTCGCTTGTCAGCTGCTGAGTATCAGTGGATTGTGCAGAGGTTCCCTGGTACGTGAATTCTGGGGTTGTATCAAGTGCAGGATGGTTCTCTTCTGTCACGCCCACTGTGGCAGGCTCCTCTGCCTCTATAATCAGCTGGTGATGACCACTCGGAAAAAAAATCATATCCGTTCCAATTATTGATAAATTCTAAACATCCAACTTCCCCCTTCATCCACTCCCCACCGGAATCACATTTCACACCATATCACCAGGCACATCATCTATATCAGTGCCAATGCGTACGCCAACAACAGAAACTGGCTGAAGAGTTGCTTGGATTAGCAAATTCATCGGCATCAGCTGTATATCACGCAGTGGACTTCCTCCCATCTGGCGCTTGGACCTCTCTCTCTGCGCCAGTTTGCCTTGACTGCCATCCTGGTGTCCCACAAGTGATGCTTCAGCTGAACCACATTTCAGGTTGCCATCGACAGGCTGCTGACATCCTTGGCAATGCCCTCCCAGCGAGGATATCTTCATACCGTACAGTACACTGTACTTCTCATGAACCTGCCGCACACGAAGATCCTTCTATTCCTCGGTGAAGCATACAGAATGTTGACATCACTTCTCCTCCTTCTGTTGGCTGCTGGTTCCCGGCTACTCATCACTCCCAGATGGCCGGTGTGGGTCCCTCCCTCCCTGAACACTACTTCCACTCCCAGCTCCCCCCTCCCCTTGCTCTTACACCTCCACCCGCCTTCTTTTCTTCTGTCCCTTAACTTCCCCCTTGCCTGCTCCTCTCTGCCCACCTGCCACCACCTGTTCTCCCCCCCCCCCACGAGCCCTTGCTCTATCTGCTCCCCCATTGCCCCTTTTCTCCCACCCTATCTCTCCTTCGGCTCATGCACTGCACTCCTCCCATTCTCTGTTACCACTCAACTACTCCCTCACTAACACCCTCTCTTTCACACCCCATTCTCTCCACAGCTATGAACTCCCCACTCCATTCTTTCCAGAACCTGGAAAAAAAAACACAAAAGTGGACAATAGCAAAAGACAGACAGAGACAGACAGAAAGAATCACTGATCAGAAATCACTGTCACTCATCAGATCCACTCTAAAGATTCACTCAAGAACACAAACAAAAAGCAAAGAGATGAGAAAACAGCAAGACAAAAACAAGCAGCACAAAAACAAGCCAATTGCAAATCCCCAATCAAGAACCTCCACCACCACCAAGAAAACCTCCAATGTCTAATCCAGAGTTCACGTGACATCACTCAGAACTGACAAAATGGCCCTGAAAAAAAGCTGCCTTTTATTTCCCTTTAAGGAGGAGCATCCAGGAAGCAAGATGGACAGCTAGGTACCACCAATTACACCAGAGGTCACACTTTATGTCATTTTTATCAACCAATAGGGAACACTGCAGTATTTTCTACTTTTCCATGACTTTTAATGCTGTTTTTATGATGGTTTTCTGCATTTCAGTTGTTTTAGTATCCTTTTTTGAATTACCACAGATTTTCTACTTCGGGTCTATTTGTATCCTGTAAACTTAATGCATCCAGCAGGGGTCATGAGTTTATACTGTGTGCTAAAATTTTACTCCTGTCTTAACACGGATTTTATTGCATCTACTCCAATGTGTGTTTGAAAAAAAAGACACAGTGCAGCAGCATCAGCAACCAGCTGCTGCCTGGACATTGGCATTCCCGTTTCCTTTGCTTCTGGCAAAAGCAAGGTATCAGCTCTCTTGGGTGAGAAACAACTCCTGTTCATTTAGCTAGCTAGGCATGGAAAGATGATTGTGTGGAGCTGGCTTACTGTAGCTTCTAATTGTGTGCTTGGTTTATATACCAGGATTATAATAAATAATATAGTACCACTGATTGGTCTCCCCTGTGTCTGTATCTCACACACACTTCCTGCTAGTCACAAAAGTTACAAGGAGGTAGACTCGGAAACATCAGAAAACATTTTCACAGAATTTTTGAAAGTGCAGTATAATCATTTCAAACTTAAAAACTACACACCCACACAAACACACAGGGAAACCTTCACATCATACCCTAAACAAAATGCCTGGGAGCAAAGAGAGGCAGCTAGTGCCCTCAACAAAAAGTAGGGAAGTAACCTGCACAGAGCGACAATTACATTCCTACAGTCTCTCTCTGCTACTACATTCCATCCCCATTGTCATTCTTGTTGCCCTTCTCTGTGCCTTTTCTAGTTTCTCTATGTCTCTTTTGAGAAGAGGCAACCAGAACTACACAACACAGTCAAGGTGTGATCACACATTTTTTTCAGTACAAAGATGATATGATATTTTCCGTGTTAGTCCCGGCTAAACCGTTCCTAACATTCATCATTTTGTTCTTTTGACCTCTGCCACATATTGAGCAGAGGATTTCAATAATGTCCATGAGGACTCCAAGGTCCTCTTCCTGTGGGATCACTCCCCATACAGAGCCCAGCATAGTGTACCTATAGTTGAAATTATTTCTCCCTATACGTATGCATCACTTTGCAACATGATAATGTCCCACTGTATATCCTCTTTCCACTTAAAGCCACTTAAAGCCACTTAAAGCCACTTAAAGATGGCTATAATGTTTCTATGCTTCCTCTTTTTTTTTTTTACATTTTATGAAGTTTTGCATTTATAATATTATTCAGCAGTGCTATTACACATGCAAAATAGCAGCCACACAGGGCCTGATTTACCCAGTGTTTTTTGGCTCAGCACGAGGGTGGGAGGTGGAAGTCTGATCAGTTGGGCTGTTTTGGCTGGGTGCGATAAACTGTTGCTTTCCTGCATGTGATTCATGGGCTGCATGAATCCAGTTCCAGATGGCCCGGAGGGAGTTAAGACTCTAATTTAAATCAGATCTTCTCGTAGTTATAAACGTACTGGAGAACTGCAGTTGTCTATGAGTGTGTCAGTACCACTAGGAGGGATAGTGCTGCCTGGAGCTGAACACTTTTTATTAAAACTAGACCATAAGGGAAAGCTGATATTTGTTCAGAAGCACATGGCTCGGAGGGAGGTATCTTCTAAAGGTACTTGCAAAACAGGGAAGTTAGAATATCCCAGTAGAGAAGTTGTGGTTAAGGCTGACGTAGCCTAGATGGTGTACATAAAGAACATACAGATGTGAATGACTCTGCACTGCCTGTATCTTTTTGCTAAAGGAAGGATGTGAATGCAAATAGAAATAAAAATATAAAAAACATACTTTAAAATGTCTGTGTGTGAATACCAGAAGGCTGAAAAGTAAGATTGGTGTGTTGGAATGTATGGTATTGTAAGAGGATATCAAATAGATGCTGACGAATTTTATACTACTCTTCGCTTCTCCTCATCACTAACAGAATCAATCTGCCACCTGCCCATGATTTTCTTTCCTCCTACCTGTAAAAACAAAAATATTTTAAAAAAAGAGTCAATAAACTATGGCTATGAACGAAGGTTACCAGGGAGCTCCTTGTAACCTTGGGAAAGTCACTTTACCCTCCATTGCCGCAGGTAAAAATTTAGATCGAAAGCTCTCCAGGGATAGGGAAATACGTACAGTATCTGAATATAATCCAATCTGAAGTATCAAAAAGTGCAATATAAATCAAATCAAATAAATCAATGTGCAGTCTCGGTTTTATCCCACTGCATCTACAGGCGTGTTGTTCAAATTCCTCATTTAAAAAAAAAAAAAAGTTCACAGATGTGACAGGGCAAAACTAGGCCCAATGACGTGGCACCATCTGTTAGATCTAGCCTTAACAGGTACCCTGTTTTTCTAATACCAGCTGCCAAAATCTCCCTTCAGAGCTAATCTTAAAACCAGCCGCCTGCTTTATCTATTCTGCCACTGCCTACATAGCAAATAGCTTTAACTGGGCTCAGTGTGTATTAATAAACATGTTTTTCTCATTCAGTTTCTGACACTAGCACAGCAGCACCTGAAAGAGACACTGAGAAACCCTGGATTAAAATCTTTTGCTGATTGCCTCATGGAAAGGATGGAAACAATGTCTAAGAAGCTAATCTGCATAGGAAACTCTTTACAGTCTCAAAAGGATGTACTATAAATGTAAAAATGTCATGCCAAGCTTGAATCTAGAAGTCCTGCACCAGGCACAAATCCCTGCCTTTTCACTGGGGTAGGTTCTGTATGCTCTTTTGGCAAAAGGGTGCCTAATTTTTCCATTATTATTTTCTATATATAAAATAAAGTAGCCCGGTTTTCCAAACCATGGACAAACTTTTGCCTGTCCTTATTTTTGTTTGGGCTATCTGTGCATATCCACTGGTGGGTTTGTTGAGGTCACGCCTACCTCGCTGGACTCTATTTATGTGGCAGAGGAACTGTAAGAGATTCCCTGGGGAAACCCCCAGTGAACCAGTTTAAAAACTGTGGGAATGTGGGTAGGATGAAAAGAGAAAATACGATCTGGCAGAGGAGAAAAGCTGCCACCGCCGGATGTGGTAAATACACCTGCAGATCCCATAAGAAGCGACCCGTTCAAGGACTGGGAAAGGCTGGCAAACCTTACACCACACATCACAAAAGCCCACGGGGAGCCAGCCTCCACACATGAGAGCAAGGTGAGCAGCACACACAGCACAAAAAACCTCTCACTTCTAAAGAGGGAACAAAGACCAATAAAGTGAATGAGGAAAGCACAAAAGCAAACGGGAGCTCATTAAAATTAAACTGTTTGTTGGGAAAACACAGTACAATATGCAATTACTAGTCATCAAGGGCTTTATAGAAATTTCTGTCTGCAGTCCAAAAGTGTGCATTACATGCTTAGCGCACTGACAAAGGGCTTCAGCAATCCCTAGTGCGAGAAACTGAAAGGTAGCCAGAGGTGACCCAGGGTGAGGCTGTGTGTGTTTGTGTGTGTGCAGGGCACGGCAGGCATGGAAAAGCTCAGGAGGCTTGCCTTGGAGGGAAGGATGCAGCGCATGTTATGTCCAAGTCACCAGATCAGAGCAAATCCTGCTCAGGCTCACCGCAGCTGCAATTTCACCCTTTAACAACCATTCTGCCAAGAAGTTGGTGGCCTTAATCCAGTGCCCATAGAACAGGCGTCTACCTCGCTATAACCTCCAGCGCAGTACTCATGGGGCATGGGAAAGAGGTAGGGACGTGCTTGGCAAAAAATGTTTTGTTTTTTTCTTAGGTTCTATTTTTATGGGGGGGTTCATTTCTTTAGCTTCATTTTTTTTTTATAATTTGTCATTTTAAAATTCAAGTATCATTTTTAGTGCGCACTAACACGACAGTGTACATGAAAAAAAACACATTAAATTGTGTTATTTTGTTGTTTCGTTTAAAAAAAACAAAACACAACATGAAACGATACAGATGGGGTCATCTATACCATTTTAAATGAAAGCACATCACTAGATGGAGACATCTTCTCACCCGTCACCCTCCCAATAAGGGGCCCATATCCTAAAAGATCAAGGACACCAGTTTATACTTCCCATCCTCCATAGTGCGTCCACAGTGGCTCCCAGCGCATATCAAGTAACCCCAAGCTCACACCAGCAACTTTCCATGTGCTGAAGAACTGAGAGGAAAGCTCTTCACTCAGTTCCTAAATCAGTGCACATCCATGATTAAAAGATTAGAAGGGGGGAGGGTCTGTGGAGTCACAGGAGGGAGTGTTGAAAAGAAGCCTGAAAGTAAACCTGACAACCACAGCAGAGGTGTTGTGACAGGCACTCGTGGCTCCAGGTGTCAGAGCAATCTGCAGGTACTGAGGAGACTCAGGAGCTCCTTCTCACCCCAGTGCATGCGGCACGTGAACAGTGCTGCCGTCTAGTGTGCTGTTTGGGCTATGGGTATGGGACAAGCTTGTACCGCCACAGCTCATGCTGTACCTGTTCTGCGATGGGGGTGGATTGTGTGTGCACACACTGCAGCCCATGCTGTACCCCTCTGGGTAGGAAAAGCTTCTGTTAATTGTTTGTATTTCATTTATGTTTAAATCTGTTTATTATTATTAAAGATTAACAAAGGAAAATTACAATCCATGCCCGCCACTGAGCTCAGCAGGCATGCACAGAAAAGAACGTCAAAAGTATTTATGCAACACCCAACCAACCAGCAGACCTTCCCACCCTCCCACCTCTGCGGTGAGAAATAGTGTTTCTCTTGCAATCAAGCAGCTGCAGTGTCTAATCGGCTTTCAAAACCAGGCTCCTAGCTCTTCAAGACAAAGGCAACCATATGTCCAACATTTTCTTTGGAAGAACTCTTTTCCCAACCATCAATAATAGTTGATGGATAGCTTTCTTCCAGTTCTGATTCTTCTCTCCTGTGATGTAGAACAGTAGTTCTGGCTGTTAAAAAAAAAAACAAAACAAACAAACTTTGAGACCCCCAAATTTTGCAGTTTTGAATTTCATGGATATCACTGGCCCTTCTAAGTCTGGTTCAGGTTTCCGTCCATGACAGAAGGATTGAGGTATATGAATGCAGTCTATCACCCATACGGGAAAACATGTACAGCTGCAATTCCAGAGAGACTTTGAACCTGAGAAAGTCACTGCAGGATGTGGTACTGTATGCAAATCTCTTTGGTTAAGATGCGTTTACCAATGCCTCCATTCTGCTAATTCAGCAGTGTGCGAAACACTTTTGCAGAGACTTAGCTCAACCAAATAGCTATTCTGAAACAAAGAAAAAATAAGTAAATATTGTAAGCCGAGCATTCACAGGTATTTCATAACTTGTAGTAACTCTGGAATTCTGCAGAACTGAGGCCCAAATGCCTATTCTCCCCAGGCTCCTTCTTAGCCCACACAGCTCTTCTGAGCACAGCTCAGATTCACTTTATGGCCTTGAAACTGGAAACTCACAGCGGACACCTAACACTATAGGACCTGTGGCCTGACAAAAATGCTTTACTCTGCTACGGGAATGCTGTTACTATAAGCCAAATGACCACCCCCTCACTGGGAAACCACTGCGCCTTCCAAAACTAACAAGTGCAATCCTGCTGACGGGAGCGAGGAGGGAATGGGTAGGCAAGCTACTGCCTATGCAAGTTTCAACTTCAGTTACCATTAGTGCAATGGATGAAGGGAGAGCAAATCCCTCCTCCTGCAATTGGCAGTGGCTTAAATCCTTTCCAATCATTCTGATGCTAATCATGGTACCCTCAGGTCAATTAAGTTAAAAGAAAGTTCAGTTTAACAGGCATCACTGCTGACAGAGTAGCTCCCCCCCCCCCCTCCCAGCTCTAATAGCTCACAGACAAAGGGAATCTTAAAAACTATATTGTGCCCTTCCAAAGGGCAGCTCGATTTTCTTTTCACTCACTGTCCTAAGTGACCCAAGTTAACTGTAGGCCTGCCAACCTTTTATTTTACTTAATGTGGGCAAAAACAGGGTGGTGGAAAAGAACTGGAAAGAGAGCTGGGGAGGTTGTCCATCAAAGAATCAGCTCCACTCTACAGCTTTAGTTTCCCCTTCCATGGATGTCACCGCTTCTAGAATGATCCATGGCGCTTTAAAAATGGAACAGGGTAGCAGGTAAGGACCATAAGCTGTATTTCCCCTTTACTGAATTCTGATACTATTCCGGGTGTCTACTGCCCTTTCTGTGAAGAAATCTCTCTCTTTGTTACTCCTGAGTCTAACTGAAATGGTCAGACTGCTAAATGTTTGTTGGGTGCCCTCAGTATACAGCGTCAAAGAGCCAGTCTGCAGAGCACGGGTGTCAGGTTCTCTAGAAGACACCAGCAAGAGGATATGCCACACACTTCCAAGCGTGGCACAAGATATCTCGCCACTATAGCTTGCCCAATCCAGGTGGACTGGTAAATTGTAAATATTCTCGGCAAACTAATCCACATACCACTGCCATGCACATCTCTGGTTGTTCAAGTTCAGCAAATACCACCTCCTCTACCAGGACTGTACAAAGTGAAGAAAGGGAAGGGGGGAGGGAGATTAAAATGTCTAAAGCCAGCCAGCAGGGGCCCAGACACCAAGCAGACCGAAGTTCTGGAAGGGAGAGGCAGCAGAAGGACAACCAATGTAAACAGGCTCTCCCAGAGGACAGAGAGATTAACTTGTGAATCGATACAGAAGCCAAAACCGGGGTGGGTGTGCATGGTGTCCCGCACTTCTGAGCTCTATCACAATGAAAGCCCTGTACAAGGGAGTGACGCATGATAAACCAGACAGAGCAACCAAGAGACAGTGGCTGGAACAGCCGGAGACCTGCCCCGTGCGAGAAGACTGAGCCCACGACTATGGGAGATTCAGGATCTCTGCCCCAGCCTCACCAGGGCTGGGCTCTTGCCGAAGTCTCTTCATCTTTCCAGCACGCAGGTAAGGAAAAGGAACAACTCTTGCAGGCTTTCTAGGGGTTACTGCAGGTTATAGCTATCTAAGAAAACCCAGGGCATCACACACCAACACAAAATGTAGAACATGTATTCTAGAGCAGCGGCTCTCAACCTGATGGACATCGCTCACATGTGTGACACACACTGCTCATTACAATCTACGATGGAAATTTAAATAAAAAGGCCCTGTATTACTTTTATTGTTAAGAATGACACAAGGGAAATATAAGAGTACTCTCTCTGACAGAAATTATATAAATAGTAAACCTCCCATACCAGAACAGCACCAACTTCCAGCACTCAAACAGTAACCACCTTACCTAAGAAAAGGCAACACTGAAAATATTATAGCAGGCCTTAAAACTCCAATACTTCTATTAGGAAAATGGAACAAGCCAGGCTGCTATATAGCCCTATCTCGAAACTACATGCAGCAGAATACCTCACCTCAATCACATGTGCAGACCCTCACCTAACAAAGAATAAAGAGACCATAAAGCATAAATAGAAACATGCAGACGAAAACTGAACTGGAAACCACAGCAAGCCAGACTCTTTGTATGCAGTGCAACAACGGAAAAAGAGAAATCACCAGTCCTCATAAAATAAAGCAAGAAATACAAAATCAATAGCAGTAAAATCATACTAATAAAAAGAACAGATTATTTCAAAACAGCTGATGAATGGAATATTCAATAATTAGAAACTCATATAAACAATTTCTAGACACCAATAAAATATTTCAAAACAGCAAACACAAAGAACCAATAATTAAAAATAAGGATAAAAAATGTTCTGCTCTCCATACCTGGAAATGTTTGATTTCTAGGTGCCTGAGATTGTTGTGAATTAAGAAGAGGAGGAGGGAGGGATGCTTGAAACTTTCTCCTCTCTCTCGGTCACACACAAGCTCTCAATCACACACATGCTTCTCTTTCACTTACAGGCTCTCTTTCTCTTATACACACCGGCTCTTAATCATATATACACATGCAGGTTCTCAATCACCCACTTACATTCATGCTGTCTCAAACAAAGGCTCTCAATCACTTACTTACATACATGCTGTCACACAGACCCATACACTCACAATCTCAAACACGTATGCTCGCTCACTCACTCTCTCCCCCCCCCCCCCCCCCCCCCCCCCCCCCCTCGAACCACTAGCGGCAGCAACAGCCTCCTCCTCTTCCAGCCCTCGCGGCCTCAAGAAAAAGTCCTATCAACCGCAGGTGCTGACGTTGCTCCTGTGTTCTTGCTCCGGGCCGCACCGCTCTTCTTCGGGCCGATGCTGCACATACTTTGCCTAGCATGGTCTCTCTTCTTCCCGCATGCACTGACACCGCATGCCACTTCCTCTTCCAGGCCGCAGGGGAAGGTGGGAAGAAGAGACCATGCCGGTGCCACCGACTCCAACTCTCCTGCTACGTTCCTCCCAGGCTATCAGCATTTTAAGCCTGGGCAGAGGAAGCAGCTTGACACGCCTGCGTGCGCTTGGCGACACACTGGACGAGCACCGCTGCTCTAGAGGGGTTTTTCCCCCCATGTTGCATCACTGGGAAAAATGCTTCATAAGTCTGGCACAACATTTTTCTGGTTTTCCTAATGCTCATATTTCCATTGGCCCAGCCCTAGAGAAATATTATTAAACTACGAGAAGAAATCCTTTTAAATATTACAAACAATTACAGAATTTTTACAGATAATCAGATGTTCACTTAGAACTTTTCTACTGCTTCTATTCCAATGATTGTGTTTGAGACTCATTCTGGGTAAAAGGTGAAGTTAAGGTCATTTCAAATCCACATTCTTACTAGTTGGTTTTTTTTTTGTTTTTTTTTTTTTTAAATCTTCCCCTATCTCAGTGCTATGAATTGCAAGCTGCTGCTGCTACTTACATGGGACTTTGTCCAAACCACCTCATGAACGCAGTTATTACTCAGTTACAACTGTAATTATCAATCTCTGAAGGAGGAAAGAGCGTGTTAACCATGCTGGGACTGGAACCTGGGAGCCCCAGACTTAAAATGCTTGAGAAACATACTTTGCCTCCAATCTATATGCAAAAAAAAAAAACAACCAGTTCCTAGCTTTCCATGGAGTCTTTGTTTGGAAAAAGGTATTGCAACCTGCAGCCTATAAAAGATGAAGATGGATGGAAGTCTGGGACCACACAGAACCCTTCTTCCTCTGAAGTTTCTCCACAATCAGTACAGCTACTGGAATTCTGCATCCATTTTAGGAAACGAGATACGTGACACCACTATCTGGCGCTAATCTTTATCATTTGAAACGTTACAGCAAGGCGGAATAAAAGGCCGGTGAGTGAAAGAAGGGGGACAAGTTATAAAAATGACTTCTCCATGAGTCACAGGGAGGAGATGTTAAAAGTGTTAGAATCCGAATCTGGTCCTGTGGTGAAGATATTTTGATCTGCTGGGGAGAACAGAAGCAATCGTCCTTGGCCAGGGCTAAAGACCAGGAAGGAATGGATCCTCCCAATCCAGGGGAACACTATCCATCTCCGGACAGTTTGAAACCAGTGAGTGTGCAGTAAAGGAGTGGATAAGTAAAGGCCCCCATTCTTCAGAGGGGGCCAAAAGGAAGGAAAAGGCCTTACTGGGGACCCGAGAGGGGAAAAAAAAAAATCTTCATTTGGACTGCAGGCCTGGATTTGTCACTAGGCGCACTAGGCCTGTGCCTAGGGTGGTAGTTATCTGGGATGCGGCTGGCAGACAAAAAAAAAAAAAAGCCTCTTCTGTCCCTCTGATATTTCACACTCTGCATCATGTTTGCAGCTTGTTTCCCGCAGTGACTTCGCTCGGCCCGTTTCAGCAGCAGTTCTTACAAGGTCATGCTCATGCCCTGCCTTCAGCAGAAAACATGTTTTCCGCCTCCATTCACCGGCTCTGTTGCTGTTCCCGCCGCTGTTGCTGTGAGGCTTTTCTGTTCTCCACAACAAAAATTAGTTATTTAAAAAACACAGCATCGGGGTCAGGCCATGGAAGACCTCCTCTAACTCTCCCACAGCATCCACAGGCCTCCCAGCCAGACCCTGTTCTCCTGGGGCTCCGGCCACTGCCTGGATCCCTCCCTCACCTCCAAAGTAAGCTGCAACTTTTTTTTCTTTTATGTGAGTGTGCATGTGTGTGTGTGTGTACGTGACTCAGTGAGTATGAGTATGAAAAACTGTATGTCAGAGAGCATGTGTGAGAGTCAGAATGAGTGTGTATGTATGTCAGCATGTGTATGAGAGTCAGCAAGTATGAGCTTGTGTTCGTCTTAGGACCACAGGAAATACTGGTAGAAAAAAATCCAAGTGGTCCATCCAGTCTGCCTAGCAATTTTTTTTTTTAAGGGTAGTGGTGAATGAATGTGAATCTCAGCATGAGAATGTGCATGCATGTATCAGTGATCCTGTGTGAATCTCTGTGAGCATGCATGTGTGCATGATTGAGTCAGCATGTCTGCGTGAGAGTGAGTTTTTGTCTGCATGTTTCTATTTATACTTTATGGTGACTTTATTCTGCTATTTGATGAGGGTTTGTCTGGGTTCTGTATGTGTGTCACCACGGTGAAGTATTTTGTTAGCGAGTTGTTTTTGTATAGGGGTCTACTGGCTTATTTTGTTTTCCTAATAAGTGTTTTAGGGCCAGAAATCAAGCCAGACACCAACGGTAGGAAACTTATCGCTGTATAATGCATCAGTATGAAATATCCTGGGACACAGTCCAAAATCCCTGACTTGGAAATGTCTCCCATATGAGAACAGTTGGATTTTGTTTGCTAATTTTGATTTTTTCTGGCATGCAATTATTAATTCTCTTATATATAGGACATACCCACCAACATAGAGGCTTTTGTATTGTGCTCAGAAATATTTTGTGGTAACAGAACTAGAAGAATGTGCATGAAATAGAGCAGTATACTTTTCCATGGGGACAGTCCACTGGACTTGCATCCCTTCCATCAATATGAACTGCTAATTCACTACAAGCATTACAGGGAGCAAGTGTCCCAGATTCACCTACCAGAACGCTGGCAGCCTTACCCTCCCCCTCCCTCCTTCCCAGTGGGAGGTGAACAGCACTTCTTAGCTGTGTGCACAGCCTCTGCCAGATTCAATCTCATGTTTGAATGGGTGGGGCTGTGTAATCAGCTGGGTCCCACTGTTCAGATGGCAGATTGAAGCTGGAAGAATGAGGCACACCCAGGTGAAAACTACTGCTCTCCTCCTGCCGGAAGAAGGGTGAGAATCCTGCAAAATGTGGTCTGGTGTACCACGAGGATTAAGCAAACTTGAAAGTGTGCCATAAAATAAAACAGGTTGAGAAGCACCCGTTACTTTATTCCCGTTTTGAGTTGGTCAGTATTAATTTCATTGGTAATATCCTACCGAGGGGAGGGGGGTGGCGACACCACCAACAGTGCCTAGGGGAGACAAAAACCTAAATCCATCCCTGCTGGACTGTACTCAAGTGGTATGAGAAAGTGAGGAACTATTTTGACTGTCTGAGAAGCTGTGCCTTATTCTTCTTCAACTGTTTTGCTGATTTATTTTTTTTTTTTGCCTTCATCTAGGACAATTTGACAATAAACTTTGTCTCGTTTGAAACTGTGGACTAAGATTTGATGATCCCTTGGGCCCCGCAGGTAATCAAGCTGCCCACAAGACAAATCCATGCATTTTTCCCAGAGGCAACGAATTGGCTAGTCTCATCAGCCTCTGAAAGTGTCCCCCTGGTGAAAAGGGGCAAGAGTTTACATATAGTTGGAGCTATTTCAAGATAATACGATGCCAATACATCAAGGCCTTCAGCTACCCTACTTTCTTGGCTATTCTCCTACAAATGTCTGATCCACTAATGAACTCTAACCTAAAAACTGTCCAACGTTGCAGGTCTTCCCAAGAGTTTCAGAGAAGTTAAGAAATCTCCTAGACCCCTCTGTAGACCTATGCCAAATATATCTACATGTGATAAACTCACAGATCCAATACCAGTTTAAATGTGATGTGATGGCTTTCCTGTCTTTGATATAATTTATTGTACCACCAATTTCCCTCCATCAATCATAATACTACAGTAAATACGGAGACCATTACAGGTGGCCGCCTTCAATTCTATGCATAATTTCTCCATTTGTAATCATACAGAAATAAAGGTCAATAAAATAAGGAGATACCTTTTTATTGGACTAACAATACATTTCTTAACTAGCTTTTTGGGAGCTAATACAGTTTTCATTGTTTGTTTCAACCTAAGGGAGTATCTAATTTTTTTTCTTTATTTCTGCACACTAAGGGAATAACACGGCAACTTCATTACTTTGTTTTTAATCAATTTTTTACTATAATCTGCTTTTACTATTCAATATAATTGAAAAAGGAAAATTTAAGTTAAAAATAGCAGGGTTCACGTTCTATTGGAAACTCGTTCTGCTTCTCCCAGGGATCAGTACTGGGACCTATGCCGTTTAGCATAATCATACATGATCTACAAAATGGAATGACGAGTGAGGTGATCTAATTTGCAGATGACAAAATTATTCAAATTTGTTAGAACAGTAGCAGATTGTGAAGAACTGCAGAAGGACCTTGTGAAATTAGGAGACTGGGCAACTGAATGGCAGGTGAAATGTAATATAGAAAAGTGCAAAGTGATGCTTGAGCACGGCCAAGTGTTGAGGGCCAAAATCCAGCTGATTCCACATAAACAAATTCTTATTTACAAGCAAAAACCAAAAGTACAGTGCAGAGACTGCTTACCTCAGCAGTCTCACAACAATCCAATATACACAGTTCTTACTTAGGCTGGCTTCTTGCCTTCTCTCTTAAGCTTCCCAGCCTTTTGGGCCCTACCTTCTTATCCAAGGCTATAGGGAGCCTCCATGACCCAGAATCCCTTACTGAGTTGGCTCTTAAGGAGGACTGGACCAGATAGCTGGGGCCAGTCCTTTAAGGTGCTCTGAGGGAGTTTCTTATACACTTCCTCACAGATGCACATAGGGAAAAATAATCCCATCTAACAGTACATGGTGCTGGGTTCTGTATTGGGAATCACTACCCAAAAGAAGGACATTGGAGTCCTTGTGGACAATGCATTGAAATCCTCCAGGGCTGATCAAACAAGCAAATAAAATGCTAGCATGTTTTATTCTCCATCCCTTTTTCGATCAAATTATAATACTGCTTCTGTATTGCTCCTTGCATTGTGCAACATTCTCAAGAAAGATATAGTAGAACTAGAAAAGGTGCAGAGGAGGGAGACAAAAATGATAAAGGGAATGGAACGGCAAGAGCTACACAGGCTGGGGCTCTTCAGCTTGGAAAAGAAACAGCTGAGAGGGGACATGAGTGAGGTGGAACAGGTGGTTGTTTGCTCTTTCAAATAATTCTAAAACAAGGGGGACATGCCATGAAACTAACAACCAGCAGATTCAAAATAAATCACAGAAAGTACTTTATCTCTCAGCCTGCTATTAAGCTGTGGATCTGTTGCAAGAGTACGTGATCATGGCAACTAGCAAAGCAGGATTTAAAAGAGGTTTAGACAACTTCCTGTAGGAAAAGTTCATAACACATCATTAGACAGGTAGACTACAAAAAGCTATTGCTATACTTGGGAGTATAAGGAATTAGACCTACTTTATGGAAACCACCAGGCACTTGGACCTGAACTGGCCACTGTTGAAGACAGCATGCTGGGCTCACTGGAACTTTGTCTGACCTAGCATGGCAATTCTTATGTTCTTAGGGCTGATACCTGGAAAAAGTATGTGACATCACTGCCCTCAGTGATTTATTCACAGAATCTGAACCCCTCTTCCTCTTCCCAACCCATCTCAAAACACAGAAAACCACAACTTTTGAAAAGTTAGGCACCTCTACTCAAATTGTTTGTTTCAATAAACATCTAAGTGAACAGAAGCTGACAATCTCCACATGGAACAAAATTAAACAGGACAACTGTAATTTTTAATGCAAAATTACTATTTGTTGATTTTAACAAACTGAAAATAATAAAAGTGAATAAGGCATGTTCAAAAGTTTGGACAGCCTTCCAGCTGAGTCTTTACTACTTATTTCAAAAAGTGTTAATAAGATCAAAAAAACTGTCTTGTTGGGCCTTCGATTAGTTAGGTGAAAACAGGTCTATCGTTGAAAAAATATTCTGACCCTCAAATATTTGGTCTGTTTTCAACTTCCATGGGTTCCTCTAGGTAGTCGTCTCAATGTGATGTCAATCATCAAAAGGGTTACCCCAGGAATGAGTGGCCTGACATCTGGAGAGACAGTTCCAAGCAGATAGTGCAAAACAGAGAAGCAGTCTTCTGCCTATGCCAACCACCTTCCCCCTCAGATTGATCCCTCAGGTGAGGCATGAGGAAGAGAGATAGCCCCTGAAATGGGCAAGGAGCTAGAAACCTGGAAGGGAGTGAGAGCTGGAGCACACCAGGAGCATGACAGAGGTCAAGCAGGAACCAGAGATGAAGAAGTCTTCTGGATTCAGGTAACAAGGAAAGAACCAGAGTACGAGGACCAGGAAGCAGGACCAAGCTCTGGCAACTGATTGACGAAACTGCCCAATTACAAATGCAGGAAACAAGATGGCTGCTGGGGGGAAGGGAGGGGCACAAGGCTGGGAGGACTGGATAGATAGTCCAAGCAGCTCACAGCATCACCTGCCAATACAAAAACAGAGGACGGCTATAAAAAAAAAGGTTTCAAAATGATTCCAGTTAGTAATTTCAAGTGTCAAATATAGTTAGGACACGGAAGTTACAGTATCTAGTGTGGCTGAGATCAAACAGTTCAGTTTTCATCAGTCCAAAGCACTTTGTTGCAGAAAGTTTCAATCTTATCAAGAATTTGTTCTGCATACTTTAAATGATGCTATTTGTGATGAGATCGTAGAAAAGGATTCCTTCTAACAACTCTCCCATGAAGATCATTGTTGGATAAACTCTATATTGTGGACCTATGGGCAACTATTCCAGTGTCAGCTAAACTTTTCAGCAGGTCGACTGCAGTGACCTAAATGTTCTGTTCTGCAGATCATAGCAGTTTTCAGGCACTTCTATTATATTTTTCTTGGTCTTCCATATCTTGCCTTGACTTCAACAGCTCATGTAACTCATTTCTTAATGTTTCTGACAGTTGAAATTGCTAGCTGGAATCATTTAGAATTTTTGTATAGCCTTCCCCTGCTTTTTAAGAGTGAAATTATCTTCATTTTCAAATGCACAGACAGCTGCTTAGAGAAGCATGAAAGTAGACAGAACAACAATCAAAACCTAAGAGGTTAGAAGTGTCAGAGTATTTGTTTAACCCTGGAATTGTCTTCACCTAACTGAAGGCCTAATGAGTAAATTTTTTATGCCTTATTAATACTTTTTAAAATAAGTAGTAATGACTTAAATAGAAGAGCATCCAAACCTTTGCACATGCCACATTCAATATTTTATTATTTTCAATCTGTTAAAATCAACAAATGGTAATTTTGCATTAAAAACTGCAGAAGGATATCATGTTTAACTTTGTACCATGTAGAAGTTGCATCAATTTCTGTTCACTTAGATATTTACTGAAACATACAATCTGACCAGGAGAGCCTAAACTTTTGCATAGAACTGTACATTCACGCTTAAAATAATCCACTTACTGGTTTATAAAGGTCCCCCTGCAACAACCTATGTTTGCGTTTTGCTCTCTTGCCTTCAGCAGAATGTAGATGGGTCTTATTGCAACAGAGAGCCCTTTAGGGAGGATGTGCTGCAGGGTGAGCAGAGGTGAAACAATCTAAGGAGAAGGGGATTCAGAGAGAGACCTGGCAACAATGTTTTTTCACCCAGTGTTAGATGGCGTGTCAGTTCTGTGGTCACATCTGATAGAAAACAGACTGACCATGCCAAGGAAGCCCTGGCTACAGCATGAAATATGCAAGTCACCAGACACCCACCACAGAATAATAAGCCATCTATGTTTCCTTAGATCACAAAATTTGATTATTTATATCCCTCACCCTCCAATGCCTGGGGCGGGTAGCAATAAAGCATACAGAATAAAAACATATGATAAAAAGAAACAATGAACAAAATAAACAATAATAAAATAAAATATAATTCAAGATTGCAAATAACACAAAAAAACAAATGTAGACTAACTGATATAATCTCATATCATGAATGAAGTGTAGTAAGCCTGTCAGAATTCAATGTTTCGGAGGGAGAGCACAGTTTAGCCAGTGTGAATTAATTATCAACGGGGAAGAAGAAAAGCGATTGTGAATAAATGTTTTCAACATTTTTTTGAATTGTTTTGTATCAGTCAGGGTACGAAGGAATTGAGGAAAGGAATTCCAGAGTATAGGTCCTGCAAGAGAAAAGGCTCTCTCTCAGGTACAGGAGAGAAGGAATTTCCAGTGGGGCTTGTGAGGCAGATCAAAGATTCCTGGTTGGATCATATACTTTAAGAATGCTACTAGTCCATGGAGAACTGGTGCAAGTTTGTATTGGATCCAGTGTTCAACTGGGAACCAATGTAAACTGTGGAGTTTGGGAGTAATATGTTCAGGCCTAGAGAAATTAGTGAGTAACTTTGCGGCAGAAGTTTGTATTAGTTGTAGTGGTCTTAATGAAATATAAAGAAAACCAGTGTACAGAGTGTTACAGTAATCTAGAGGTGTGATGACTATAGATTGCAGAACTGTTCTACATTTTTGAGGGTCCAACATAAGTTTAAGGTGACACAGTAGGTAGTTTGTCAAAGGAGGACCAGATAATTTTACATGCTCACACACAGAGAGCAGAATCAAGTTGAATGCCTAGATAATACAGAGTTAGCGATGGGAATTGACAGAGAAATTAGTTGGAGAGAAGCCGGAACATGAAATGACTTAAGGTCATTGTTTCAGTCTTGCTAATGTTAATGGCCAGCCTGTTATGAGTGAGACAAGCTCTGATGGAGGAGAGACACAGGGAAATAAATTCAGATGTGGATGACCAAGAAGCGATGGGGATGCCATCTATTTAAAGAGGGAGGAAGAAGAGCCTAGTGGTTAGAGCAGTGGGCTATGAACCAGGAGACCAAGGTTCAAGTCCTGCTGCCTCAGGTTCAAAACCTAGATTGTAAGCTCTCTGGGGATAGGGAAATACCTACAGTACCAGACCAATGTGATGACTATAGAGCCACAAACAAGCCAGGTTTTCAGGATATCCACAGTGAATATGCATGAGACAGATTTGCATACACTGGAAACAATGCATGAAACTCTCTCTCATGCATATTCATTGTAGGTATCCCAGAAAGCTGAACTGTTTGTGGCTTTCAGGAACCAGAGCTGGCCACCCCTGTTCTACTGGCTTTTGTGCATCGGATTGCACAGGAGTTGGCCATCCATGCGATAGAATAAATGGTTGATAAAGGGATTAACAGTCAGACTTAATTGCCATGGAGGGTTAATATTATTTATTTATTTATTTATTTATCAGTTTTTTATACCGACCTTCATAGTAAATAACCATATCGGATCGGTTTACATTTAACAGAGGGTATAACTGAAGGAACAATTCAGGTGAACAATAAATAACCATAGATAGGAATAAGTCAAAGTTACAATCAACGGGAGTCAAGAACTTGGAAGCTTAAAAACAAGCTGGAAGGAAGATAAAGGCAAGTATTAATTATGAAAGATACGATAGAGAGAACGGGTTAAAGCTTGAAAGTGCTTTAACCTGGAGGTACCAGAGTCCATAGTTCATGAAAATAAATGCCAAGGCCGGATGAGAGTGGAAGCCATTAGTGATTGTCTGGAGGATCAGAGAAGGCTTGGTGGAAGAGCCACGTCTTGAGTCTTTTTCTGAAAGTTAAGAGGCAGGGTTCCAATCTGAGGTTTGCAGGGATGTTATTCCAAATAGATGGGCCTGCTATCGAAAAAGCTCTGTCTTTGGTCGTGGAGAGACGTGTGGCCTTAGTCGGAGGAAATTGTAGAGAGCCTTTGAGAACCTCTCTAGTTGGTCTGTTAGAGGAGTGGAGTTTGAATGGGATTTCCAAGTCGAGTTGAAGTTGATGATGGATGGTTTTGTGAATTAGGGTGATTGATTTGTATAGGATTCTAAAATTTACTGGTAACCAATGTAGGTTACTGAGGATGGGTGAGATGTGTTCGCCGCGGCTGGTGCTGGTCAGCAGTCTCGCTGCCGCATTTTGTAACATCTGCAGTGGTTTGGTGGTAGATTTGGGGAGGCCTAGGAAGAGTGCACTGCAGTAGTCTATTTTGGCGAATAGTAGCGCTTGTAGGACTGTCCTGAAGTCCTGGAAAAATAGTAATGGTTTAAGACGTTTTAGAACCTGTAGTCTGTAGAAGCAATCCTTGGAGGTTGTGTTGACCATTTTCTTTAAGTTTAGTCGATTGTCTAGTATTGCCCCAAGGTCTCTAACATGCTTACAGGTAATGTGAGAATTGTGAGGTGATGGTGGCGGAAAATTGTTTTCATTTGAGGAGATGAGGAGTAGCTCTGTCTTTGAGGCATTGAGGACCAGGTTTAAGCTGTTAAGTAGATTGGTGATGGAAAGAAGGCAGTTATTCCAATGGGTAAGAGCTTTTGAGATAGATTCTGTTATAGGGATTAGAATCTGCACGTCATCTGCATACAGATAATGAATTAAGTTGAGATCCGATAACAGTTGGCAGAGGGGGAGAAGATAAATGTTGAAGAGGGTTGGAGATAAGGAGGATCCTTGTGGTACACCTACGGTTGAATTTGTTAGGGGAGACTCTGTTGTTGATTTTGACCTTAAAAGTTCTATTGCTGAGGAAGGACTTGAACCATTTTTGGGCTGATCCAGAGAAGCCGATATCTGCTAGGCGAGCTAGAAGGATGGAGTGGTTGACTGTATCAAATGCCGCCGAGATGTCCAACAGGACTAATAGAAAGGAATGTCCTTTGTCTAACCCCATTAGGATATGATCTGTAAGTGAGATGAGGAGGGTTTCCGTGTTGCGTGCTTTGCGGAAACCATATTGCGAAGGGAATAGGATATTATGGTCCTCTAGATATTCAGAAAGCTGGGTGTTTACCAGTTTCTCCGTAAGTTTGGCAACGAATGGGAGATTAGAAATGGGTCTGAAATTCGCCAGAACATTGGGGTCTAAATTATGTTTCTTGAGGAGGGGCTTGATAGAAGCGTTTTTTAGACTGTCTGGGTAACTTCCTTGAGTTAGAAGGCCGTTGATGATGCTTGTCAGAGGTCCTGAGATCGTGTTCGGGATGAGAAGCAGGAGTTTCGATGGGATATTATCAGCCGGATGGCTAGAAGGTTTCTGTTTTTTTTAGGAGGGATTCGATCTCTTTGGTGGAAATATATTCGAAACTGTCGAACTTGGGTCTACTAAGGGAGTTGGAATTCTCTCCTGACTTGAGAGGTGTAGTGTTTGGAGGGAGGAGGGCGAGGGTATTTAGAGTTTTCTGTTGAAAAAATGCAGCGAGCTCATTCGCCTTGGTTAGAGCTTGTTCATCTGGAATAGATGGAGGGGTTGATTTAGTGATTTGTGTTACATAAGCAAATAGGGCCTGGGCATCGTACTGGAAGTGGTGTATTTTGTTAGCATAGTATTCCTTTTTTTTTTGTAGAATAGAAGTCCTGTAGTGATGTAAGAATCCCTTAAATGTTGAGAGGGTAGATGTGTTAGGGGTTTTGCGCCATCTATTTTCTTTATGTCGCAATTCCTGTTTCATCTGTTTTAGTTCGGAGCTGAACCAGGGTTGATTTCCCTTTTTTGTTGGATTGATTGTTTTGGAGACTAATGGGCACCATTTGTTTGCAACTTGTTGGGCACCATTTGTTTGCAACTTGTTATCTGGAAACCATAACTTCTATAAATAGGAAGGGACACACACACACATCTTATTTCTAGGGACCTTTGTTTTCAGTTTTATTATTTTTTCCCTGGGAATTTCAGTGTTATAACAAAAACAAAAACAAAAAAAAAGTCAGTGAAAAAAATAAAACACCCAGGAGAAAAAAATCAGTGGAAGAGTCATTTTTCCACTGATTTGTTTTTTGTAATAACACTGAAATGTATTTATTTATTTAACATTTTTTTGTATACCGTCACTCAGAAACCTATCGAAATGGTTTACAACAGAAATTTCCAGGAAAAATAAAATAAAGACTGGAAACAAAGGTCCCTACTTACTTCTTATACTTCCGCGCTACGGGGAACTTTTAATCAGACTCAGGACACAGCAGACTTGGTGTTCTCTGGTCACCACTGGACAAGTTCCTGGGGAAGGCCGGCTCTCTGCTGAAAGTCCCCCAGGCAGGCCTCGCTCCTCCCAGCAGTGCTGCCTTCTCTGGCACCACTGTAGGAAAGGCAGCGTTAATCTGACTGTGCCCTGGGGTTTATTCGAGAAGGATAGAGGGGAGCTAAAGAAAAAATGCAGAGAGATCGGTCATGATAGGTCACTGAAGGAAGAAACCACAGAAGTCCATACTAAAAGAGGGCTGTGCGTGGGAAGTTATCTGGGGAGCCTTAGGGAGGATAATCAGCAGGACTTACCCGGGTAAGTCTCCCGCTGATTATATCTGATTAAAGTTGCCCAGATAATTTTAGGAAGCATTTTTTTCCTGACCAGACTTACCCAGGTACATTTAGTCTCATAGCACTCAATATCAGCGCTGCCTGGCTAAACCTATGTCCCTGCCACCAGTCCCAGAATGCTCCCCATCCTCCTCTTTTAACCCAGCTACATTTTATCTGGGTAAAAAGTTACCCAGGTAAAATTCAGATAGTAAGAGGAGGTGAAATGTTCAACTTGTTGCCTCCCTGGGGTACTTGCAGGCCCACGATTACTTTATACTGTGGGTCCGCAAACTGAATTTCAAAGGAAAATTCCCCACAGTTTAACCTTTGAAAATTACTTGGTGGCTGGTGCCCCAGGGATTAGTTATCCCGCTTACTTTACAGGCAAGTTACAGGTTAAACTTCAATTGGCCTACCCAAATGCATCCCCTGGCACCGTCCCTTTTTCCCCACATATGGACTTTTACCAATATAGAAATTGTGGTGGGGGGGGGGGGGTAGAATGCAACATTTTCCAAGACATTTTTCTCAGTGGGTAAACACCCATTTAATCCCTTTGAAAATTGCCCCTATTATGTTTTCTGAAATTAGGCAAAATTCCTCATATATGTATGCATAGCACAACTTTCTTAGGTAAGGTTTTAATGCTCATAACCCCCTTACTGAACTGAACCACGTAACGTGATTTATTTCATTTCCTGGTGATGTTTTTTCACCGAGCGTTTTCTTTTCTCATGACGTTTATTCTTTTAATTTCTTCTATTGACCTTTCTTCTCCTGCCTATTCCACGAGCCATCTAAACCAACCAGAAACCAATACCTTGCTACCATACGTACACCCTCCCCAAAAATCACCAACCTGGCATCCACAAGAGCAGGTGTGCTTTCCATAGCCGGCTCCGCCTTATGGAACACAATGCCAGTAGATCTACGCCAGGAAGACTGCCAAAAAATGTTCAAGCAAAAACAAAAGACGTGGCTGGTCGCACAAGCTTACACCTAATCCTGCCCACCTAACACCTTAGTCACCCAGCTTCCTCCTCTGTTCCATCCTCCTCTTGATGTTTAAATACTTGAGTCTTCTGTCTATATCCTTAATACATGTGCATTAATCCCTATTTACTATCTGCTCTTACCTAATCACCAAGCTAATCTGTGTACCCTACTACTCCTTATTCCGTACCACTTAACTTCAATCCACATTCTCGACTATAACTAAATGCTAATTTTCCCCTCAGTATAATGTAAGCAACCTTGTAAGTAATTATCCCCTTAGTATACTGGAAGCTACCTTGTTAGTAATTTTAGTACTGTGTTTATAGGTCCCTTTATATTTATCTCCACTGCTGTATCCCCATATATATACATATATTCATATATATTTAATCACTCTGACATATATATTGTTCATGGCATTGTATGTATTTGTTTGCTTGTTACCTGTCAAATGCAACTTAAGCGTAATTCCTCTTTTACTGTAAACCGATGTGATATCCCTGATGAATGTCGGTATATAAAACCATTAAATAAATAAATAAAAAAGATTTTGTTCAGGCAATTCGAAAAGTTACCTGAACAACGCCCTTTCCATATGGACCTCACAGTACTCTCTGTTCCGAGCCCAAACTATCCCTTACAGTCTATATGTGCTATAAAGAGCACTATTTGTACAGGAACACTATTTATTTATTTAAGCTAAACTCACTCCTTTTCATTCACAGCTCAAGGCAATTTACATTCAGGTACTGTAGGAATTTCTCTGTCCCTAATGGGTTTACAATCCAAGTCTGTACCTGAGGCAGTGGAGAGTGTTGTGACAAAACTGTCAATGGGACTGAAACCCTGGCTTCCACAGAGTCTCAGCCTGCTGCTCTAAACACTAGGCTAACTCCTCCTCACTGGATGAAGGCAGGAAAGGAACAGTGGTTGTCTATTTTTCTTGGTAAATCAGCAGCTGCACGTGATGTAACAAGAAAATAATGCTGAATCCAAAAACTTCATAGATTTGGAACACTGTAAGGGAATACTCCCAGATAACAGTAATGTGTTAGTCCACAAGTATATGCAGAAATAGAAAAGGTCAAGCAAGTTATAGGAGAGACTTTAACTGGACTGATGTAACAACTGTAATGACCTTTCAAGAGCTCTTCTCCCTTGACCGGGTCAGTGAGGAAAACAGTGTAGTTACCCGGGGTTTAAGCAATATAGCGGTCATCTGGGTTTTAGGCTGCCTGAATCCTGCATATGCCACTACAGCTCAGTAAAGGTATAGGGGGTATCAGAGAAAAACCAAACAGTTTAATAAAAACAGAGAAAATGACAGCAAATAAGGACTACAAAGTCCAACAAGCCTCATGCAATACCACAGATCTTACAAAAATGTGGTGATATGTATTCTTACCTGATAATTTTCTCTTTGATTTCTACTAGACTAGTCCTTACATATGGATTTCCTCTCCACAGCTGATGGACATAAGAGGACACACTACTTTTATGACCTCACTCTCAGCTATAAGGGAGGTGTGGTTCTGGCCCACTGCCAGTAGCCTTCTGCCAAACCACTGAGACCAACACAAAACCCCCCCAATTGAAATATTTAAATTAATAATATTGTCAACAGAAGGGTCTACAAAACCGTTTTGAGTGAGGCCAGAGGAAAGCAAGGTTGATGGATGAGGATATGCCTTAGACAGTAATACTGTTCCCTATCAATCCTGTGTTCCTGGGTGGGTTTCTGGACTGGTCTAACAGGAATCAAGGAAAGAAAATTATCAGGTAAGAATAAATTCTACTTTCCTTGCTTCCTGCTAAACCAGTCCTCACATATGGAAGTTACCTAAGCTGTTCCTTATTGGTGAGGGAGGAAGACAGGGCTGTCTTAAGGATTCCCGCGCCAAAGGCAAAGGCAGAGTCTGCCTAGGCCTGCAAGTGCAATCTATAGTTTCTTGTAAATGAATGCAAGGATGATCAAGTGGTCACCTTGCAGATGTCTTCTGGGAACCTGAAGATACCTCTGCCCAAGGTGATGCTCGAGTCCTTGTAGAGTGGGCCCGGAGTGTCATCGGTGCCTGCTTGAAAGATAGTAAGCAAGCAGAGACTATTGCTTCCTTTATCCATCTAGCTAAAGTGGCTTTGGAGGCTGGCTACCTCCCCTTTTTGGGGGCAGCCAAACACCACAAACAACTTGTCTGTTTTGCTAAAGGAGTTTGTCATCTTTAGGTACCTCAGAAGTATATGTCACATATCCAGCAGATGCAGACGCCTATCTATCTTTTTTTTTTTTATACAGCCGCTGACACTGAAGGCTGGACATGAAAGACTAGTTCACACTACCTTGGATAAGAAAGATCAAAGCTATCCACATTCGGAGAAATGACCAAATAAGGTTCCCTATATGAAAAGGGCTTGCAGTTTAGAAATATGCCTAGCAGAGCAGATGGCTACTAACAAGATATCTTAAGAGAGACAGATCCTTTATGGATGGCTGCTTTATCGGCTCAAAGTGAGATCTAACTAAGGTCTTTAAGACCACACTGAAGTCTCATTGCGGGATTATCGGTCTGAAAGGCGGTTAAATATGCTTCATCCCTTTTAGAAGCCGTATCATATCCGGGTGCGCTGTTACTTGGGTGCCTTTAATTCAGCCCCTGAAGCACGATACAGCTGACACACCTGTATCTTCAAGGAATTGAGGGCTAAGACCGTGTCCAGACCTGCCTACAAGAAGTTTAATATTTGCGGAATACCAGACTTCCATGTGTAACCAGCATGGTCTCGGTAGAACTCCTCAAATACTTGCCAAATCCTGAGGTAAGCTAAGGATTTGGTCGAGATTGCTGCTAAAGGAATACCCTCTCCCTTGCAGGCATGCCTTTTCATGGGTCAGGCCATAAGAGAGAATGGAGACAGGGTGTCCATTGGGACCAGCCTTTGCCAGAGCAGGCCCCACTCCCTAGGTAAGTGCAGTGGGGCTCTGCTCATTAACCTTATGGGGTCCGCATACCAAAGCCTCCTTGGCCAGTACAGATCTCCCATGATCACCATGAACAGAAGGTTCATGTCTATTAGAGGCCACAGTGAGAAGACATATAGGAGACTGAGCCTTGGCCTAGGAGTGCATGTATCCTGCTGAAACCTTCCTCCATCTGTCAGATGAAGATTTTATCAGCCTTGGCATTTGCCCATGTCACCATTAGGTTTGCAGCTGGGTGCCTCTACCAATCCTCTATCTTTCGGAAGGCTTCTAAGCTCAGTTCCCACTCTCCCAAGTACAATCTGTTTTGAGGAAATCTGCTTGGAGTTTCTCCCTTCCTACATTCTTTGAAGACGAGAACAAACATGTAGATAAAGGTCAGCCAGTTGATATAGTCTATATGGATTTTCAAAAGGCTTTTGTCAAGGTATCTCATGAGAGACTCTTGAGGAAATTAAAAAGTCATGGGATAGGAGGTAATGTTCTATTGTGATTTGAGAACTGGTTAAAAGATAGAACACTGAGTAGGGCTAAATGGTCAATTTTCTCAGTGGAAAAGGATGAATAGTGGAGTGCCCAGGGGTCTGTACTAGGACTGCTGCATTTTAACATATTTATAAATGACCTATAGACAGGAATGAGTGAGGTGATTAAATTTGCTGATGATACAAAATTATTAAAGTTGTTAAATCACGAGAGGATTGTGAGAAATTGCAAGAGAGACTGAGACTAGGCATTCCAAATGGCAGTTGACATTTAATGTGGACAAGTGTAAAGTGATGCATCTATGGAAAAGCAGCCCAAGGTTCCACATTGGGAATCACCATTCAGGAAAAGGATCTAAGCATCATCATGCATAATATTTTGACATACTTTGCTCAGTGTGTGGCTGCAGCCAAAAAAACAAATAGAATGCTAGGAATTAAGAAAGGAATGGAGAATAAAACAGAGAATATCATAATGCCTTTATCACTCCATAGTGCGACTGCATCTTCAGTACTGTGTGCAATTCTGGTCACTGCATCTCACAAAAAATATATAGCAGAATTAGAAAAAGTGCATAGAAGATGACCAAAATGATAAAGGGGATAGAATGATTTCCCTATGAAAAAAGGCTAAAGAAGTTAGGGCCATTCAGTTTGAAGAGACAGCCGAGGAGAGCTATGATAGAAGTCTATAAAATAAAATAATGAATGGAGTGCAACGGGAAAATGCAAATTGGTTGTTTACTCTTTCAGAAAGTACAAAGACTAGGGGACATTCAATGAAGTTGCTAGTTGATATATTTAAGACAAACAGAAGAAAATTTTTTTTATTCAATGCATAAACTCTGGAATTCATCAGAGGATGTGGTAAAAACTGTTAGTGTAGCTGGGTTTAAAAAAGAAGGTTTGGACATATTACTAGAAGAAAGTCCATAAACCATTATTAAAGGTGGACTTGGGGAAATCTACTGCTTATCTTTTATATTGTAAACCGGTACGATAAGACCTGGTCTTGAGTATCGGTATAGTAAAAGAAATTAAATAAATAAAAAATAAATGATCCTGCCAGGTAGTTGTGACCTGGTCTGGCCACTGTTGAAAACAGGATACTGGGCTTGATGGGCCTTTGGTCTGACCCAGTATGGAAAGCTTATGTTCTTATGTCCCTGCTATTGAGATCCTCAGAAGAGGAGGAGATTCTCTTCCGCCCATTCAAACAAATGGGCACTTTCTTATGCTAGCGTAAGGCTGCAGGCATATCCTTGCTTGTTTACGTATGCCACTGCTGTGGTGGAGTTTAACAAAACTGATTGCCTTCCCTTTTATCAGAAAGGATTGCAGTGCTGGTCTGATGGCTCTTCTCTCTAGTCTGTTTATTGGCCAAGATATTTCTTCTGTTGTTCAGTGTCCTTGGATCAGTTGTCCCCAACAATGTGCTCCCCATCTCCAGCTGGGAGATTCTAGGGTTACTCTTTTTGTTAAGTTAGATGGCTGCAGCCACCATTCTAGGCTTCTCCTTATCAGCAAGGGTACCTGAAGTCAAAGCTGGTAATCTTGAGATGAAGGAAATCAGTGTATCAGCAGGGATTGCTGCAATGGCCGTATGTGCACTCTGGCCTGTGGGACCAGGTCCTGTGATGCTACCATAGCTTCAGAAATTGAAAATAAATGGCACCCAGAGTTTGGGACTGAGTGCAGAAGGCTAGAACCTGCATGATTAACTTGGAAAGCCTGTTGGCTAATAAGATAATTCACCCTTCTCTTGTATTAAACTGAGCACCTAGAAACTCAGGGTCTGGGACAGTTCTAGGTTGCTCTTCGCATAATTTTATTACCCAACCTAGCTGCTGTAATAACTGAACCACTACTTCCGAGGCTCAGAGACTCTCCTGCTATAGGTCCTTGGGGCATGACTAGGCCAAAAAGCAATGCCTGAAACTGAAAATGTTTGCCAAATATACAGAACCTTAATATGTTTTAATGGAAAACATGAATGGGAATATGAAAATATGTCTCCGCTAGATCAAGGGAGGCCCAAGTATTCCCCTTCTCTTACAGCCACCACGACTGATCATAGTGTCTCCATTCAGAAGTGGGGCACATGAAAGCATTTGTTGATCCTTTTTAGAACTAATGCCAGACAGAAAGACTTGTCCTTCTTCAATACCAAAAAATATACTGAATAGCTACCTAGCCCTCTTTCTGGAGGAGATACTGGAACTACCACCTGGAGGTGCTATAGTTTCAATAATTTCCCCTTTACCACTACTCTCTCAAGCTGAGAAGGGCACAGGAAAATAATAAAGGCCTGCAGGACCAGCTTCATGTATTCTGGGGCATAGGCCCCTTCACACAATGTCTAAGATCAGGTTCTCTCTGAGCAGAACCATAACAGGCAGCTGCCTACTGGTACTAATGCCAGAGGGACCCACTGTGTATCATTGGGTTGACTGGTTACAACCTGCTGCTGCAGAGGGTTCTGTCTTAGCCCTTCTAGTCCCCCAAAAAGGGATGATTCTTGCTTGACGCACCTGAAGGGGAACTCCTAACTGACTTGCATATGCGCCAGTCCCAGAGGTACTGGACTCTGGACCTTTGCGCCGCAAGACATGTCCTATCTTTGGAAGCTTCTGGGGTTTTCACTCCCCCAGATCCTTCACCAACTTCTCCAATTCCTCTCCAAAAAGGAGGTTCCCTTTAAAAGGCAACTTGCAAAGGTGAGATTTACAGGCTGAATCCACCATCCAGTTGCATAGCCATATGAGCCTTCTGGCTGCTACTCCAGAAGCCAATGCCCTAGAGCAGTGATCCCCAACCCTGTCCTGGGGGCCCACCAGCCAATCAGGTTTTCAGGATATCCACAATGCATTTGCATGAGAGAACATTTGCATGCACTGCCTCCATAACATGCAAATTTTCTCTCATGCATATTCATTGTGGATATCCTGAAAACCTGACTGGCTGGTGGGCCCCCAGGACAGGGTTGAGGACCACTGCCCTAGAAGACATCCTTACTAGGTCATGCATAGCAGCTGCTAAGGCAGCTATGGCTGACTCTCTGGGAGCTGCTGGACCTAGTACAAAGCTGCTTGGACTACATAATCTCCACAAATGGAGGCCTGCAGGGCCACAGAATTTGTAGAAAAGGCCTCCCTCTCCTGGGGATCCTTTAAGGCCATCTCCCTTCTACAGAGGGAGACTGCAGAGACCAAGACATTGATCTGCAGGATTCTAAAGAGATTGTTTCTCTCCTCTAGGTGTATAGGATGCATATTATTCAAAGTCTTGCCCCCTTTGAGTCCCTTTTGTGGGCTCTCCCAATCCCCTAGGACCATGCACCTCAGAATGCTGTACAATGGAAATCCCTTCGGTGGTTTCCTTATTCCCTGAAGAATGGGTCCCCTTCTATATGGTCCTTTTTTCTGGGGTATGTTATCCTCAGGGCGAATACTACCCCCAAAATGAGGGCTGAAAGCTCCTCTTTCCAGCACAACTGGACTACTGTCAATTCCTCTTCCTGGGAGGAGAAATCTCCTTTTTCCTGAGAGCCCCCCCCCCCCCCCCCCCCGTCTTCTCCTGACCAGGAACCTTCTCTGGAAACCTGAGTACCGGTAGGCGTGCGAAGTGAGAGAGAGGGTTCAAGGCCCTCCCTGAGAACTGGCTCTTTTAGGTGATAAATACAACCTGAAGCGTTAGCTAGTGGAGGTCCTCCGGGCTTTTGCATGGCTCAATATGCTTGATGCATCAGTACCACAGAGTCCGGGGGAAAAAAATTCACTGCCAGGGCCTTTTATGCCCCAGCAGTCTCTCCCGAAAGATGGCCCTACCCCTCTTTAGATGGTATCTTAGAATTAGGGCTAGCTCCTGACAGAATGTCTGAGGAAAGGGCAAGGAGATTTTGCCCACCATAAGGCAAGTGGCTTCCTTCCCCTCTAGGCTGGCCATGCTCAGTTATGGAATCTACCATCAACTGTTCTTCCCTAGTGGCAGGGGGAGGGGAGAGAACCTCTTCTGAAAGCCAGGGTCTGGATTTCCCTCACACAATGGGCACAAAGATCCTGCCACACTTGGACTTGCTTCATCCCACAGGCTTAACACTCCTGCCTCTCTATCTGCCTCTATGCAAGGCCACAGGAGGTGCTGCTTGCTGCCATGGCAACACAGTGATTTCCTGTGACTGTGTTCTACTCCCCATGGTGGTGTGTGCTCTGCTAGAGCTTCTGCAACTCTGCTGCCACAGTGTTGAGGCCTCTAGTAGTGAAAATAAAAAAAAAAGTTAAAGCACCACTTGGTGCCGAACGGCTCTCCCAGCAAAACGCCACAGTACCACTTCTCTCTCTCTCTCTCTCTCCCTGCTCCTGCCTTTCACTCCAGTAATCAGCATTTTCCAGGTCTGGCCATATGTTCTCTGCTTCCCTCTGGCACTTCTTTTTTTTGTTTTGAAACTTTGTTAGCTGCTGACAGGGGGAACAAGAAAGGAAAGGGGGGGGGGGGGTGACCTCTTTGGGAGTTTATTATGCCCCTCCCCCTAGGAGGGCATCTCTCTGGTTCACCTGAAGCAAGGAGAACTACCTCCCTGGGGAATTCACAGATCTCCTCAGGTGAATTTAACCAGAGAAATCCTGGGAGATATGCTCCCACTGGGAAAATTAGTTCCTAAGAGCTGTTGTCCCAGGAGCAATGAAAGCTCAACTAGGTCGGGGGCTGAACCTAGGCTCTGGAGTTCGCAACCAGTCCTCATGTATTTACAGTTGCCAGAAACAGAGACTATTAGCAGTGGGCCATGACCACACCTCTCATAGCCCAGAGTGAGGTAATTAAAAAAAAAAATGGTATGTATTTGCCTCCGCCAGCCGAAGAAGGGGAAATCACATACATAAAGACTGTCTAACAGGAAGAAAAGAATTGCTTCTTGTGCATTATTTATACCTTTAAGGCATCTGAAGGTCTCTGCAATTTCCCACCATATCTCCCCTCTTCTCCTCTAAGGTGCACATACTTACATACCTGGGAAATCTCCGGATTTGGCTCGGAGACTCCAGAATTCTAAAAGAATTACCAGGTCTCCGGGCCAATACCAGAAATCTCCGGGTGCTGCAGCAAAACCAATCTGCTTGGACCCATAAAGAAGAAAGGAATGTCATTGGTCTTGCGCAGCTGAAAAAGGAGGAACTTGACAGTGATTTCTACCATCTCCAGACCTTTTTAACTCTTAATTTTGCTTCCTCGTGACGCCACTTGCTCCTACATAGCCTGTTTCCTGTATCCAGCCGCTTGCCCGCCCCATCCTGTTTGCCTTGGCCAATCGACATTGCGATTTCCTGCCCGTGCATCAAATGAGGAGTAAGAAACAGGCAGCGTCTACTTCCACAGCACAGGAGGAGAAGGAAGAGGCGTCTGCTGCTCCAGTTGTCTGCTGTTGCTAGTGTGTTTTGAAAGGGGGGTAGAGAGAATAAATGAGCATGTCTGCGAGAGTGAGTGTGTATTTGTGTAGGAAGAAGAGATCTGAGAGTGTATGTAGGTGAGTAGGAGAGAGCTGAGTGCAAGGGAGCATGGGTGTGAAAGTAAGTGGGCATGTGTGTATGGAAGAGGGAGTGAGTATGTGTGTGTTGGTGGGAGAATGGCAGAAGTAAAAGGTGTAAATGGACATGTGAGAGAATGAGCAGAGAAAGTAGTGTGAACATGTAAGAGTGTTTATGAGAGCAAATTTGTGAGTATCCAGTCCCACTGTGCAGTTGCCCTCCCCCGCTAATCCATAGTAATCTCAGGGTGACTGGAAGTCAAAAGTTCCCAGGTATGCATATTTAGGCCCTCAAGTCTCATTTTATAGGCCTTTTGATTTTGCCACTTTGTCAATATTCTTCATGCAGGACAGTCATTTGATTCGGGAGAAGATGGGGAGGCAAAGCAAGGAGAACAGGGACAACTGCCCCAGGCCCCATACTATAAATTTCCAGAACATATTGGTGGTGGTGCTGGGGGGGGGGGGGGGGAGGTGAAGCCTTCAAATCAGCGTTCCAGGGCCCCTGCTCCCCCTTAAGTCAGCAGTGCCTTCTAGAAATAAGTTTTACCATGGGCAGGTCATGCTGCAATAAGATGTAGTACTCTCTGCATACAATATGCACACTATGTTCGTGATTGCAAAAAAGTTTTCTATAAAACTTTTGTTTAGTTTTTATAAATTATTATTGAAACAAAATGAGCAATACAAGAATCAAAAGACAAAAATACATAATTCAAAAATCGCAATAAAAAGTAAGATAGCCAAAACCAGCCAAGAACTATACTTCAAACATATCTGTCTCCCATGATAAACATAAAGAAACAAAGAAAAGCATGATCAATCAAGAAGATAATGCAATGCATAGCTTACTGAAACAGTTACAAAAATCCCAATCTCTGAAGATGAAGAAAAGCAAACACGTAGCTTAAAAATATATTATGGAAAATAAGATTAGAGAAAAATCAACTATGAGCTATAAAAACCCAGAGGTTTGCTCCTCCCCTCTCTACCCATCATATCCTCCAAATTTTCAGCACATCCAGATAAGAATCTCTGGCTTCCTTTGTCAGATACTCTATGACAAATATGCCACAGACTTTAGAACCAGATGGATAAAGAAGGTTAGTTGGAGACCTCCATTGTTATGCAATAAGACGTCTTGCGTAACTAACATAAGCCACCAAAGAAAGGTGTTTAATGGCACCCACATTATAAATATTAAAATTGTAACCTAGAAGAATTAAAGCAGGATTTGAGGGGGCTTTCAACTTAGTAATTCGATATATCCAAGAGAAGATTTCAAACCAAAATAAGGAGTTACTAGGACAAATCCACCAAATGTGGAAGAAGTATCCTGGTCACCATAGCCTCTCCAGCAAAAAGGATCACTTACACCCCATTTTAAACAGCTTCACCAGTAGAAAGTACTGTGAAACAAAAATCTTAAAATCCATTCTCCTAAGTAGATGTAAAAATCAAGTTCCCTTTATTTATTCTAAGAAAAACATCTGCCCAACCCTCTTGCTAATTTTTGAAACCAAGGTCCCTTTCCCCAAGTACTCATAATAGTATCCAACAACAAGAACTCCTTATCCATTAACATCCAATAAATAACAGTTATTAAACGTTTATTATCAGGAGTATTTAAGACTAACTTTTCAAAATCCGTAAGTCCTAACTTCTGGGTATGCCGTGAACTGAATAGATGTACACCTGCCACGCTCTTGCCAATATCTAGTTATATCGCCTACTTTTCTTGACCATCTGGACACTACCCTTTAATATGCCTCCAGTTAAGGAAAAAGGGAAATGATCCATACCTTCGTTGTGGGCAAGGAAAGATGTTAAAAGCAAAAATGAGGATTGTGCCCCTCATGCCTGCTCGGCCGATCAGCAGCAAAACAATGACACAGGGGCAGAATTGGCCTCTGATGATGACTTCTCCACCATTCCTTGAAGGCTGCAGATGAGTTCGGAGCAGCTTCAAGATATCTTTGAAAGTTTTTCTGAACGTATTTCCATCAAATTGGACTCTCAAATGTGCGTTACAGTAGAGAAAGTGGCCAGTTTAGTTCAAAGTGTCAAGGATCACTCTGAGCGTATGGAAGCTCAAGATGGCCACATTGCCGAATTAGAAATGGCTGCTACCACTGTTGCGGCTAAGGTAGAGAAATTGGATAAGAACTACACAGCTGTCTGGAGAAATTGGACAATCTTGAAAATCACTCGAGGAGGTGCAATATTCATGTTTTGTGGGTGCCAAAGCATGCTGAAGGTAATAATGCTGTGCAATTTTATTCTAGGTGGCTTCCGGACCTTCTTAAGTTGCACGCAACAACTGCTATGCTGAAAATTGATTGAGCGAATAGGGCTCTGGCCCCTCTGCCAGTGCTGGGTGGTCGGCCACGAAAAGTGGGTTATTCGATTGCACGACTTCACAGATAAAAGCCTTGTTCTTAATGCAGCACAAGAACTGAAGAAAATGGAATTTTAAGGCTGCCGCATATTGATTTTTCCGGATTTTTCTCCAGAATTACAAGGGCAAACAAAAGGGGTGAAAGGGGACACCCTTGTCTAGTTCCTCGAAAGAGCGAGAAACTCTGAAGACATACCATTGATCTGAGCCATAGGTTTTGTATAAAAAGACACTGGACCCACTTTAGGAAGTTCCCCCTAAAACCAAACTTAATAAGAGACACATACAAATAGGGCCAGGCCACCCTATTGAATGCTTTTTCAACATCTAAGGAAACCAATAAAAATTCTTTCCCCCTTCTCCTAGCTTGATGCCTCAAATCCAGAGACCTCAGAACATCCGTTCTTTACAACCCTTTTGATCTACACCAACTAACAAGGAGAGCACTCGCTCCATCCTACTTGCCAATATGTTAGCCATGATCTTGTCATTATAATTTAAAAGCGGGAATGGCATGTAGAAACTACATTCTGCTGGTATTTACCTATCTTGTATGTCACAGAGATAGATGCTAAGAGAGATGATTGTGCCAAAGAATCCTCATGCAGAACATTCTTGTAAAGTGCCACCAATTTGAAAGCCAGAGAGTTTGAAAAGATCTTATAGAATAAAAGTGAAAAACCATCTTTACCAGGGCTCTTACTTCCCTTCAAAGCTCCAATTGCATTCCTCACCTCCTGACCAGTAATTAATAAATAGAGATGGGCATTCAGGAGAAAGAAAACAGGAAATCAGATGAAATATCCTATTTCGTTTCATTTCAATATCAAACAGAAACGATTGAAAATCAAACATTTTGAAAACAAAATTGATCCGTCAAGCCTAGGCCCAGGCCTGAGGCCGGGCCCTCACCTAGGGAATAGACTGAGGCCCAAACAAGGGCTTCAGCCTAAGCCCAAGCACGATGCCGGGGCCTAGGTATAGGCCGCAGCCCAAATGTGACGCCAGGGTCTCAGCTGGGGCCTTGCCTAGGCCTAGGCCATAGCCAGGCAGGAACCATGACCTAGGCCTGAGCATGACACCAGGGTCTAGGCAGAGGCCCAGGCCTTACGCCGGGGCCTTGACAGACCCCAAAAATGGAAAAAAATTACCTGCTCCATCAGGGATCCAGCATCATGGTCCAGGCCCAGGCCCAACATCAAAGCATGGTCCAGAGACCAGGGTCCTGATGCCGGGGCCTCGGCCCAGACACCGGGTCCCAGCACCTGGGTCTCATCCCAGACCAGAGGCAAGGTCCCAATGCAAGGGCCTCAGCCCAAGGTAAGGCCCAGGCCCTGCGCCCAAGTCTCAGAGGTCTTCTGGTTCATCATCTTCTTTCGTCATCCGCGAAATGATGCCGTTTGCTTAGGAGGTGCCGAAGTTAATTAATCCCAGCACATCCTCCCCAGTGGAGGGCACCATTTTGATGTACAGCGCCTCCTAAGTGAATGGCGTCATTTTGCGGATGAAGAAAGAAGATGGACCAAAAGACCTCTGAGGCCTGGGCAAGGGCTCGGCCTTGTGTAAGCCTAAGCCATTCCATGCCCCTTATTTTGGTTGCCCTTCTCTGCACTTTCTCCACTGCAGCTATATACTTTTTCAGATGCAGTGACCAGAATTGCATATAGCATTCAAGGTGCAGTCTCATCAGGGAGGGATACAGAGGCATTATGACATCCTCCGTTTTATTGGCCATTCCCATCTAATAATTCCCAACATTCTGCTTGCTTTTTTGATCGCCACAGCACACTGAGCCGATGTTTTCAATGTATTACCCACTATGATGCCTAGATCTCTTTCTTGGATGGTAATTTATAAGATAGACCTAACATTGTGTAACTACAGCAAGGGTTATTTTTCCCTATATGCATCACTTTGCACTTGTCCACGTTAAATTTCATCCGCAATTTGGAAGCCCAATCTTCCAATCTCACAAGGTCCTCCTGCAATTCATCACAATCTGTTTGAGATTTGACTACTCAGCATAATTTTGTGTCATCTGCAAATCTGATAACCTCACTCGTCGTATTCCTTTCCAGATCATTTATAAATATATTAAAAAGCACCGGTCCAAGTACAGATCCCTGAGGCACTCCACTGTTTACCTTTTTCCACTGTGAAAACTGTCCATTTAATCCTACTCTCTGTTTCCTGTCTTTTAACCAGCTTGCAATCCACAAAAGGACATCACCTCCTATCCCATGACTTTTTAGTTTTCATAGAAGCCTCTCATGCGGGACTTTGTCAAACGCCTTCTGAAAATCCAAATACACCACATCTACTGGTTCACCTTTGCCCACATGTTTATTCACCCCTTCAAAAAAAAAAAAAAAATGTAGATTTGTGAGTCAAGACTTCCCTTGGGTAAATCCATGGTGGCTGTGTCCCATCAAACCATGTCTATCTAAATGTTTTGTGATTTTATTATTTATAACAGTTTCCATGATATTTCCTGGCACTGAAGTCAGGCTCACTGGTCTATAATGCAAGGAGTGATTTCTAATATCTAAAAAAAAACCAAACACTGCAAGGTTACAGGAGCATGATCAGACCACTTAATAAACACTCACTTCTACAGAACTAAGCAACCCCAATTTTCTCTTATCAATAAAAATAAAGTCAATGCTCGAATACAAATCTAGTGATGAGGTAAAGAAAGAGCCAGGGATCCACCAATCCATGCTCCACAAGCAGCTGCTCAAACAACTGATTCTTACGCCACAGATCTTTAGTAACCAGACCTATGTAATCTAGCAGAAAGGATCAAATTAAAGTTCCCCCAAATAAACACTCTTCCCTCTGAAAAAGCAAGGAACTCAGCAAAACATGCCAAGACAAATGAAATTTGATCAAAGTATGATCACTCCATCCCTCTTGACATCAGAGGCAAAATAAGAAGCAATATAGTTACTCCTTAGCAAAATTCCCTATTCTTAAATAGTGTTTCTTAAACAAAATAAACTAGAGCTTTTTCCTAGCAGCTTCCCCAAGAAGCATACCCCTTTTAGTAGGAGAATTAAGCCCCTTAACAATTAACAAGAAACAGGAAAATTCAAAAGGTTGCGATATGATATCACACTGAGATAATCATCAAATAAGGGACAGATTTACCCCACAAATATACACATAAGGTTATTCAACAGGTCACAGTATAAACAACAAAGAAGAAAAACACAAGGAGAAATGCCAACAAGAATCACTCTCAACAAACCCTAGAATTCAAGGAAACAGAAAAGCAGCCCTCCCAATCTCAAACACACACAGCTAGAAAAAAAAAAAAAAAAAGTCAAGCCATGAACAAGTCCCATCAAAGAGAAAAAGAGAGAGCAACAGAGCCATCCCAAAGAAGAGAGCAGAAAAACAAAAAAGGACACTGCATTCTACTCTTGTTCCTCAGGAAGACCCTATGTAAACAGGTAAAGAAGACCCAGAAATGCATATCCCTTTACAAAAATCAAAGCCCTTACTTCCAGTATGAGAACGAAGCAGGGAGAAAAAGCAGCTAAGGGGATAACAGAGATAAAGAAGGGAATCCACAAATTCCCTCATTCATGCTCACAAATACATCCATGCTTGAATCTATCCAATGGGAACAAAATTGCAACAATCAATAGCATAGCACAAAGAGAGACCAGGAAGATAAGAACCCAATAAGAGAAATAGCTTTCATGTCAAATTCAGGACAAAGGAGAACAAAATCATCCCAGCATATCAAAAATAAATCAGTCTGTTTTTGACTGATCCATCCCTCCATCCAGCTGCTCCGGGGAAAGAGAACCTTAGCTTCTTCCTCTGGACTTCATGACGTTTCCTTCTGGGAAAGACCTCGGACCATTCAAATTCTACTGCAGAAGAAGGACCTCTTCTGGATTTAGGCCTTCCTGCCAGATGGTTCAAAGTTTGCTTGTATTCACTCTAGGTCTATGATACGAAAGACTCTGCCATCCCAATGCAAAAGGAAAGCCCCAATGGTAAATATTCCTTTGTCCCTTAGCACTGTAATGAGAGGGATAAAACTTTTCCTTCTTTCCACGGTATACTGATGAGAGAAATACTGAAATATCTTGACTTTCATTCCTTTATACTCCAATCCATCAACATCCCTCATGTGACTAAGAAGGGTTTGCTTATCCTCAAAGTAGTGAACATATTCCTTGATGATTCTTGGTAGCTTACGATCACCAGAGAGGGGTTTACCAGCCATGTGCACTCTATCAAACTTTACTAAATGCTCCTCAAAGGCCAGTATACAGGACTGGAAGATATCACTAAGCAACTTAGCAGTACCTTCATTGCTGTCCAGCTCTGGGACTCGGACAACTCTTATATTGTTCCACCGCTGACGATTTTCCAAATCATCCTGGCACTCTTATTTCCTTGGTCATTTTTTCCAAACCCTTCATATGACTATAAAAGTAAGCTGTAGAGTCAGTCAATCTGTTCTCTAATATGGATCTCATTCTGAGAGATCCTCTCCTTTAGGTCTTTGATGGCATTACTCACATTGGAGCACAGAAACTTAATTTCTCTGACAAGAACAGAAATAAGATTCCGTCACTGGGATGTCAATGTAGGGACAATTCAGGCCAACATTTTCTCTATATATTTCTTAAGAATCTTGTTCTCCCTGAACCAAAGAAAATGGAAGGAAGACAGCAAAGCATTATGGGCATTATTCTATATGTGCTGTGACTGAGAAATATAGGCCTGCAGAAAAAATTCTTAAGTTGTAAAACATATCTTAGGCATTGCTACTACTCTGTCTACCTTAGCTCTGCCTGACACAAAGAGCTTGGATATTGACTGGAGGACTCTTATCTCCAATGTCATTTTGAGACTCTACAATTTTTCATGCTAAAATGAACTCTTCACGTCTTATAAAAAGGTGTGAGACTCCCAGTCAGAGAGCTGTGTTTGCCCTCGTTATTATGCAGTTGCACTGACTGTGCATGCATTATGATGATTCACTTCTATAAAAATTAGTGAAACAAAGCAGCCAGGGCTCCCACCATCAAGAAACCTGCCATTAGATAGCTCCCACCGAATACCAACAGATAACACCCTCAGAAGCAGAAGAAACTTGCCTGTTTGACCTTCAGTGCTTAAGAACAGACTCTGACCACAGATGCCTATGCCCAGTTACTAAGCTTTCCTGACTTGCATGCGGAAGAATACAGACACAGATATCATTATAGAGAGAGAATCAACGATTACTTTATAATTGGTGGCACTCCATTTCCCACATCAGGGCTCTGCAAAGGACCAAACAATGGCTTAAACACAGGCCCTTCAGAGGAGGGGTCAACATTAAACTTTGCTAGAGTCATAGCATAAGAGGGCTTCTGCTCCATTGACACAGCCCCGGAGAAGAGAGATACCCCAAATAAATCTGCCTAGAAGTCAAGGGCTTCAGTAATGACAAAAGTAAAGAGATCACAGTCATAAATTCCAATACACCACCCAGGTGACTACAATCTCAGGCACGCCGCACAGATCAAATACAATGGAAACTGAGAGGTAAGCAGAGATTATAGAACATATACAGCACTTATTCAGGAACAAAAAAAAAAGTCTAAATTGTGCTCACTACAGCAGTGCTGCACAACTGTCACAATGGGGCTGAGATATTGCCCTCCATCCACCACCCAAGCGGTTGAACATGCAGCCAAATGCAAGGAGGAACTCCTCTGAGATTTTAATTATAGTCCACTGTTTCTCCCCGAAAAGATTACACTTAATGTGTGCAGTGTTCCTCTGACCTAGCCTTTTCACCTGCCAAAGGACTTCGGGACTGCCTCCCCCTGACATATCTCCGATGCACACATAGGCCTGCAGGCCTCACTCCCATGACTCCTCTCCCCAGCTTTCTCCTCCTCCCATGCATCACTGTAAATCACATCAGACACAAAAAAAAAACAAAAAACAGTCCGGTCTGAGCTGTGCAAGATGCAGCTTGATTCAACAGCAATCCCACGCACAGCTTACTATATGCAACAGGGCCTGCATCCACTACCACCAGAGCACTTCAGGCCCGTTTCCCATTGTGGAACTCACGTGGCACTAAAAGCCTAAAATTAGGCTCCTCAAAGTAGGGGAACATCACAATAGCAACCAAGGTAGAATAAGCAGCGGCGAACACTTGCATTTGAGGTTTTGCCGCAAAAGAGCAGAGCAAGGAAATAAAAAGATGTCCCTATAGAGCAGGAGAGAAAGGGAAGTAGGCTGCCATCCTGGGCGCGGCTCTCTAGCACACACCTCCCCCAACTGATGCAACAGAAGATGAGAAGCAAGTACCAAATAAAAAGGTCTGACTCGGGGATGAACACTGAAATATTTGGGGGGTTTTTGGATCAATTAATCCTTCCCTTCCTATTAGATTTAACATCATCATGTATCTTAGAAACAGCAAGAGCTAATGAGTAGAAGCAAAAGATTGGATTTTCATGTAAAAGAAAAGGCTGCTTTCAATTAAACAAGGGTAACCTGGTAAGAACTTGTAATTCTAAATTATTATATTTGAGGTTCATCAACTTTTTCTCAGCATTGTAGCTACTTGTAGGGCTGTTGCAAGGAGTGAAAAAGGCAAAATGGGAGACCACCCTAAGTGAAAGCCACACTATGCCCCTCTTTCCGACTCAGTCTGTGAGCCTGAAAAGGGAAAATGCAGGGGGCACCATTATATCTGCAGCTGCATTTCTCTTTGAAAATGTGCCAAAGTTATCTAGTAATCAAAGGTACCTGCAGACTTTTCCACTATGTTGCTTTGTGAAAATTGCCCCCATAACACAGTGTTTTTCTTCTTTCACAATAAAAAGGGTACAAAATTAAACAATTCAGTGTTTCCCGAGACATGAGAAAAAGTAGGAACCATAGGACTAATTCAGAATCAGTGTTAACAAAACAGTAAGTGAACCCCTAGTTTCCTTAGCACAATTAATTGGTTAATTAGAATGAGGTGCTTATATAACTGGATAACAAATGAACTATCCTGTAGTGTAATTCTGCACGACTTCATTCAGGCATCCTGTAATATGTAAGTTGCGTCTTCATCATAAAAGGTTAATGGGAATTCATCATGCCACGATCAAAAGAAATTTCAAAAGGACATACGAAAAAGGAGTAGTTGATGTTCATCTCTCTGGATAGGTTTACAAGACCATTTCTAAACATTTGGGGTGCCATCCATCCACTATCTGACAGATCATCTCAAACGGAAAAAGCTGAAGTCTACAGTGATTCTAGCCAGGAATGGTCATTCTGCCAAGATGATCCAAGAGCAACCTGTAAAATCATCCATGAAGTCACAAAGAAACCCAGACTAGCATCTAAAGATCTTCAGGTCTCTCACTGTGGCTGTTGTGAGGGTTTGTATGTCAACTATCAAGAAAAAAAACCAACTGAATGGGAATGGTGCTCATAGAAGGAGGATAGATACATAAAAGAAAAACACTGCTGCCTGCTTCAGGTTTGCCAAAGAGCACCTGGGTGACCCACAAACCTCTGGAATAATGTTCCCTAGACAAAAATGAGTCAAAAACTGAACTTTTTGGTAAAAATACCAAAATGTTTTATTTGGCAACAACCAAACTCTGCCTTCCAAATAAAGAACCTCATCCCTACTGTCAAGCACAGTGGTGGAAATATCACGGTGTGGGGATACTTTGTCTCACCAGGACCTGGACAGCTTGCTATCACAGATGGAGCCATGAATACTGCTTTAAAACATCAAATTCTATAGAAGAATGTCAGGCCAAAAATGGGTCAAGCAGCAAGTCAAAGACCCTAAGCATTCAAGTAAATCTGCTACTGAATGGCTGAAGAAGCGATTTCATGTTTTGAACTGACCAAGTTCCAACCTAAACCCTATTGAACTGTTATGGGAAGACCTGAAGCAAACTCTTCCTGCAAGGAATCCTTCAAATGTCACAGAATTAAAGCAGTTCGGTATGGAAGATGACATTATAGTTACAGCAAACATTTAGTTGAAGTTACTGCTGCTCAAGGAGGTACTACCAGTTACTGAATGAAGGGTTTACACACAAGGGTACTTATTTTTTTGAATCTTTTTGTTGAATAAAGAGGATGTTAGCCAGCTGAATCTCACCGGGCTGAAAACTACATCTTCTTAAAAGTGGCTAAATATAGCTGCCTAGTTCCCTCGGGCTGCTCTGAATGTAGACGTTATTGGGGCATTATTTGGTTGGGGGAGACTATACATGTATATGAATATTCAAATGAATGCCCATAGTTTCACCTGTCTATACAAGTGCAGTACTGCTGAGAGAGTTTGCAAATCCTCTAGGATGGATTGCATTTTAGCACAATTTATACTCAAGCACGATTAGATCCTAATCTAAACCCTGACAATGAAGAAAGATAAACCTATTGAATAGATAACATGGACAAAAAGAATATATGTTTGATTTAGCTGGCTAGATGCCTTTAAAAATTGCCCCCCCCCCCCAACATAAATGTAGGTTGGGGAGGGAACAGTAGTGTATTAGGTTTGATAGAGATGATCATTTCTTGGGAGGGGGTTGGGACAGTGATGGGGTTGGGTCTATGTCCAAAAATTTTGTTGAGCCTTCCTTCCTTGAATTTCATGGGTTTTGACATTTTTTTATTTGATTTATATTACAATACCAACCGATTTTGTATATTATAGTACAGTATTACTACAGCAATAATAATGTTTTAGCTTACTAAGTTTATTTACCCAATAGATTTGCCATATAATAGTGTGGCACTCCTGAAATAAACTGACCTGCCAGCTAAATCCAAGCCATCTGGGCATGCTAGGATATGGAATTTAATATCCAAGAACAGCATTCCAGGATTTTATTCCCACTTTCTTATTACAAAAAGGCATTAAAACTACACAGGACTGCATTGAAACAGCCTGGAGTTTGTTCCTCCAGATTGGGAGCCGTCCTCTTAGAGTAGGGCACGGTTTTGGTACATTAATTACAGCCTAGAGAAGCTGCATTCCATAATTTCACGCTCCCAATTTGGTACATCATATAAGTGCAACAATTTTATAGCAGAACAAAAAGAAGCTGGCCAGAGCTTCAGGGCATTTTGGTAAGGAAAGTGAAATTATCTCTCTTACTTGACAATTTTCTTTCCTTGACTCCTGCTACACCAGTCATTACTCTAGGAATTACCCCTCTCTGCAGCCAGTGAAGCAGAGGACAAATTCCCCTTACTTTTCATACTATCACGGACACTATAAGGGAGGTGTGGTTAAGACAGCCGCCAGTAGCCTTCTGCCAAAGCTGATCCTTGACTGCCTTGACCTCAATGAAGTTAGATAACACAAAAACAAAACAAAACAAAACAAAAAAAGAAAAAGAGAGAGTGGTAAGAGGAAGTCATATTGTTAGGAGAAGTTGTGCTCACCTCTCCGCCATGCAACACGAACAGTCTATCCGAACCTCCTGAATATGTTCACAAATATACCACCATATGTCATAGTTACCTTTCTGGATGCCACAAAAAAAAAATGCAGTTCCCTTCAATAGCTCACCAGCTGATCAAAAGTGTAGTACCTTGATTTAAAGCAGCAATGATCTGATCTGAAAATACTTCGTCATAAAGAAGGTCTCCAAACCAGTCCTAAAGGATCTCTTAGCCTATGGAGTTTTCAATCCTGTTCTCTAGTAACTCCTAGCCAGTCATGTTTTCAAGATAGCTATGAGATTGATCTGCATACAAGCAGCAGCAGTACAAGCAAACCTCTCTCACCCGTCTTGACATCCAGGTGGTGAAACTTGAGTTCTTCTTTCCTGGCTTATTTTCCCTGAATGCCAGTAGAGGGATCATTTGGGTCAGATTAAATGGTGTCATTACCTTGGGTAGGAATAAAAGGACTGGCCTAAAGGTGACCGTATCCCTGGATAAAGATAGGTACAAGTCTCTGCTGGAGAGCATTTGTACCTCAGAAATCAGACTGACCGAGCAGATGGCCACCAGAAAGACAGTCTTCCAAGGAAAGGTCCTTGAGAGAGGCCTGCTTTAGTAGCTCAAATGGCAGGCCAGTCAAAGCCCTGAGCACTAGGTTGAGGTCCCATGAAGGGACCAGAGGTTGGAAAAGAGGTCTTATATGCTTTACTCCTTTAAGGAAGCGAATAACATCCGGATGCATCGTTACTCATACAACCCCTACTGAGCATATGAAACACGAAATGGCTACTACCTGTTCTGTCAGTGATTTAAGCACTAGCCCTTTGTCCAGCCTCTTTAAAGGGCCAAGTCATAAGGGACCCTGATGTAGGAGTCCTCGTTCATCCGGGAGGTGCAACGAGACATCCACCAGCAGCCTTATGTGGTCTGTGTACCATGGTTTCCTCGGCCAATCTGAAGCCATCAGGATTGTCAATATTTGATTATTTTCTATTTTCTTCTGGGTAAGATACACACGCCCTTCCCTTGTATCAAACTGCATTCCCAGAAATTTCAGGGACTGGATGGGTATGAGATTGCTCTTTGTGTAGTTTTCCACCCAGTCCAGTCATTCCATCAGATGGACCACTGCTGTCATGGCTTGGTCGTTCTCCTGACCAGATCTGGCCCAGATGAACCAATCAACCAGGTAGGAGTATGCTAATATTCCTTGTTTGCACAACGCTGCCATCACTACCACCTTGGTGAAGGTTCTCGGTGCAGTCATGATGCTGAAGGAAGGAGCTTGGAATTGAAAGTGTTTGCCTAGCACGAGAAAGCTTTTGATAGGAGTCCTGAATGGAAATATGAAAATACACTTCTGCCAGGATAGGAATTCCCCTTTGCTCACTGACACAATCACCAAGTTTGGGGCTCCATGTGAAAATATGGGTCTCTGAGGCACTTATTGACCCCCTTGAGGTCCAACACTGAGCAGAAAGAGCCACCCTTTTTTGGGACCACAAAGTATATGGAGTATATTCCTGGAATAACTGCTTGTAGATCCTGCAGTCTAAGGTAGCCTCTATTGCTTCTTTCTTACCTAGCAAAGAGCACAGGGACATTATTAAAGTTTGGGAAATGGATCTCATTAGCTTGGTTGCATATTACTCCCTTCAAATAACCTCTAGGACCCATCAGTCCGAGGTGATACGAGTCCACTCATGTAGTCATCCACTTACTGGCACTTCCTCTGGAGGGACTCCCCCTGTTTCTCGCTGGGAGGGGGTGACCAGAGTCTGTTGCTGCAGAGGGGACACCTCTTGGTTTCTTAGCTTCATGAAAGGGCTGAGCCCTTGCTTTTCTTAATTGTTGGACACCAAGACTACCAGTCCTGTATCTCCAGTAATCTTTGAGGCACTGGCACCTCAGGCCATAAGAGCTAACTTGTGGCCTATCCTCTGGCAGCCTCTGGAGTTTTGACTCCTCTAGCTCCTTCAAGAGCTTCTCCAGCTTTTCTCCAAATAATAGCCTCCCCTTTAATGGCAATCTTCATAGGCAGGACTTCGAGGCAGTGTCCACTTCTCAGTTTTGGAGCCACAGTAGTCTCCTCATTCCCACCCCTAAAGCTAAGGCTCAAGAGGCCATCCTGAAGTGGTCAATATGGGTGACTGCAAGAAAGTCCACTCCTGACTCGATTTGAGCCATATCCTCTGAATCAGGTAGCTGCTCCATCCATCTTATGACTGCCCAAGCTACATAAACTCAACAAATATCCATTGCATTGGTAGAGAAAGCCTGTCTCAGGATCACTTCCATTTTCCTATTCTGGCTGTCCTTTACGGATGTTCCACCTTCTGCTGAGATAGTGGTCTTAGGTGTCACTACCAAGACCAAGCCATCCCCCAGGAACGAATCCTTCACATCCTGGGATAGAAGGTATATCTTCCCTAATAGCCTGGTATCTTTCAAGGACTCTTGGGTATCTTCCATTCTGCCATCACCATCTCCTTTAGAAGTGGGTGGCTTCCGCACCCCCTGCAGAAGGGGATCCCCCTTCTGGCTGCTCCTCTTGAGAGTGTGTTTATAATCAGAGCAGGTAGCTCACCTCTACAAAATAGGCATAACACTGATGCTCCTTCATTTTCGAAGGACTATTCACCTCCCTCCTCAATATCTGAATGGTCTGAATCCACCCTTGTGGGGTTTGAATCCATCCCTCATTGGGAGTCTCCCCTGGATTCCTGGGTAGGGGGTCCTAGTTGATGGCCCAGGATTCTCCTGGGCAATCCTGGCCCTCTTTTGCTTGGTAGGTTTGCCTAATGCATGAGCAGAATGAATTCTGCAAAAAAGGGTCCTGAAGGGCCTCCCCCTGTGAGGTCTATGGGGATACCAAACACCCCCCCTCCCCGTCTTGGATCTCTTTCTTGCCCCCCAGGATGCTATTGAAGGAAGGCCAGAGGCCATAAGACCCCTAGAGAAGCTGCTCAACCTAATAGCTGTAAGAAGTCCCAAATTCTGAGGACTCACTTCAACTGAAAATTTTGAACATAGGTGACTAATTTCCCAATTTTTTCTCTCTCAGAAGCAGGGCTGCCATTGGGGGAAGTAGCCCAAAAGGACTGTTGCCCCAGGAATCCCACCCTAAGAGGTGTATGGAGTAGTCTTCAATAGCCCACAGCCTGCTGGCGACAAACTACTGGCAACTGCCTGAACCGCACCTCCCTGATAGCATATGTGATGGTACATGAAAAGTAAGGGGGGTATCCCCTATCTCCACCTGCTGTGGAGAGGAGAAATCACTAGAGTAATGACTGGTCTAGCAGAAGGATAAGGAAGCAGCCATGCTTTGATTTCTGGAGAAGTTAGAAACAGACCTGCTGCTGCCTCATCACTAGTGAGAGCGCGCCATCCCATCTAACACAAACCCTCAACCAGTGAAACATTCTGTGCACAAGGAAGGAGCAGCTCTGACCCATATAGGATCTGGAATTAAATATCTATTTTTAGCACACTTTTACAGATAACTCATCAGTACATGAGCTCCCACACCTGGTCTGCCTTAGCAGGGAGCAGAGCAGGGGCCTAGAGATGCAAGTCTATGAAATGACTTCTTACTGCATTAGGAGAAGACATAATGGGTTTATCAGAACTGATTCAGACTTATGGAAGACTGATTAATCCTAATGAGCTAGCATTAGGTCTCATGAGAATTGTTATCCTACCAGAAATGACCTTGAAGCAAGCACTGCTCAAGCCTAATGGTGTGAGTAAAGGGATCACTGACTCCCGCCATGCTCTCTCTGTAGCACAGGAAGTAGAGAGAAGTCAGCAGTTTCACTCTCTCACCAGCAGGCAAAAGTAACAGATAGGTAGTGTGGTAGTCATTTACAGAACACATGGTTATAAGGTCATTATCTGGGAGCCACTGCAGCTATTCTTAGCACCCTTCCCTACCATGTGCTCAAATTGTACCCATATTCAGCAGTCAGCACAATAGGACTACATCACCTAACAAAAGCACAGGTGCTGCAAATCCAGGTGTACTGGAGGCAATCCTATCAGTATTTAAAGGGACATTATCACATTAAAAAAAAAAGCATGCAGTAGTACAAAAACTCCAAGGACTCTCTCTCTCTGAACACAGCTATTCTACAACATGGGAAGGTGGCAGAGGGATTAGTGTTTTTAATCACACTTTAATGATAAAATAAAAGATGCAACATTATAACAGATAAGATATGCAAAGTTTACTGGCTCTAAAAGGATCCAATCTAAGTTAACAGCCTGGTACTTAGGGCAGGACTTCCCAAACCTGTCCAGGGGACCCCACAACCAGTCGGGATTTCAAGATATGCAAATTTCTCATGCATATTCATTGTGGATATCCTGAAAACTCGACTGGCTGTGGGGTCCCCAGGACAGGTTTGGGAAGCCTTGACAGAGTATATTGGTCAGTTATTTACATTTTAGTGTTTGCTAAATTCTGTCCTTCAACATCTCTTTTCTAAACATTGCTTTACTAAACTGTTCCTACCCAGTACTCACCAACTCATCTTCTGCCACCTTCCACCACATGGCCTCCCATATTAAAACATAAATAAATAAAAATATACCACTATATGTCATAGTTACCTTTCTGGATGCCACAGAAAAAATGCAGTTCCCTTCAATAGCTCACCAGCTGATCAAAAGTGTAGCACCTTGATTTAAAGCAGCAATGATCTGATCTGAAAATACTTCTAGTCATAAAGAGGGTCTACAGTGCATTGGTCTCCAAACCAGTCCTAGAGAATCTCCTAGCCTATGGGGTTTTCAATCCTGTTCTCTATGAGATTGATTTGCATACAAGCAGCAGCAGCAGTACAAGCAAACCTCGCTCATCTATATTCATTGTGGACAACCTGAAACTAGACTGGCTGGGAGTGAGGCAGCATTTCAAGATTAATAAATGAAATCCTCTAGGACCAGGTTGGGGGGCCACTGTGTGCCACAATCATTTTCTGTAGCCAGAAGTATTTTCAGATCAGATGCACTGCTAAAAATTGAAATCTCTTGCTACCAGAAAAAAAGTACCGATAACAAAACTGCCTACAAAAGAGCAGCTACAGACAGAAATCAATCAATGTTGCCCAACAAAACATGCAGTGTTTTCCTAGGATCCATCCTATCCCTGAATCTGCAGTTCCCGTTAGGTTGCTCATCTCTGTTTTAATTGATTTTGAATAAAAACCCTTTACTATTTGTTCCACATCCCATTATAAATCTCTTATAACTTCATAGTGCTACAGGTTTTTCAACCTTGCTCTTATCTGCAGGGAAAGGGAGGTTGGATTGGTTACCACAGTTGCAGAAAAGAGCATGGCTGATGTATCCAGTTTTTGTGTTACAAAATCTGCCTTATTGTGGCAGGAGAAGGGGGAAATAGAAATCCAGTCTCCTCCTGGGAACACCTCTCAAGCTGCTGGCCTCTTTCCCACATGGCAGGAGCTAGTCTGCATCACAAGTAGAGACCAATGTGCATGTATATGAAACAATTATCCCTCATATACCAGCTTGTGTGATGCAGATCAGAGGACATATGCTCCAGATATCAAAATGTGGTAGAAGAGCTCTTAGTGGTACGAAAATGTAATGTGGAAAATGTGGATTCAGCCATGGTGACTCTGGTTGATCCTTGCATTTAATCTACTGCTGGGAGTGAAAGGGGAAGATTGCACAGTGTATTTCAGAGCGTGTGTTAGCACCAGAGCCCACATCAGCGCAGCAACATTAAAAAAAGCTTCAATGCAGTGCACAATGGCAGTTATCCATTACTTCTAACAATTGACTTGACAAGCACACCATTATAAAGATGCTCAGAGAATTCCCCCTGCCGACAGACCCAAGGCAGTAAATCAGCACAACCGATGAGCAAGTTCATTTACATAATATGCTGAAGCACCAGCCAAGGAGCAGGCCGCCTCCACAGGGCTCTGTGACATCACAATGCAGCTGTACTGCACCCGGAGTGCAAAAAAAGTTCCAGCTGCAACAGCTGAGCAAAGAACACAAGGAGGCCTGCACACCGCACAGAGTGCTGAAATAGTCCTAATTATACTGGGTGCCACTGGCCCGATTTAAGAGCAATTTCCAGGCGCACCTTGATACGTGCCTTGGGAAAATTACACCCCTGTGAACTCCAGGAGGCGGCTCTCTTTGGCACAGTACAGGTGCTAAGAAGGGCATTAACACAGTACATTTAAGAGGCTGAGATCATTCCCCAAATGCCATGGTTTACTCCCTGTGGAGGTTTACGCTAAACAAACCCCATGTGAACAAACTGCCCCCACAGGTTTCTAAGCAAAAGAAGACAGGCCGGGGATGGTAGGTTGTAAAATGTAATCCACACCTTTAGAGAACACTGCTGTTTACTTTTCATACTGAGGCTATTCCATACTTAGGTTATCATGTTGTACTTTTTAGGGGTTTTTTTGTTCTTTAATTTTCAATTTAAACAATCAAGGGACCTTGACATTGGTAAACATACACAGACATTTACAAATGTATTTTTTAAGCTTATGTGATAAACGGTCTGAAAGCACTTTTCATCAGGCAATTCCAAAAACACCCACGCCTCCTCAGCATCCAAGAGAAAAGCCACTGAGCAACACTTAGGGTTCAGGCAGCCATGCTAAGGAATAATCTAGCTCAGTAAAACACAACAGGGATGTGAAGTGGGCTAAGGCTTGAAGCCCAGGAGTCAAAAGAAATCCTGGGAAGTGCTTGGCTTTGCCCTGCTTGCCAGAATACAGCACAATATGAAATGGAGTTGTGAGTGCATGGCATGGAACGAAGCAGGTAAAGAGAGTGGTGATCTTGTGTGGCTGAGGTACATAGTATGCACTGGCCTGAATGCGGCAATTACCTGGTATCCTCTGGTCTGGCCTTAGCTGTCTATGTGCCCCTAAGCTCAGCCTACCCAACAGCAATTGGGCAATAAAACAAACAGCTTCTTCTAGGCTCCAGGAACAGAAAGGCAATGTATTGGCCAACCAGCCAGGCCTTTCATCCCAAACGTGTATTTCTACAAAGATTACACTTCAGAACCTGTTTGGATCCGGTTTGGATTTAAGCCACAGTGTAAACATATAGGACCTGATTGTAATCTGCTTTGAAATGCCAGAAAAAGCAGAATATAAATCAAAGTGATTAAAAATAAATTATTGGCAGTAAAAGCAACTTTCAGCAGCTCAATGGGCTAGTTGAAGATTCTTCAGCTGTACATAGCTGCATGTGAACTGGTTTACTATCCTTAACAAAATGCTTGGGAATAGCCTACACAGCGTAGCAGTTGTTACTACCTTAAAAAAAAAAAAAAAAAAGTTTTCATTTTTTATTTAAGAAAACTTGGTGGGCAGACCGGATGACCATTTTGGTCTTTACCTGCAGTCATTCACCTTGCTACTATGTTACTAATCCACAAAGACCCTCTTGGAAAACATGAAAGACTTGCGGTACTTATTTTTTCAGAAATAAATACCAGAAAAAAACCAAGTACACAGTGCTTTGTGCATGTTAGCCTGCTTCACTGGACAATTTCTACTGTTGGGTTGAGATTCAGAACATAACAGTAAATCTTTCCAGGAACACAATAATTGATTTCCATGATAAAGAGATCACTTTATGCACACAGGGAAATGTGTTCTTTAGGTATGCGGGAACCACTGCTCTCCATCCTCTTAACCACTGGTCGCATTAATAGGGGATGTGTGTCAACACCCCACTGCTGCTGATACACAGATATCCAAAATGTTCTGCAGCCAAAGACTATTTACATAATGTACAAGGGAAAGCACTGGGTTACAAGTCTCTACCCAGAATTAATTTGCTTTCACCTTCTGACCTCCCATGAAACATCAATCTGTACACAGATCTGTTCAAAATGTCTGCAGAAAGACCATTAGGAATTTAAGGCTACCTTTCCTTCTGCACGTTGCCAAGGACTGCTTTCAGCTCCCACCTTACCTGGAGCAGCAAGGAACAAGCTGCCAGTGATAGACGGTGTCTGTGCAAGGCAGACAATGCCTTATACAATATTACATGTCAATAAAAATCGAACCAGTCCCTTCTAGAAATCAAGGCTGCTGAGAAAGCGACCCTGGGATGTATCTGGAACCCTGACACGAATATCAATGCACAGAACAGATACCTCTCTGAACTCGGGGACAGAAAGATCAATTTCCAGAGATAACAGTCATCCACAAACAAGGGAAGTGGGTATAATAAAAGCATCGTGCATGGGCCAAGTGAGGCAACCTACAAGCTGAAATCTGGGATCGGGGATTGTCCTTTAGTTAAGCGGACAGGTTGGCTAGCAGCTGGGTGGGATGGGGAATAGGGGGATCTGCCTTCAGCCCCAGCAAGGATGTGCAGGCTGAGAGCAGAATGCTTTATTCTGAGGCCTGGAGTCCTGTTGCACTCTGGCTCATATACAACAGGCAGCCGGGGCTCACTGGCTCTATCACTGTTATTCACCAAGGAGGAGGAGAAAACTTAACTCTTAAAGCTTCATCCGAGTCCAAATGATTGAAACTACTGAAAGCCACAGAGCCAATAGCAAGAAACAGGAACCAGCGAGAGGTCTCGAAAACTGGCAGATCAAACAGCAGAGGAATGTGCCGCTGCCAGCCCGCAAACCCACTACCACTTGGCACTGGTTCTTACTTAACAACACGAAGCTAAAACAAGCGGAAGAGGGGAAGGGGTATTTTGTGGCTACTTACAGGGCTTCTCCTCTTAAGGGTGACATTCTTCCACAGCAGGAGGTGCAGCTGGTGCAGGAATCCCATGGCTGCTGATGAAGATGAGCTCAATCTGCACCAGGAAAGGAGGAGCAGTGGACGGATGGAGCCTCGGAAAGCCGCAGATCTCAAAGCTCAAGCCTGCCAAGCTATCCCTGGCACGGCCCGAGCCACAGCCGGAGCCCGACAGTGTCCATGCCCACATCGGAAAGATCGTGCACTGCCCCGGCGGCTCTGCATCGCCTCTGCTCGAGTCCTGAAGCCCGCACCACTAAACGCGTCTGAGAGCGGCTCAGCCCCCTTGTACCGCCTCCTCTTAAAGCAACAGGAACCCCACGAGCGGCTGTCTGCCGGTGCAACAGCAGCAAACGCCGGGGACAGGGACCGGACAAAGCCTTCCGAACCCAGTAGCGCAATCCTCTGAAAGTTGGAGGTGGGGGAGGCGGATTAGACCGGCTTTGGCCAAGCCCAGGGAGCTGTTTCTGCAGTCTTTCTACTTAAAGAAGAGTTAATCGCCCTTCATACATAATGCATGCCTATTGTTTATTATTTATCGGAGCGCCAGGGGGAGCTCGCCCCTCCCCCTCCCCCGGTGTAGCTGGACCACGGATTATAGAGGGAGAATCACTCGGTGCTTGCTCACCTTGACATTCACTGTGCCCCCTCTAGGCCCCCCCAAATACAAAAACATCTGGAGCCTCCGATTGAATGGCATCAGTGTACGCAGTGCTGCACGTGTGTTGGGAGAGGCCACAGCGAGAAAGCCGAACACATAAACAAGATTGAAAGGGGTGACTGAGTTCAGTGAATACACCAAAATTCTTGTGCCATTTTTTTAGTGTTTGTGGAGGCGGGGGGAGGGCGAAGGGAGGAGTTTGCCTCGAGGTGTGGCAGCTCAGTTCCCAGTCCTTTCTCTCTTGTTGATCCGGCCTCCCAAATCGTCACTTCTTTCCCTTCTCCCACTGCTCCATCGCCCCATCCTCGGGGAAATTTATATGCAAAATGCGAAAAAAAGAGGGACTGACAAAAAAGTGCATCTGAGGAGGAGGAGGATAATCTTTCTATTTATATGTTTAAAACTGCACGTAGGTAATAAATTCCCTTGACATTTATTAAACTGCAGTGAAACCTAAAGGGATCGTGAGCTGCAAGTAATAAACCCTCCCCTACTGAATCACCCCAGGTCCCTCCACTCCAGATACAGAAGCAAAACTGTAATCCTGCCCCCTGGCTAAAACTCCACCCCTATCTAAAAACTCTGGTCCGCCAGCAGGAGCCACTGGGGATGCTCCCGGGGAAGGAAGGGGGACAGGGAAAGGGAACGTTTCTATGCTTTCCCACACAGGGAACATTGGAAAATATTATATAAAAGGGATCAATGCTTGTCTCTAGGCATAAAAACGGAAATTCACCAAATCTGGCATGCAGGAAGATACTATGAATATCTTGGACAATTTAAAAACCAGAAACTTCAAGTTAGTAATTTCAGAGACCCAAGCCTCCCAAAATCCTCATGGCTTTATATGGGGGAAAAAAAATCCACATTGTTTTCTGTGGGAAACTATTAGGACTGTTAGACTACTGACTAGTGCTCCATTCCTACCTCTGCTTCCTGAACGTTGCCCGCAGAAGCAGACACAGGCAAGGACTAAGCAACTGGCAAAAGATGACACCAAAAAGTGCTTTCAAACCCATCCCACACCCTTTCAAAGTACACATGTTAACCGGCCTCCACACACCCCTAAACAAACTCGCCACCTCACCATATATCCTCAGACACCCCCACACCTCAGCTCCCCAGAGATATACACAAAGTCCTGCACACACCCTCCACTCATATTTTTGGTTTACAGTCTGCCTTCTGTGAAACTTCAAAGCAGATATTCAAGTATTGTAGCCACCATAAATAAAAATTATTACCTCGCAATATTTTCCATTTAAATTGCAAGGTAATAGCTACTGTGTCCTGCAGTACTCAGAAAGGCTAAGAGGCCTGGTTATGCAAATATTGCATGAAGCGATAAAACACCACTTTGCCAGATCTTCTATGGTTAAACCTCAGGATTTAGAATTGGGTACTTTTCAGATTACTCCCTCAAATCAAGTACGGGATTTAGGTGTCCAGCTAGAGGAAAACCCCCCAATGAAAAAGCAATCAATAAATTAACACAGGTTATGCCAAGTTGCATATATTACATCGGTTGAAACCTTTAACTTTTGAGGACTTCCGTACTGTATTGCGAAGGCAGATTTTCTCAAACCTAGACTACTGTAACTCTCTTTCTCGGTCTTCCCGCATGTCTCTTAAAACCTCTACAAGTATTATAAAATGCCTCAGCAAGACTCTTATTAGGAAACAGGAAATTTGATCACATTACACCCTCGCTAATTTCACTGCACTGGCTGACAGTACAATCACAAATCTATTACAAAGTATTAATGTTAATATTCAAAATAATTCATTCTAGTAATACCAGTCTGATCTGCGTGACACTACAACCATACACACCTCAGCGAACACTAAAATCTCAAAATAAAAGGTGTACTCATAGTTCCGACAATACGGAGTACACATCTGACTCAAGAAAGAGATTGTGTGTTTTTCATAGCAGGCCCAAAGCTTAGGAACTCTCTACCTGAGACATTACGTTTGATACCAGATAGAAAGAGATGAGCTAAAAACATGGCTATTCAAAAATGCATATAACATAACTTAAAGCCATCAGAAGGTAAAGAATCTACAAAAACAAGAAGGACGAGAAATATTAATTGAAGCATGAAGAATAAAATTGAATGACAGAATGTAAACATCCCAATACAACGTACTGATTATTATGTGATATTTGTTGTATTATTTAACCTGAACTACTCATCTTATGTAAGAGGTTTAAAATGTATTGGAATATTTCATTTATGTTAATTCCTGCTTATGAACACTACCTCAGTAAACTGTCAATATTTGTTGGTTTATAGTTATGAATGTTTTACTTTTGTAAACTGTTGTGATTTTTATATGGAACAATGGTCTATAATATGCCTAAATAAAAATAAAATAAATAAATAAATAAATATTTACTTGCTCTATAAAAAGCCAACTTCCTGTTCTTGCTCCTTTGAGGGTCAGTTAGGTGCTGGAAGAGAATCTAGATTTTGAAAACCTGAGAGCTGTCTTGTCTTTTCTTATTTTCTAGTGCCATTACTTTTTCCATTGTCTGTAGTCTTTATCTGTGAGTGAAAGAAGTGTGTCTATTGTTCTGATTGTCTTGTCTGTCTGTTTCTCATTTTTGTTTGGAGTTTGAAAGGGCTGTTTGTTGTGTGCATGCTAGAGGCAAGGATGTTGAGTGGCAGGGGGATGAGTGGGCATAAGAAGCACTTAACTGGGGTGAGTGAGGATAGGGTGGGGGGCAGAGAACAAGAGGGTCAAGAGAGGCGGGTGGGCCAGAAGTGGGCCAGGGAGGAGGAGGGCGCCAGAGTGCTAGAACGGCCAGAGGTAGCAGGGAGTTGCAGAACAGAAGTAGAGCAAAGGGAGTATCAGAGTGGTAGTGAGAGATGGTGAGGGGAAGGAAGCAGAGTGAGAAGAGTGGAGGAAGGTAAGAGAGTAGCGGAGGGGAGGAGACCGTTCATAAGAGGAGCAGGAGTTGGAGGGGGAGGAAGGGCAGGAATGGGATGGAGAGACAGGAAGAAAGGGAACAGACCCCCTTGGAAGTGGCAACCCGGCCAGGTGACAGCAAGGGCAGTCAGGGACTACACGCCTGCAAGTTCTCCATGGAAGAGAATAATCTACTTATAGACAAATATAGATTATTACTGGCAGTAAAAGCAACTTTCAGCAGCTTCGTGGGCTTGTTGAAGACTCCTCAGCTGCACATAGCTGCATGCAAACTGATTTATTATAAATCACAAACACAGCTACTATTCATAACAGAAGGCTTGGGAGTAGCCCTCACGGAGCGGCAGTTGCTACTACCCTTAAAAAATATGGGAAATATGAGGAAAAAAGGACAATATTTGGAAAGCTATGTACACTAACACTCATAATATCGGGAATAAAGTCCCAGATCTAGAGGCAGTCATGGAAGAAGCTGATTTAGATATAGTAGCTGTCATGGAGACCTGATACACAGCAAAACATGACTAGGATATAGTTATACCCAGCTACAATCTATTCAAGAAGGAAGGTAGGAAGGAAAGGAGGAAGTGAGGCATTATATATAAAGAACAGTATTAAAGCAACAGCAGGCTTACAAGGTAAAGAGGAGGCATTATGGATTAATCTGGAAAGAGGGAATGGAACATTTATATATATTGGTATAACATACAGACCAGAAGAACAGGTGTGTTGCAAACAAATGTAGTATCGATGATACAAAAAGCCACATGGTGATGTTTTAAATAGGCAAAAAAAATGTTTGCCTTCGGAATGTTTTGCATGGGTGCATTGAGAGGGACAGTATACATATGATAAGGAATCCATACAAATGAATGCTGAATAGAGATTCCAAAATAACAAATAATTATAATAATGCCATGTTCATCAAAACATTCCAAAAGAGGGCATTTGTTAGCATAATACTGAATGTAGAAATTAGTTGCTAGGGATTGGACAAGCTGAAATCGTCATTACTGATGAAAAAGTGGTGGAGCAAAGTCAATAAGAAGTTTGAAACTAAAGATAACTTGTGAAACTTTCAAATGGGAGTCGCGGTCGCCCTCCCGATGCAGCCCATGAGAAACACAGTTCCGTGTCGGAGGACCTAGTGTTGAATAAACTTAGCTATGCACACATTCCGAAGGCAAAACATTTTTTGCTTATTTAAAGCATCCACCTTGTTGCTATTTGTATCATCAACACTACATTTGTTTGCAACACACTTGTTCTTCTGGTATTTCATCTAGTGTTTTTGCTCATCACTCCACATTCTTGGTGTGAGATAACATACAGACCTCCATCACAGACAGAGGAGATGAATAGAGATTTAATGGAGGATATTCACAGGATTGCTGGGAAAGGGGAGATGCTGCTTCTAGGGGATTTTAATCTTCAAGATGTTGATTAGGGTATCTCAAGCGCAGTATCGTCTAGAAGCAGGGAGATCCTGAATTCTCTGCAAGAAGAACTGTTCTGTCAACTGGTAATGGAACCCACACTGGAGGGAGAATACTGGACCTGGTGCTTACCAATAGGGACGGTATTTCTGATGTTGTAGTGGATGATCATCTGGGATCCAGTGACCACTGGATGGTGTGGTTCAATTTTAGGATGCAAGAGATGAAGGTCCATTCTAAGGTGAGGGTTCTAGACTTCAGGAAAACTAACTTTCTCAAAATGGGGGAATTACCTCAAGGAGCCATTAGCTGAATGGGAAAATCTAGGGGAAGTAGAAGGGAGGTGGACAAAACTAAAAGGAGATATCATAAGGGCAAATAATCTTTTTGTTAGGAATGTGAATAAAGGGAAGAGGAGAAAGATTGTTATGGTTTTCTAAAGAAGTAGCTGAAAATATAAGGTAGAAAAGGTTAGCATTCATAAATTACAAGAGATCGCAAAAAGAGGAAGACAGGTGACAATATCTGGAAAAATTAAGAGAAGCTGGAAAAGTAGTCAGGAATGCAAAAATTCAACTAGAAGAAAAACTTTGCAAATACAGTAAAATGGGGGGGACAAGCTTTTTTTTTTTTTTTTAGATATGTTAGTTATAGAAGGAAGGGTAGATATAGCATTGTGAGATTCAAAGGTGAAGGGGAGAAATATATAGAAGCTGATGAAGAAACAACAAAATTGCTTAACAAATATTTCTGTTCAGTGTTCACTGTGGAAGGGCCTGGAGTAGGAACAATAAAACAAACACAAACAAGATTTGAAGTGAGGTAAATCTCAATCGTTTTTCAGAAAGGTGTGTTTGTGAGGAGCAAACTAAACTTAAAGTAGATAAGGTGATGGGGCCGGATGGGATACATCCAAGGGTACTAAGGGAACTTAGAAATGTCCTGGCAGCTCCGCTGACTGACCCTTTCAATGCTTCTTTAGAGGCTGGAGTAGTCCGGAGGACTGGAAAAGGGCAGATGTGGTACCTATTCATAAAAGTGGAAGTAAGGAGGAGGCTGGGGACTACAGGCCAGTTAGTCTGATCTGTGAGGTGAGCAAACTAATAGAATCACTGCTAAAACAGAGGGTAGTGCAATTTTTGGAATCCAATGGATTGAAAGATCGGAGGCAGCATGGTTTTACCAGAGGTAAATCTTGTCAGACTAATCTGAACAATTTCTTTGATTGGGTGACCAGACAGCTGGATCAAGGAAGATCATTAGATGTAGTGCGCTTGGATTTCAACAAAGGCTTTGACACGGTTCACACAGAAGATCTATAAATAAATTGTGCTCCCCCTAGTATGGATCCTAGGGTGACCAACTAGGTTAAAAACTGGCTAAGTGGGCGTTGACAAAGGGTAGTGGTGGTAAATGCAGTTTTCTCTGAGGAGGGGGTTGTTAATAGAAATCTGTCTCAGAGATCGGTCCTTGGACCGGTTCTTTTCAAAATTTTTGTGAGCAACATAACGGAAAATTGTCGGGAAAGGTTTGTCTTTTTGCCAGTGATACCAAAATCTGTAACAGGGTGGACAGCCAGGAAGGAGTGGAAAACATGAGGAGGGAACTAGCGAAGCTCGAGGAATGGTGTAAGGTCCTGGCAAGCACTGTTCCCTCTAAGCTGCGCACGAATGTGCTGCACACATTTTTTTTTTATTATTATTATTTATTTATTCATTTTCATATCATTACAAACATCCGAAATAGTTTGTGACATAAAATCTTTACATTCCAGTACAAACCATTCTTCTGTAATATTGTTAAGAAGCATTAAGGACCCTTAAAGTTTCATTAGCGCAATAAGGTAATTTTCTAATTTAATAAGGAAATTTACAGATTTTCTCTTTATATTATGTCTCAATCCGGTTGGATGTCACCTACCTCAATCTTACATTTATCTAGAAAAACTCTTAAATGTGCTGGTTTATAATAAACATACTTATTGTTCTTATACATAAATGTGCATTTACATGGATACTTAATAACTGCCTGGATCCCTAGTGCCTTAGCTTCTGACAACATCTCTACAAATTTTTTCCTTCTGGTTTGAGTATCCTTTGTGAGATCAGGGTAGATCCATATTTTTTGACCAAAGAATTTTTTATCACGATTTTGAAGAAATATTCTCAAAATCATGTCCCTATCCCTTTCATTCACAAAGGATATTAACAATGTCCCTCTAAATTCAATTTGCTCCTCAGAAGGTGCTTCAAGAAAGGCTGTCAATTCTGTTTCTAAGTTAACATCTGATATCCTGGATTCATTTCTAACTCCTATATTAGGTACAAAGTAGATTTTTGAGATATCTGGTATTTTATCTTGTGTTATTAATAAGACATTCATCAAGTATTTTTTAAATTATTCTTTAGGCGAGATCAATTTCACACTTGGGAAATTTAGTATTCTCAAGTTTAGATATCTCATCTTATTTTCAATTTTTTCATAATTTCTTTTCATTAACTCATCTGATTTAATCAGATTAACTTGAACTTCTTTCATAGATGATAATTGTACAGAAATCTCATTAATCTTAAGTTCATGTGTATTTACCACAGGTTCCATTACATTCACTTTATTTTGGGATGCATTTATAGATTTAGTTAATGATGATATTGAATTATCTAAAGTCATTAGGGCTTTCCATATAGAATCCAACGTAATCACCTCTGGTTGTACTATTTTCTGAATATTGAGGTTTAGTAACATCTCTCCTTCCTGGCATACCTCTGAAATCTTTTGGATTTCTGTAGCCAGGTTCTCTTCACATTGTTCTGATGTTATATTTACCCCTATAGGTCCACCTTCCAATTCCTCCTCTGAGATCATGGGCTTACATGCTACTAGCTGTTTCCCATGATCTGAATTTGAAAAGTGTCCCGGGGTTGGATGTGAGGGGGTTTGAGGTGCTCCGGGGCTTAAGGAAGTTTGAATGTCCAAGAAGGTAAGGTTTTACTCTAAACCTATACCCTCAACGGACTTTGCACCCGGTGTTGAGACTGCTACTGGTGTGAAAAAGCCTTCTATTGCTTGCTGCATAAGGGTCGGTTGCGCTGGTACAGAGGGGTCCATGCGCAAGCGCCCCTTGCGTTTAGTATGTGGCATAATAAAGTAGACAAATATAAAAGTTCCTACCACACCAGATTTCCTTTTCACGAATTCCTTGGTCTTCTAGGAGGGTTGGGAGAGTCCAAAAACAAGTATAATGAGGTATTATTTCTGCTCCATCTCCAGCCGTCGAAAGCAAGTCGAAAATAAGTCGCGCGCCAAAGTCGCGCGCCCCTTTGATGGCACGCGGCTTAGACGACACGCTGGCGGCAGCAGCAACTTTGTAGCGGAAGACTGGTCGCGGCAAAGTGACGTCAGATAGGCGGAGGAGGGTTTCGCAGGGCCGGGAACCTCACCCCACTTCAGGCAGGTCTTTACTCCTCTCCTTCCTTAATTTTAGTGCCGCGGCAGCGGCGACTTTGTAGCGGAAGACTGGTCGCGGCAAAGTGACGTCAGATAGGCAGAGGAGAGTTTTGCAGGGCCGGGAACCTCACCCCACTTCAGGCAGGTCTTTACTCCTCTTCTTCCTCAATTTTAGTGCCGCGGCAGCGGCGACTTTGTAGCGGAAGACTGGTCGCGGCAAAGTGACGTCAGATAGGCGGAGGAGGGTTTCGCAGGGCCGGGAATCTCACCTCACTTCAGGCAGGTCTTTACTCCTCTCCTTCCTCAATTTTAGTGCCAGAAGTGCAGGCAAGGAAGTGAAGGCAAGGAAGTGCAGGCAGGGACTTCCTTATATCGTTCGATCAATCAGGGCGCGCCGCAGAGCTAGGACCCGCCCTTGGCCCTACAAGAGGCTGGGCGGTCCACACACGCACGTAGGGGCGTGGCCAATGCCACTGGAGATGCCAAATTCCAGGGTGAGGCCTGGTGCGCAGTGGAAGGCCCGGCAACCGCCGCCGCAGGACACCGATGCTTGGAGGAGCTCACGGCTGCTGCTGGGGAGGCCGACCCGTGACCTGCAGAGGAGCTAGCGAGGTGAACAGGCCCATGCGTGGGCCGGATACTGATGGGGCGCGCAACAGTACCCCCCCTTCTAAGCCTCCCTCTACGCGGTCGTGGCTTTTCAGGAAAGGTCCTATGAAAAGTTCTGAGGAGATCTTTGTTGAGAATGTTGAGGGAGGATTCTCATGAGTTCTCCTCGGCCCTATAACCCTCCCAGGCTAAGAGGTATCCCCATCTACCTCAACGCCGATGGACGTCAAGGACCTCTCTTACCTGGAGAGACGAGTCTGGTTCGGCAGAGATCCATGAAGGTGAAGGATCTCTACGAGAGGGCCAGGAGAGAACCAAAGGCTTCAACATAGAGACATGGAATGTGTTGTGGATACCCATGGCATGAGGCAGCTGAAGCTGATAAGACACTGCTCCCACTCTTTGAAGCACTGGAAATGGACCGATGTACTTGGGAGCCAGGCAGTGAGAAGGAAGTCTCAACCTTATGTGTCGGGTGCTTAACCACATCTTCTGACCAGGATGGAAGAGTGGAGCGGGACAGCTATGGGCATCAGAAGTATGTTTGGAGCACTCAGCGGGCTGGGTAAGGCATTCTTTGACTTGATTCCACCACCTGGCGAATGGTGTGGGCCATGAATTACGCAGCTGGAGAAGGAACAGTCAGAGGAACTGGAAGTGGTAGCCGAGGTTGTTGTCCAAATACCACGGAGAATGGAGATACATCTGTGGCAGCATCGACGTGGGTATTATGCGACAACTCAGCCCAAGGTAGCAAATCAGACCAGTTGTCCTGCTGGTCATTCACGTAGGAACGAAGGAATGTTTTCAAGGTCCAGTTGGTCCTTTCAGCTTGACCATTGGCCTGTGGGTGATAGGCCGACGTGAAATTCAAGGCGATGTTAAACTTTTTGCATAGGGAGCACCAGTACCTGGTGGCAAACTGTGGTCCTTGGTCGGATATAATTTCCTTTGGGAGTCCATGAAGATGGAAAATGTGCTTTAGGAACAACTTGGCTAGTTCTGGGGACGATGGGAGGCCCGGCAAAGGAATAAAGTGACCCATTTTCGGAAAACGGTCGATGATAAGAACATAAGAACATAAGAAAATGCCATACTGGGTCAGACCAAGATTACGGTATTGTTTTGGGACAGAGGCAGATCTGTGATGAAGTCCATTGAGATGCTGGACCATGGCTCGGTAGGTGCTGGAAGCGGTTGGAGTAGGCCCCAAGGCCGTCCGGTAGGTGGCTTCTGTTGGGCGCAGACGGGACATGAATCTACATAGTTACGAGAGTCTTGCATCATGTTGGGCCACCAGTAATATCTTCGCAGCATCTCTAGGGTCCTGGTACGACCCGGGTGTCCTGCCAACTTGGAATTGAGGGCCCATTTCAGAACTCGTTCACGTAATCTACGTGGAACAATGGTTTTCCCCACTGGAACTGTAGTGGTCACAGCAAGGGATATGCAGGCAGGATCTATGATGTGTCTGGGAACATCAGGAACATCCTCTGGTTCAAAGGATCTTGATAGTGCATCAGCACAGAAGTTCTTGGAAGCTGGGCGATAATATAGAATGAAATTGAACCGTTCAAAGAAGAGCACCCATCGGGCTTGTATAGGATTCAAGAGTTGAGCTTCTTTAAGGTGCTCAAGATTCTTATGGTCAGTGAAAATGGTAAATTTATGTTGCGCCACTTCCAGCCAGGGGCGCCACTCTTGGAGCGCCAACTTGACGGCAAGAAGTTCTCGGTCACCAACAGTGTAGTGCTGCTCTGTAGGAGAGAATTTGTGTGAGTAAAATGAACAAGGTATCAATTTACCCTTTGGAGAAAACTGACTTAAGACGGGTCCTGCTCCAATTGCAGAGGCGTCGACTTTGATGACAAATGGACATCTTGGGTCTGGATGCTGTAGACAAGGACCAGTACAGAAAGATTCTTTTAGCATCTGAAAGGCGACTTGTGCTTTGGGAGTCCACACATGAGTGTTAGCCCCTTTCTTGGTCATGGCGGTAAGCGGAGCAGCTAGGGTAGAATAATTGGCAATGAAAGACTTCAAAGGGGTGTGGGATAAACACTGTGGATCCATAAAGTCTAGAGGATGTGAATGAAGAGTGGGTGGCTCGCAGGAATGACGGCTACTACCTGGAGATAATACCCTTATTCAATAAACATACACACGGTTAATGAGACTCCAACATTGCTCTAAGCTTCAACGGCAAGAGGAAATGTGGAAAAAAGGATTTGTATTCACAAAAAAGCGGGGAGTAGCTTGCTTTATGGCGGTTACTACCCCAAACCAAATAAGCCTGATACTTCACTTTCAATGGATAACAAGCATAGCTCTCTGCTTCAACGGCAGGGGAGAAAGACTGATACTTCATGCATATCCAGCGTAGCTCTCTGCTTCAACGGCAGGGGAGAAAGACTGATACTTCACAGTAGTGAGCTGGAAGTACCCAGCTGGGCTGTAGTCCCTCAGATACTGGAACAGTGATCCTGGATAACTGAGCTGTACAGAAACTGAATATAGTGAGTAGGCAGCGTATGCAGAGTTCAGGAACAGAACCTTGATGGTAACACTCACACAATCGTGTCTTAGAAGCAGCCCAGGAACTGGAATGAAGTAGGCCCTTGAGGAGCGAGTACCTGGTTCTAGGGAATGCTCTGAGAGAGCGATGGTAACTCATTGGTGTTGTAGGCAGTGATGACTTCCTGGCAGAAGTGGTATTCAGTAGCAAGTCCGGGAACGAGGACCCTCGAGGAGCAAGTACCGATTCCACACAGCGATCTGAAAAGCAAAGAGAAAGCGAGGCCCCCGAGGAGTGGGAACCCCTGGTAAGTCCAAGGAGGCAGAGTAGCAAGGTATGTGGAGAGCGAATCCCATCCGCCGATACCTGGAGGAAACCCCCTTGCTAACTCGATTCATTAGCGATTTCAGAGACCTTAAATATCCGGAGAGGATGATGTCACCTTAGGGGGATGCCCCTGAGGTTCGTGCCACTGCTGGTACTTGAGTCGGGGCCGCACTGTGCGCGCGCCCTTAGGCTGCTGGGAAACATGGCAGTGTGCAGCGTCCAGCCGGTCCAGGGACGCCGGAGGGAATGGCAAGATGACGCCATGGCAGCCAAACTTCCAACAGGCAAAGAGGGAGTCGCCAAAGAGGTAAGGTGAGCATAGTGGAGACATCGGGCAGCAACGGTCGCAACAGCACTGATTGAGGAAGCCACAACAGGAACGTGGGTCCCCATTGTATCGCAGAGGTGCAGGGAGCACCAACGATGCTTTGGGTAGCATATGAGGCCGATAGGCCCACAGGATTGGCCAGAGCTGTATCTCACAGCTGGGAATGGAGCACTTCCACCGAAGAGGCTAGCAGGCTCGTGCGCGGGCAGGATGCGGACGGGGCACGCAACAGTTTGCAGTTATTGAGATATGTGTGTGTGTGTGTGTGTGTGTAAGAGGAGAATTGAGTGAGTGTGCATGTGCGTGAGAATCTGGGGAATGAATGAGAGGAATAAGAATGAGTGTGGTTGTATATGTATGAGTATGAAAGAGTATGAGAGTTAATAAGGAAGTATGTTAGTGTGTATATATGTGAGAGAGTTTGTGCATGCTGCTCTAATGTTGCTTCTAAGGATGAGTTTCTGTGAGCATAAAACTGATAGGCTTTTTGCATCAAAGAAAGTAGCACTCACAGGGTAATGAAACCAAAATTTTTGCTCACGAGCAAAATTTTTGCACACAGCAACCCAATCCGTAGAGGGAACATTGCTAGCAGCTAAGATTTAATGCTAAAAAATGCAGAGTAATTCTTTTAGGATGCAAAATCCCAAGGGAAAGGAAAAGTGGTGGAAGTGAAATTCTCCTAAGCACAAAGAAACAGCGGGATCTGGGGGTAATTGTATCTGATGATCTTAAGGTAGCCAAACAGATAGATAAAGTGATTATAAAAGCCAGAAAAATGCTTGGATGCATAGGGAGAAGAATGGTCAGCAGAAAAAGGGAAGTAATATTGCCACTTTATAGGTGCCTGGTTAGTCCTCATTTGGAATACTGTGTACAATCCTGGAGACTGCAACTTCAATAGGATATGAACAGGAGGGAGTACTAAAATGGTTAGTGGTCTTCATTCAAAAGCATATAGGGATAGACAAAGATAGCGGAGATATGATAGAGACATTCAAATATCTTAAAAGTTTCCATGCACAGGAGGTGAGCCTTTTTCAATGGAAATGAGGCTCTAGAATGAGGGTTCATGAGATGAGGTTGAAAGGGGGTAGCCTCAGAAGTTATCTTAGGAAATATTTCTTTACAGAGAGGGTGGTAGATGGCTTCTCCGTGGAAGTGTAGAACAGCCTCCCCGTGGAAGTGATGGAGAAAAAAACATCTGAATTCATGAAAGCATGGGATAAATACAGGGAATCTCTAAGGAAGTGAAGAGAATTATAATGTTAAATTTATTGTATGGATGGTCTTTTTCTGCCTCATATTTCTATGTTTCTAAAAATAATAATAATTTAAAAAAAAAGAAAAAGAAAACTTGTTGGGCAGACTGGATGACCATTTTGGTCTTTATCTGCAGTTATTCACTGGGCTGTTACTAATCCACAGGGGCCCGCTTGGAAAACATGACAGCAGGACTTGTGGTGCTCACTTCTCAAGAATAAATACTAGAAAATCCAGGTACACACTGCTTTGTACATTTCAGCCTGCTTCACTGAAGAATTTCTACTGTTGGGTTGAGGTTCAGAACATAACAGTAAATCTTTCCAGGAACACAATAATTGATTTCCATGATAAAGAGATCACTTTATGCACACAGGGAAATGTGCTCTTTAGGTATGCGGGAACCACTGCTCTCCATCCTCTTAACCACTGGTCACATTAATAGGGGATGTGTGTCAACACCCCACTGCTGCTCATACACAAATATCCAAAATGTCCATACTCAATGTTCTGCAGCCAAAGACTATTTACATAATGTACAAGGGAAAGCACTGGGTTACAAGTCTCTACCCAGAATTAATTCGCTTTCACCTTCTGACCTCCCATGAAACATCAATCTGTACACAGATCTGTTCAAAATGTCTGCAGAAAGACCATTAGGAATTTTAGGCTGCTTTTCCTTCTGCACATTACCAAGGACTGCTTTCAGCTCCCACCTTACCTGGAGCAGCAAGGAACAAGCTGCCAGTGATAGACGGTGTCTGTGCAAGGCAGACAGTGCCTTATACAATATTACATGTCAATAACAATCGAACCAGTCCCTTCTAGAAATCAAGGCTGCTGAGAAAGCGACCCTGGGATGTATCTGGAACCCTGACACGAATATCAATGCACAGAACAGATACCTCTCTGAACTCGGGGACAGAAAGATCAATTTCCAGAGATAACAGTCATCCACAAACAAGGGAAGTGGGTATAATAAAAGCAACGTGCATGGGCCAAGTGAGGCAACCTACAAGCCGAAATCTGGGATCGGGGACTGTCCTTTAGATAAGCGGACAGGTTGGCTAGCAGCTGGGTGGGATGGGGAATAGGGGGATCTGCTTTCAGCCCCAGCAAGGATGAGCAGGCTGAGTGCAGAATGCTTTATTCTGAGGCCTGGAGTCCTGTTGCACTCTGGCTCATATACAACAGGCAGCCGGGGCTCACTGGCTCTATCACTGTTATTCACCAAGGAGGAGGAGAAAACTTAACTCTTAAAGCTTCATACGAGTCCAAATGATTGAAACTACTGAAAGCCACAGAGCCAATAGCAAGAAACAGGAACCAGCGAGAGGTCTCGAAAACTGGCAGATCAAACAGCAGAGGAATGTGCCGCTGCCAGCCCGCAAACCCACTACCACTTGGCACTGGTTCTTACTTAACAACACGAAGCTAAAACAAGCGGAAGAGGGGAAGGGGTATTTTGTGGCTACTTACAGGGCTTCTCCTCTTAAGGGTGACATTCTTCCACAGCAGGAGGTGCAGCTGGTGCAGGAATCCCATGGCTGCTGCTGCTGCTGATGAAGATGAGCTCAATCTGCACCAGGAAAGGAGGAGCAGTGGACGGATGGAGCCTCGGAAAGCCGCAGATCTCAAAGCTCAAGCCTGCCAAGCTATCCCTGGCACGGCCCGAGCCACAGCCGGAGCCCGACAGTGTCCATGCCCACATCGGAAAGATCGTGCACTGCCCCGGCGGCTCTGCTCGAGTCCTGAAGCCCGCACCACTAAACGCGTCTGAAAGCGGCTCAGCCCCCTTGTACCGCCTCCTCTTAAAGCAACAGGAACCCCACGAGCGGCTGTCTGCCGGTGCAGCAGCAGCAAACGCCGGGGACAGGGACCGGACAAAGCCTTCCGAACCCAGTAGCGCAATCCTCTGAAAGTTGGAGGAGGGGGAGGCGGATTAGACCGGCTTTGGCCAAGCCCAGGGAGCTGTTTCTGCAGTCTTTCTACTTAAAGAAGAGTTAATCGCCCTTCATACATAATGCATGCCTATTGTTTATTATTTATCGGAGCGCCAGGGGGAGCTCGCCCCTCCCCCTCCCCCGGTGTAGCTGGACCACGGATTATAGAGGGAGAATCACTCGGTGCTTGCTCACCTTGACATTCACTGTGCCCCCTCTAGGCCCCCCCAAATACAAAAACCTCTGGAGCCTCCGATTGAATGGCATCAGTGTACGCAGTGCTGCACGTGTGTTGGGAGAGGCCACAGCGAGAAAGCCGAACACATAAACAATATTGAAGGGGGTAACTGAGTTCAGTGAATACACCAAAATTCTTGAGGTATTTTTTAATGTTTCTTGAGGCGCTGGGAGGGGAAGGGAAGATTTTGCCTCGAGGTGTGGCAGCTCAGTTCCCAGTCCTTTCTCTCTTGTTGATCCGGCCTCCCAAATCGTCACTTCTTTCCCGTCTCCCACTGCTCCATCGCCCCATCCTCGGGGACATTTATATACAAGTAAGAAAAGAAGAGATGGACTGACAAAGAAAATGCATTTGATGCGGAGGAGAATCTTTTGATTTACGAAAGTTGTTTAAAGCTGCACGTTGGTAATGTAAACCTCTCCCCTGTGCAGGAGGAGGCCACAAAAATAATTACACCTCTGAGCAGTGTGTTTAGGGACATGTAATGCCCTCACACAACTAAAGGGTCTTCCAGAGAAGGGGAGGAGAGGCTGGAACAGAGAACAGAGCACATTATGTAGCTACAGCAAGTATGAAAAATAAGGATACAAAAATGTTTTTCCCCTGCATACCTGGGAACGTTTGATATCCAGGTCTCCTGAGATTGTTTTGAATTAGCACACAGGCTTTCAATCACACACATACATGCTGTCTTTTTCTCTCACACACAGACTCTCATTAACATGCTTACAAACATGCTCTTTCTCTTTCTCTCATTTACACACAGGCTCACATGCTCCCTCACCTAAACCAGCTCTCAATCACACACAGACACACATGGTCTCTCTTTCTCTCACTTTCACAAAGGCTCTCAATCAAATACTCAGATGCTGCCTCACCTAAACCAGCTTTCAGTCAGACACAGACACACATGCTCTCTCTCTTACTTATACACACAGGCTCTTAATCATACATGCACATGATCTCTCTCACACACAAAGGATCTCAATCCTATACATATACTTTTTCACACAAACAGATTTTCAATCACAAACTTACACATACACGGGTAGATTTTAAAAAATTGCTCGTTCGCGTACTTTTGTTTGCGCACCAGGCGCAAACAAAAGTACGCTGGATTTTATAAGATACGCGCGTAGCCGCGCGTATCTTATAAAATCCAGGATCAGCGCGCGCAAGGCTGCCGATTTTGGGCAGCCTGCGTGCGCCGAGCCGCACAGCCTGCCTCCGTTCCCTCCCTAACCCACCCCCCCGGCCCTATCTAAAACCCCCCCTACCTTTATCCATGGATTTACGCCTGCCGGAGGCCGCGCCCCCGGAACGCCCCTGGGCCCGCGCCACGCCCTCGGACCTGCCCCCAAAAGCCGCGCCACGCCCCCCAAACGCGGTGTCACTCGGCGACGCCCCCGACACGCCCCCGACATGCCCCTTTTCAGAAACCCCGAGACTTACGCGAGTCCCGGGGCTCTGCGCGTGCCGGCGGCCTATGTAAAATAGGCGCGCCGGCGCGGGATGGCCCTGCTCGCGTAAATCCGGCCGGATTTACGCAAGCAGGGGGTTTAAAATCCGCCCCACAGGTTCCCAATCATAAACTTACATTCATGCTCTCTCTCTCTCACAGGCAGGCTCTCAATCACAGACATACTCTCACATATACAGGCTCTCAATCACACACATACGTACTATCTCACTTACATACATACACACACAGGATCCCAAACACACATGCTTGCTTGCTCATTCACTCGCTCTCCCTCCCTCCCTGGAACTAGCAGCAGCCTCCTCCCAACCCTAACCTCCTTCGTTTTCAGCCCTGGCGGAGCAAGGAGTCCCATTGGCCGCGGGGGTTGACCTTCTTCATTTTTCTGCATGCCACGCTGCTCATTCCTCAGGCCGCGCCTCTCTTCTGTTCTTCGTGCCGATGCTGACCACATTAGCATGGTCTCTTCTTCCCGTGCACGCACTCGCTACTCACCCCTTCCTCTTCCGGGACGCGGGGGGGACGGGGGACGGGAAGAAGAGAGCACGCCGGTGCCGCTGACTCCACCTGTTCTGCTGCGTTCTGCCCGGGCTGACAGCATTTTAAGCCCGGGCAGAGGAGGACCGGGGAGCAGCTGGGGAACCGGGAAGTGTGGTGACATATCTGAGTGTTCTTGGCGATACACTGGTGTGTCGTGACACACCGGTTGAGAACACTGCTCTAGAGCAAACATACTCACTATTCAATACCAACCATAAATAATCTATGCAACACCAAGCATACACTTATCTAAAAACAATTTCAAGATTGACAGGAGTCGAGTCTCTGCATATTACCCCCTTCTTCTCTCCGTGCAGACCGCGTCCGTGTAGCTGCACAGAGAGAAGAAGGGGGGTAATATGAAGAGACTCGACTCCTGTGTTCATAACTTGATAAATGGATGCAAAGAAACTGCATGAAATGTATGAGGGTAAACGGTGGAACATCAATGTGGGGCGACTTTGAATTTCCAAATTTGACAAGGAGAGTACCAAGAGGGTTTGGCGATTATTCCTTAGAGATCTGAGGCTGTGGCTAAAGCGGTGATTAGAAGCAAGTGCTTTCAGTAAAGACGCACAATTACGAGAACGGATACAGAACTTGGTCATATACAACAAGAAACTGGAACCTTAAAGACGATTTCTGGACTTTCTACTACAGAGGCTGCGCTTCGTATAGTAAATCTGATTAGGATTAAATCCATGGTTTGATCATTATATATTCCTCTGATGAAGCCGCCAAGGCGAAACAAGTGTCTGGTTGGGATCAATGAGGTTCAAAGAAAGGATTGGGATTATTAAAAAGGGATTGTAGTACAAGGTTTATTGAATTAGATTATATGCAGGTTCTATGGTACAAGTAACAATGTTTTCAGTGATGCAAAATGAACACGATATAATATACATTGTCAATCTTGAAATTGTTTTTAGATAAGTGTATGCTTGGTGTTGCATAGATTATTTATGGTTGGTATTGAATAGTGAGTATGTATGTGAATGGGTATGTTTGAGAGTGAATGAAGGTTGATTCAAGCATTATATAGAAGTTAATGATGCATTTTGGTGAGATACAAATACACATGTCTATTGTTTATTTTATGTAAACCCTTATGTAAGAGAACTGTTCACGTTTTGATATTTTTCTATGAACTTAATAAAAAGATTAATTTGTTTATAATAATAGTGCTTGTATTTCACTCCAAAGGGAGTGTTTTTGATTCATGATATATATATATATAAATTCCCTCTCTACTCTGTATAAAATCCTGACAAATCTGAATTTCCCTGCAACTAAGTCAACCTGATACTTAATGTATGCATATCCTATTCTAAATACTGTTCTTCTAGCTATAAATGAGACAAAAGGTCAGAGAATTCTTGGAATTCACACTTTTTTCCCTCACTACAAAATAAAAAATCACTGCTTTCTCGGCACTGCTAGATAATTACCATTTTACAGACTATGGTTAGGAAGAAAACTCCTATCTGTCTGCAACTGCCCCCTCCATTGTGGTAGCAGCTATGTGGCTGGGGGAGGACCCTCACCTCATTGCTATATCCTTATGTCCTTTCCTCACTCTGCATGTCTGAAAGTTCACAAAAGACAACCTTTCTTTTATACCTAATTTTAAAAAAGTTCATTAGCAATCGATCCCTTGCTCCTCATTGGCTCTGGTCTGGGATTACACTCCAAGTTCTGATTCCACGAATTGCCATAGGTCCATTCAACTCAAAATTTTCCTTCTGCCAAAATATGCAGTTAACCTAAGCAATTCTATCCAGGTCCACTTGGTGTCACTGCAGTCCAAGGGATACCACCACTGGCTTCCAGGCTATGTCACCTCCCCCCCCATGTAGTGAAACCAGAGGGTAATTTAACATTTATATAGGTGGGAAGGACTTCTGTGGACTTCAAAGGAAAGCATTTGTATGGCTGCTTTCCGTCGGACCACCAAGGTACTGCTAAGTAATTCACATGTCACCATTTGTAGTCAGAGCAAGAACAATGTCTTAGCTTCTGGCTTGCAGTAATAAATTCCCTTGCAGCAGGTCACCACCGCGGATAGGCAGGTCTTCCCTATCACTGGGCGTTCCAAACACAGGTTTTCCCATTCCCTTAATCCAGGAAAGGCCCAAGTGTCCAGTAAGGCTTTTACCAAGAAAAGGTCAGAATCTCGCAAACAACCTGGAGGGGTATCCAAACCAGCTAGTGAATAGACTGGCAGGACCACCCTCCCAACCCTGGTCAGGATTCCTAGGCTGCATTAGTCTGTTCCCTCTGACTAGGCCTGAAACTACAACAAAAGGTAAATGCCTAACGCCTCCTAACTTTCCAAAAATCATACACAGCTGCCTCCAGACTATCAGGAGAGAGCTGTTATAAAGTCTTCTTTCTCTCTCTTTTAATCTCCTCAGGAACACAGTAACACAGTGTTATTGGTTCCTGTAACTGGTCCCCTCTGGTGTAGGCTGAATCTATACCATCAATCCCCTGGAGTCTGGTAGAGCTGGTTATCAGCACTTCTGCCTTTTCCAAAATTCTCCTACTTCCTCCTAAAGTCCCCTCCTGCAGACCCTTTTTCTTCAGGGAGCAGATCCGTGCTCCGCTGATGTCACTCAAGTAGTGTCACTTTTAAAACCTTCTTAGCTTCCCTGGCGCTGCCAATCTCAGCCTTCCCAATGACAGGGCAGAGATGTCAGCTGCTTCTATTTAATGTCATAAGTAGCTGTGCTGTCCCAAATAAGGTTCCTAGGGGCTGGACACCTCACTTTTTAGTGTCCCTTCGCTGGGCAACTCCAAAGACCACGAGGCTAGCCCTCCTGCTTTTAGGTCTTGCTTCAAGAGGTATTCAGTGCTGCAGGCAAAATCCCAGCATGGATACCTGCCTAAACTGGAGTCCTGGCTCAGGAGCTTTTCTGGCCTCATTAAAGCTTTTCAAAACCCTTTGCTTAGGTGATGAGGACTAGTACCGGCTACCCCAACACTCGATATTTCCCAGGTCTTCCATTTAGCCTCCAGTACAGTCTCCCATACATACACCTGAGGCTATCCCAGGAATCCTTGCTGCTGCCCCTGGTCTCCTCTGTGCTCTGATGCACCTCTGGTACTCTCAAGTTTGCTGAGGGTCCTGTCATTGCAGGGGAGGGCTTGCTGTGCTCTCTGCCGCTTGCGTCTTTTGCTTCCCCCCACCCCTTACTTTAATTTAATTTATTTTGCCTTTGTTTTCTTTTTATTTCTTTTATTTTACTTCCATTTTAAATTTTCTTTTCTCCATGGTGTCTATGACCTGGTCCCTTTAAGAGCGTGCTGGGTGATGACATCATCGCTGGGCCAACAGGCCCGACCGAGGCCTTCTCCATTGCGGCGGAAGTTTGCCAAAGGCTCCCCACCACTTCTCCTGCTACTTCCTTGTTAGCAGTGTAGAAAGGCACAGCAGGGCCTTTCTACACTGCCGCGGCTATTAGGTGCTGCAGCAACAGCGCTCATCTGGGGCTGCTCTCTCTCTCTCTCTTGCTGGCTCCACCCCCCCTTTTAGAGGGATCGCGAGAGATAGGCAAAGCCGCCCCACAGCTGCTGGGACTCTGCTCTTCTGTGCCACAGGAGGTGGGGAAGGCCTCCTTGTGGTTGTTACTGCTGCCTCCATCAGTCTGCTGGGCTATTACAGCCCCTACCCTGCCAGCCTGTGCCAGCCAATTAAGGGGGTATTTCCAGGGGGCATGGTTTACCCCCAAGGGTAAACTTTATTGTTTTTAATTTTTTATACTTGTCCACACTAATGGGGCAAGAGGTAGCAGGGAGCTGCAGGACAGAAGTAGAGTGAGAGATTGTGGAAATGGTAGCAGGAGGAGGGAGGTGGGGAGAGGAAGGCAGCAGCTGAGGAGCAAAGGAAGTCAAGAGATTGCCAGATAGCAGAGAGAGCAGGGGTGGGAAGAGAGATCATTCAGTAGAGTCAAAACCTCCAAAGGCATGAAGACCATGATCTGGAGCAGGATTGCCCACAGGATTTCCAGGGAGAGGGAGCAGCGAGCAGGTGATCCTCCAGCCAGCCTTGAAAACAAAATCACAAAGATAGCCAAGTACTAGAGGAAGACTGGAGGTTATACACTTTGTACAATTACCCTGACAACTGTGGAGCAGTGCCTGAGACTCTAAACAGGGGCTAGATGTCTTCAAGAGAATGGCGCCAGATCTGGACAGAAGTGGCAAGTAAGCCTTGAGGCGGTATGAGGAGAGGATACAGGAGGGTTGATGGCAAGTAATAAAGTATTCACCTTTCAGATTAGAAAAGTTAATATCTTATGTTATACATAAAGTCCAGTTCATTCGTAAGCTGTTCTGCTTCCTTTTACAGGACCCAGCACCCAGCAGGACACAGAAGAGACAGTGGAGCAGAAGGCGCACCCACATCAAGAAGAAAGGGCCCAGCCACAGCTACAGCCAGAGGAAGAAAACAGTGAAGATAGGTACCTGGCAGATCTATCATTTGTGAAGCAGATACCAGATCTTACGTGGGAGGAGAGCATGCTAACATTGCAGCCACCGCCACATGTGCAGGAGGAGGATAGCCAGGCTGCAGAAGGAGCAGAGGGGACAGCTGCACTAGCACACCTTTACAAACAGAGTCACCACCCATAATGTTACCAGCTCAGCCAGAACCACAGGCAGCCCCACAGCTGCCAGTTGTCACCATGGCCAGCATACAAGAAATTCTACATCTGCAAGGCAGGACACTCCACCGGAACCTAAGAAGCATTTGCCGGGAAATGTAATTGATGTGTCAGGCCCAGCAGCAACAAACACATTTTCACAGGGATGCAACAATCTAATAGCCTCTGTGGACAATTTAAATCGAAGCCTGACCACTGCCATCAACAATTTGAACACCACCATCTTGCAAGCTGTTCAGGACTTCCAGCAGGCGGCCCCCAGTCCTCCATCAACATTATTCACACCTAGGAGCAGTCCCAGGCTATCTGGCCATGGCCTGGGCAGAGGGGCAGAAGAATCCCTTGACAAGAGGCCTAGAGGAGTAAAGAGGTGAAAAGCAGCACAGGAGAATTATGTGTTAAATCAACCTTGCAGTTGGGCCTGTCATGGCTGAAGATTCTCTCTGCTTTGGTGATGGGATATATGCCCAAAAGTGATCCATACAGCATAATAAAGATAGGTGGAGTGTGCTACCATCAGGACACAGATGAAGCTGGCAGTGCTGTTGAATGTGATTCTACTGTCTGAAAGGCTGTCAGGGTTACTGTTGAAGATGAGTATAGCTGTGTGTGAGGTGGACAATAGCTGCCTCTAGAAGTCTTCCTTTACAGTAAGTGGACCTCCATTGATGCAGTGATAATGGAAGTGATCTGCATCTAATTGGTTTCCAGTCTCCTGATTCCTGGCTCCTGCATGTGATCTTCAGGGTCCTGGCTCCTATACCATTTTCAGTCTTTGCTTTCAAGCTCCTACATCTGGTCTCTAGTCCTCAATTTCCTGGCTCCTGCATCTGGTTTCCAGTCTTCAGCTTCCTGGCTCCTGCATGTGGTCTACAGTTTACAGTCTCCTGGCTCTTGCATGTGGTCTTCTGGCTCCTGGCTCTTCCATGTAGTCTTCAGTCTCCTGGCTCCTACAATTGGTCTCCAGTCTTCAGTCTCCTGGCTCATGCTTGTGGTCTTCAAACTCCTGCATCGGCCTTTTTATTGGCTCTCACGTTTTATAACTGACTTCCTATAGATATTTTCCTATACAGCCAATAGCAGGTGGTTGCCTGCCCTGCATTTATGGATTGTATTGGGGTATTTCACTCTTGGCTGCTTGCTCTGCACCTCTGGACTGTTAATAGAAGGACTTAATTGTGCAAGGGTGGCTAACTCTGCTCCTCGAGAGCCAGAAACAGGCCTGGTTTTCAAGATATGTGCAATGAATATGCATGAGATCGATTTGCATGCACAGCCTCTATTGTTTGCAAAGCTATCTCATCCATATTCATTGTGGATATCTTGTAGTTTTCGAGGACTGGAGTTGGCCCCCTCTGTAATAGTGCTTTGCTATACAGATATATGGACAGGTTCCATTTTCTACTCATGGTGCTAATGCTCTCTTTGACTGGGTTGCCACTTCCACTTAATGTGCTCTGTTCTTTGTATTCACCTGTGTGCTTAAAGATAAGATGACATGCTTACAATCTAACCTTTGTTCAATGGGCCAATGGTGGTAAACTGTATCTGTGTTTTCACATCATTTAAAGCGTAAAACTAATCTTGGCTTTTGTTACTAATCCTTTTTCCATAAGGTGCTTTTACAAAGAATTAATGCTAACATCTTTGTTTTGATAACCTATTGGTTGCCAATGAAAAAAATGATTTTTTTTTATTCTAATCTCTGGTCTTGTATGGGATTTTTTTTAGTGGTAACGTATCAATGTTTATGTGTTTGTGGTTTGAATATCTTCCATTTTAAAGAGTCAATGCTTCTCACATCTGTATCAAGTCCATACCATAAGATTTGGGCCCTTTCACTATGCACTCTTCAACCTACACAGGGGATGTTATTCAGCCCTGTAGATTGAGGCCTCCCCTTGGCAAGAAGGTAACAGAGTATGCTCCTTGAAATGCTAGCGAAGGTAGCACACGCCTGCGCTACCTACATCGGGGCGGAGTCGGCCCCGGAAAAGGAGGAGTCGGGGCGTCACCAGGGCTGACTCTGTGATGACGGCCCGGACAGCGAAAAGGTAAGGGCCTTTTCGCTGCCTATTTCGCACCCAATAACTACACCTTCTATGGTGTAGTTATTGGGCGCGATGCTGGCAGCGCAGGACCGCCCCCCCCCCCCCGTTTCGGCCCCCCCGCCCCTCATTACAGCATTTTTCTAAAGTCTCGCAGGCCTGCGATTCTTTAGAAAATGAGGCCCATAGTCCCAGGATCTGCAATAATGCACACAAACTAATCTGCACAAAGTTACACCTGTATTATGGAAAACACTCAAACAGTAACAACCCTATCTTTGAAAAGGCAACACTACAAATATTAAGCCAGGCCCTAAACACTAATATACCTCCTATTAGGAAAACAGAATAAGACAAGATGCTATAGATCCCCACACAGAAATGATTGTAAAGCTATACTAATAAATGTTACAAAACAGCTGATGAACAGAATAACATCCAACAATTTAAAACTCATAAACATTAATAAAATTGTCCAAATATCAATAAAATATTTCAAAACAGCAGACATATCACATAATACCCAATAATTAAAATGGCAGTCAATCAAGAAAAATAAACTTAAAAAGCCACCTTTACTTACCCTCTCCAGCTACTCCTTTCCCTTGCAAGCCAATAGCACACACCAAAAACAGCAGTGGCTGCTGAAGCTCTGCCCTCACGGTCCTCTTCCTTTGGGCCCACAAACCAGTCACTCACACACACCAGAAACCTCCCTAACCAGTCTCTCTTCCTCACACACATACCAGTCACCTCCCTGACCAGTCTGTCTCTCTCATACACACAATGCGTCCATGCCGCATCGGGTGAAGAAGCAGCATGGGTGAGTGTCTGCTTGCGGGGAGACCCGCGGGCAGAGGGATTCATAACATTTACTCAGCTACCAATCCACAATAGGATATTGGCTCCCATCTCAAGACTCTTTACTTTCCTGATAAGCCTCCCATGAGGGACTTTGTCAAATGCCTTTTGAAAATCCAAATACACCATATGAACCAACTCACTTTTTTCCACATTTATTAACTCCTTCAAAAAATCTAACAAATCTGTAAGACAAGACTTCCCTTTGCTAAATCCATGTTGGCTTTGCCCCATTAATCTATAACATCCAGTAATGTTGTTCTTCAGAATAGCTTCTACCATTTTGCTCAGGATCAACCTCAAACTCACCAGTCTGTTGTTTCCCACCCCTGGAACCATTTTAGAAAATGGACATTACATTGGCCACCCTCCAATCCTCAGGTACCATAGCTGATTTGAATGAGAAGTTAGAGATTGCTAATATTAAGTCTACAATTTCATTTTTTAATTCTTTCAGAACTCTGAGGTGTAGATCATCCAGTCCCGGTGATTTGTTACTCTTAAGACTGTCAATTTGCATGATTACATCTTCCTAGTTCCCCATGATTTGCTTATGTCCAGCTCTGCAAACATCTTTGAGCCCCGGGGCTCCCTTGACTCCTTCTCCATCATCCCATAGATGAAACTATTATGCTGCCCACTGAACAACTAAGCTGCCCCTTATCTCATATGAACAGAAGAATCGATTAACCTGCCCGCGAGTAGCCTATCATCTCTAGTTAGCCTTTCACTGTACAGATGATCTAAGAAATTCTCCTCCTTAATACCTTGTCCCATTGTTATTTTCTTAGTCGCTTGTCTATATTCCTAAGTTAGCTTGACTATATTCCTAAGTTAGCATCCGGCTCGCCGGTTAAAGTTCTTCTTTTTATCTCTCTGTTAAACCCAGTTCCATGGATCCAAGTTAGTTCACCCTTGTTTAATGTAATGCATTCTTATGCGATGGTTATCGTTACTATGTAAACTGAAGTGATTTGTAACTTGTTACAAGAATATCGGTATATAAAAGTGCTAAATAAATAAATAAGTAAATAAATAAATAATCATCACCCTCAATCAGGCCGATACAGTACAGTGTGCGACGGTGGAGCACACTGTTAACCCGGGTTTGGACGCGCATTTTTGACACGCTAGCTTTACCCCTTATACAGTAAGGGGTAATAGTACGTCGAAAACGCACATCAACCCCCCTCCGAAACTAATAGCGCCTGCAACATGCAAATGCATGTTGATGGCCCTATTAGGTATTCCCGTACGATACAGAAAGGAAAATGTGTAGCGAAGCCGCATATTTTACTCTCAGAAATTAATGCCTGCCCAAAGGCTGGCGTTAATTTCTGCCAGCACCAGGAAAGTGTACAGAAAAGCAGAAAAAACTGCTTTTCTGTACACCCTCCAACTTAATACCATAGCGATATTAAGTCGGAGACCCCAAAATTTAAAAAAAATCAAAAATTTAAAAAAAAATGTTTAAATTGGCCGGCGGCCTGCGGGTTGGAAGACGGTCGCTCAATTTAGCCGGCGTCCATTTTCTGAACCCATGGCTGTCAGTGGGCTCGAGAACCGATGCCGGAAAAATTGAGCGTCGGTTCTCAAACCCGCTGACAGCCGCCTCTCCTGTCAAAAAGGCGGCACTAGGGACGTGCTAGTGTCCCTAGTGCCTCTCTTCCCCTTCCCCTCCCTAACCTGCCTCCCAGCCCTATCTAAACCCCCCTACCACCAGCCCTATCTAAACCTTCCCCTACCTTCCCCTTCCCCTACCTAACCTGCCCCCCAGCCCTATCTAACCCCCCCCCCCGACCTTTATTTAGTAAGTTGCGCCTGCCTCTGGGCAGGCGTAGGTTGCGCGCGCCAGCCAAGTGCCGGTGCGAGATCCCCCGACACAGCCACTGTGCCGGAGGCCTCGGTCCAACCCCCACCCCACCCCCGGACCGCCCCACCCTGCCCACTCCCCGCCCCTTTTTTCAAGCCCCGGGACATATGCTCGTCCCGGGGCTTGCGCGCATTGCCGGGCCTATGCAAAATAGGCTCGGCGCGCGCAGGAGTGGATATTCGGGGTTACATGCGTAATATATGCGCGTAACCCTTTTAAAATACACCCCATAGATTTCAGGGAGATCCAAGATGGTGCAGTGAAGGGAGGGCGGAATTAGAGGCTCTCTCTCTTCATGGTTTTTTTTCTTCCTCAGCGTAGATGCCGCATACGAAGAGGAAGGGACGGATTCGGATGGAATCCTTGGCGCCTACCTTATCCACCCCGACTCAGCCTACCAAAGAGGGCTTCTTCACCCCATCGAATATATCAACCCCCGGGAGGGGGGTCCGCCACGGAGCTCAGGGAGGAACACACCCCAGCTCTGCAGGACATACAAACATCTTTGAGCCCTGGGGCTCCCTTGACTCCTTCTCCACCATCCCACAACCTAGAGAGGGTTCTGGGCCAGGCTTCATGACAGCTATTGCCGGATGTGAAGCTGGCCGCCAAGGCAGGATCTGGAGCAGTCGGCGTGGGCTATAAAACTGAAGGCACTGCAGGCCCGTTGATTCAGCCTGCGTTGCGGCAGGCTAACTGGGAAGATCAAAAACAACTAAGCCAGAGTGCACCAGTTTCCTCCTGTGATGGGAGAGAAGAACCGGCAGATTATCCTGCTAGGACTTTAGAAGTCTGCTGGGAAGGTGCGGTAAGCACTGCTTTAAATTTGAAAACGTTTAAACCTCAGGCTATTACCTTAGAAACTGTGTGGAGTGCTTTGATATCCCTGGAAACATCTATTTCAACATTAACTTCTGTTATACCTGAATCAGAAAAAAGTATTCAACGTATGGAACCATTACTCAGCTCACCTGCTGCAAGAATTAATGATTTAGATTCATGAGTTTCCCAGCTACAAGATGTCCAGAGAGACTTGGTTCAAGGAGAATTAGTGGCTTCAAAGAAAATGGAGAATGTGGAAAATGCTATTAGATATTTAAACTTGAGAGTGTTAAACTTTCCCTATGTAAAATTAATATCTCCTAGAAATCAATTTAAAATGTATTTAATGGATGTATTGCATTTTCCATCTGATGCAATTCCACCTTTCTCTAATATATATTTTTCATCTATGGAAAAGAAAGAAAATCATGAAACCTTTGTCAACCAGTTTCAGAATCAGGGGGGCCCTGATCTCTCCGTTTTATTGGAAACATTGGGGGAAGATCTAGTGGATTTCCGTGGATAGCCTTTGACCTTACTATGTCACAGGGGCTAAAAGTATATTGGTCGGCCCCTGTCACATGGTAGGAGCAATGAATGGCCGGCGCCATCTTGTGCTCCTATCATGTGACAGGGGCCGACCAATGGCACCGGTAGCCCATGTGACATAGTAGGATCCCCAAGACTTGCCAAAAGTCCCTGGTGGTCCAGCGGGGGTCCAGGAGCGATCTCCTGCACTTGGGCAATCGGCTGCCAGTAATCAAAATGGTGCCGATAGCCTTTGCCCTCACTATGTCACAGGGGCCAACCAATGGCATCGGTAGCCCCTGTGACATAGTAAGGTCAAAGGCTATCGGCGCCATTTTGAATACCGGCAGCCGACGGCGTGAGTGCAGGAGATGGCTCCCGGACCCCCCGCTGGACCACCAGGGAGTTTTGGTAAGTCTTGGGGGGGTCAGGAGAGTGGGCGGTTGCAGTTAATTCAATTTTAGCCGGGAAACAAATAAGAATGAACGCATGAAGGGAGGAGAAATAGCCTAGTGGTTAGAGCAGTGGACTATGATCCAGGAGACCAGGGTTCAAGTCCTGCTGTCACTCCTTGTGACCTTGGGCAAGTCACTTTACCCTCCATTGCCTCAGGTACAAAAACTTAGATTGTAAGCCCTCTGGGGATAGAGAAATACCTACAGTACCTGAACGTAAACCAGTGTGATATCTCAATTGAAATCAAATGTCAGTATATAAAAATAATAAATAAATAAATGGACATATCGGGGGGCCCCCCTTGCCGAATGCAACGTATCTGCCCTCCCCTGACGAATACGAATACCTATTTAATCCTTCTGCACATCCCCAGGATTAAATAGGACTGGGGTCTGGGAGTGGTGCAGGCAGGCAAGAGAGGCTTGGCCAACCAGGATAGTGAACTCATGGAGGTTCCCTGGTGGTGTGGAGGCTGTAGGACTAGCTGAGGCAAGAAACCAAGGATGTGTAGAAGAGTACAGTTCGGAGCCAGGCTTACCGGAATCTTCTGTTGGAGGGAAGGCTGCACAGCAGCTAGAAATGCAACAGTATCCCTCCCACTTTCCTTGGGAGTTCAAGCTGCAAGGGGGAGGCAAGCCTTAGTGGATACCACTTGCTCGGTGAACTGGTTGACTAATAGCCCTGAATGGACTGGCAGACTGGAAACAGACACTCTCTTCTGGGCAGACTGGCTGAAAGCAAGTGTCCCCTGCTGGATATGGCCCCTCCCAGAGCAGCATGGTTGGACTGGATCCCTCTGGGGCAGCAGGCTAAATGGGATCTCTCTCGGGGTAGTAGGATTGGATGGGACCACTCCTGGATCAATAGGGCTGGACTGGACCTCTTCTGGGGCAGCAGGGCTGGACTGGCTGCAGGTAAATGAGAGCTAGCTGAAGAGGCAATTACAGCTGGATAAGAGCTCTTAGTTGAATTGGCAGTATTAGAGCTGAAGCTCTTCTGGCCCTGGGTCTCCTATTTTGGCATGTGTTGGAAAAACACACACTATTCTTGTTATGGTTATGAGGTGTTGGAGTGGATTCTTGGGTACTGCGGTGATGGCCCTGGGTCTCCTATTTTGGCATGTGTAACTTTTTTTTGGAAAAACACACACTATTCTTGTTATGGTTATGAGGTGTTGGAGTGGATTCTTGGGTACTGCGATGATGGCCACTCCCACAAGGAGAAGCTCCGTGAGGAACCACAGTACTAGGCTAGACTCTATACACGCAGACACAGAGAAGTTGTATTTATTGTACAGCTTGATGGTACTGCCTGGTGAGCGGGCAGCAGTGAAGGTAACCCAGCAGAAGTAGTCCAGGGGTCCTCAGCAGAGGAGACCAGTCTCACACTCGAGTAGGTGATAGGCAGTGCAGCGTAGCAGGGACAGGTCCCGGATGTAGACATAGAGTGCTGAAGCTGAAGGTGAGACAGACTGAAAGGATTAGTACTCACTGAAGTAGAAAGCTGAATTGTTGAAGGTCCTGGCAGGCAGAAGTTGTTCAGTGGCAGGCACCAGATTAGGGAGAGCAGGCCCTCGAGGAGCGAGTACCCAATATCCCAAGGTAGGTACCTAAAATAGAGCAGAAGAGACCCCGAGGAGTGGGTACCCAGGTTAGTGAAGAAATACCCCGAAGGGCAGAGAAAATTTCCTGCGGCAGCTGGGAAGCGGCAGAGCAACTTAGACCAGAGGCAATCCAATCCTTGCTAACTTTGAAAGGCGTTGAACTTGGGCATCCATTAGTGGGGGTGTCATAATGGCCCTTTATGGACGCACAACTCCAGGACATCTTTGAAAGGCGTCAGACTTGGGCGTCCATTGGCGTACCATCACAAGGGCACTTAACGGACACACAAGACCAGGACATCTATCAAAAGCATTACACCCAAGGCACACCAGCAATGGGAGTTGGTGAGAGGGCAAGGGGGCGCAGGACAGCAATGGCAGTTGGTGAAAGGGTGAGGGAATGCACGCCTGCGATGGGAGTTGGTGAGAGGGCGAGGGGGTGTACGCCTGCTATGGGAGGGCAAGGGGCGAGAGTAATCAGGCCAGTGATAGGAGTTGGTGAGAGACCGAGGGGGTGCAGGCTAGTGATAGGAGTTGTTGAAAGGGCAAGGGGGCGCATGCCAGCAATGGCAGTTGATGAGAGGATGAGGGAGCACACCCCTGTGTTAAGGATATAGGGATCACAGATACATTAATGCACAGGACAGACTCTATAAAAAAACAAATAATATTTTATTAATAAAATAGGGAAAAAAGGCAAGAAATAAAAAAAATTTAATTTGGGATGCCAGGTCCATCACTCCTTCGGCCACCAATTGAAACTCCTGAAATAAAATAGAAAACAATTAGATGTTCACACAATAGTGGTTTGTTTGTTCCATACAGCATCAATGTCTGCCAGAAAATAAGAGGGGTTTTTGGTATCATTGGTAAGAATTTACACAAGAAATAATCAGCAATGACCCTTCAATGAACCTCTGAGCCCCGCACTGTGGTGCCACCTCTGTTGCTGGTTGTAGCAGTGGATCTATTGGCAAATCATCAGCTACCTCCTTTTCCAGCCTGAAGCGCAATGCAATGTTATATAGCATGCAACAGGCTATAACAATGCATGCAACCTTTTTGGCACTGTACTGCAGAGCACCACCAGACTGGTCCAAGCATCTGAATCAGCTTTTCAGCACACCAAATGTCCACTCTATGACAGACCTTGTGCTGGTATGTGCCTCATTATACCGTCTTTCGGCCGTAGTGCATGGGGCCAGGAGCGGAGTAAGCAAGCATGGCTTACAGTCATAGCCTCTGTCACCTTTAAAAGGAGTAACCAATATTGCATTAAAAACAATGTCACGACACCAGCAAACACATACACCACTCCAATTGCCTAATACATATACATAGCCAGATCATTTAAAACCCCACCACCATACCAATATAGTATGACCAAAAAAATTCAGAAATATACAGTACGTAATAACATACATCATGTTGGTAAGGCAATCTTGTACTGGGCCCCACATTCCTCCAACCCACCAGGCTGTCTGTAACCCTTCCCCATATCCACATTTCCGGCAAGCAGCCTTCGCTGTATTTCCCCTCAGGGAAATCAGTTCCAACCAATAAATGGGCAAGGATGAAGGAATCATGGCAGCTCCCAGGAAATCGTGATACTAAGTGCAGGATTCAAAGATGTGCATCGCACACAACCTGCACATTCATGGAATGAAAGTGCTTGTGGCTGGAGAATCAACTCTCCTGTTCTGACTTCGGGGTCAGTGCAATATGGTGCAGCCTATCGCACCCAACACATTGGGCATCCCAGATATTTTGTAGAACCCTCGCTGGATCTCCTGGATTTGCGCTGGGTCCTGTGGATATGAGATATACTACCTCATGTGTGTTATGGTTTGTGGGTTTCGTGAACCCTTGGCCCGATGTGAGAGTTGTTACTGCCTGTGGGGAGGAGCCCCACAGATCCACACCGTCAGAAGGCAAGGTCTGCTATAGGAATTTTGCCCTGAATTACATAAGAACATAAGCTGGGCCATACTGAGTCAGACCAAAGCTCCATCAAGCCCAGTATCCTGCTTCCAACAGTGGCCAATCCAGGTCACAAGTACCTGGCAAGTACTATATACAGAGAACTGTTCAGCAATCAAAAGAGGGTTGAAGTCAATGGCACCTCAGGTCTTCTTTCAACCTAACTAGCTATGCGTAGCTATGGCAAGACTCTCAGTGGCTTACCGAGGGTCTCTGGTATCCCGTTCCCCTCCCCCCACCCATCCTTCTTGTACTAATGCCTAAGGTCACAGAAAATCGGTGGCATCTCTAGACAGAAGAATTTGGTGGTGGTGGTGGGGGGAGGGGGGGGGGTGGCAAAATGACATTTCCTCATCACTCCCACCTCCACAGTATGACCCCCTGATTTAAAATTGGCTATAAAAAAAAATCTTAATAAGAAAGTCCAAAGGGTCTTCTGTGTAATTTTAAAAAGCTGGCTAGTTTCACCCTTCTAGTAAAACTACTATTAAAATTATTTGATAGTCCCATCCAGCTAATTCTATATGGCTATGAGAGTGAAGTCTGGAATGTATACAGGAAGGAAAAGAATGTCAATATAAATCCTGCACCTCCAGTTCTGGAGCACACGGTGCATCCACAGAAATTCCCCCAACAATGGAGCTTTCCCTTACAGCTCATCATACAAATTCTGGTGTCACCTCACACTAACAGCAGCACTTCCACTGCCAGACACATTGTGAACTAACACAAAACCCCACAAAAAAGACACTCAAACGCAAAAGTAGTAACACCAAGGACTTAAACAACAAGAACCCTACCTACTTGGATGCAGCTCCATCACTGCTCTCTACATTAATGGTGGGGGTGGAAGGGGAAGGGGAATAGAACAAAGAGTTAAGAGAAACAGATAAGTATGAGAGAAAAAATGTGTGAAGCTTGCTGGGCAGACTGGATGGGCCATTCGGTCTTCTTCTGCCGTCATTTCTATGTTTCTATGTTTCTATATGAAAAAGAAAAGTAAATAAAATATTACACTGGGTCCCAGAATACCAATACACCACCTACTGAGGAAACAAAACAAACCTGATTGCTATAGATCGCTACACAGACACTACACACTAGCAGAATCTCTCCCCTTAGTCACACGCACAGAGCAGAGACAGACCCTCACCAAATACAGAATAAAGGATCACAAATTAGAACCAGCAATATGCAGATAAAACTGAAATGGAAACCATAAGAAGCTAGACTCTGTGTGTAATAATGGAAAAACAGAACCACCATTCCTCATAAAACAAATAAAATCAAGAAACATAAAGCATCAATTATAATAGTAAAACTATACTAATAAAAGAATATTTTAAAACTACTGACAAATAGAATAACCTATATTAATTAAAATCATACACATTTTTTTAAATTTCCTAAGCATCCTAAGCATCCTAAGCATCAATAACATATTTCAAAAAAACAGACATATCACATAACACCCAATAATTAAAACTAATAAGGATATTTAAAAAAAAAAAAAAAAAGCCCCTGCTGTCCATTATCTGTGAAATTTTGATTTCCAGTCACCCTGAGATTGTCAATGGGGGGTGCACATACTTTAACCTCTCTCTGTCACACATACTTTCAATGTCCATTCTCTCTCTCACACATACAATGTCACATACACACTCATTTATTTATTTATTTATTTATTTTTATTTAAGTTCTTTTGATATACCAATACTCAAGACTAGTGTCTTATCGTACCGGTTTACATTGAAACAAGGGGTAACCAATTAACTAGGAAGATAAAGTTACAATGAACAAGGGTTTACAGAGTGGGAGAGTAGAGAGCAAAAGCATACGATTAACATAATAAATTATAACATAACTAAGTTTAACATTACAAAGTTTAACATTGCAAAGTTTAACATAACAAAGATTAACATAAGGAACTAATGTGGCAAGCTTAGACAATAGCTTAATCTTTAGGTCTATAAAACTGCAGGCACGAATGAGGGAGGAGGAGGGGGCGGATCTGTGAAAATGGAGTGCATAGCTGTGCTGTTAGTAGGGTGTCCATTAAGGGAAGGCTTGGGTGAGCAGCCACGTTTTTAGTTTCTTTCTGAATGAAAACGGGCATTGTTCCTGTCGGAGTTCCGGGGGAAGAAGATTCCAATGATACGGAACGGCCGTGGACAAGGTTCGTTTCTGGATGGAAGTGTGACTAGTGGGTTTGTTAGGGGGGGCTTGGAGCGTTCCTTTGTAAGCCGATCTGATCGGTCTTGTGGAAACGTGAAGTTCGAGTGGTATTTTGAGTTGTAGTGTAGATCAGTGATAGATGTTTTTGTGGATGATGGATAAGGTCTTGAACATTATTCTGTGGTTGATAGGTAGCCAATGTAGGTTTTTTAGGATTGGTGTGATGTGGTCTTTGCGCCGAGAGTTAGTAAGGATCCTTGCTGCGGCATTTTGAAGCATCTGTAGAGGTTTCGTTGAGGCGGCTGGAAGGCCAAGGAGGAGCGCGTTACAATAGTCTATCTTTGAAAACAGTATGGCTTGTAGTACTGGACGGTAGTCTTGAAAGTGAAGGAGAGGTTTTATTTGTTTCAGGATGTGAAGCTTATGGAAGCATTCCTTGGTGGTGGTGTTAATGAATTTTTTGAGGTTCATTCTGTTGTCAAGCATGGCTCCTAGATCTCTCACGTGGTTTACAAATGGTGAGAGATGGAGAGTAAGGGGGTTGTTGTCCTTAGGAGAGATGAATAGAAGTTCTGTTTTAGAGGCTTTAAGAACTAGATTGAGACTTGAGAGTAGACTATTGATGGAGCTGAGGCAGTTGTTCCAGAAGTGCAGGGAGCTGGAGGTGGGATCCGTGACAGGGATTAAAATCTGTACATTGTCAGCATATACAAAATGAGTTAGGTTGAGGCTCTCTAGATGCTGGCATAAAGGTAACAGATAAATATTAAACAGTGTGGGAGATAGCGAGGATCCTTGGGGTATGCCATGGTTGGAGTGGATGGGTTGGGATTCTTTATCATTTATTCTCACCTTGTATTTCCTATTATTGAGGAAAAATTTGAACCATTTGCGTGCCAAGCCTGTGATGCCGATTTCCATTAGGCGGTTGATGAGAATTGCGTGGTTTACGCTCTTATACACACCCACAACATCTTTCTCTCACAGACACACTCTCAGGCTCTAAGACCCTCCCTCTCCCCCAACACACAAGCTCTTACTCCCCAGATTTTCTCATACACACATGCTTCTCCGTCTCACTGGCTCCCTCACATACATACACACACACACACACACACACACACCCAGGCAAGCTCCAAGTCATTCTCTCACACACACACACAGACACCCAAGCAGACTTCCATTCATTCTCACACATCTCCCCCCCCTCCCCACTCCCCAGGCATGCACACACACACACACACACACACACATACACAGAGGCAGGCTTCCATTCTCACATAGACAGACCCCAGGAAGGCCCCCATTCATTCTCATACACACACACACAGACACACACACACCCAGGCAGAGTCCCATTCATACACATGCACCCACTGAAGGGAGGACCCCCCCCCCCCCTCTTTCTTTTGCCAGCAACCTCGGAGCCTCTCTCATTCCTCTGCTGCCACTGTCACTGCTGCAGCATGGCTATTGGGGAGGCACCGATTGCTGCTACTGGCACGGAAACCCTTTTTTTTTTTTTTTACCTTTGCTCTCTGATCTTAGGTTTCTAATTGGTTGGTCACAGGATATTTTTTCCATGTTCCCTTTCTTGGTCTTTTGCAAATTCCTTTTACAGGGTCTGTTTCTTCTCTTGCCACCTGTCTTCTTCCCTTCCTTTCTCAAACACACACTCAGGTTCTCATTCCCACATACTGTCTCTCTCTCTCACACACACACTCAGGCTCTCATTCTCTCATGCTGTCTCTCTCTCACACACACACACACACTTAGGCTCTCAGTCTCACACACTGTCTCTCTCACACCCACATACTCAGGCTCTCATTCTCACATTCTGTTTCTCTTTCTCACACATACACACACACACACATAAACTCTCACTCTCACATGCTGTCTCACACACACACAGCTCTCACTCTCACATGATATTTCTCGCACATACATACATACACACTGTTTCTTTCACATGCTATCTCACTCTCTCACCCCCCCTCCCATACATACAGGCTCTCTCACTCTCACATGCTGTTTCACACAAACACACAAGTTCTCACTCTCACATGCTGTCTCTCTGAATATACAGGCTCTCACTCCCACATAAAGTCTCTCAATTCACTCTCATACTCACACACACACAATCTCTCAACTCACTCCCATACTCTCACACACACACACACACACACAATCTCTCAATTCACTCTCATACACACACACACACACTCAGGACCTCAGCCTCCCTCTTGCCTCTGGGTCTCTTCTTTGTGGGTAGCCGCAGGATAGGCTCCGCAGCTGCCCTGATCTTCTCGGGCCACTGCGAGGTGGGATCTACAGCAGCCCTGCTACGAGCCTCCTCAGGCCATCACAAGGTGGGATCCATAGCGGCCCTGCCACAAAAGCTGCTCCTCTTCTGCTGTGGCCGATGCTCCTCCTCCTTCCTGTTCATGTGTCTCTGGCAACATTTTTCTTTCGGGGCCGTACAGGCAGGAAGGAGGAGCACCTGGAGGTTTGGCGGTGACTTTTTCTTTGGGCCATGGTGGGTTGAGCTCCACCACGGCCCCACCGATCTTCCTGCTGTGCGTGGCTACGTACGTGCACAGCTTAGAGAGAACAATGGCCAGCATACAGCATAGGAATAGCACGCTTCCCTGCTCAGCCACCGGTAGGATGAGGTCAGCCATCAGCACCCCACTATGGCTCTGTGCCCAGGGGCATTGACCCCCTCTGCCCTCCCCCCTCAGTACACCGCTAAAGACATGACCCTCAGAGATCACAAGTGACTTACTGTCTTAAGGAAAACTTTAGAACAGGTCAGGCTTTCCTTTCTGATGCATTGTGGTTCCTTTCATCCTCATTTCAAAATGGAAGGTAACAAATCCCATAATGCACTGGAATGGAAAACCCTATAATCTCCTCCCCCACCCCCCCCAGGAACTGTTTAAGGTTGCGAGAAATGACACTTTAACTGCTATTCCCTGAGAAAATAAGTGTGATGTCTCTTCAGATCTTCAGGAAAAAATCAACAAATCTTCATCTAGACTCTTAGATATATCCATGCAGCATTACAGATCCCTTGTAACCTCTCTCTGCATCTATTTCTAGCACAGAACCTAGTTGGCTATAGAAAGCATTTATTTTTCTATTTTTTGTGTGGAGTTTGCTGTTTTGGGAGGAGAATTTGAATTCCCAGAGGCTCCCTTTCAGCTTCTGAATGATGAGACTACTCAGAGCTGAATCTGTAAGGGTGAGGAAAACCCTTTATATCTGGAAATGCTGGCTGGACGTTTTGGAAGACAGCTCTACCGTTCATGGAGGACTCCAGGCCTAAAACATCAGAATTTGGAAGTCCACACAAAGCGACCATGAAAAATCCCAGCCCCTCCCAAAACTTACTGTAATACACTGATCATCTCCCAGAAACAGTCGGGGGTGGGGGGGGGGGGGAAGAGGGGAAAGGGTAGGTCAGTCAGCCACCATACTATTCAGTTGTTGTAGATGATGCTGCAATTGGAGTCTCAGTTTGCTCTGGAAAACAGCTGACATTTCATTTTCGAGGGGCCTTTATATCTGGGAACAAAGTTTCATTATTCAGAAGTTCTCCAAAAAGCATTATGTACCCATCAGCAATACTGATTTATCTTCTTAAGGAGGAGAACAGATAAAGTCACACCGGGAAGACACCTGCCAGAGAAAAAGGACACAAATGAATTTACGCACCTAAAAAAAATAGGGACTGCAAATGATTAGTGGTTGATTATTATTTGTGACCTATAAAACATTTCAAGTATATGCGAGGATGGAGGGGAAAAATGATAAGGTTAGAGGCATAAAAGAAGTACCTTTGACAATTGTTTGATGAGAACTGAAAATGCCAAAGCCTTGAAGATACTGAGAATTGAGTCAGATTGGAGAAAAAAGTTAAAAAAATCTAACAAAGTAGAGAAAAGGAGGGCTTGGGGAATGGGCATAGGCATTCAGAGCCTTTCATCCCAAGATCACCAGTTCACACCTGGATGAGAAGAGACAGAAAGTCAATAGCATCTGAAAGCTGTTTTGCAGAACGAGTGAGCAGTTTCAGTAAAGCTCCTAGAAAACCTTTGCTGATGGTCTTAACAGAGACATTGAGGTCTGAGCATGGAAACTGAACAACCCAGCCCTAGATAAGATCCTTCCATAGCAGAGTTGAGCACATTGGTAGGACATTATGAAGAAATGCCTGCTGCAGCTGCTGCTGCTGTTGCCTGTGCTGTTTCTGTTTGGAATAGAAATGGAGAACTTTGGATTCCAGAATTTTCATGAACTCTAAAAAGGATGCAAACATGGAATAGATTTTAGAGGCAGGATTTGAAGATGGAGGGATGGAGGAAGCTTCATGCATTCTGAATTGTACATTAAAAGTGGCAGGGTACTTTGCAGTTATGCAGGATATTTGAAACTTGACCTCTTTTTGTAAATTAGTACATCAGGCCCACATTTGTATTAGATAAATCATTATAGACCACTAGAGGACAGCAAAGCCCAATAAATGGTCATGTAGGCCTTCCCAGTTCCCAGAAAAGTCAGTGACTCAACTCATTGGTTTTTCAGCACTACTGAAAGGAACTCAACTCATGCACACTTTCCCCCCCCCTCACAATAATTCTGATTAACCCTTTCATTTTTTCTTGTGTTTCACTACATCAATGTAGTGCTGTACAGACTGTGAAAGGTAAGGAAGCTACCAGCAACGAGATGGCTCCTTAACCACTGACCTGCTGCTCTTGGATGCACCCAGGAGCACATTGTTAAATTATTTTATAAAAGAGCATCTCACTAACTGAAGCAGATCTGGAGAGAAAGCCCCTTGATAAATAAAAAAAAAAAAATTGGCAGAGCCATACTATTCCATCAAATTCATTAGCAAAGTCCATTGTTGGAAGGGAATAGGTTCCCATTTTCCAACTCACCCTAGGTCACCCGAACAAGCTGATTCAGTCCTTGCTTTGACTTATTGCATACATGGCGTGGGCAGTTTTCCTTTGAAAACTTGGTTCCAGGCCCACAGGTACAAAGCAAGGCTTATGGCTAATTTCATTATTTCCCTCCCTGGAGGCAATTTTCAGTAGCTTGGCTAAGTGCAAAGTACATAGGTATGTTTGTACTATTTTTTGTACTAATTTTTGAAGATATTACATGAGTAAAATACACAATTAAGCTGTGGAATTTGTTGTCAGAGATGTGGTCAAAGCTCATGGCTTAGCTGGGTTTAATAAAGGTTTGGACAAGTTTCTGGAGGACAGGGAAGGGGTGAAAGAAGAAAGGGAGAGGGGAGGGAAGGTGAGTGGGAGGGAAGTCAGTGGAAAAGGAAAGAGAGGAGAGTGGGAGCATGAGAGTGAGGGAAGGGAAAGTAAGAGGGAGGGAAAAGAAGGGAGAAGAGGGTGAGTGGTGGAGATAGAGTATGCAACATACACACACACACAAATACTCCTCTATCTGTCTGATGGGGAAGGGGAAGTGAGAGGAAGGGAAAAGAAGGGGGAAGAGGGTGAGTGGTGGAGATAGAGTATGCAACATACACACACACACACAAATACACACACATGAGTACACCTCTATCTACCTGATGGGGAAGGGGAAGTGAGAAGAAGGGAAAAGAAGGGGGAAGAGGGTGAGTGGTGGAGATAGAGTATGCAACATACACGCACGCACACACACACACACACACACACACACACAAATACACCTCTATCTACCTGATGGGGGAAGGGGAAGTAAGGGGAAGGGAAAAGAAGGGGGAAGAGGGTGAGTGGTGGAGATAGAGTATGCAACATACACACACACACACACAAATACTCCTCTATCTACCTGATGGGGAAGGGGAAAGGAAAAGAAGGGGGAAGAGGGTGAGTGGTGGAGATAGAGTATGCAACATACACACACACACACACACACACACACACAAATGCACCTCTATCTACCTGATGGGGAAGGGGAAAGGAAAAGAAGGGGGAAGAGGGTGAGTGGTGGAGATAGAGTATGCAACATACACACACACACACCACAAATACTCCTCTATCTATCTGATGGGGAAGTCAGGGGACAGGGTTTCTGGAGGTGTGGCACACTTGTTAACTTCCAAGAAATCTAGAATTATGATACTCTTGGGAAGTGTTGCAAATTAAAATACATACAGCCCGATACTGTAAAACCGTGGGAGAGCGGACGAACGCCCGCTCTCCCGGCGCACGCACCGGCCCTTGGCCGGTGCGAGCGATCCAGTATGCAAATTAGGTGACGCGGTGCAAACGAGGAAAAGGAGGCGCTAGGGACACTAGCGCGTCCCTAGCGCCTCCTTTTGGCCTGGAGCGGCGGCTGTCAGCGGGTTTGACAGCCGACGCTCAATTTTGCCGGCGTCGGTTCTCGAGCTCGCTGACAGCCACGGGCTTGGAAACCGGACGCCGGCAAAATTGAGCGTCCGGTTTTCGGCCCGACAGCCGCGGGCCGAATTCAAATTTTTTTATTTTTTTATTTTTTACTTTTTTTTACTTTTGGGGACCTCCGACTTAATATCGCTATGATATTAAGTCGGAGGGTGCACAGAAAAGCAGTTTTTACTGCTTTTCTGTGCACTTTCCTGGCGCCGGAAGAAATTAGCGCCGACCTTTGGGTCGGCGTTAATTTCTTAGAGTAAAATGTGCGGCTTGGCTGCACATTTTACTTACTGGATCCCGCGCGCATACCTAATAGGGCCATCAACATGCATTTGCATGTTGAGGGCGCTATTAGGTGCCGCGGGTGGGCCGCGTGTTTTCCTCCCCTTACTGAATAAGGGGTAAGGGAAAACACGCGTCCAGAGCAGGCTGACAGTGCGCTCCGACGGAGCACACTTTACTGTATCGACCTGTGTGTAAGGAAATCAGACCTTATAGGTAGAGTGAAAACTTTATATCAGGGGTAGGCAACCTTTTTTAACTAGTGTGCCAAGATATAAATCAGGGGTAAGAAGCGCTGGTACTCAAGAGCCACAAGTTGGGCTGCATCCTGATCCATCAGATTCCTTTCACACAACTCTTGAACATTAATTTTGACATTAATAAATATTTCAAAACATATGATGAACAGAACAACCAATAATTAAAAATTCATACACACATTTTTCAAATTTTTCAAAACACATCAAATAACACCCAAATAATTTAAACTTCTAAGGGTAAAAAAAACAACTGTTCTCAATTCGTGGAAATTTGGTTTCCTGTCTCTCTGAGACTGTCATAAATTAGTTGGGGTGGGGGAAGGGGGAACAAAAACATTATCCTCTCTCTCACATATACACACTCTCCAACACATACTCTCTTTGTCTCTCTCTCCCACATGTGGTCACATATACACTCATTCACTCTCACCCACAATCACAAACATAACCCCCTCTCTCTCTCACATGCAATCACACATACATGCTCTCTTCCACATGTAATCACCCGTGTTCTCTCCCACATGCAATCAACACATACTGTCTTCCACATAAAATCACTTGCACGCTCTCTCTCCCACATACAATCACATTACACTCTCTCTCTCCCACATGCAATCACACACATGCTCTCTCTCCCCCATGCAATCACACACATGCTTTCTCTCTCTCTCCCCCATGCAATCACACACATGGCCTCCAACATGCAATCACATACAGGCTCTCTCTGCCACATGCAATCACACACATGCTTTCAGCAGTCACACACTCTCTCTGCCACATTCTATCACAAGCTCTCACTCGTTTTTATTGTTGCACAACTGCTAAGAAAATGTATAACGTTCACATTTTTTTCTGTTACACAACTGCTAAGAAAAATGTATATTTTTGTAAACCGTTATGATGGATCTACCGAATGACAGTATATAAAACTCAACAAATGAATAAATAAATGTATGATCTCTCTCTCTCCCACATGCAATCACACACAGGCTCTCTCTCCCACATTAAATCACACACACACTCACTCGCTCTCTCTGCCATGTGCACTCACACACACGTTCTCGCTCTCCCACATGAAATCACACTTTCTTTCTCTCCCACAATCACACACCCACACTCTCTCTCTGGCATGCAATCATGTTTACTCCCTCTCTCCCCCACATGCAATCACACACATGCTCCCTCTCTCCCACACATGCAATCACATGCACATGCTTTCTTCTGCATTAAATCACATACATGCACACTCTCTCCCACATGCAATCACATGTACGATCTCTCTGTCACATGCAAGAACATGCATACTCTCTCTTTTCCTCATGCAATCACACACAGGCTCTCTCTCCCACATTAAATCACACACACACTCACTCGTTCTGTCTGCCATGTGCACTCACACACATGTTCTCACTCTCCCACATGAAATCACACTTTCTTTCTCTCCCACAATCACACACCCACACTCTCTCTCTCTGGCATGCAATCATGTTTACTCCCTCTCTCCCCCACATGCAATCACACACATGCTCCCTCTCTCCCACACATGCAATCACATGCACATGCTTTCTTCTGCATTAAATCACATACATGCACACTTTCTCCCACATGCAATCACATGTACGATCTCTCCATCACATGCAAGAACATGCATACTCTCTCTTTTCCTCATGCAATCACACATGCACAAGCTCTTACTTCGCACATGCAATCTCAAAAAACACATATACATATGATCTCGTTCTCTCCCACAAGCAGTCACACACACACACACACACACCCCATCACGTTCACATCCAGGCAGACGCCTACCCATTTATAGTGGCTCACAACACACAAACAGGCTAGGTCCTCCTTCTTTCTTCAGCCGCCACAGGAGTCTTCAGTCACCAGTGGAATAATGTCCGCTAGCGACCAGCAGAACTGCTCTCTCCCGCCGTGGTAGCCTGCCGAATTGTGGGGCATGTGGTAGCAGGAATTGTTTTAACCAAACTTCATCTCCTGTTGCCACGGGGCCGGTCTCACGATAAGAGCTACGAGACTGGCTCCACGGCAGCAGAAAATAACGTTGTGTTAAACGTGAGTCCTGCTTCCAGCGTGGGGGGAGGCTGGTGCATCACCACTATGTAATGACGCATATGCGGCTCGGGGCTGCCTGTTTGAATTGATGGTGGCGGTTGGTGTCTCCATTTATTCACTCCAAAATGGTTTCACTGCCATAGGTTGCCAACGTTTGCCTTATATAGCGAACTCCTGTTTGGCACAAAAAAGTGCATTACATCAGAGAATGTACTATATCAGAGGTAATAAGTTCTCTTAATTTGAACTGCAAGCCTTACCATATTCCTTCCATTTCCACATCTCTCAGCCCCTCTTTCCTCTTTCCTTCCTAATCCTCATAGTTTCTCTTCCTAATCCTACACCTTCCTGCTCCTCCTTCCCTCCGCCACACCTTACCACTTTCCAGTTTCCACAGTCTCTTCCCCTGCTCCCCTCATTGAGATTGTGAAATGATGTTAGGAAAGTGGGGCTATCAGATCCTGGCCGGCTGGATACCAGTAACATGAAAGACACACTGCCTAGCTCTCTGTGATGGTATCTTTCTGGGGTGGGTATGTGGGCAAGAAGAAAGCTGAGCGCAGAATAACAGGAAACAGGAGACCAGTTCAGGGCAGGTAGGAAATTAAACAGAAAATGTGTTGAGCTGGTACAGGTTTGGCACTTGCAGAAAAACACCCTTCATGTGAACTTTTGATCCTTGGCATGGTTAAAGGCTAAAGCAGGTGCAGCTCCTCTAATTCCAGTACTAAAATACAAATACAACTCTGGGTCTTCCAATGCATGCCGGCCCTATCCTGCAGCACTTTCTGCTATTCCATGCTACGCTCACACACACAGCTCTGCCAATGCACTTCTAGCCTGCTCTAAAACATCTCTTGCTATTCCAGAATTGAGATCCCCACCCTACACTTGTACGCACAGCTCTACTAATGTACCTCAGTCTTGCCCTGTTATTCCAGTACTGAGACCCACATACAGCTCTGCCAAAGTACCTCAATCCCGACTTCTAGCATTAACTGCTGTTTGATTGCTGATCCTCTCCTGAGCAGAAGCCATTAATTATATCAGACAAAAGTAATCTAAAGTGACAGCATCACTGGAAGGCAGGAGCGGATTGGCCTATTGGGGGATCAGGCCGGACTAGCGGGTCACGTGGTCTTCCCCCAACTCCTGCTTTGCATTGATGCACTGTGTCCCCGCGCTGTCATGATGAGCGGCACCAGCATAGCTGCAGCTGTACAGTACTAGTTACTGCTTCCTAAAATTTATCCTGCATTCCTGCAAAGCTGGTGGCTGGCCCGGCTGGTACCAAGTAAGCCGGATCAGCCACTAATTTACCTTCATATGACACATAAAAACGTGTTAGTCTCATGCCATGATAAAACTTTAATAAAAGCTTTATCCGACTGCCAGCCAGTGAAATTGGTGCAATTCACCTCCTCTTTAAAAAAAAAAAAAAAAAGTGTCACTGCTGACTGTGCTGCAAACCCTGTGGTGGCGCAGCTTAGTGCAGGCCTGCCATCTTCCTGCCTTCTCCAGTCACCATCTCTGTCTTGATGAATCATGGAGTGGGCGATGACCAATAAAACTGGGAAGATGGAGGGCCAGTTAGAGCTGACCACACATTAGATCATTAGCCTCTCCAAGTTTCCATCAGGGGCATCGTGTCTCGAGTCTCCAGTCTCCAGCCAAGGTTGAGCAGAAGAGGCCCTGAAAGGCTGACATTGTTTCTCTCCAGCTGCCATCATCGAGCAGAAGAGGCCAGCGCTTTCCTGCAGCTGGCAGCAGGAAAATAAGGCCCTGCCGAAGAAGAGGGCGAAGTCCATAATAAGCCTGTGTTTGTGAGAGTGAGATACTACCTGTGTATGAGAGATTGAGTGTATGTGAGAGAGACTGCCTGTATGTGTGAAATAGAAGGTAAAGTCTGTGTGCTACCCTCCAATCTATGACAATCTCATTTTGACTGGAAATTTAGTTCCAAGGTATGGAGAGCAGCAGTGACATTTTTTTTTATCTTTATTCGTTTTATTTATAGGGAGTTATTTGTTGTGTCAGTTTTTTCATGTTTGGTAAATTTTTTAAATATTTTGTATGCATTTTAAATTATTGAACATTGTATTCATCAGCTGATTTGATATATATTATTCTTTTTATTGGTATGTTTGATGTTTTATATTTCTTGATTGTATCTGGTGTTTAACAAGGAATGGTAATGTTTTTTTTCTCCACTGTTGTACTGCATACAGAGTTCTGACTTGCTGCCATTTCCAAGTTCAGTTTTTGCCTGCACCTATTTTTGCTTTATGGTCTCTTTATTCTTTATTTGGTGTGGGATCGACTGTGTTCTGCATGTGTACTGAGGTAAAGTAGTCTGCTAGCATGTAGTTTTTGTGCAGGAATCTATAGCGGCCAGACTTGCTCTGTTTCCTGAATAGGAGATGTATTGATATTTTAGGGCCTGGTGTAATATTTGCAGTGTCGCCTTTTCATGGATAGGGTTGTTACTCTTTGAATCTGGCAGTTAGTGTATTCTGTTATGGCAGATTTGCTGTAGACTGAGTACATTTTTTGCAGGGTTTTGAATTACTACACAATATTACTGAAGTGTTGCCGTTCTGCAGACCTCACGGTGGCACAACTGTGGTGTAGGCCCACCATCTTTCTGCCTACTTCAGTCGCCATCTCTCTTTCTCAGCCTATTCTCGCTTACTCAGCGGTAACCTGCAGCAGTCTCTCTCAGCCAGTTCTCCCTCGTTCCGCAGAAACCACCAATGTGAGTGCAATTCGGTCACTTGATCATCAGTGTCTTATCAGTTCTCTCTTGCTCAGAAGTAACCCGCAGCAGTCACTCTCAGCCAGTTCTCGTCTGCACAACAGAAAGGACCAATGTGAATGAACTTTCATCACTTGATCAGCAGTATTTCAGCCAGTTCTGTCTCGTTCAACAGGTAATCAGCAGCAGTCTCTGTAAGTTCTCTTGCTCAACCAGTTCTAAATGTCTTCCTAGAGTGAGGTCTGCAGCTTCTTCTGACTCTGGGATTAAGCCAGGCAGGAGCCAGTTCAAACTGTTGGTGGCTGTAATGCTGCCACCTATTCTTCCACTGAACATAGAAAATGTTCTCACTAGTAGTAGATTTCTTGTTGAATGAAAGTGCCTACTGAAAACATTTTATAAATTATGCTATTAAGTATTTAAAATGTGCACTATTCCTCATTACAATGTTTGTACTTTATATGTTTATTTTTACAGTATATGTCTATTTTTAATCTATAATTTGGTTATATTTAAGTGGGTGAGAAATTTGTTAAATATAGTATATATATATATTTTTTTTTTCTTTTTGTGTAATTGGATTATTCATGGGCTGGTATGGATAAAAATCCCCTGGGCTGATATTTTCCCACAATCTGCCCCTGCTGGAAGGGCAGACTCTGGTAGTGACATGGTATAAGGCACCATCTGCATTAAGCCACTGAGACTTCCAGGAACCGCACGTACTAATAGCAGGCAGTGATGCACCTCCCCTGCCCTGCTGAAGGGACATTTATTATCATAGCCCTGAGTGTATTCTGAAGGCACACAGAATGACAGAAGTACCGCAAGTGGTAAGTGAACATTGCAGCTTGCAATGGAATTTCTGAAAGATTCAGTATGAGTAGGTTTTATCTATAGATCTCTAGTTTATGGCAGTTGGCATCCTGTTTTTTTTTTTTTATTTCTACATCTGCTGTAAAATTAATTGACGTTTCTTCACACATATCACTGCTGTGGAATGGCTGAGCTGCTGCCTAATGCCTGATTGGAGCAGACACAATATAAGTATTCTGCACACAATTGGGTGACACCAGTTAGAATGCAAATCCTAACAGTCCATTATAAAATAAAACCCTGAAATACACCAGAAGTCTCGGTGCCCCCCCTGCCATTAATTAAATGTTATGTTCATCTTAGCAAAAGCGTTACAGTATTCAGTCTGCAACCTTATGACTCATGCCTGGCTTCTCTGAGAGTCTGCGGGCATTTCGCAATTTCAGAACGTCCAAGAAATCTTGAAAAGAAAGATCAGAGAACAAAAATCTGGAGGTTTTAGAGAGGTACAATTTGGTATTTCCTAAAGACTGGGAAATGAGAAAAACTTGTTAAAGCCCCTTTCTCGGTACTGAAGTCTTTTGCGTTGTTGGCTTTCATAAAGAATATTGAAATCGTAAAATGCTGCTGTCACCAGAGGGTTTTTCACCTCATTTCAATACAATCCCTGGGAGACATGGTGATGCCTGATTATATGGTAATATTTCTTTTACAATTTTTATTAAAATGTATTTATTTCCTGCTTTTTAATACTTCAAAATGGATTACATTCAGGTATTGTTCTATCCCCCAGTGGTTTATAATCTGAGATTAACCAAGGTCAGAAGCAGCAGTGAGATTTAAATGCTGGTTTCCCTAAGGTCATCACCCATTGACCTAACCACTAGGCTACTTATCCACTCCATTTAAATATTATTAACTATGGTGTTCTTCAAGGTTCAGTTTTATGCCCACTTTTAGTATTTCTTTAAATCCTTTGGGGAATTTGTTCCACAACTTGGCATTAAGTATTTTATTTACACTGATGACATGCTATTACATCTACCATTAGCCCGCAATAAACAAGACTCATTAACTAAATTGAATTGCTGCCTTAAAATAGACAAAATTATACAAATTACAATGAAACCCATCCAAAACAGAAGTCTTATGGTCAGAAAATCCTTTAACTTCTCTCCCAATGTTGGGTGGGATAACCCTTCCTTTAAAACCTCACGTGTGCAGTCTTGGAGTATTGATTGACTCACCATTAACTATGGAGCTACAAATTTGTCTAAATGCACCTTCCTATGACTTTGGAACATTCATAAATTATACCTATTTCCAGGGCCGGTGCAAGGGTATTAGGCAAATAGGCACCCTAGGTGAACTTTCTGCCTTGTGCCCGTCCCCCTCCCTCCCCGACTTCATTCATTCAGACAGGCTCCCTCTCTTACACACACTTAGGTTCCTTGTCTCATTCACACGCACACCCTTACACAGGTTCCCTCCCTCTCTCTTACTAACACCATTGCTCTCTCATACCCCTGCAATCCCTCTCACACACACACACAGAAGCGCTGCTCGTGACTCACCGAGTCTCTACTCCTCTAGGTCGTGAGTGGTATGGGCTCCACTCACGGCTCCATATGGCTGCTCTTTGCCGCCCCCTAATGGCAGGTACCCTAGGCAACTGCCTAGTTTGCCTATTGGGACGTGCCAGCCCTGTCCATTTCTATCACAGAATGATTTAGTCACATGATTCAAGCATTTGTAATGTCATGCTTAAACTAGGTTTGCCCCTAAAAAGGACCCAGAAATTTATGTAGGTTTACCCCTAAAAAGGACCCAGAAATTTCAACTGATTCAAATTTTAGTTGCTCGCATATTGACTGGCTGCAATTTGAGGGATCATAGTTCAAAACTCAAAAAACCTTAATTGGTTGCCTATATGCTACAGAGCCCAATTCAAGATGCTAGTGATTGCATACAAAGCTTTGAACAATCTGATCCCTTCCTACCTCTATATCTGTTTTTTGAGTTATTATAGTCTCCCTCAATTACTTAAATCTGCTCAGGACAAGAAAGCTGACTTGTGAACAATCTTGTGCAATGTAGGAAATTAGTAAAACTTGTTTTTTAAATATAGCTTTTAACTATATTTGACTAATTTAGTTCCCTTGTAGAAGACTGCTTAATACTGTAGATTCTTGTTTTTGTAGTGTATCTTATCTTGGAAGCTGCAGTTATGAAGTTGGTTATGATGTTGAATATTTGTTTTAGTTATTTTTATTTCTATTGCTTTTTTTATATAGACTTTTAGAATTTTATTATACTTTTTACCTTTATAGTTCTTTTCCTGCTGTGTATTATTGTTCTTGAATTTTGATTTCATGTTTTAATAATGCATGTTGTAATCTGCTGTTGATCATTTATGGAAAGGCAGATAAATTTAAATCTAAACTAATTCAATAAATAAAATTTGAAGTCACAGAGCACAGTGCTGGAGAAGGTATATATGAATGCAGGCACAAGAAACGAGAGCACCAGAAACCCTCACTGTTTGGCCCCAATAACAGATTTAAAAACTTGAAATCTAGAAAAGGGAGGACTATACTTGAAAGCTAAGAAAGGAAATGTGTTGTAAAGCTAAGAAACTTATGCTTCTAACAAGAGTAAGAATGAATGACTCTATGTGGCATGAAACAAATCCACTGCAGTTCATCTGTGAAACCAAAGAAATCAAATTCCCAATAATAATACTATGAGGTATAGCAGCAGCTCTACCTGAAATGAAGTCAAGCATAATTTAGGAGACTACTGTTGACTGGGTGAATGTCACATCAGGACATGCTAGAAAGGTAAAGTTCCCAGACAAAGTAAGTGACTACTTCATGGAGCAATTGGAAACTATCGGTATTTTAGACCTATGGTAGTCCTTAGTGAAACACAGGATTTGGTGTGAGAGGTAACAGTGTCGGAGCCACTTGGCAATAGTGATCACAACATGATCAAATCTGAGTTAATAACTGAAGACAGGATACTAAAGAAATCTACAGTGACAGTATTTAACGTTCAAAAAGTGACCATGATAAAATGAGGAAAATGGCTAGAAAAAACGAAACAGCAATTGCAAAGGTTAAGAGTTTACATCAGGCATGGACCTTATTTTAAAATATCATCTTGGAAACCCAAGCCAGATGTATTCCACGCATTAGAAAAAGCAGAAGGAAGGCTAAATGACTACTGGCATGGTTAAAACATGAGGTGAGAGAGGCTATAATAGCTAAATGAACATCTTTAAATAAATGGAAAGGGGCTTTGAATGAAGAAAACAGGAAACAGCATAAGCACTGACAAGTTAGATGCAAAGCATTGATAAGGAAGGCAAAAAGAGAATTTGAAAAGAAGCTTGACCTGGAAGAAAAACTCAAAATAAAAATATTTTCAGTTACATTTGAAGTAAACAGCCTGTGAGTGAGTCAACTGGACCATTAGATGATAATGGGGTAAAATGGTCACTTAGGGATGATAGCAGAGAGACTAAATGAATTCTTTGGTGTTCACTGGGGAAGATTTAAGGCAGATACCCATGTCAGAAGTAATATTTAAAGGTAATAATTCAGAGGAACTGAAACAAATCTCAGTGAACCTGGAAAATGTACTAGGGCAAACTGAAAAACTAAAGAGTAGCAAATCACTTGGACTAGATGGTATACATCCCAGAGTGCTAAAAGAACTGAAAAATGAAATTGCGGAACTGCTTTTGGTACTTTGTAAACTATCATTAAAATCATCTATGGTACCTGAAGATTTGAGGGTTGCTGATGTAATGCCAAGTTTTAAAAAGGGATCCAGGGGTGATCCAGCAGACCAGTGAGTCTGACATCTGTGCCAGGCAAAATGGTAGAAACTATCATTAAGAACAAAATTACTGAACATTTATTTATTTATTTATTTTTAGATTTTTATATACCGGTGTTCCTGTATGGAATACAGATCACATCGGTTTACATTGAAACAGAAACATACATTTTTGCCAAGAGGCATTACAGAGAACAAGGATAAGGAACTTGGAAAAGGGTAAATAGATTCAAAATTAACATTGTAATATAAGCATATAGGCTCAAACGACTCATTTAGCAGAATAAACAAAAACAAAACAAAACAAAAACAAAAAAGCACATCAGAATAGTTACATGAGACCTGCAGCAAGACTCTTACTAGCTGAGGTGGAAGTGTTTATGGTTCTGTAAAAACATATAGGCATATTTTATTGGGACAAAGCTAAAATGGATTTAGACATGAAAAGTCTTGCCTCATCGATCAGCTACAAATTTTTGAGGGTGTAAACAAACACATGGATAAAGGTGAGCTAGCTGATATAGTGTATCTGGATTTCCAGAAAACATTTTACAAAGCCCTCATGAGAGACTTCATAGGACATTAAAAAGTCATGGGATAGGGGGCAGAATCCCATTGTGGATTGAGAACTGGATAAAAGATAGAAAACAGAGAGTAGGTCTAAATGATAAATGTTCTCAATAGAGAAAGGTGAATAGTGGAGTGCCCCAGGGATCTGTTCTGGGACCACTGCTTTTTAACATATTTATAAATTACCTGGAAATGGGAACAAGTGAAGTAAACAAATTTGCTGCTGAATCAAAATTGTTAAAAATTGTTAAATTACAAGAGGATTGTGAGAAATTGCAAGAAGAACTTGCAAAACTGGGAGACTGGGCATGCAGATGGCAAATAAAATTTAATATGGACATGTGAAAAGTGATGCACTTAAAGAAGAATACCCCAAATTATTAGGGATGTACAAGGGTAAAAAGGTTTTGTTTTTTGGTTTCTTTTTTCCCCCAAATTTCCATTTGTTTAATGTTTGATTAGTTTCTTTCATTTCAAAAAACAAATCAAACATTAAAAATACAAACCCAAAACTGAACAAAAAAAGAATACAGGGCCTCCCAACCCCATCACCCATCCCTCCCATGCAGAAAAATGCCAGACCAGGATGCCCCAATCCCACCTTACCCAGTTCGACGGGCATACATTGGTGAGGCCTAGGGGTAGGCTGAGAACATGGTAGGTTACTACGACTTCAGCCTAAGATCTATGAAAGGCAGAGGCTTGGAAACCTGGTCCTGACACCCAGGCCTAAGCACACAGCTGGGATGTAAACTAGATCCCGGGACCTCAGCCAAAACCTGGGCACAGGCCTGATGCTGGGGCCTGACCCGAAGTGCGGGTCCCAATGCCTGAACCTCAGCCTAGACCAGAGCCTGGGGACAGGCCCGACACTGGAGCCCAGTTTGGAGACCGAGTCCTGATTCCTGGGCCTCAGGCTAGGCCTAATGCTGGTGTCCAGCCCAGATGCCAGGTCCCAATGCCTGGGTCTTGGCCTAGGCCGAAGCCCAGGCCCAGTCCAGATACGAGGTCCAAACGCATGGTCCTCAGCATAGGCTAGGGCCTGGGCCCAAGCCCAATACAGTAGCCCAGCCTGGAGGCTGGGTCCCAATGCCAGGGCTTCAGCCCGGACCCAGGCCCGATCCCAGGGCCTGGCCTAGAGGCCAGATCCCAATGACTGGGCTTCACCTAGGGTCGGTCCATGTCTGGAGCCCAGGCTTTGGAGGTCCTCTTCTTAAGTCTTCTGTCTTGTTTCTTCTATACGACATCCTCAGCAAAATGGCACCCTCCACTGGGGAGGATTCCTAAAAGTTAATGAACTACAGCGTGACCTTAGCGGACTGTGTCATTAGAAGAAAGAAAACAGAAGACCTAAGAAGAGGACTTCCAAGGTCGTACCCCTGGGCCCAGGCCTGACCCTAGGCCGAGGCCCAGGCATCGGGTTCCAGCCTCCAGGTCAGGCCCCCAACATCAGGACTGGGCCCAGATTCTGGACTAGGCTGAGGTGACAGTATCCAGCCTCTGGGGCAGGCCTCAGGGTCAGGCCTCAGTCTGAGCCATGGCCCTGGTGTCGAGACCCGGCCACCAGGCCAGGTTGCGGCAACATGCCTGGGTCCAGGCTCTGGCCCCGGTATCAGGCCTGGGCCCCGGTATCAGGCCTGGGCCCCGGTATCAGGCCTGGGCCAAGGCCCAGGTGTTGAGACTCAGCCTCTGGGATTGGCCCTGGCTTTGGCTCCAGGCTAGACCAAGGCAGTAGTACTAGGCATCTTGACTGGGCTCCAGAGTCAGGCATGGGCCTGGGCTGAGGTACAGGAGCTGGGTCCCAGCTTCTGGACCGGGCTTGGGCGATGGCCAGGCCTTGGTGTGGGCCTGGGTCCAGGCTCCGTCCTAGGCCGAGGCATATGCATCAGGACCCAGCCTTTGGGCTGGGCCCCAATGTCAGGCCTGATCCTGGGCCTCAGCCTTGGGCATAGGTTCAGGCTCCTGCCTAAGCCTAGGTCCAGTGTTGGGATCCAGCCTCCAGGCATGGCCTTGGCATTGGGCCTGGGCCTGGACTCCAGCCTAAGCTGAGGCCCAGGAATCAGAACCTGGCAGCCTGGGCCTAGGCTCAAGTGTCTGAATGGGTCCAGACCAGGCCTGGGTCTGGGCTCTGGCCTAGGCCAAGGACCAGGCATTAGGCCTGAACCTGGGCTTTGGCCCAGGCATCGGGATCTGGTCTCTGGGCGTGTTCCCGGTGTGGGGCCTGGACCCAGGCTCTGGTCTAGGCTGAGTCCCTTGTGTTGAGAGCTAGTAGGGCCGGACTTCGGATTCCAGACAAATTATAGCTACACAATGCCATGTTCCACATTAGGAGTCATCATTCAGGAAAAGGATAACCCATTGATAACTCATTGAAATCTTCTGCTCAGTGTGCAGCAGCAGCAAATCCCCCCACCTCCCAAAAAAACCCAAAACCAAATAGAATGCTAGGCATTATTAGGAAAGGGATGAAGAATAAAACATAGAATATCATAATTCCTCTGAATTGCTCAATGGTATGACCTTATCTGGTCCCCACATCTCAAAAAAGACATAGCAGAATTAGAAAAGGTACAGAGAAGAGCAACTAAAATAGTAAAGGGGAATGGCTATGAAGAGAAATGGCTAAAGAGGTAAGGACTCGTCAACTTGGAGAAGAGACCACTGAGGGGGGATATAATAGAGGAGAGGTCTATAAACTAATGAGTGGAGTAGAACAAGTAACCATGAATGGTTGTTTACTCTTTCAAAAAGTATAAAGACTAGGGGAGACACAGGGGTACATTTTAAAAAACAGCGCGCGCGTGTACTTTTGTTCACGCACCAGGCGTAGCCGCGCGTATCTTATAAAATCCAGGGTCGGCGCGCGCAAGGGGGTGCACATTTGTGCAACTTGCGCGCACCGAGTCCTGCGCGCGCTGCCCATTCTCTCCGAGGCCGCTCTGAAATCGGCGCGGCCTCGGAGGGAACTTTCCTTTCACTCCCCGCACCTTCCCCTCCCTTCTCCTACCTAACCCACCCCCCCGGCCCTATCTAAAACCCCCCTACCTTTATCGCACAAGTTACGCCTGCTCAAAGCAGGCATAACTTGCACGCGCCGAAGGCCCGCTGCTGCACCATCACCCGACCCAGGGGCTGATCCGGAGGCCTCTGTCACGCCCCCAGGAACGCCCACGGGCCGGCACCACGCCCCCCGGAACGCCCCGAACATCACGCCGCCCCCCCCAACACACCCCCCTAGCAAAGCCCCAGGGCTTACGCACGTCCCGGGGCTTGCGCGCGCCGCCGAGCCTATGCAAAATAGACTCGGCGCGCAGGGGGGTTTTTTTTAAGGGTTACGCGCTTAATTTAAACCATTATTAAGGTGGATTTGCAGAAATCCACTTCTTACCCCTGGGATAAGCAGCATAGAATCTATAAAACTTTTGGGATCCTGCCAGGTACATGTGACCTAGGTTGGCCATTGTTGGAAACAAGATACTGGGTTCGATGGATCTTTGGTCTGACCCAGTATGGCAATCTTATGTTCAAAACATGAAATCAGAGCTACAAATTTCAAAAAGTGCCAGGGGTTAAAAAGAACAAAGATCAATTTTAGATCTTTCATTAGGCATACGAAAGAACAAATCATTTTTTATGAGACCTTTTCTTTATGTAAACTTAGTTGGAAAGAAGAATTACCAGTATCGACTCGCTTGCTACTGTTCTTGCTAAACTGTCCCATTTTCACTTTCATCCTCAAAAAATCCTTAGCCATGATGCATTTCAGTGGTAGATAAAAACATTAACCCCTTATTCTATTCCCCCCCCCCCCCTTTCTCCGAATTCTCCTGTATGACTCTAACAGCTGTGGTATGACTACATGGAGCTTCCAAGAAGGAAGTGGGATAACGTGCATGGAGCAGTGGCTGTGCCCTAACAGCAATGGCAAGACTGAATGGGGCTTCCAAGAAGGCATTGGGGCTATCTGCATGGAGCGACCATAGCTAAAACCCAAACTTAAATGAGCATGGGAATACTGGATGTTTTGGACGATGGTTTTGCTAGTTTTGGTAGGTGTCTGAATTATTAGAAAGCTTGGCAATAATGCATGGTAGAGGACGTGGGTGCTGCATTTCGTGCTGGTCTTGTAAGCATTGCAGAGGAAGATGACAAGGCCTGAAATGACCTACCAGTGGAGATGATAGAGGCCGGTGCTTTAACAGATTGTAGGCATGCTTGGAACTGAGATGAAGGGCGGTGGTAAGAAAGGGGTTGAAAGTTCAGGCAAAATGCATTATTATTGTCATTTGCATAGCACTACCAAACATAGACAATGTTTTACAGAGACACATGAGAGGCAGTCCCTGCTCCTTGGAGCTTACAATCTAGTCAGGACAGACAAACAAGATAGACAGGCAAAAAAGAAACAAGAGGCTCTGAGGTAACATAATGAAGGCCACAGTTGGGAAGAACTAAACCAGGTGGGTTCTAGGTGGGATTAAAGAGAAAGGGGTAACTTAAATTGAATAAAGCTGGAAGGAATGAGACCTCTTAGAAGTCTAGATAGGGTTGGTGGGACTCTAGAAGTCCTTCCCAAAAGGTCCATCCAAAACTGTCACCTGGAGGGATCCGCGTTTTAAGTTAGCTTAACGCACACTTCTGCAACTTTAAACAATCCACTAGAAAACATGTATATGTTTGTTTGTTTATTTATTTATTTGCCAGGGTGTACTGTCCGCTTTATTGCCAGAAAAATGTTCACCATCTTAAAAATACATAATAATATACTATAACAACATACATAAAATACATTAAAGCAATCCATAAATTACTCACTGAACGTGGGAGCTGGGAAGCTGGTGTTGCGTTGTGTGTGGAAAATGGCAACTGGGCAGACTGGATGGCCCAATTTGTTTCTTTTCTTTTTTTTCATTTACTATGTTCCCATGCAAAAACAAAAAGGAAAGTAATGCTGTGTCAAAGCAAGCTACTGACAGGAAAGAAGAGAAATAAGGAAGGGGGAGGGGGAGGAAAGTGATGAAACAACAAAAAGCAGAAGGAAAAGAACAGAGTGGAACCTGCTGGTGAACCTGTGTCACTGCTCAATAAGACACTACAGAGGCAGGAACAGACGCCAAGATCAGCAGCAGTTTCCTGGCATCATTAGAGAAAGTAGAAAGTTTTCTGAATGTATGGCTCGGGAGACAAGATAACTACTTTAGGAGGGGCTGCTCCACCGAGGATGCTCTTCAGTGGCTTAAACCTACAGCAAATGCAAGAGAGACTGGCTCCTGGATACCCCTCTGCAGCAGCAGAGAACTGAAGAGAGAGACTTCCATCCTACTGCAATCTCAGCACAGCTAGGTAACAACGTCCCCATCTCGCACCCTTCTTTTGCACTCTGTGCTTCCACTGCAATCTCAGCACAGCTAGGTAACAACGTCCCCATCTCGCACCCTGCTTTTGCACTCTGTGCTTCCACTGCAATCTCAGCACAGCTAGGTAACAACTTCCCCATCTCGCACCCTTCTTTTGCACTCTGTGCTTCCACTGCAATCTCAGCACAGCTAGGTAACAACGTCCCCATCTCGCACCCTTCTTTTGCACTCTGTGCTTCCACTGCAATCTCAGCACAGCTAGGTAACAACGTCCCCATCTCGCACCCTTCTTTTGCACTCTGTGCTTCCACTGCAATCTCAGCACAGCCAGGTAAACGTCCCCATCTCGCACCCTTCTTTTGCACTCTGTGCTTCCACTGCAATCTCAGCACAGCTAAGTTACAACGTCCCCATGTCGCACCCTTCTTTTGCACTCTGTGCTTCCACTGCAATCTCAGCACAGCTAGGTAACAACGTCCCCATCTCGCAGCCTTCTTTTGCACTCTGTGCTTCCACTGCAATCTCAGCACAGCTAGGTAACAACGTCCCCATCTCGCAGCCTTCTTTTGCACTCTGTGCTTCCACTGCAATCTCAGCACAGCTAGGTAACAACGTCCCCATCTCGCACCCTTCTTTTGCACTCTGTGCTTCCAGTGCAATCTCAGCACAGCTAGGTAACAACGTCCCCATCTCACACCCTTCTTTTGCACTCTGTGCTTGCTAAGACCCCTTTCAGTGCCCTTTGCTATTCTAGGGAACAGAATGAAGTCCATCCTTTTGTTTTGCTTTTTTTTACAGAACCCTTGGGATTAGGCTGTGTGTTCCCGTACCTTTGGGTTTCTCGAGAACATGTCAACATGCACACACACAATCCTGAACTCATTTTGGTTATTCTGAGTTTGGCTTTCACTAAATGACTTGCAAATCATTACCAGTGTCACAGCCTCGAGCTAAATAACTGCACATTACAGAAAGAGGCAATCTTTCTCGGCTCTCCTTAACAATTGGTGATTATGAATTTTTTGGTGTTATCTTTATATTTTATTGGCTTGGCAGTTTCCTCTTGCTCGTTTGGGCTTCCAGCTCAGTCAGAACTAGCTTCTCTTGGCCTATGGCACCATGAGTCTTCATTCACAGCTACCTAGGCTTTTCCCCTATTTTATATCTCCCCTTTTCAGCTCGGCCTGCTACATTGGAGACAGTCCTTGGCCAGGGATCAGGGACTTCCTCTGGAATCCAGCTAATGTGGACCCTAAGTCTAGCCACTAAGTGGCACTATAGTGATGACTGAGACTCTCTAGTACTCAGGTCCAGAGTGACTAGGTGTGCACACTGTGCATCTGCATGGGGCGGCAGCAGGAGGAGAGGCTGCGGGGCCGCCAGGAGAGCTTAACCTGCAGCAGGCAAAAATGAGGAAAGACCACGAAGAAGAGAGGCAGGTCGCTGGCAGAGCTCAATGCACCGGCAGCCAAAAATGAGGAAAGGCCATGGCAGTGTTCCCTCTTTGCTGAGCGCGTGCACGCATAGCTTCCCACCCCCCATCGCAAGAAGGCCAGCAGGGCCGAAGCAAAGACAAACTCGCGGGGCCTTGGTAGAGCTCATCCCACTGCGTTCTGAAGAGGAGGCCAGATGGGGCTGTGTGGAGCTCATCCCACTGTGGCTTAAAAAAAGAGGAGGCCTTGTGTCTGTGTGCATGTGTGTTTGTGCCAGAGCTTGTGTGCATGTATATGTGTGTCTGTGTGAAAACTTGCATGTCTGTGTGAGAATAAGTGTGCATGTCTTTGAGTATCTGGTGAGAGCCTGTGTGTCTGTCAGAGCTTGTATGCATGTGTGCGTATGTGTGTTTGTGTCTGTTAGAGCCTGTGTGTGTGCATGAGTGTGTGTGCCTGTGAGAGCGTATGTGTCACATATAGGCTTAAACAGTAAGGTATATGCACACATAATGTGTCTGTGAGGGAAAGAGAGCTTGTGTATGTGAGAGAGAGAGGGAGTGTGTGTGAGAGCATAGGCATGTATATGAGAGGAGTGTGTGAGAGCATGAATATGTTATTGTTTGAGTGTGTGTGATAAGATAAAGTTTGTGTGGCCCTACCTTCCCCAAGCCATGGCAATCTCAGGGTGACTGGAAATCAAAACATCCCATGTATTCAGAGCAGGAGATTTTTTAAATCCTTATTAGTTTAAATTATTGGGTGTAATTTTATTTTTCTGCTGTTTTGAAATATTTTATTGTTTTTTTGGGAACTATAATATTTTTAATTATTAGATGTTTTTTATTCATTGAATGTTTTGAAATATTTTATTGGTGTTTGGTGTTATGATAAAGTGTGTTTTGTGGATCCTTGGGTGCTGTGGAGATGACCACGCCCACAGGGAGGAGCCCCGTGAGGAGCCACAGCACTGAGTTAGACTCGTACAAACAAAACACAGGATAGTTCTTTATTGTACAGCTTGAAGATCTCCACCAGAGGTGGCAGTAGTGAGGCAGTCTGTGGTTGTATTCTCAGGGACCTCGGCAGAGGGAGCCCTTCTCTCCTTGATGACGTGAGGAGGTTCCGCAGCAGGTCTCCCCAGCGAGGAGATACTGTGGATGAGATAGACTGAGAGTTAGAGCTTCCTGCGGCAGAGTAGCGTAGACAGGAATGGATTCAAGTCCTTGCTAACTCAACGAGCTAGCAAATCTGTGGAGGTAATATACCTGGATGGCGTGAAGTCAGCATGAGGGAACGCCCTCGAGGTTCGCGCCAAGGGTGGTACAACGACGTGGGTTGCGCGCGCACCCTAGTAGGTACCTGGGAGGAGCAATGGCGGGAGGATGCACCATAGCCGTTCTGGGGACGCCAGAGAGGTCGGCTTGTCGACGCTGCAGTAGCCATCTTTCCCAGGTAAGCGGGAGGAGCCGTGAATAAGGTGATGCAAACGGGGCGAAGCCTTCGAGGACCGACAGAAGCAACATTTTGGAAATTTTGGATGTTCTATTTGTTAATTGGTTTGAAATATGTATTCTTTTTATGAATATGATTTTACTATTATGATTGTTTATATTTTTATTTGTTTTATGAAGAATTGTAATGTTTCTGTTTTTCCAATGTTGCTCTGTATATAGAGGCTGGCTTGTTATGGGTTCCAGTTCATTTTTTCTCAGCATGTTTCTATTTATACTTTATGGTCACTTTATTCTTTATTTGGTCTGTGTTATGCATGTGACACCGAGGTGAGGTATTCTGCTACCATGTAATTTATCTGTAGGTATCTATAGCAATCTGATTTGTTTTGTTTTCCTAATAGGAGGTGCATTGCTGTTCTAGGGCCTGGTGTAATATGTGCAGTGTTGCCGTTTCATTAATAAGGTTGTTACTGTTTAAGTGCTGGCAGTTACGGTTGTTTTGGTAGGTGAGGTTTAATATTTTGTAATGGTATTTCCTTTTATTCATGGCTTTCTGAGGGACAAGCCCACACCCAACACGTATTACAAAAAGATTAGTTCCAAGTTTGCAGGATTTTCTGGTTGGCACCACAGTAGTGCATGTAAATATAATATGCACATTGTAAGTAATATTTTTGTCTAGGAAGACTGCACTTTTGAATATTCTTTTTTTCATGTAAATGTTATAAATGCATAATTTGTGTGTATGTGTCTATAGAGGGTAGGGAAGTATATGAGCATACAAGGCTGTAAGTTTTGTCTAGGGTTTCTAATTACTCTTCCCTTGACCATGGGTTCTATTTGGTGGGGAGAATCAGTTTTTAAAAATTTAGATCGCTGGAGGGAGCTGTGCTTTTTTTGATGGGCCCAAGACAAGAGACTGAATGGAAGGGGAGGAGCAGTACAGTAATTGTTTGTACAGGGCAGCAAAAAGGCTAGCGCCAGCCCTGCCACTACTAAACACCTGACCTCCACCCCATTGGCAGTGCAGTGAAGGAACAGTTTGGAGTTCAAAATCCTTAACAGTTCCCAAGGTCAGAGAGAGCAGGAATTAGGCTCGTGCCAGCTAAGAAATGTGGGCCCCTATGTAAGGTTCTGATGTGATACTTAATAAGAGAAATCATTTTCTAAATTTCCCAAATAATTGTTATTTATTTAAGAAGGATTTACGAGCTTTTTTGTTAGCAAATTCTTCAATTACAATTGAAATTTTTATTTATACATGTTAGAAATAGATATATTTAGCTTTTTTTTTTAATTTTGCCCAACAAAAGTAGGCCCCTTGAACACCTGTAGGCCCTAGCCAAATGCCCATGCTGGCACCCCCTCTCTCCTGGAGTGACAGTTCCTCCCTCCCTTCTTCCCTTCCCACCAACCCACTGCATGGAAACAGAGATTTTCCTTCACCAAAGCAACAGATAAAGCAGACTTCAAGTGATCAAGATTTGAAGGAATTTTGGAAAGTGCATTTTCTTTCACAAAACATAACTTTCCTACGATGAATTACAGCTGGGAACGCTTCTGAGGAAATACCTTCATATGTAACCCAGAGTACAGCAGGCTCAGGATGAGAGAGCAGTGCCCCAGAACAACTGTGCTTCTTGGCAGCAAGCCAGGGTCCTTTCTGCTTATGGCCATAGTAAAATGATTCAAAGCAGCAGTGCACACAGGAATCAATGGACAGCTTGCGATGGCACAGTTACATGGCTGGTTAGGTTGAAAGAAGTCCAGATATCCATGAAGTCCAACTTTTTCTGATTGCTGAACAGGACTTCTCAAACCTGGCCTGAAGACCCCCCACAGCCAATCGGATTTTCAGGAGATCTACATGCATTTGCATTCACTTGCACACACTGGAAACCCAGTAAAACATTCTGGGTTTCTAATGTATGCAAATGTATCTCATGCATATTCACTGTGGATATCCTGTAAACCCAGCTGACTGAGCACAGCCTCTATATTGCCACGCAGGCTGAGGCTTGGTTGCCTTCCAGTTCCACTTACTGGTTGCCTGCAGCCAATCAGTTGAGCCCGAGTAAGTTATCCAACCTGCCTCCTGTGGACAGTGGTGGTGGGGGGGGGGAGGGGGAGTTGAAAATTGCTCTCCTTCCAGGCCATCTTCCATATGCACTCTTGCCTGTAGCCAATCACAGTGGCATACCTAAAGTATTTAGGTATGCCACTGTGCTAAAGTATTTAGCACACCCCGCAATTCACTTCTCTGTACCTCCTCCCCCCCCCCCCCATTCATTTCTATGTCCCTCCTCCCCTGCCCAGTGATCTCCGGGTTCCCTATCCCTCACACAGACTCTCTCTCTCTTGCACACACTTTCTCACACCCCTGCACACAGGCTCCCTCCATTTCTCTCTCTCATACATGCACATCCCTTCACACAGCTCCCTCTCTCTCACACAAACATGCACCCTCACTCCCATACACACACACAGACATATTCTAACACACATAGACACAAACACACTCTCTCTCACTTCCTACCCTGCTCCCCATCAAAAGCTCAGCAGCAGTTTCCTCCTTCCTCCTTCAAGAGTCGAGGACTCTTCATTTTTCTCGAGGTGGCACGGGTGCTGGTGCGGCTCTACGTCTTGCACCTGCAGTGGGGAGGGGAGGGGGCGGCGCTGTTGCTCTTCCTCCTGCTTCGGGCTGCGACTGCATGACCTTTCCTTCTTCCCACCCGCGCGGACCCATCACTTCCTCTTCTGGGCCACTTCCTCTTCTGGGCCGCGGGGGGGGGGGAGGGGGGCAATAAGAAGAAAAGGCTATGTAGTTGCCCGCTGCAGACGGCCGCCCAGTGCTCCCACTGCTTGCGGCCCGGAGGCCTCCCTCTTCTTCTAGTGCAAGCAGGATGGGCTCCACTCGTGGCCATCAACCTCCCGGCTGTCATCCGGGGTGGACTGCACCCCAGCACCACCCCCCCCCCCCCCTTAATATGCCACTGGCCAATCAGTTGAGTTCTCACTCCTGTGGCTTGCCTGTAGTTTGTGGGGAATGAGACTTGTTGCTTGAATATGGTGTCAGAGTCTCTTGCTGCCAAGTATGGAGGAAAGGAGGGAGGAAACCAGTATTGCCTGTATCATAAGAAGGAGGGGGAATGGATGCAGTGGAATAGATACTGGGGAAAGAGTGGAGAGAGAGAAGCAGGGATCACTTGCTAGTGAAAGGGATAAAAAGGCTGGTGCAGATGGGGTAGAGAGGGAGAAAAATGGAGGGTTAGTGGAGGTAAGATGTAAGAAATATGGAGGGATGGGAAATGAGACATTATAGGGATGAGGAATGATGTGAAGATGGGGAAACAAAAGAAGGGGGAGGGGATGGGAGACAAAGAAAAGGATTGGAATAGGAGGAAAATGGAGTGGAGGGAAAGAAGAGTGATCTGAAAGATATGAGAAAGCTACTGAGGAGTGGAAAGAAAAGAAATGGCAGTGAAAGGAAGAGATGGTAGCTGAGAAAAAAAAGATGGAAGTAAGAAGAAGAATAGAGAAGAAAGATGAAGCTCAGGCCCCGGGTGGTGGCAGTGGTAGGTGGCAGTGATGTGGTAGAAAGAGCACACGGGAGAGGGGGTAAGAACTGCACGAGTGGAGATCCTCCACTCACAGACACACACAAAAACACACGAGCAAAGTTATTTGTACAACAATAGTCCATATCTCCTTCACCCCTCCCCGCCCCTTCAAAGAATGTGAAGGGACATCTCTGCCTTCTCTTCCTCACTATCATGCTGGTCAGCCCTGGATGAAGCTGTGATCTGTGTAGGATGGCCAATTTTCACAAAAAAAAAATAAAAAATCCTACTACCACCCCTTCCCTTTCTCTCCCCATCCACCTTCATATTCGACACTCCCCCTCCCTCCATCTACTTGGCCCCCACGACATGGGCCAATCCCACTAGCGGCATCAGCAGCTGCACTGACTTATTAAGCGGAGGGAGGAAGGTAGGAGACAGAACCTCGCCTCTCTCTACAGTGCCACAGCCCCAGCATCAGCCTCTCCAAGGTACACTCCCAAAGTAAGGGGAAAGTGCAGGACCACATGGCAGGTCATAGTTCCTGCGTTCAGGCACCTGCCTAGTATACATTTGTGGAACTGAGCATATCTTTTAGCAATGGAGGAGCCCCGGGGGCCTGGGGGAAGGGAGGAAATGCGCCCTCACTTGTAAAATCCTGACAGGAGGAATCGGTCGGGACGAGGTTTGGCACCATCAGCCGGGGAGCGGGGGGAGGGTAGAAGCAGAAGGGGGATCATCAACATGCCCGGGGTAGCCAGAAACATTTTACTGGCCCTGTGTCCTGTTAGAGGTGTAGGCACAATGCACATCAAAGCTTATATTAAAAAAAAAAACAAAACAAAAAAACCATAAAGCCTATAACACAAAAATAAACAAAATCATGGCGAAAAGTAGCACTTGGTGTGGGTGTCTATTTGTCTGCAAAACAGTTATGAAGACAAGGTCAATAAAAGCACGGACTCTTTTTGGATTTGTGTGTCTGTCAGGACCTATTGGTTTGCTGTCACTGCTGCTGCTGATCTTTGCTGTCCCCTAGTGTTGCAGTGGGCCTGCTAAGCGAATTCGGTTTCTTTATGACATGGAGTCAATTGGTAGGTCATCTTACAAACTGCTGTGTTTTCCAAAAAGTACAGGTAGATTTATTATCCCTTTAAGAGGCCCAAAGCAGAGGGCAAGGGCTGAGACCCAGAGTAAAAATAAGTAAAAAGTGAGTCCAGGGGCTTTCTTGAGTTGTTCGGTGCGCTACAGCTTATGTCTGGCACCAGCTCTGCTAAGCAATGGGTCTAAGAAGAAAAATTCTTGGAAATCTTTTTTATTAGCTTTGAATAGCAGAAGTCATAGTATGTGCAATGCCTACTCAGATAAGAGAAAGCCAACATGATAAAGCAAAATATTGTGAAACTTGTCAGACGTAAAAGAACTAGTACTACTTTGGTTGTACATATAATCAGATCATTTTCCAGCCCCGGACTTCCTTCATATATATTTGTGTATTCTCTGTGCCGAGGTAACCTTAAGAATATAAAAAGTTGCTATACTGGGTCCATCAAGACCAGCATCATGTTTCCATCATTGGCCAATCCAGGTTACAATCATCTAGCAAGTACCCAAACACTAAATAAATCCCATGGTACTGAAGCTAGTAATAGAAGTGGCTATTCCCTATGTCAGCTTGATTAATAGCAGTTTATGGACTTCACCTCCAGGAACTTACCCAAACCTTTTTTAAACCCAGCTACACTAACTGCCCTAACCACATCCTCCGGCAATGAATTCCAGAGCTTAATTGGCGTTGAGTGAAAAAGAATTTTCTCGGATTTGTTTTAAATGTACTATTTGCTAACTTCATGGAGTGGCCCCCTAGTCCTCCTATTATCTGAAACAGTAAATAACCAATTCACATTTACCCATTCTAATCCTCTCATGATTTTATAGACCTCTACATACCCCCCCCCCTCAGCCATCTCTTCTCCAAGCTGAACAGCCTTAACCCCTTTAGCCTTTCCTCATAGGAGAGCAGTTCTATTCTCTTTATCATTTTGGTCGCCCTACTCTGTACCTTCTCTAGTGCAACTATATCTTTTTTGAGATGCAGCAAGCAGTATTGCACACAGTACTCAAGGTGGGGTCTCACCATGGAGCAATACAGAGGCATTATGACATCCTCCATTTTATTTTCCATTCCCTTCCTAATAATTCCTAACATTCCGTTTGCTTGTTTGACCACCACAGCACAATGTGCCCATGATTTCAATGTATTATCCACTATGATGCCTAGATCTCATTCATGGGTTGTAACTCTTAGGTTAGAACCTAACATTCAGGCCAAAACTGTAAAGTTGGCGGGAGAGCGGGCGAGCGCCCGCTCTCCCGGCGTGCGCACAGGCCACTCTCCTGTGCGCGTGATTCACTAAAAAAATATTCAAATTAGGGCCCGCGGTAAAAAGAGGCACTAGGGACACTAGTGTGTCCCTAGCGCCTCTTTTTTGACAGGAGCAGCGGCTGTCAACGAGTTTGACAGCCGACGCTCAATTTTGCCTGCGTCGGTTCTCAAATCTGCTGACAAAACTGAGCGTCCGGTTTTCAACCCGCGAGCCGCGGGCCCATTTTAAATTTTTAAATTTTTAATTATTTTTTATTTTGGGACCTCCGACTTAATATCGCCATGATATTAAGTCGGAGGGTGTACAGAAAAGCCATCTCTTGGAGATGACTGAGGGGGGGGGGGGGGGTATGGTGGAGGTCTATAAAATCAGCAAAGGTTATTTTTCCCTATATGCATCACCTTGCACTTATCCACATTAAATGTCATCCGCCATTTGGACGCCCAATCTTCCAGGCACGCAAAGTGTTCATGCAATTTATCACAATATGCATGCAATTTAACTACTTTGAATAATTTTGAGTCATCTGCAAATTTGATCACCTCACTTGTTGTATACCTTTCCAGATCATTTATAAATATATTAAAAAGCACCATTTTAAATATAGATCCCTGAAGCACTCTACTGTTTACCTTTTTCCACTAAGAAAATTAACCATTTAATCCTACTCTGTTTCCTGTCTTTTAACCAGTTTGCAATCCACTAAAGCAGTGGTTCTCAACCTTTTTTTGTCCAGGACACACCTGACAGTTCTCACATGCGTGATACACTGAACATGTGACCATCATGGGGCTAAATGTAAACATACACTCTGCATCCACAGGAATCCTCTCAACCCCCAGCAATGAGTGCAGAGCAGATCCAGGGCATTACCCTGTACAACTTGCCATACAAAAAAGATATTCTGGTTCTGATGACATCCCAGTAAAAGCAAAACAAACTCCCTTTACTACCAGGCACAATAGCCTTCCTTATGAAAAGACAGTAATTTACCACTAATGCATATCCTATTGAGAAAACACAACAAATAAGATTGATACAAATGCCTACATGCTAGTAAAATACCTCACCTCGGTCACACACCCAGAACTGACCTTCACCAAGTACAGAAAAACCAAAAATTATAAATATGGAGACAGAAACTGGAATGGAAAACAAAAAAAGCCACTCTGCATGCAGTGCGAACCTGGAGAAATGGAAAGAGAAATACAGCACCTAACAGACTCTCAGGATTTGCAATAATGCACATAAACTAACCCACACAAAGTTACATCTGTTTTATGGAACACACTCAAACAGTAACAACCCTATCTAAGAAATACAACTAATAAACCAAGTCCTAAACACTAAATCATTTCCTATTGGGAAAACAGAATAAGCCAAGCTGCTATAGAGCCCCACACAGAAATAATTGTAAAGCTATACTAAAAATGTTACAAACAGCTGCTGAACAGAATATCATCCAACAATTAAAAACTCATGAAAATTATTAAAACATGTCCAAATATCAATAAAATATTTCAAAACAGCAGACATTGCATAATACCCAATAAATAAAATGGCAGTCAATCAAGAAAAATAAGTTTAAAAGCCACCTTTACTTACGCTCTCCAGCAACTCTCCTACTCCTTTCTCTTCCAGGCCAATAGCACTCACCAGAAGCAGCAAGGGCTGCTGAAGCTCTGTCCTCACAGTCCTCTTCCTTAGTGCCCACAACCAGTCACTCACACACACACACCCAATTAGACCCCACGACCTGTCTCGGTCTCTTTCACACCAGTCATCTTCCTGACCAGTCTCTGTCTCACATACGCACACTAGTCATCTTCCTGACCAGTCTCTCTCTCTCACACAGAAACACATCACCTCCCTGACCAGTCTCTCTCTCAATCACACTCATGCTCTCTTATATACAAGCTTTCAATCACACACAAATGCTCTTGCACCCATTCACACTAGCTCTCACCCAGGCACCGATTCACACCCACACACACAAGCTCTCACCCATTCACACCCACAGACACAAGCTCTCACCCATGCATCCATTCACACCCACAGACACAAGCTCTCACTTAGGCACCCATTCACACCCACAGACTCAAGCTCTCACCCATGCATCCATTCACTCCCACAGACACAAGCTCTCACTTAGGCACCCATTCACACCCACAGACACAAGTTCTCACTTAGGCACCCATTCACACTTACAGACACAAGCTCTCACCCATGCATCTATTCACACCCACAGACACAAGCTCTCACTTAGGCACCCATTCACACCCACAAACACAAGCTCTCACCCATGCACCCATTCACACCCACAGACACAAGCTCTCACCCAGGCACTCATTCACACACAGACACACAAGCTTTCACTTAGGCACCCATTCACACCCACAAACACAAACTCTTACCCAGGCACCCATTCACATCCTCAGACACAAGCTCTCACCCAGGCACTCATTCACACACAGACACACAAGCTCTCACCCAGGCACTCATTCACACCCACACACACAAACTCTCACCAAAATTGTCTTCTTCCTTCACTGCAGGGATGGGCTCCAGTTCTGCCATGGCTTTACTCCAGCGGGCCTTCTTTTTTTGCCGCCACGGGAATGGGCTCCCGTGGTGGCCTCGGTCAGGATCGGATTTCCTCTTCGCCACCATGGGGATGGCCTCCCGTAGCGGCCTTGCTTGGTCAGGGTTGGGTTTCCTCTTCGATGCCACGGGGATGGGCTCCCGTGGTGACCTCGCTTGGTCAGGGTCGGGTTTTCCTCTTCACCGCCACGGGGATGGGCTCCCGTGGCAGCCTGCTTTGTCGGGGTTCGACACTGCCATTCCTCCCACCCCCATCTCTGGGCTATGCAATGCCTGCCTCACCGGCCAATCAAAGGCTTCCTCCCTTCTTCCTACTCCCACTGGCAGGTAGAAGGGAGGAGGCTTCCGATTGGAGTGCGCGGGGGCAGGCAGAATGAAGGAGGCTTCCCATTGGGCAGTGGGAGTAGGAAGAAACGAGGCTTCCAATTGGCCCGCTGGGGCTGGAAAAAAGGAGAAGGAACGTACAATGGGGCAGTGGGGTACTGGGAGACGCGACACACCTGCTGGTGTATGGCGACACACTGGTTGAGAAGCGCTGCCTTAGAGGGAACAATGGAGCAGCATGCACACAAACTTTCTTACATACACTCACTTGCATCATCACTGTCATACTCGTTCTCTCATATATATACACTCATTCTCATAAATATACACACATTCACTCTCATGCCTCTCATTCACTTCCCAGACTCTCACGCACACGCACACTCACTCAATACTCCTCCTCTTCCACATACACACACTCATCTCAGTAACTGCAAACCTTTCACTGCCAAACACTTTGAGAAGAAACAGAAACACATGTAAAAAGAAAAAGACACCTAGAACTTTGCCATACCATACCAAACAGCAGCAGCCTTATCTATGACATGACAGCAGACCAAATTTTATACCATGCCCTAGAACACTAATATACCACTTACTGATTCAAAGCCCCACTGAAAAACTACATACCCGTAGACACAATGCACCTCAGTCACACAATCAGAACACAGATAGATCCTTACCCAATACAGAATAATGGACTGCAAATTAGAAACAGAAACAGGCAAACAAAAATAAAATGGAAAGCCCAAGAAACCAGACTCTGAATAGTGGAATACTGCAGAAAGAACAAAATACAAATATGTAATGCACATTTCCAAAGATAATATATGGCAATCACTAAAAATTCAAAATACATTTTTTATCTGTGTTGTCTGATCTTATTTCTCTGATCGGTTGGTCCCAGGCTTTTTTTTCCCATGTTCCCTTTCTCAGTCTTTTTCCAATTCCTTTTACAGGATTTCTTTTTTTTTTCTGTTTCCTCTCTCTCTCTACCTTTCTTCCCTTCCTCCCTCAAACACACACTCAGGCACTCATTCTCATATGCTGTCTCTCTAGCAAATACCTTCTTAAACACATGCAGGCTCCCACACTCACATCTGAGGTTTACACGCAGCTCTCAATTTCACATGCTATCTCTTTCTCATACATACACACTGGTTCTCTCACATGCTGTCTCACACACACACACACACACACAGATTCTCACTCTCACATGCTCTCTCACACAAACGCACATTCTGTTTCCCTCACACTCACACATGCACTCACTCTCACTGGCTCCCTCGCAACATACACACACACACCCAGGCAAGCTCCCATTCATTCTCTCACACATATACTCAGGCAAGCTCCCACAGACCCCCAGGCAGGCTCCCATTCATTCTCACACTGCTTCCTCCACCCCCTTGCAGGCTTCTATTCATTTTCACACCCATACTCAGACCCCCAGGCAGGAACCCATTCATTCTCACACACACACACACACACACACACACACACAAAGTTCCCCAGGCAGGTATCCATTCATTTCTCACGCACACACACACACAGTCTCCCAGGCAGGCACCCATTCATTCTCACACACAGACAGATTGACAGGCCCCCCAGGCAGGCACCCATTCTCACACATATACAGACCCCCAGGCAGGCACCCATTCATTCACACACACACACCCCCAGGCAAGCTCCCATTCACACACATGCACTTTCTTAAGGAAGGCCCCCTCTTTCTTTTGCCGGGAGCCTCTCTGACTACGTTGCATGGCTGTTGGGGAGGAGCCAGTCACTGCTACTGGCTCTGGAGCCTGTTCTGCCACCTTCTCTGTGCAGGCCCTGCAAGCCTTCATGCTGATCTCGTGCATCGGGAGATCAGTATAGAGAAAGTGCTACTCTCGTGAGTTTTTAATTCTGCGGGGCACCCAGAGTTTCGGGAATCTCGTCTGTACTTCGGCCGTGGTGGGATGAGCACCAAGGCGCCGACGGTCTTACTGTGTGAGGGTAGAAAAGTTGTGTGCAGCCTCCAGAAAAGTTACGTGTGGCCGCGAGCACACACAAGCAGCTTAGAGGGAACATTGCCGGCAGCCCACGGGTCCTTTGTTGTTTTGGCAGGCAGGGGGGAGGCGGCCGCTGGAGGAGTTTGGGGGGGGGGGGGGCAGTTTTTTTCCGCTTCCAAAGTTTGCCGCCTGAAGCGGCTGCCTCACCCTGCCTCATTATAGAACCACCCCCCGATGTAAGGATGTGAAAGAGATGATGCCAATGACACTTTACATCAACCTGCAGCTGTGAAGCTTGATGTCAGGACTGGCTTCAATCTGGAAACGTGGCCCCCTCCTTGCTTTGAACTGTATATGGAAGAGCTTCAGGAATGCGGATCACAAGACCAGCAAGGAACGGCTGCTGTAACAGGCAAACAAAGGCTCGGATAGCTGCATAGCTTGCTCCTCCAGTATGGTACAGGTGGACCAGGAACGATAGGTTCTTCACAACTCTCGTTTTAGTTGCTCTCTGAAGGGATTTCTTCTTGTCATCCGTCTGCTGTATAGTTAGGCAGGAGAAAGGTAGACTGTATACTGTTCTTTTATGGCAACTAGGCCTACCTAATGAATGGAAACACCAAACTCTTGCATTGATTTATTGTCACATGTGTCACTCGGGGGACATTGATTGAGCTTTGTACAGCTTTACTAATACCCTGACACATGCAGCACAGTAAGATCGCTGGCGGGTTCAGGGGGAGACGGACAGTTGGGAGCAAGGTGCTGTGTGGTTTTTCTCTTCTATTACCTCTTGAGCATGCATCTGCTTTCCCAGCCATCACCACTTATAATTGCATGTGCTTCGGATTTCTACCATCTCTGTGGTGGATCTTCGGCCCCTAACTGTGGTCCCATATCCCTGGACTGCTGACCCATGCTCTCCTTTTTGACCACTTCACTACCACACTAAATCTTGTTCCCTCTAATTACTCCCATGACCTAAAGCATAGAAAAAAAACCCTATCTGGTGTTATTCTTCACATTTCCCTCCGATGCCTTATCGGGTTTCCCTAGCCCCCTTTCCTCAGAAGTTCTATCTTTTTTTTCACTCTCCCCCTCATGATTACCAGCAACACATGCAGTAGGGTTTGGTATGGTAGCTTGAAAAGCATGTAGACCACACGCTCAGATTAGCTGAAGCTGTGCTGCTGACATGTGCTAACTTCCTTCAGAGATGCTGAGTAAGGTGAAAGTTGTCCCTTGGTATCTATGATCTGTGCTTGGTATCTATGATCTGTGCTATAACCACACTCCTGTTCTGGGCCCAGCTACGCAGAATGGCCTGGCTGTGGGCAGGGAAGTCCTAGTTCAGCCAACCGTTGTCCATCTCCTGGACCAGATGATTCCTTGGGGGAAAGTATGCGTAATCTTGGCCTTGGGTATTGATACCTATGCAAGATTGTTGGGTGGTCTGTTCTGAGATCAGATCGACCCTGCCCTGGTACCCTTTGGATTGTAGGTCGGTAAAGGAATCCTGTTTCTACAAGAGATTGCACTTGTGGTATCCCTGCTTTCTGTCCCCTGGTGGATGTCTTCCCCAGGAAGTTGGCTTTCAGTTTCGGCTTTTCCTGTCATGCTGAGAGGTCTGCCCTGAGGGAGGGAGGGCGCTAAACTCCCTACTGCAATCAGCAGTGAGTTGTTGGTTGTTAAATACAGCCTCCCGGCTTTTTCTTATCCTAGCAGCCCTAGGGTCTGCCTCATTGTGTTTTTCACTCCTTCCAACTTCTGGTCAGAATGTCGGGGAGGAGGGGAGAAAAGCTAGGGCATTCATGGTATATCTTAGTGTATACCTGCAGGAATTGGTACACTACCTTTTCCCTGTCTTTTGCCAGTTTCTGGCCAATACTGCCTTTAGCTTTTCATACTTCACTGGGTTGACCAAAGTGCCTTCCTGCTCATCAGCGCTATCATGTGAACTGGATGGATAGGCCTATCCTTGACAGGGTTAGTATCGGTGAGCTTCAGTCATAGCTTAACTCCTTACTCGGGAGTTTTTGAGCTATGCATCCTCTCACACTCTTGATGTCTGTCCTGGGTGGTCAGATCTGTCTGGTACGATGGCAAGTGAGGTCAGCCACAGACTTATCCATTGTTACTGCTTCTTCTCCCAAGTGTTGTTTGGGTTTTTCTGCCCATTGTGCTTATTGGCCAATCATTGGGTGCGCTTCTGCAAAGGCATTCTATCCTTCAGATGTTAGTGGCCCACAGTTTCTTTCTGGAGGGCTTTCTGACTCTACTGGGGTTTTTTTTTGGGTGTCTTGTGACAGCAAAGGAAACTGTGTGGTTTTCGTCCAAGAATTCTCCTCTTAGTTAATTCTGTAGGCCTTTTCCTGTATTCAGAAGGAACTAGCCCTACCTTGTGGTCAGGGTTCACTGATGCAAACCCTGGCTGTAATAGTCCCGTGAGGTAAAGTATGCTTCTCGTTGAGCTTGGCATCACTCCCCTGCCATTAGGGTATTTGTGTCTGTCTGTTCTAAGGTTTTCTTATGTAGAATGCAACTCTTGTCCCGCCTAAACTTGTTTTTGGGTCAGCTGCCTCAAGGCAAATCGAAAAAAAGGTGATGCTTTCAGCACTGTGGAGTTCCTCATTTTATCCTGCTCTGGCAGCCTTTAGCTGGGGATTCACCCATGTGTGAGGACTATCATCGTGCTTGTCCTCAGAGAAAGCAGAGTTGCTTATCTGTAACAGGTGTTCTCCAAGGACAGCAGGATGTTAGTCCTCAGGAAACCCATCCATCTCCCCAGGAGTTGGTTTCTCCATGTATGAGCTACATCATGGATTGAGGAACTCTGCCTAGGGGACAGGGTGATAATTACATCTGCACATGCTCAGTAGGGCATGTTTGAAAGCTCTAGAATTCTTTGAGATCAAAGTTCCTTGCCGGGCTCCATCTGATGATGTCCCCTATGTGTGAGGACTAACATCCTGCTGTTCTCGGAGAACACTTGTTACAGGTAAGCAACTCTGCTTTCTGTGTCCACAGACCTACAGCCCTCTAACTATGAGGGCAGAGCATACAACTCACCATACAAAAAATTTGGTGTCATCTAAGTAACAGAAACACAAATTCCCTTCACTACCAAGCACATTGTAAAATAATAGAAAATCTTTCAAATAAAAAAGAAAAACACTCCTCAGCATATATGTAGCAAACATGCCACTAACTTACAAGACTCCAACAACAGCAACCCTATGAAAAGGCAGAACAGCAAATATTATACTGGGCCCTATAATACCAATACTCCTCCTGTTGGGAAAACATAATACATTTTATGAATGTTTTCAATTGTAAACCACACAGCAGTGTTAAGTGGTCTAGAAATGTTTTAAATAAATAAACAAAACTGCTAAAAATCTTTACACACTAGCAGAATCCCTTAGTTTGATCTCACTTGCAGAAAACAGAAAAACCTTCACCCAATACAAAATAATTCACCACAAACTACAAATGTGCAGGAAAAAAACTGAAATGGAAACCCCAAGAAGCCAAACAAAATTGAAAAAAATAGAAACAAAAAAACATTTCCTCCTACACTTAAGCCAGCCCCCGTTGTCATTCTTGCAGAGTGAGGGGTCTTTTGTTTCATAAAGCCCACCTCCACCACTCACAAGAACAACAGGCTTGGTGACCCAACATAACATCTTCTGCCCATCCCTTGTGGTATTATCTTCCCCCAGCCCAGCATCAGCAGCTTTGCCTAGCACCATTATCCCCTGACTTCTCTTTTCCCTATGCACAGCCTCCAGCCCTGACTCCCTCCCACAGCCGGTGAACCTCAACCCCCCCCCCCCCCCCCCCCCCCCGCTGCCCCCAGCCATGGACCTCTCCCCAGCCAGACTGTAGCCTCAGCCTCTCTCACCCTCCAGCTATGGATCCCTCCAGTTTGACTCCAGTCTCAGACTGCCCCCAACCTCCAGCTCTGGACCCTGCCCTCCAGCCTGACTCCAGCTTCGTACCTGACTTTACCCTCAGACCCCCTAACCCCACCCCTTACACTCCGACTCCAGCTTTAGACTCCCCTACCCTCCCATCATGGAGCTCCCCTGAGCCTGACTCCAGCTTTGGACCCATCCCCCCCCCCCCCCAGGCAGATTTCAGCTTCAGACCCTTCCAAGCCAGTCCCTTACTTTTCCATTGTTTCTCCTACACTGCTCAGGCACTTCAGGGAGTGCTGCTACGAGAAGCAACAGAGAAGTCTCTGCACATCTCTTGCTGATCTCATGAGATATGCAGATCAGCGCGGGTGCCAGTACTCTTGCGCTGCTCTGCATATTTTGCTATATGAGCATGAGATTGCACCACCGGAGGTTCATGGCAGCGGAAACGTTGATGGGGCCAGGGTCCAGATGGCCCATTCTGTTCTGACATCTCTGCCAGCTATAAATACCTGGATGTGTTTTAGAAGTCTGTAACTGCTGGTGTGCTGGCAAAGGGGGGCATTAATTTCAATTAATAGAAGCCTTGATGACTGTAACTACTGCTGACAAGTTTCAAACGTGTTAATTCAAGCCCTTTTTGTGTCTGTTACCATATGTCCAATATATGTGCCCATATTTTTCTGTGTAATTACATAACAAACTGCTGATGCAGAGGGCATTTTCAGCATACTCAGAAAGACAAGGACTTTTCATAAGAAAATATAAAAAGGATGGTTGCACTGTATTTCAATTTTAAAAAAAGGTGACATTTCACACTTAAACGTTTTTGTAACATATGTCTTGATAAACGATAGATTTTTGTATTTGGTAAATGTTGTATTTTGTATATAGTTTAAACACTGTTTAATCACAGTGTGAATGGTTTTCAATAAAAAAAATTGATTTTTTTGCATAATCAGATGTGAATCTATATGCAAAAATATGCAAATTTGCCACATAATTGCCATAAAACTTTGAAAAATCTGCCACAGGAAACTGAGGGCTCGGATTATATCCTTCTGCTTTCAAGAAGCTGTTTCATGCTGTCCGAATTTGATGCTTGTTTCAGTTCTTCTTTTAATGCCAATGTCACTTCTTCTTGCTTTTTGTGGCCTCTTTTGCAGAAACATCTGGCTTTGGTGGAAGAAACAGAAATCCAGCCTGCAACCCTCCGCCCTCCCCTCCCTTTGTTTGAAATACCCAATTATCTGCATCTGAGCTAAGGCCGTGCCAGAAAAGGACATGAAAAGTAACAAACTTCTCTATCCTTTCAAAGCCATTGTGAGCATGCTGCTGTTTGCTACCATTGTTTGGAATTTAAAATTATTTGTCACTCAGTACGTTGCAGTTGATGACAAACGTCCTGCTCAAACCTCACTGTTGATCTTAGTCTGGGATTGGCCCTTTCAAAAGAATCCGAAGTTCCCTGGCAGTGTATGCTATGACTTATATGGGATTGAGAACTGCCAGCTGACTACCAATCACAGCATGTTTGCCCAGGCTGATGTGGTAGTGTTCCATCAACGAGAACTTCGAGACAACTTGTTTGCTTTTCCACGGGAAACAAGACCCCTTGGACAGAAATGGGTGTGGGCCTGTCTAGAGTCCCCTTCCAACGCTGAGGGTCTGGAGAAAGGGGAAAACATTTTTAACTGGGTGCTGAGCTACAGGCAGGACTCGGACATCTTTGTGCCCTATGGGAAGCTTGTACCCCACTCCCCTTCTACCTCCTTTGCCATCCCAAACAAAACAGGCCTGGTATCCTGGGTCATAAGCAACTACAATTCAAAGCAAGAGAGAGTTGTTTTTTACCAAAAGCTATCCCAGCATCTCGCGGTGGATGTCTACGGGAAGGCAGCTAAGAAAATACTGAACCCCAAAAGTCTCTTGCCCACGATCTCCAAATACAAGTTCTACCTGGCCTTTGAAAACTCCATCCATAGGGACTACATCACAGAAAAGATGTGGAAGAATGCTTTTGAGGCCGGTGCAGTTCCAGTAGTGTTGGGTCCTCCAAGAGCCAATTATGAGAAGTTTGTTCCTCCCAATTCTTTCATTCATGTTGAAGACTTTGGATCGCCAGAGCAGCTGGCAAGATTTCTAAGGACCATGAACTCCAGTCGATACGAAGAGTTCTTCCAGTGGAGAGAGAAATATGTTGTGAGGTTATTTCAAGATTGGAGGGAGAGGTTTTGTACCATCTGTACCACATACCATAGTCTACCTCAAGAAAAGATGTATCATGATTTACAAGGGTGGTTCAAGGACTGAGGCCTGCAGCTATGTGTAAAAGAGATCTTATTCCATTTCTGACTTACTTAAATAGGGCCTACCCTGCATTTTTTATGAGAATGTAAACTGTAGAAGCAGTTATCCGTCTAAATGGCAAAATGACAAAATTCATCGCCGTATGTGACTAAATTCTAGCCGCATAAATCGGGGGTGGGTAGGCGGCATTTCGGCAAGGAACAGAGTTAGCCGCTTAACTTATGTGGCTAACTTTGGTCGTGCCATAGGGCTGCCCTAAAGTTAGTTGCATAAACATATGTTTATCCGGATAACTAGCCAAGTTGCTCAGCAGCTGAATAGTGGCCTCACAGATACCATTATCTATAATTACTGCCACTGCAACTCTGCTGTGTCAGATAGAGTCAAAATGGTGGGGTGAGGGAATTAATTAAAAACCTGATCCCTGAAAAACTAAGTCAAAGCAAAAATAGAGACCGAGGATGAAACAATAGTATAGCCAAAGAAATCTCTTATTTTTAAAAATTTGGCCTGACAGTTTTGTCCTGCTCCTTTGGGCTTTCAGCTCAATTGAATTGGCTTCTGTTGGGCTATGGTGCCATGAGCCTTTTTTCCATCTTCAGTTTATGACCCCCTCTCCTCACTTAGTCCAGCCATCACAGAAACAGACCTTTGCCATGGGCTAACAACTGAAACAGAAACAGGGCCCATCTAGACTGCCCATCCACTTCAACTGCTCAGCTGTACAGCTCCTACCACTCCCTCAGAGATCCCCTGTGTTTGTCTCGTGCTTTCTTGAATTCAGTTACTGTCTTTGTCCCCACCACCTCCACTGGGAGTATGTTCCATGCATCCACCACCCTTTTCTGTAAGCAAATACTTCCTTAGATTATTCCTCAGTCTGTCCTCTTTCATTCTCATCCCATGACCCTTCGTTCTAGAACCTCCTTTTTTTGAAAGAGGTCCACCTCTTGTGCATTGATACCTCAGAAGTATTTAAATATCTCTATCATCCCGGCTTTCCTCTAGGGTATACATGTTTAGATCTTTAAGTGTATCCCCATAAGCTTTACAACGAAGACCACTGATCATTTTAGTAGCTGCCCTCTAGACTGACTCCATCCTTCCTGTTTATATCTTTTTTGAAGGTGCGGTCTCCAGAATTGTACACAGTATTCCAAGTGAGGTCTTATACGTGGACTGTTAATGCTGCCTCTTCAGTATACCCAACCCTGGCTCCAGCCAGTGCAAGAAAGGAGAATCCTGGTCCAGCAATTGAACCTAAGGTCTCAACATGGCAATGTACAGCACTGTCACTGAACCACAGAGCTCACCCAAAGAAATGTCTTTTAATATAGATCAATCCATTTAAAATTCATCACCTGGGGAAAAGAGGGCCCATCATTCTCAGGCAACAGAATGTTTGTGCAGCAGGCAGATTTTAGCTAGAATTTGTTAGGCTTGGCTAAAGCAACATGGTTGCCATGTTAGTCATTGCATGGAAAAAAATAAATAATTTTAAAAAAGTAAGGTGAAACCTTTCTATTGGACTAACTTAATACATTAAGGGAGCAATTTTCAGTAGCCCACACTGTGTGAAAAGTCTGTGAGTTCAAACCCATTTGCATACGTATGCATGGCTTGAGTGGGAGATGAAATAGCCTGCATGCGTATGTAGCCCCTATCCTGCCAGATAACAGGGCTTAGGGGCTCTGAGGCATGCTGGGGCCCTGCTCTGACCCATGCTTTCGGGTTTGTTTCCCAGCAGGGTTGAAGGTAAAGTCTTTTAAGACCTTTGTGCTTCCTGTGGAGATTTTCTGCTTCTTATAGACACACACTGCAGTACTACATAATGTAGCTATTCAAAAATAAATGATTTTAATGAATATTTGATTGCAGATGAAAAGTCACAAAGGGATTCACTTTGGGATATTGACATAGTCAATGATACATCTGTCCTTCCTGGCAGTAAGTACTCTTCCAGGGACAGTACAAGGGTGTTAGGCACACACACAATTAAAAAGTTATGCATTTATAATAACACATTTTACATGAAAAAGGAAAAAGTACTGTACATTTTTCTGAGGTAGAAAATATTACTTACTCATACACACACACACACACACACACACAGGCTTCCCACTCCCATGTTCTAGCTTACCTATACAGACTTCTCACTCCCATGCTGTGTCTCACACACCCAGGTTTCTCACTCCTATGCTAGCTCTCTCCACTTGCACAGGCTTCTCATTCCCATAATCACTTTCTCTCTCTCTCTCTCTCTCACACACACACATACACACACACACACACACACTCTCCAGTCATCTCCCTGACCAGTCACTTCCATTGTCTTTCCTATATGCACACATCACCTCTCTGACCAGTTTCTCGCAATCACACACATGCTCTCACTCACACACTTACATAGATGATTTCAGTCAAATGCTCTCACTTACACACAAGCTCTCAATCACAGTTACACATACACACTCTCAATCACACATACATTCTCTCACAGACAGGCTGGCTATCTCTATCTCTCTCTTCCTGCCCCCCTCCCCAGCACAAATGGTAGCTGCAGCAGCCTCCTCCTCCAGCCCCCGCAGGCCAAGAAAGAAGAATCCCATCAGCCACGGTAGGCTAATTCTGTCTCCTTTGCCGATTGCCGGCTGCTTCTGATTTTACTCCAGGCCCACACTACTGCTCAGGGCCAATGCTTCCGCCACTACTTTTCCATGCAGCATGGCTCTTTCTTCTTCCCATGCACTCCAGTGCACATCACTTCCTGCCACCCGTGGCATGGGCCATGGGGGGGCAGGTGCGGGAAGAAGAAAAGGCCCAGCTGCAGTTGCCAGCCTCCACTATCACTGCTGCCGTTCCCATCCGGGCTTGAATGTGCTGATAGCCCGGGCGGCAATGGCAGCAGTGGAAGATCATCTGCCCCTCTCTTGGAGAAGGAAGAGGAGGGAAGAGCAGTGGGAGACCGATAGCACGCGACACACCTGCCGGTGCTTGGCGACTCACTGTTGTGTCACGACACACCAGTTGAGAATCGCTGCCATACTGGGTCAGACCAACGGTCCATCAAGCCCAGCATCCTGTTTCCAACAGTGGCCAATCCAAGTCATAAGTATCTGGCATTTACCCAAATATTAAATAGATCTTAAGCTACTATTCCTTACTGATTAATAGCAGTTTATGGATTTTTCCTCTGAATTCCAGAGCTTAATTATACACTGAATGAAAAAGAATTTTCTTTGATTTGTTTTAAATGAGCTACTTACTAACTTCATGGAGTTCCCCCTAGTCCTTTTATTATATCTGAGAGAGTAAATAACTGATTTACATTAACCTGTTCAAGTCATTTCACGATCTTGTAGACCTCTATCATATCCCGCCTCAGTCATCTCTTCTCCAAACTGATCAGCCCTAACCTCTTTAACCTTTCCTCATAGGGGAACCATTCCATGCTCCTTATCATTTTGGTCACCCTTCTCTGTACTTTCTCCAGTGCAACCATATCTTTATTGAGATGTGGTGACCAGAATTGCATACAGCATTCAATCTACGGTCTCACCATGGAGCGATACAGAGGAATTATGACATCCACCCTTTTATTTGCCATTCACTTCCTAATAATTGTTAACATTTTGTTTGATTTTTTGATTGCAACAGCAGACTGAGCTGATGATTTAATATATTATCCACTATGATGCTTAGATCTCTTTCCTGGGTGATAACTCCTAAAATGGAACCTAACATTGGGCCTTATTTTCTAAGGCTATCGCAAGCTTGTGCTATCAGCGCAAGCCTGCGATAGCTAGCGAAGGTAGCGCACGCCTGCGCTACCTAAATCGGGGTGGAGTCGGCCCCGGAAGAGGAGGAGTCAGGGCGTCACCGGGGCCGACTCCGCGAAGACGGCGCCAACAGCGAAAAGGTAAGGGCCTTTTCGCTGCCTATTTCGCGCCCAATAACTACACCTTCTATGGCGGCGCTATTGGGTGCGAAACCGGCAGCAATCGCACCGCAGCGGTGCGATTGCTGCCGGCTAGCGCAGGACCGCCCCCCCATTTCGACCCCCGCCCCCCATTAGCGCGATTTTCTAAAGTATCACAGGCCTGCGATACTTTAGAAAATGAGGCCCATTGTGTAACTACAGCAAGGGTTATTTTTCCCTATATGCATCACCTTGCACTTGTCCATGTTAAATTTCATCTGCCATTTGGAAGCCCAATCCTCTAGTCTCACAAGGTCCTCCTGCAGTTTATCACAATCCACTTGAAATTAAACTACTCTGCATAATTTTGTGTCATCCGCAAATTTGATCACCTCACTTGTTTTACCCCTTTCCAGATCATTCATAAATATATTAAAAAACACCGGTCCAAGTACAGATCCCTGAGGCACTCCACTATTTACCTTTTTCCACTGTGAAACTGACCATTTAATTCTACTCTCTGTTTCCTGTCTTTTAACCAATTTGCAGTGCACAATAGGACATTGCCTCCTATCCCATGACGTTTTAGTTTTCTTAGAAGCCTCTCATGATGAACTTTGTCGAACGCCTTCTGAAAATCCAAATACACCATATCTACTTTGTCCACATGTTTATTCATTCCTTCAAAAAAATGTAGAAGATTTGTGAGGCAAGATTTCCTTTGGGTAAATCCATGCTAGCTGTGTCCCATTAAACCATGTCTATCTAAATGTTTTGTGATTTTATTCTTTATAACAGTTTCCATGATTTTTCCCAGTACTGAATTCAGACTCTTCAGTCTATAGTTTCCCTGGATCACCCCTGGAGCCCTTTCTAAATATTGGGGTTAATGCCATCTTCCAGTCTTCAGGTACAATAGATGATTTTAATGATAGGTTAGAAATTAATTGTAATAGGTTTGAAATTTCATTTTTTAGTTCTTTCAGAACTCTGGCATGTATACCATATGGTCCAGGTGATTTACCACTCTTAAGTTTGTTGATCTGGCCTACCACATCTTCCAGGTTCACTGTGATTTGGGTTAGTTCATCTGAATTATCACCCTTGAAAACCGTCTCCGAAATGGGTATCTCCCCACCATCTTCTTCGGTAAATACCAAAGCACATCACAATTAAGACAAATCCCTATAGACATGGGATTCATATATTTGCACCCCTTGCACTTCTGTATGGCAGGATTGGGAGATTTACACATGCAATGCTTTTGAAATCCTAGGGGCTATGGCATTGGTAGTACTAGTTAATGCAAACTCAGGAAAGAGCTGAGGGTTCTATAGAATTAGAAGAATTTTCCCTGGGCTTCCAGGCAGGCAAGAAGTTCTGGACCCACTCCTGTGGGGACAGTACAGCCTTGTCATTCTGTCACAAAAGAGAATCCAGCTAGAGCTAAGGAATCCCCATAAGGGCAGCACAGGACTTCAAGGTCTGTACCAGCCACCTCCCCTGTAAATGAACTCTTGGGTTCTGGTGGCCTAGAGCAGTAGTCCTCAACCCTGTCCTGGGGGCCCACCAGCCAGTCGGATTTTCAGGATATCCACAATGAATATGCATGAGAGAAAATATGCATGTTATGGAGGCAGTGCATGCAAATTTTATCTCATGCATATTCATTGTGGATATCCTGAAAACCCGATTGGGTGGTGGGCCCCCAGGACAGGGTTGGGGACCACTGGCCTAGAGGACTTAGACTGTGACTGGAACCAAGGTGCAGGCTAGAACTTGGAGACATAGGCTGGAGACAAGGACTGGATCAAAGGCAAGGATGGGATGAATACTGAGGCAGTGCAGGGCAGGATACTGAGGCAAGACAAAGCTGGAGACTGAGACAAGGCTAGGCAAGGCAAGGCTAGAGACTGAAGCAAGGCAAGGCTGGAGACTGGGGCAAGGCAGGAATGGAGACAAGGGCTGGGCACATGTGGAACTAGGCAAGACAGGCTGGGCAGACTAGGTTAAGGCAGGGCACTGGCAGTACAGAGAACGGATACCCGGGACAGGACTAGGCCACATAAGGACAAGACTAGACAAGACAGACAAGAACAGGACAGGACAGGGACAAGACTGAACAGAACAAGGAACAAAGAAACCCAAAGGCAGCGATTTAGAAGACAAGTAGGCCATTAAGCATTAGGCCTGGAGGCCAGACATGGAGGCCTGGAGGTCACAGGCTAGGCAAGGCAGAGCTAGAATGCCCAGAGGCTACAGAACTAGGTAAGACAGAGCTGGAAGGCTGTAGACCACAAAGAAATACAAGGTAGAACAGAGCCAAGTAGGGAGCCGAGTAGACTCGATGACAAGACATCAGGTATTGCAAGAGGCGGGGATAAATATGCCAAGTCCTGCTGAGTCATGAGTCCTTGAAGACTATGGCTGGAGCAAGAGCAGGTGTAGTTCCATGGGGACCTCTGGTGGCAGGGAGGCTGCATAGCAGGCTGGATCCTAATATTTATTACATTCAGTTATCAATCCAAAGTAGGATTTTGACTCCTATCCCATGACTTCTTAATTTCCTGAGAAGTCTATCATGAGGGACTTTGTTAAATGTCCCTCACCAGTCACCTTTATTCAAATATTTATTTACACCTTCAAAAAAGTCTGGTAAATTGGTAAGGCAAGATTTCCCTTTGCAAAAACCATGTTGACTCTCCCCCATTAAACCATATTTATCTATGTGGACAGTTATTTTGATTTTAAGGATAGCTTCTACCTATAGTTTCTCGTTGGTCTAGGAGTATGATTCTTGCTTTTGGTACCAGAGGTCCTGGATTCAAATATCAGACAAGCTCTTTGATTTGCACTTGTGGATCTCTGTGGCAGAGACTCAAACCCCTATTGGGTGACAGGAGCTGCATCTCCTATACTAGTTAAGCTAGCATGTGTTGGTGGTATAGTGATGAGCATCGCTGGATCCCATGTAGCTGAACTGGGTTGGATTCCCAGACAATGCTGTTATGGGAATCCCAGTTTAGTGGACCCATGGGCCGACCTGCAGGAGACTGGGAAAAGTTGGTCAAAGTCTCTAGTAACTGGCAGGCCGGGAGGCAGATGTTCAGGCTGGACGAGAGGTGCTCTTCACCCTGGAAGCTGGTACTCCCCTGAGAGGAGCCCGTAGGAGCCCAACCGCTGGGACTTAGGTGGCTTCACCCTTGGAAGCCGAAGCCCCCCCCCACCGGGAGGAGCCCGTAGGGGCCTGGCCGCTGGGACTTAGGTGGTAGTGGATCAGGACTGGGAACTGAAACCAGACTAGGACAGTAGGTCAGTACTGTAACAGGGTTCGGGTTCTGGAACTAGGCAGGAACTGTAGCAGGACTCGGGTACAGGAACCAGGCAGGAACTGTAGCAAGACTCGGGTACTGGAACCAGGCAGGAACTGTAGCAGGTAAACAGGAACCAGGCAGGTACTGTAGCAGGCAAGCAGGAACAGAGCGAATCGCAAGGCAGGTCGCTCCGGGGCACAGCGCAACAGGGATCCAGTAGGTAAGCCCGTTGCAAGGCAAAGACTGGGTGGCCGCAGCCGGCTTTTCAAGGCTGCGGCGTCTGACATCAGGAATTGGGCGGAGTCACCACTGGTGGGAAATGGCCTAGAAAAGCGCCCAAGTGGCGCGCGCACGCGTGCCTAGAGACAGGGCGTCCATGGAAGGCTTCCCGGTGGCGAGTCCCTCGCAGGGACGCCGCCGAACAGGCCAGGAACTAGGCCAACGAAAGCGGGAACAGGTCCAGGAACACGGAGGTAAGGGTCTGGTCGCGGCTCTCGCAGCCAGAACCGCAACAGTACCTCCCCTCTTATGCCCCCTCTTACCCGGTCCGGGTTTACTCGGGTGGTCCAGATGGAACTGCCGTAATAAGTCTTTGTCAAGGATGTTACAGGCCGGTTCCCAAGAATTATCCTCAGGTCCGCAACCCTCCCAGGCAAGCAGGTACTCCCATCGGCGTTGGTGAAACCGGACATCCAAGACCTCACGTACTTGGTATGTGACCTCGTCCGGTACTGAAGGATCCAATGGTTCAGGAGCCCGGGAGTGGTATCTGGATAAAACAAGAGGCTTCAGCAATGACACATGGAACACGTCGTGCATGCGCATGGAGGAGGGTAGGCGTAGTCGGTACAAGACTGCTCTCACTCGTTCGGCGACTCGGAAAGGCCCACAGAATCTTGGAGCTAGTCTTCGTGACGGAATACGTAGCTGTATATTTTTGGTACTAAGCCAGACACGGTCTCCTAGGAGGTAGATAGGTGCTGGCTGGCAATGGCTATCTGCCCATTTCTTGGCAGACTGGGTGGCTTTATGGATCTTTCCCTGGATAGACGTCCACAAGGAAAGAAGCTGGCGGGCTGAAAATTGCACGGCTGGGAGTGCACTAGGTTCAGGTGAAGGCAAGGGTGGTCGAAGTTGCTTCCCATAGACGACCAGGAAAGGCGAACTTCCAGTAGCAGCATGCGTGTGGTTATTATACAAGAACTCCGCCCACGGGAGTAGCTTGACCCAATTATCTTGGCGTTCGTTGACGAAGGAACTGAGAAAAGTCTTCAAGGTATGGTTAGTTCGTTCCGTTTGCCCATTACTTTGAAGATGAAACGCAGACGAAAGACTAAGTTGCACATTGAAGCGTTTGCAAAGTGCCTTCCAATAACGAGCAGTGAACTGTGGTCCTCGATCAGAGACTATATCCTGCGGGAGACCGTGAAGTCTGAAGATATGCTGGGCGAAAAGGTTAGCTAGGTCAGGTGCAGAAGGCAACTTTGGCAGGGGGACAAAGTGCGCAATCTTGGAGAATCGGTCCACAGTTGCCCAAATGACCGAATTACCTCCTGAGACAGGGAGGTCCATGACGAAGTCGGTGGAGATGTGTGTCCAAGGCTCCACCGGAATGAGTGGCTTTTGCACGGCGCAGGTTGGGCACGAGCGCACAAAGGTTTGGACGTCCTGTCTCACCGTCGGCCACCAGTAGAATCTGTTCAACAAGTCTAAGGTCCCTTTACAGCCAGCATGGCCCCCCCCGTGAGGGAGTCATGGGCCCAAGTGAGAACTGCTCTCCGGGAGCGACGTGGAACTACAGTCTTCCCTTGGGAGGACACCAAGGTTGTTGCTAGACTGACTTTCACAGGATCCAAAATAAACTGAGGCATGTCAGGGGTCTCTTCGACCTCAGAAGAGCGCAAGAGCGCATCGGCTCGAACATTCTTAGAGCTGGGTCGATAGCGTAAGATAAAGTCGAACTGGTCAAAAAACAGCGACCACCAGCCTTGCCTTGGGTTCAGCCGTTGGGCTTGCTTCAAGAATGCTAGGTTTTTGTGATCGGTGTAAATCGTAACCGGATGGTTGGCTTCTTACAACCACTGTCTCCATTCATCTAGGGCAAGTTTCACGGCTAGCAACTCTTTATCTCCTACACAGTAGTTGTTCTCTGCCGGGGAGAATTTCTTCGAGAAATATGAACAGGGTAGCAATTGTTCAGAAACTGAGTACTGGCTCAGCACGGCCCCCATGGCCACATTGGAGGCATCAACTTCCACCACAAAGGGCCGGCTGGGATCCGGATGATCCGGATGATGGCTTCCTTAAGGGCCTCAAAGGCTTGGCAGGCGGGGACAGGCCAATCCACCGCGTTGGCCCCCTTTCGGTTAAGGGCAATCAACGGGGCCAATTCTTAATATGGGAGTAGTTAGGAATAAAGTGACGGTAGGAATTGGAAAAGCTGAGGAAGCGTTGCAACGCTTTAAGGCCTTTAGGCCGGGGCCAATTCTTAATTGCCGCCACTCTCTCAGGATCCATTTGAAAGCCTGTTGCAGAGACTATGTAGCCCAGGAATGGCAGGGACATCTTCTCAAAGCTACATTTTTCCAGTTTCGCGTACCAACCGTGCTCCCTAAGTATTTGGAGCACTTGACGGATATGCTGACGGTGTCAAGGCAGGTCCTGGGAGTAGAGTAACACATCGTTGACGTAAACAATTACGCATGTGTTCTGAAGGTCCCGTAACATCTCATTCGTACCATGCTGGGACATCGCCGAAGCATTATGCAAGTCCAATTTTGTGAAAATCTTCGCTCCCTGGAGCCTATCGAGGAGCTCCAGGATTGACGGGAGTGGGTAACAGTCTCGTTTGGTAAGGAAACTGAGGCCTCTATAGTCCATGCACAGTCTTAGCGAGCCGTTCTTCTTGCTGTCAAGAAAGGGGCCTGCCCCTGCAGGCGACTTGGACGGGCGAGTGAACCCTTTGGCCAAATTCTCTGAAATGTACTCGGGCTTGGTCCGGGTTTCCGGTAATGATAAGGGAAACACCCCTCCTCGGGAAAGCATAGGACCAGGTAACAGGTCCATAGCACAGTCAAACAGGTGATGCTGCGGAAGGATCTCCGCCTTGGTCTTGGAAAGTACGTCCATAAAGTCCTCATAAGGTGCAGGAGGGCTCAAGGCAGAGTGCATCAAAGGAAGTGCGGGACTCCTGGGCACTTTCATACAATTAGCTAAGCAGAAAGGACTCCAGTTGACAATCTGTAATGTATCCCACTGAATCGTGGGCGAGTGCTTCTGTAACCACGGCAACCCTAGCACCACAGGGTGGACAGCTTTATCCAACACTAGGAAGGCTATCTCCTCCGAATGGATCGCCCCAGTGCAGACAGTAATGGGGGCCGTGGACATCAGGACAGGTCCTGGAAGGAGCGTCCCCTGGATAGAGGTAATTCGTAATGGGATCTCCCGTCTTTGCATAGGGTTACGCAACTGGGAGACTAGGTCCTTCAGGATGAAATTACCTCCGGCTTCCGAATCCAAACATCTCAAACGAACCTCCAGGATATTCCAGGGTAACAGGGACGGTACTTTGAGGAGCTGTAGCACAGCCTAGGAGGAGCTCCTCCCGACCTCCTAGGCTTTGGCGTTTTCCTCACCCTCCTGGCAGCGTGCCAAGAAGTGGCCCTTCTGACCACAATATAAACACAACTTCAACGAACGGCGATGTTGCCTTTCTTCAGCAGAAAGCGGGGCCCGTCCCAGCTGCATAGGTTCGCAGGTGGGAGCATCTGAACAAGAGATCTCAAACGAACCTCCAGGATATTCCAGGGTAACAGGGACGGTACTTTGAGGAGCTGTAGCACAGCCTAGGAGGAGCTCCTCCCGACCTCCTAGGCTTTGGCGTTTTCCTCACCCTCCTGGCAGCGTGCCAAGAAGTGGCCCTTCTGACCACAATATAAACACAACTTCAACGAACGGCGATGTTGCCTTTCTTCAGCAGAAAGCGGGGCCCGTCCCAGCTGCATAGGTTCGCAGGTGGGAGCATCTGAACAAGAGATCTTGGGAGCAGATACAGGTCTCATTGGCCCACAGGCAGGACTATGGCGAGAGGAGCGCTGCTCCTTAGCCCGTTGTTGTAGGCGGCGGTCAATGCAAGCAGCCATCTCTATCAAGGCGTTGAGGTCCTGAGGCAGATCTCGAGCAGCAATCTCATCCTTTATGCATCCGGAAAGACCCTCCAAAAAGATGGCCTTAAGACTACCATCCTGCCAACCTACTTCTTGGGCTAAAGTCCGAAACTCCATAGCATAATCTGCCAAGGAGCGAGCCCCCTGTCGGAGTTGCAGCAGATCAGACATAGCCGTGGCTACTCGGGCGGGCTCATCAAAGGCTTGATGAAAGTTCGAGATCAACTGTTGTAAGTTCGTTAGTGAAGGATCATTGTTTTCCCAAAGGGGAGAAGCCCATATTAAGGCTTTCGATTCAAGCAGGGACAGGATGTATGCCACTTTCACCGCATCCGAGAGGAACTGCCGAGGCAACAGGGAGAACCGTACAAAACATTGGTTTAAAAAGCCGCGGCAGGTCCTTAAATCTCCAGCGTAGTGGGAGGGTGCCAGCAGCTGAGTCACTGAATAGTCTTGACCCTCGGGGGCTGGTTCTGGGGCAGACGAGGCCCTGGCATCCAATCGGGCCGATAACTCCCCTACCGAACCAGTAAGGACCTCGAGGTACTGTTTTTGATACTGCAGCTGCTGGGCCAACCCAGACAGGTCCAAGGGGACAGGCGCATCCGCCGAGTCCATGGCCTTGAAATCTGTTATGGGAGTCTCAGTTTAGTGGACCCTTGGGCCGACCTGCAGGAGACTGGGAAAAGTTGGTCAAAGTCTCTAGTAACTGGCAGGCCGGGAGGCAGATGTTCAGGCTGGACGAGAGGTGTTCTTCACCCTGGAAGCTTGTACTTCCCTGGGAGGAGTCCGTAGGAGCCCAACCGCTAGGACTTAGGTGGCTTCACCCTTGGAAGCCAAAGCCCCCCGGGAGGAGCCCGTAGGGGCCCGGCCGCTGGGACTTAGGCGGTAGTGGATCAGGACTGGGAACTGAAACCAGACTAGGACAGTAGGTCAGTACTGTAACAGGGTTCGGGTTCTGGAACCAGGCAGGAACTGTAGCAAGACTCGGGTCTTGAAATCAGGCAGGAACTGTAGCAAGACTCGGGTACTGGAACCAGGCAGGAACTGTAGCAGGTAAACAGGAACCAGGCAGGTACTGTAGCAGGCAAGCAGGAACCAAGCAGGTACTGTAGCAGGCAAGCAGGAATGGAGTGAATCGCAAGGCAGGTCACTCCGGGGCACAGCGCAACAAGGATCCGGTAGGTAAGCCCTTTGCAAGGCAAAGACTGGGTGGCCGCGGCCGGCTTATCAAGGCCGCGGCGTCTGACGTCAGGAATTGGGTGGAGTCACCACTGGCGGGAAATGGCCTAGAAAAGCACCCAAGTAGCGCGCGCACGCGCCTAGAGATAGGACGTCCATGGAAGGCTTCCCGGCGGCGCGGCCCTCGCAGGGACGCCGCCGAACAGGCCAGGAACTAGGCCAACGAAAGCGGGAACAGGTCCAGGAACGCGGAGGTAAGGGTCTGGTAGCGGTGCTCACGCCCAGAAGCACAACAAATGCAGCATCATCCTTTTTCCTCCTTATCAACATTAAAAATGGTTTATATGGTTAAAAGGCAAGGTGAAAGAGGCTATTTTAGCCAAAAGAACTTTAAAAAAATGGAAAGAAGATCCAACTGAATAAAATAAATAATTGCATAAGTACTAGCAAGTTATATTGAAAACATTGATAAGGCGGGCCAAAAGAGAATTTTAAATTAAGCTGGCCATAGAGGCAAAAATTCAAAATTAAAACTTTTAAAAATACTTCCGGAGCAAGAAGTCTATAAGAGATTCTATTGGGCCATTAGATGATCAAGGGGAAAAAGAGATACTTAGAAAAGACAAGGTCATTGTGGAAAGATTAAATTAATTCTTTGGTGTTTACTATGGAGGATGTTGGGGAGATACCCATGCTGGAAATGGCATTTTAGTGGTGATGATTTAGAGAAACTGAAGCAAAACGCAGTGAACCTGGAAGATATAATAAGGCAGATTGACAAACTAAAGAGTAACACATTGCCTAGATCAGATGGTAAACACTCAACAGTTCTGAAAAAACTAAAAATGAAATTGTAAATCTATTACTCATAATTTGCAATCTATCATTAAAATCATCTATTGTACCTGAAGATTGGAGGGTGGCCAATGTAACGACAATTTTTAAAAACGGGCTCCAGAGGTAATCCAGAAAACTATAGACCAGTGAGTCTAACTTCAGTGCTTGGAAAATCATAGAAACTATTAAAAAGCACAAAATTACAAAGCATATAGAAAGACATAGTTTAATGGGAAACAGCCAACATGGATTTACACAAAAAAAGTCTTGCCTCACCAATTTGTTACTTTTTTTTTTTTTTAAGAGGTTAATAAACCTGCAGATAATGGTGATCTGGTGGAGATAGTGTATTTGGATTTTCAGAAGATGCGTGATAAAATCCAACATGAAAGACTCCTGAGAAAACTAAAAAATCTTGGAATAGGAGGCAATGTCATATTGAGGACTGCAAACTGGTTAAAAGATAGGAAACAGAGAGTAGGACTTAATGGTCAGTTTTCTCATTGGAGAAAGGTAAGCAGTGGAGTGCCCCAGGGATTTGTAATGGTTCTGGTGCTTTCTAATATATTTATAAATGATCTATAAGAGGGAACAAGGAGTGAGGTGATCAAACTTGTAGGCAAAACATTATTCTGAGTTGTTAAATCACAATTGAATTGTGATAAATTGCAGAAGGACCTTGCAAGACTCGGAGACTGGGCATTCAAATGGCAGATGATATTTAATTTGGACAAATGCAAAATAATGCACATAGAAAAAGTAATCCAAACTGTAGTTAAACAATGTCAGGTTCCCTATTAGGAGATACCACCCAAGAAAGGGATCTAGGCATCATTGTGAACAATATTTACAAATCCCTGATTCAGTGTATGCAGCAGTCAAAAAAGCAAACAAAATGTTAGAAACTATCAGGAAAGAAATGGAGAATTAAATGGAGAATGTCATAATACTATTGTATCCCTCCATAGTGACACAGTACCTGGAGTACTGTGTACAATTCTGGTCACCACATCTCTGAAAAGATATAGCTGAACTGGAAAACTTACATAGAAGTGCGACCAAAATGATAAAGGGGATGGAACGGCTCTCCTTTGAGGAAAGAAGAAAGAGGTTAGGGCTTTTCAGCTTGGAGAAGAAACGGCTGAGGAAGAATATGATAGAGGTCTATAAAATCATGAGTAGATCCAGTATGGCAGTTCTTATGTACCATTTTGCCTAGCACTGATGTCAGGCTCACCGGTTTATAGTTTCCCATCATCCTGGAGGCTTTTTTTAAAAACTGGCATCACATTTGACACCCTATAGTCTTCAGTTACTGTGGCTTTTTGAAATGATAGGTTAGAGATCAGCAGAAACAGGTCTGCAATTTTATGTTTGAGTTCCTTCAAAACTCTTGGCTGAATACCATTTGGTTCTGGTGATTCGTTATTTAGTCTGTCAATCTGATTTATTACAACTCCCCATTTAACAGTGAGTTTGTTTAGTCACTCAGAATCATCATTATCAAAAAATGTTTCTGGTATGGGTTTGACCCCCAACATCCTCCTCCTCACAAAAGACAAAGAATTCATTCAATTTTTTGGCTATTACTTGTTCTTCTTGAGCACCGCTTTTACCCCTTGATCATCCAGTGGCCAGACTCCCTCACAGGCTTTTTGCTTCAAATCTGCTTGAAAAAGTCTGTATTAGTTGTTTTTAACCTCTATGGAAATCTTCCTTTCAAAATCTCTATAAGCCTGCTTAATTACTTTTTTACATCTAATTTATCATTGCTTGTGCACACTACTTTCCTTATTTGGGTTTGTTTTCTATTTTCTTTAAAAATGCCCTTTTGGCATTTTGCCTCTTTCACTTCACTATTAAACCATGCTGGCAGTCATTTAGATTTTCTTCTACCTTTTTTAATACATGGAAAACATTTTGTCCTGGTCTCAAGGATGGTAATTTTAAACAATGTCCATGCCTCCTGCAAATTTTTAGGTTTGTGAATGGTTCCTTTTTTTTCCTAAAATATAACCTCATTTTATCATAATCTCCCTATCATGGACTGGCAGACTGGAGTCAGGGAGTACCAGGGGGGCAGCCCTGTACTGCCCCATAGAGGCAGAACAGGGTTACAGGACAGGACTGCAGCTGGTCTTCTGCCTAACCAACCCCCTCCCATGCAAGTTGAACCTTTAGGTCCTGGGGGTTGGTAGGACTTGTCTTCTATGGAACACCAGGGCATGAATTGGGAGCTGAGTACAGGCTGGAGGCTGAGGTCAGGCGTAAGCTGGATGAGGCAAGACTGGCTGGATGAAGCAAGGCAGGTTGGACAAGGCAAGGCAGGCTGGAAGCTGAAGGCGGGCACAGGCTGAGGGCTGGGTATAGGTACTGGCTGAGGGCTGGATACAGAGCTCAAGCTGGGACTGGCTATCAGGCAAGGACAAGGCCTGGGGAATAGACAAGGGACTGAACTCAACTAGGCAGGACTAGGACAGGACTGGACTAGACATGTAACAGGAAATAAGAAAGCCCAACAGGGTACAAGACTGGGAAAGAAAATCCTAGTAGGCCTGGAGACCGTAAGGGTGATATAGAAGCCCAAGAAGGCACATACTTTGGCAGGGAGGCCTGAGAGGCCGCAAAGCAAGACCAGAATGGCCAGAAGCAAGGCAAGAGGCCAAGAGAGGCCACAGAGCAAAGTGAAAGACCAAGAGAGATCACAAAGCAAGGCAGAAGGCTTGGATAGACCACAAGGCAAGGCAGAAAACCCGGAAGCCACAAAGCTAGGCAAGGCAGTAGGCCTGGAGGCCACACGTTTAGGCAAGGTAGAATAGCAAGATAAGAGTGGCAGGTCAGGGAGCTAAGATGACAATTAAGAGGCACTGAGACATTGAGCAGGCTGGGATAAGTAGAACTTAGGCTTGGGCGTAGTAGGTTCAGTGAGGAGATAACTAGCAAGGTAGTGAGCAAGGCTTGATAAGGACTCCTGGCTCGGGAAGACTGCACAGCAGGTGAAACCATGACACTACCCTTTTAAAGTTAAATGTAATTGCAGTAGTTTTCCTTAGTATTCACCTTCCAGTGATTATCTCAAATTTAATTACATTATGAACACTGTTGCCAAACAGATGTTCCACCTTTATCTCTTGCATCATATCCTACATACCACTAAAAATTAGATCTAATATAGATCCTCCTCTCATTGGTTCCATGACCAACTACTGCATTAAGTAGTCATTGATGGCATCTAGGAACTTTACCTCTCTTGCATTTCCTAATATGACATTTACCCAATTAATACTTGGGTAATTGAAGTGTCCCATTATTATTGCGTTGCTCATTTTGCTAGCCAGTCTAATTTCTGTTAGCATTTTACTATCTGTTTCCTCATCCAGGCCAGGCAGGTGATATCCCTACCTCTATACTCTTCCATTTTACCCATGGAACTTCTATTCATGTAATTCCACCCCTCTACCAATTTTATCTGTTCTGTCATGTCAATATAATTTGTACTGTAGTATCACCGAATCTGATTGGTTATCTTCCTCCTGCTAGGTCTCTGAGATGCCTATTATGTCTATATTTTCCTTTAGCACCATACATTTTAACTGTCCAGTCTTAGTTTTCAGACTTCTGGCATTTGCATACAGGCATTTTAAAGTAGATTTATTTGTATTTCTAGTCTTATATAAACCCACAACCTACTTATTATCAGATGATACTAGCAGTTTGGAATCATTTTATCAGCATGCTCTGAATTTAAATATATCTAGGCTTTATCAGCTTTACAACCACCTCTCTATCGGGACATTCTAATGTACGAGGTTTGCCAGTATCCTTTAAAGACACCTTACTCTGAGCCATGCACTGCTGAGCGACTGTAGTTCTAGTTTAAAAGCTGCTCTATCTTCTTTTTAAATGTTAGCACTAGCAGCCAAGTTCCACCCTAGTTGAAGTGGAACTCATCCTTTTGGAATAGTTTCCCTTTTCCCCAAAATATTGCCCAATTCCTAACAAATCTAAAGTCCTCATCCCTGTACTATCCACGCATTGAGATTCTGGAGCTCTGCCTGCCTCTGGGGTTTTGCACGTGGAACTGGGAGTATTTCTGAGAATGCTACCCTGGAGATCCTGGTTACAGTATCCCTCCTTAAAATCCTAAATGTAGCCTCTTGAACCTTTATACTGCATGCACCTATCTATCTCATTAGTTTCCACATGTACCACGACAGCTGACTCCTCCCCAGCACTCTCTAAGATCCCATCTAGGTGACATATGAGGTCCGCCACCTTCGCACCAGGCAGGTAAGTTACCAAATGGTCCTCGTGCCCACCAGCCACCCAGCTATCCATATTCTACATTCCTAATCCTTCTCTCCTGGACATGGACCCCTGGAGACACATTCTGTGTGCAAGTGGATAAAGCATCACCTGGAAGTGAAATCCTAGCTACAGGATCACTTCCTGCCATTCCAAGGTTATGGTCTCCTTCCAGATAACCTTGTTCTTCCAAAGTAGCACAGAGGATACTTAACTGAAGTTGGGATCGCTCAGCTTTGTCTCTAAAGGTCTCCTCTATATACTTCTCAGTCTCCGTCTGCTCCTTCAGGTCTGCCACTCTGGCCTCCAGATGTTCTCTGAGAGCCATGAGTTCTCTGAGAGCCATGAGCTCTTTCACTGGGTGCACATGTATAACCTCTCACCAACTGGTAGATAACCTTACATGTGGCAGTCAATGCAAAAGACTGGCTAGCCACCATCTTTCTGCTGGACTACTGTCTTTATATTTTAGCTTTTGATCTGCTACAGAAGTTAGGATTTTTAGATTAATTTAATTTGACTGCTCTGTTTGCAAATCGCCTATATTGGACTGTTTCTTTGAAACTTCGATCAGTGTCAATCAATTATGCACTTGTGTGTGAAGCCACTCATTTATTGCCAGTCTGAAACTTTTCCCAGTCCCTAATTATGCATAGTCATAAGAATTTAAGAAGTTGCCATACTCAGATCAAGGGTCCATCAAGCCCAGCATCCTGTTTCCAACAGTAGCCAATCCAGGTTACAAGTATCTGGGAAGTACCCAAACATTAAAGAAATCCTATGGTACTAATGCTGGTAATAAGCAGTTATTTTTTTCCTATGTCAGCTTGGTAAATAGCAGTTTATGGACTTCTCCAGAAACTTGTCCAAACCTTTTTTTAAACCCAGCTACGCTAATTGTCTTTATCACATCTTCTGGCAATAAATTACAGAACTTAATTGTGTGTTGAAATAAAAATAATGTTCTCCAATTTGTTTTAAATGTGCTACTTGCTAACTTCATGTGTTATCTGAGAGAATAAATAATCGATTCATGTTTACCCATTCTAGTACTCTCATGATTTTATATATCTCTATCATATCCCCCCCCCCCCCCCCCCCCCGCAGGCTCTTCTCCAAGCTGAATAGCCATAACCACTTTAGCCATCCCCTTTATCATTTTGGTCACCCTTCTCTGTACCTTTTCTAGTGCAATTATATCTTTTTTTGTGATGAGGCAACCAGAATTGCACATAGTACTCAAGGTGCAGTCTCACCAAAGAGCAATACAGAGACATTATGACATTCTTCGTTTTATTTTCCATTCCTTTCCTAATAATTCCTAACATTCTATTTTCTTTTTTGAAAGCTGCAGCACACTGAGCCGACAATTTCAATGTATTGTCCACTATGATGCTCAGATCGTTTTCCTGGGTGGTAACTCCTAATATGGAACATAACATTGAGATTAGAGTCTGGGGTAGGTGGGATAGGAAGAAGGGAAGGGTTTATACAATCAGCTCCTACAAGCAACCAGAATTTACTTTCCAAACTTGCACACAAGCCCACAAGCAATAAGTTCAAATAGTCAGCAGCCACCAAACATGGTCTATCCTACAGTCTAACTGAACTCCTCGCAAAAAGAAATCATCTAGTATAGACAAAACTCCTCCCATTTCACAGTGTAACACTTTTTTGTTCACCAGTTTAGCTCCCTCAAAACTTTCTTTCCATGAGGAACATGGAACATTGAACAGCAGCTTTGACACAGTCTATGCCCAGAAGTATGCATTCAAAGAATTGTCCACCTAACTTACCCACTAACCTCTGGCCTACTGAATTATTAGTCAGACTGTAACCCAGCGAGGTAGATGCGAATGCAATATTATTTGTCAAGATAAATACTAGAAAATGCTCCTGCAGAGTTTATGAGCTAGTCACAGCAGACAGTAAATGCTGAAAGGATTCTGCTTGATCTACTGCACATGCCATATTGCAGTTGGCACTACTTAAATCATACTGTTTGCATTAAATTGAAGAGTTTCATTATTTAGAATAATGTGAATGTGAAAGCCAATTCGTAACCAGCAGCTCGGCACACCACATGACAGCGCTGGCTGGCAGTGCATTCACCCAATCTCTACCAGAATATATGCATGACACTACTGAATGGTGCTTTATAGTTTATTTAAAAGCAAACAAAACAAAATAGTTCACAAAGTATAGGTTTGTTATAACACAGGATCTGCCCCTGCATGTAGCTGTGTTTTGAGCCCTATGTAAATATGTGTTACACTTAACATGCATGCTGACAACTTAGTGTGTGCGTTCATTAACATGCTATTTACTAAGCTCCAAACATGGGGCAAAACATTTTTTATTAAGTGCAAATGGTGGTGCATTCAATTTTAATATGCACACATATGCAAAACATTAGAATAGCACGGTAATGGTCTTATTAGACATTACCATTCAATATACTAAAACAGGGGTGGCCAATTCCGGTCCTTGAGAGCTACAGACAGGCCAGGTTTTCAGGATATCCACAATGAATATACAAGAGATGTATTTGCATAGAATGGAGGCAGTGCAATCAAATCTATCTCATGCGTATTCAGTATGGATAAACCTGGCCTGTTCTTGGCTTTCAAGGACCAGAGATGGCCACCTCTGCACTGAATGGATAACTTACAAACAACTCTGCGTGGCCCCATATAAGTGTGTATATGGCCGCACAGAAATATGCCTAGATTATAAAATCCACGTGTTGCTTCCCCCAACATATTCATGTATGTTTAGTTACGTGTGCATACCTGCAATGCATTGAAAGCATGTACCTTTATTACCTATTTTATAAACATGAATGCATATAGTTTACACGCTTAAAATTATATAACTTGCTGGTGTAAAACCCTGATTTATAAGCAGAAGTCGGTATATTTTAAAACGTGCATGCCTAATTGAAACCACCAGTTTGCCAAAACCTCCACCAGTTCACCCACTGCTTCACCAGATCATTGAGACCCTCCTAGGTCTTCAGCCTGACCTTCCCCCTAGACCATCCAGACCTCCCACCCGACCAGTGATAGACAAGTTGTGCTAGATTATTAGCAGGTGTAAAATTGGCTGATGTATTTACATAAAGCTCTTATAAAATAGCTATTTCTGTGTGTACTTCTTGGCCCCCATCCCAAAATGCCCCTAAACCACCCCTTTTTTGCCCAGGTAAATCTGCTTGCAAGGGGGGGAAAAATGGCATCATGAAGAGACGAGCTCCCGGATAGTCTTTGGTTTTTTCTGATTGCCTATACTTTGAAATGCCTCATACAAAAAGAAAGGGGAAGGTAAAGGAGGGAACCTCGACCACCCCTTAAGCCTACCCCAGTTCAAACGAAGATTTGGGAGTTTTTCTCCGCAACGGGGGATTCTCTAGGAGAGTCGGCTGTAGCACGGGAGGAGGAGCAAACCTCCGTGCTTTTTGATGAAACATCTTTGAGCCCTGGAGCGCCGGAGACTCCTTCTCCTCCTGCCTATGTTGGAGTGCACGAGCCGGTGGAATCCCTGATACCAAAGTTGCACCAAGTGGAGGAAGCGGTCGAGGCAGGCTCAGTTGCAGGCGCGACGGGGCAAACCCAAGGCGAGGGGACCTTAACTGCCTTGAGGGATCTGAACATCAGTGTAATGAGCGGTGTTGGCAGTTCGCTGCCATTTACTACCGCCCTGGGAAGGAGCCAGACGGATCAGAGAGACCCGGAGAGTCTCTCTGATCCGTCTGATTACACCGATAAATTTACCAGAATTAAAATTGTTAAATAAGCCTGAAGTAGTTACTTTAGATGCTTTATGGCACGGTATATCTATATTGGTAAAAGCAATAATTTCCTTGACGATAACTATTAAGGCCTCTCAAGGGCAACTTAACCTGGTGAACCCGGTGGCTCTTGCAAATTCAACTAAAATTCAGGAAATGGATTTACAAATAAACCAGATTAAAGAAATACAAACAGGCCTGATTCAGGGGGACTCTAGGTTAGATAAGAGACTGGAAAACAATCTCAGATATAATAATCTGAGAATAATTAACTTTCCTAAATGTAAACAATCTCCCCCAAGGATCAGTTTAAAAAGTATTTTCAGGATATACTGAATAACTCCAGTGGTGAAATGCCTACGATTTTGAAAGCTTACTATTTATTTGGGCCAGTACAAAGAAGTGGAGGAGAGACAGAGGACAATGGAGATCGAAGGGAACATCCAGATTCACCATCCCCACTTGATAACCTGTCTGGATTTCTTGAGACTACCCAGGAGGAACAAATTGAAAAGAGAGGTGTTTTGCTGGTGAAGTCCTTACTACCTGCTGAAAGGGACATGGTTCTAAAGAGTTTTTTCCGCAATAGGAATAAGCTCTAACTTGAGGGAAAATATGGATATATCTGGACATTATTAGATCAACGCAATTGCGAAGGAAAAAATGTTTTTCTCCATGCACTAGAGCTCGCCAATTAGGTGCAAAAATAATGATAATGTTTCCTTGTAAATGTATTCTTAATATAGAAAATAATAGATATGTATTTATGGAGCTAGACCAACTTGAACTTTTCCTGAATTCAAGGAGTGAATTAGGAGCTGATCCGCCTAATAATACTGGGATTATTTAGATAAATCAAAAATCCACAAACCAAGCCCCTCAAAAAAACTCAGAAGTCTGAGGTAACTATAACAAAGTCAAAAAACACACCACACTGTTCCTCAGTATAATTTTATCACATTCAATCAGCTGTATTCTGTATCAACTATTTTTGTAGGACCTTCATGGGAACAACTTTAAACCAACTGATAAGTTGTATAACCTTTTGGTCCACTTTTATTTAAATGTATTTTTTCTTTTTTAATGTCCATAATCTATAAACTTTTCATGTTTTTCTTAAAACACAGTCCCAACCCGTGAAGATCCTTAGAATCGCACGCACAGGCCACTCTCCTGGGCGTGCGATTCAGGAGGGTGGCCTATGCAAATTAGGGCCCGCGGTAAAAGGAGTGGTGGCTGTCAGCGGGTTTGACAGCTGACGCTCAATTTTGCCGGCGTCGGTTCTCAAACCCGCTGACAGCCATGATATTAAGTCGGAGAGTGCATAGAAAAGCAGTTTTTACTGCTTTTCTGTGCCCTTCCCCGGCGCCGGCAGAAATTAACGCCAGCCTTTGGGCAGGCGTTAATTTCTGAAAGTAAAATGTGCGGCTTGGCTGCACATTTTACTTTCTGTATCACGCGGGAATAACTAATAGGGCCATCAACATGCATTTGCATGTTGCAGGCGCTATTAGTTTCGGGGGGGTTGGACACGCGTTTTCGACGGGTAAAGCTAGTGCGTCAAAAACGCGCGTCCAAATGCGGGTTAACAGTGCGCTCCACTGAAGTGCACTGTACTGTATCGGCCTGATAATTTGCAATGAGGTAGGCAACAAAAACAGAAAACAAAGAGTTCAAAACTGCAAGGGACTTATTGGCTGAGAAATGTCAAATTCCACTTTAAAAAAATGAATTTTTAGGGCTTATTAAAAGGACTTTGTGTCTTTTAGGCTTCTTAAATGTGTTGGAAGAGAGTTCCAGAGGGTTGGACCAACAGGTGGACAAGCTTCACAGAAGGTATTTCAAGGAGTCCTTGATTGGAGGATCTCAATGACTGAGATGGACTGCAAAACTTCAAAGTTGAGGAACCCACAGAGAGGCAAAATTATTCAGTAGATTATATACAGTAATTGCTATTTTGTATTGAATGTGGTAGGAAACTAGAAGCCAATGCAATGATTGTAAGACAGGTAGAATATGTTCTCAAATGAGTGTATTAGTTAATAGATGAGCAGCAGAGTTTTGTAGAATTTGAAATGGCCTATGGTGTAATGAATTACAATAATCCAAACTTGAAAAAATGAGACTGGAGAAGTATATGGAAATCAGCAGGTTCCAACAAAATGTCTAAGCAGGCAGAGTTTGAAATATAGAGAGTAAGACAAAGTCTTAACATGGGCATGCATATACAGAGAGAGGGATCTATCAAAACATCTAGCTTGCGCACTGTGTCGGAAATAGGTATTAGGCAATTGTTGATTCTGACTACTGAAGGAAAAGAGGAAGAAGGAAACCGAGTATTAACATTTTAGTTTTATTGAGGTTAAGTGAAAGCTTCTTGAAACAAAGCCAGTCTTGAATTGAAGACATACAGCGTGAAGTAAATTTGGGGGTTTGATCCCAAGTAGATTTCAAAGGGAAGAAAAACTGAATATTGTCCGCATATAATTGAATTTGGGGGCAGATTTTAAAAGCCTTACGTGCATAAATCCAGCTGGATTTATGCGTATAGGGGGGTTACGCATACCGAGCCTATTTTGTATAGGCCCGGCGATGCGTGCAAAACCCCGGGAAAAAAGGGGCGGGGTGTGAGTGGGACAGGGCGGTCCATGGGCGGGGCCGAGGCCTCCCGCACAGCAGCAAAGCCGGGGGATTGCGCGCCGGTAGCCGGCTGGCGCAAGTTATGCCTGCCAGAGGCAAGCGTAACTTACAAAATAATGGTAGGGGGGGATTTAGGTAGGGCTGGGTGGGGGGGGACGGGTTAGATAGGGGAAGGGAGGGGAAGGGGGGGGGGGCTGAAGGAAAGTTCCCTCCAAGGCCGCTCCGATTTCGGGATTGGCCAGAGTTGTATTTCGCAGCTGTGAACGGAGCTCTTCAACCGAAGAGTCTAATGATTCCAAGGCTTGTCGATGCTCTTGGACTGTTGCAGCCAACCCTGGTAGGGCCTGGGAGGAGGGAGACTTCACCGAGACCATGGCTTTGGCAACCTGTTGCGCTTGGAGGTGGCCCCATGTCCTGGAGCAGTGGAGAACGGCTCCCTGGTCGGACCCAGGAAGCACCTGCCACCATGTGGCGGAGCACAGGAGGAGACAGAGGCTAGCTAGAGCTTCACCACTGGAAGCCCCTGGTCCCCCCGGATGGAGCCCTTGGGGACCCAGGCCGCTTGGACTTAGGTGGGCCTCTCAGGGTCTCCCTGATAGGAAGTGTAAAGGTGTGCCCACCAGGATCAAGGGTGCATGGTCGATGTCTTGACTGAAGGCCTGAGGAATCAAGGAAGGCCAGTACAGTGTCTGCGATGACAAGGCTAGGAGCAGGGCCAGAATCAAGGAGATGTGGTCAAGGATAGCCGGGGTCGAGTTTCAAAGATCAGTCCGAGAGAGGTCAGCCAAAGCAGGGGTCAAATTCCAAGGATCAGTCCGAGAGTAGTCAGCCAAAGCAGGAGTCAGGTTCCAGAGGTCAGACGTGGTCAAGGAGACAGGCAAAGGTCAGAATCCGGGCAGTGATCAGCATGGTCAAGGAGACAGGTAAAGGTCAGTACAAGAGAGTCAGTCCAAGAGGTACTACCTGGGGGAACGCAGGAACACAAGGACGCTGGAACACAAGGATGCTGGAGCAAGGTTGGAACAAGACTGGAACAGGCTATGAGACATGGCGGCAAATTCAGTACACACACAGTGTCGACCCGATTGCCAAGGCAAGGAAGTGCAGGCAGGTACTTCCTTTAGTAGTACGATCAATCAGGGCGCGCCACGGACCTTGGATCCACCCCTGGCCCTATAAGGGACCGAGCGGTCCATGTGCACATGCTTAGGGGCGGGGCCGATGCCATGGAGGACGCCAAGCTCCGTCATGAGGCCTGTAGCGCTGAGGAAGGCCCGGCGATCATCACCGCGGGATGCCGATGCCTGGAGGAGCTCGCAGCAACTGCTGGGGAGGCCGACCCAGGACCTGCAGTGGAGTTGGAAAGGTGAGCAGACCGGTGCGCAGGCCGAGCGTGGATGAGGCGCGCAACAGTTCCCAGAGGAAAAGTCCATAAACCAGTATTAGGTAGGGATGTGCATTCGTCTTGTTTCGGGGACAACGAATCTCGAACGAATTTTTCCCAAACTTTCGGGAAAAATTCGTTTTAGAGTTAGTGCTCGCAGCAGGCCAAAAACAAAGCCCAAACCAAAAGGTTCGGGCTTTGCACATCACTAGTATTAGCCATGTATTTACAGGTGTTTGTTTGTATACCATCATTCCAGACTTTGACCACTGCTTCTTCCTGGTTATGAGCAAGAAGGATTGGCTGTCTTCATTGTGATCCTGCTGGTGCTTGTGATCTGAATTGACCACTATCAGAGACAAAATGCTGGGCATGATGGACCTTTGGTCTGACCCAGTATGGTAGTGCTTCTCAACCTTTTTAAATTAATGGCAGTCCCTCAAGTTTGCTCAATCTTCGAGCAACACTAAAACAAATTTTACAGAATCCCTTCTCTGCCCCCCACTCAGTCCTGATCCTTTCACCTACATCTGCCCTCTCCTACCGATTTGTACACCTCCCTTTTTTTCCCCACTATTCTTCTTCCCCTCTCCCAGTGCCCCTATTTCTTCTTTCTCCTTCAGTGACCTTCTTTCCCCATTTCCCAACTCTTCTTCTCTCTCTCTCTCTCCTAGCACTCCCTCTTCCCCCCTTCCTAGTGATCTGATTTCTCAATTCACCTCTCCTCCCCCCTCCCACCAAAAATAAATAAACTTCCCAGTGCTCCATCTGGCCCCACAATCCCTCTTTGATCACCCAGGGCTCCATAGCTCTCCTTCAGTCCTCTTTCACTCCTAACACGCAGCTCACTTCTCTTCAAGCAGTGTGGACCAGAAGAAGCATCTTGCCCCTGATCCTTCTCCTCCCTCCGGTCTCTCTCCCCCACCTTCCCTGCAATTCAGAATCACTTCCTCTTTTTCCAGGCTGGAAGCACTGATGGCATCTTCTCCTCTAACCAGGGCTTCAGCAACTTCTTCACTCGGCTCCTCAGCAATGATAACTTCCCTCAGGTCTGATTAGCCCAGCCCATCGGCCCACAAGTTTTAAAAATGATCTCATGGTGACAGCTGGCAGGAACACATGATGCCGGTGTCTCTCACTTTGCTGGCTGGTGGAAACTGGTTCTGTCCATCACTCCCCCAAAGCGATTTAAAGATACTTTTTGTAAGTGGTGGTGTGCCTTTGAAGGTAAGATTCAATATTAGTGCCAATTGATGTCAGCTAGAGATAGGAGGAATAGGCAATTATATATGAGTTGTGATGGTATATGTGTGTACCTTTTTCTTAAACAGGTACATGGTGAATCCGGAATTGGTTGGAGTTTTTCTAATCATTTGAAGATAATGTTAAGAGTGCAGGAGGAATTTTAAGGTTGGATATGTATAAAATTATGAGTAAGATGAATATTACTGGTGATTTGAGTAGCATTGAATATCAGAATAATATCTTTACAGTGCTTATTTCATGTTGTAGGACGATTAAAAGTTAATGGAAATGGACATGAATAGATTTTGAAAGCATGGAGAAAGTGAGTCTCTCTCTTTTAGGGAGTTTTAAGATGTTTTTAACATTATTTTTGTGTATTGTGGTATTCGGGGAGTCTGGAGATGTCAATTTGTAAATGATCTGTGTGCAAGTTGTCCCCTGAAGAAGCTTACGCGAAACAAGGAGCCTTGTTGGGAACATTGGAAAAAGGGTTCCAGCGAGAAAACATTGAAAAAGCTCATTGAAGAGGATTTGTGAATATTAAATAAATATATAAAAAAGTGGAGATAAGGGGGAGAAGGGATAATTTTGTAGATTGAATCTCCTGGGATTGTAAAAGGGTGCACTAGAGATATTTTATGTTGGGTGGGGAGTGTGTGTTGTGGGAATGTGGGTAGAATACTTGTGGGGTATGTTTTAAGAAAATGCCTTTGAGCATCACTGTCATGTCCATTATATAAAAGCTTATAGTAGTTGGTGTAAAAAACATATATGTACTACTTTTTGTAATTTATGTATTTGTATGCTACATTGAATACATAAAATTGAGAAATATTAAGAAATATGATGTAGCATGGTGTTAAATTGATGCATATTGGAGACATTGTTAGTACTGAGTATAATATTCTAGAAAAAAGCCTATTATGTTGTTCCCTATATATATATATATATATATATATATATATATATATATATATATAAACATGAAGCAGATAGACCAGACTCTGGCAGACTGGAGTCATTCTCAGCAGCTTATTAGGAAGGAGTGAAATTACTGTTCATGAATGAATCACAGCTGTGCAGAACTAACAAGTCATTCTGAAAGTGCAGTGGTTTGGCACAGTTGGTGAGAGGCTGCTTTTGGAATGACTACGTCCCCTCCCATCCCTTGTTCACAGTCAATCCAGACATGCTGTTGTCACTACAGGCCCAATCTTTACAGTACCCAGGGCTGGTGCAAGGGTATTAAGTGCCCTATCGAACCTTCAGTCTTGCAACCTCTCCCTTCCATACCTGCCCATCAGCAGGAGCTCTGGTACATCCCCTCTCACTCTCCTTTTTTTCCCCCTTCAAGTACTGCATCCCCTCCTTTTGGCTCCTGTTCTGTGCCCAATGCCTCTCCTCTCTTCTACTTCCTCTCAGCCTCCTCCTCTTTCTCTCTGCTCAGCACACCCGCATCACTCCAAACCCTTTACCCCCTTTTGGCACTGCCTAGCATCTTCTTTCTTTACCCGACCCCTCGCGCCCAGCACCTCTCTCCACAACTCCTCCCTCGACCCAGCATCCATTCTCTTCTTTCTTGTGGCGCCGTTTGCTAACCCCCCCTCTCCACCAGGGCCGGATTTACACATTTCTACGCCCTAGGCCTAAGCACAATTCTGCGCCCCCTCCCCCTCAAAAGTTGATTTATAATTTTCAATTTAATATGTAATAGTTTATTTTTGAAATGTTTTTAAACTTGTGATGAATGAACCCAGAAGCAAAATAAAACAGACCAAACCAGTAAAACAAATTTTCAGCTCGCGGGACCCGCATCGCCCTGCGGAAGTTCTTCTGTCCGACCCGCATTGAAATATTTTGAACCCGACCCAGCCCGCAGGTTCGGGTCAGGCCAGCCCGCAAAATGCAGACGTCTGCCTATATAACCCATACGAGGTACGACGATTACTTCTTTGGTTAGTTCAAATAATTTATCAGATGGCGTATTCGATACAAAAAACAGCGAATAAAATTGACATAAAATGCTGAAGATTTACATCGATTCTCATCTGACATTATAGAATTTTATTGAAATGTTTTGCTTTTTGTGTCAAACTTACATTACACCACATTAAATGATGCTGCATAAACAAGCCATAAGTTGTGTATGTTTCATGTTTTGTAATAAAAATCGCAGCCCCCTTATAATTTGGCGAACACCCCCGTCAACTTTTTCTGCTTTCAGCCCTGAGTTAACAAAACAGTATATAAAAGTAGTAACGATATATTGTACGTTCCTATTATCAGTAGATATGTAGAAGACAAGCGATATGAGCTTAATAAATCACTTGGAATCACTATTGTAACACCAAATCTGGAATTTTCCTTTAACACGTGGTTTACGCTGAGTGTGTGAGAGAGAAATAGCAAATGCTTTTTGCCTGTGACTGAGCAAGATAGCGCAAACTGTAGAGATGGGCAATGTAAATGTACCGCTCAATGTATTTAAAGTACATGGATGTAAATTTTAAAAACAGCATTTTATATGGCCTTTTCAAAATAATACTGAAAAATTTGTAAATGTTTGATTGTTATTTCTGCTGTATATAGGCCCCCCTGACTGCTGCGCCCTAGGCCATGACTTAGGTTGGCCTTATGGGAAATCTGACCCTGCTCTCTCTCCCCCCCCCCCCCCCCCAACACACACAAATGTGACACCCTAGGTGACCTCCTAGTTTCTATAATGGAAGAACGGGCCCTGACAATGCCCAGACATTTGGAGAGGAGGGGGAGAGAGAGGAGAGGAAGGGTGGCACAGAGCTAAGGAACATCTCTAGCTCTCCCTGAATTTTTATTTGCAATCCTTTCTAGATTAAAAACAAAAGGCACATGCCGTTTAAAACTCATTTGTGCACTCTGCTGGTTAGTGACCAGGCTCATTCAGGATCCTGGCGGTAACATGATGCACAGAGATCACTATTCATTGACACTGGTTCAAGGGGACAAAAGGTGCATGAACACATAACCCCAACAGAGCGTTAGAGGCTAGGGTTCCCTCTACTAATTAGCATGATTAGTTATATAGTTACCATCTCATTTAAAGATGAGAGCACCTTTGAGAAGACCAGAAAACTAAGTATGGCAGAACAGAGGAGGAAGAAGAGAAGAAACATGCAAACTAGGTAAGTAGAACCTCAAAAAATGAAAACATGGTGGCAGAAAGAAACTTGCATTAGTAACTAGGGATCAGATGAGGGCCTTGTATCGGTCTCTATGTATCCTGTTTCTGCTGACGTTGTGAGTCCTGGCCAACTCAGGATACTGTGAATAAAGACTAACGGGCGAATTTTCAAAGGGCCAAGCATGTAAAAATCGGGATTTATGCATGAGGCCAGGCCCTGCGTGCGCCGTGCATATTTTCAAAAGGGCCCGGCCACGCACGTAACTCCCGATATGTGTACAAGAGCCGGGCCCTTAAAAAGAGGCTGGACGGAAGCCGGCCGGCACGTGGAAGTTGCTTCTGCTCCAAAAGAGCAGTAAATAAAAAACCCCCCAAAAAACGGGAACAGTTAAGGTTAGGGTAGGGATCGGGGTAGAGAGAAGAAGAGTAGAGTTAGGGATAAGAAAGTTCCCTCCCAGTCCAATCCTTAATTTGAGCGGACTGGGAGAGAACTGGGAAAGGCCCGCTTGTGTCATTGTGTGTAATTTACTAAAATTCACCCCCCTGCGCATGCCGCCCGTACTTGCACGCGTGGATTTTAAAATCTGGCGCACGTGTGCGTGGCCAACGGATTTTATAACATGCGCGTGCACGTTATAAAACCGGCGCGTCCAGGTGCATGCGCCATGAACCATGCGCACATGGATGCTTGTGTGCTCCTTTTAAAGTCTACCCCTAATTGTACCCCTCCTTCCAGCACAGCTCTAGAGGCCAGGGGTAAGTTCTGCTGGATACTTGCAAACTCTGGTGTGGATGCTATGATGGGAAGGGGCAGAGATGGCTGGGAACAGTACCAAGGAGATGTTTCAGATAGCTTTGATGCTCCAAGATAGAAGTCTTTACTGGAAACTTCTTTAAATCAACAAAGCTATAATTATAAGTCTTTCAGTGTGATGACCCACAAATAAGTACAGACTTAGCAAAAAAAAAAAGGGGAGATTTCTTGGGGGGTTTTTTCACATCTACCCCTGTTCCCCTCTCTTCCTTTCCCATAATTGAGGCTCCTATGGACTGGGGTTAAGGTCCCGACTCTATCAGACCCTTACTGTTTTCAAAATACTTGAATATGTGCTTTGACCAGCACATGAAATGAGCAGCTCTCCCCAGGCCCAGTTTTAGGGCTAGGCAAGTGCCTCTGGTGCCAAATGTTCATAGGCACTAGAGTAGCACCATGCTGCGATCTGGGGCCGGCCTCTGCTGTGGTGCTACTTGTCTTGCAGAGCAGCAATAGCAATCCCTTGGAGAAATGTTAGTGGGTGAGAGATACCAGGCCCAATGGAACCCTGCTCCTCCTGTGGGTTTCCATGGTAACAAGAAGCCGATACAGGATGGGGGGTGGGGCTACCAGGCACCACCCTGTTATTTTCAATAAGGCTATTGCTGCAGGGTTGGAAGCAGGATTGAGGGGAGGGGAGGAGCTGAGTGCCCTGCACCTTCAATGAGCACTGGGACAATGTTTATGTTGGGGGGACCCACGACTCCCATCTCCTCACCATTCTATAATTACAGGATTGCTGAAGGGGAGGCCCAAGGCCATTGCATCTAGGGAACCCCCTCCCTTTTTGGTTTTCTTTAAATCTAGTAATGCCTCTCCTTTTCACACAGATTAGCATAGGAAGGATACTGGACACACACCTCTCACTGTCGCTGCAAGTGTCTTTGGTATATTCTTCACAACTCAGAGCAGGGTTCTCGTTCTCCTTTGAAAAACAGACCCAAAGTTAGGTGTACGGCCTCAGAATGGGGATAGCCTCAAAAAATAGCTACTTCTGGGGCCCATGCAATAAAGTGTGCCCAGCCTAGCGCACAGGTTTACCTTGGGTTGGCCGCACATTTTGGACACATTAGCTTAGCGCATGATGCAATAAGTGGATTAGCGCACCCAAAATGCATGCCCAAAACAACTGCTTAGGTGAGTGCTCATGACGTGTAAATTCCATATAGTTAAGGCTATTAACCCCGCTGCAGAAAATCCCCCGGTGCCCATCACACACTTGTTAAACGTGAAAATCTTAACACCAGCTGTGGGGCTGGCCTTACGACATTCCGCGAGTCAAGGGCTCATGGCAGCTCCTGAGTGCCGGTGGCTGCTGCTGGCTCTAACCAGAACGAGCAGGGCTCACGTCACGTCAGCAGCCCTGCCCCGCAAGGCCTCTCCCTGCTTTCCTCTGATCAACTCTTTGATATCGCATGGTAGGAGTCACGCCAAACCCGGGGAAAGCTTGTCAAGGCCCCATGCAGGTAACCCTTCCTGCACTTTAAATGGAGTGACAAAAGAAATAACTTGGGGACCGGGGAATGAAATTCCATCTAGCCTCATCCGACCTGCCACAGCATAGCGGAAGAAGTTTAATGGTACCAAAAAATATACTCGAGCCAGGTCTTTAAAGCAAACGCTGAAAACACGAATCCCGGAATCCTGATTTTTCTGTCCTGAAGAGCCAGAAACATTTCCTCCAGCTCTCCTGCACGCCCGATGCATTTTAGCACTGGGGATGCACAATTTATGCCTAGCCTGTCCTTTTTAGCAGAGCAGCTTGTTTTACTATTGGATCGGGCACCCAGGAGAGGTGGATGTGTACACTTTAGGAAGAGGGGGTGCTCGAGATGAGCACCTGTTTTACCACATCTTATGTTGAAATTCAGCTTTAAAATCCCTCACAAAAGTGTACTAAAAATCTTTAAAGCAAAGTAAAAGAAGGTTGAGCCCTGCAGTGAAATGGTACATAGTTGCTTGCTGGTGATAATCTGTCCCTTTCTTCTTGCCCATTGTTCAGACTCTTGCCTCTTACGTCTGCTCGGATATACTTTACACCTTCTCTGGCTCCCTGCTGTATTTCTTCAGTGCTGGTGCCTGCTCACAGCTGCCCTCTCCTCCGGCTCTCCAATTGTCTTTTTGGCTTCAGCGACACAGACAGGCTGGAGCCTGGTGAAGGCACCTGTGGATTGTCCCCACCCCCAGGGCACTCCCACTTCCCTGACCAGGCCATGAATTAGAAATTATTAACTATACAAAAAATGGGTACTGGCTCACACGTAAAGGAAGCTTTGGCTTACAGACTGATTTTGGTCACAGCAGGACTCACTCTTGCTTTATTTTGGAAAAGTAAACCGGCTGGCTGGCAGTGGCACTAACAGCTGGTGGAAGTTGCGATTGGTGATAAGGTACCTTAGTCCTGAGAGGGTAAAATTGACCCTGAAGGTTAGGGGTGGGAAATGCTGTGTTTACCTGAGTAAAAATTAAAGCTGCTGTGGTTGCCTGTCCTAAATTTGCTCGATTTCAGCAAGGTTTTATTTATTTACATTCATCCTTAATAAGCTCAGCACCTGAGTCTTGCTGTAGGACTTAAGTATTGATAAATATACTGTAGGATGGGTTTTATTCAATTTTGATACTCCACCTATAAGCCATGTTAAATTTTTTATTTAATAAACAAAAGAAAGTATGACAAATTAAGAGTGTAACATGTAGTGTATTCACCCTTCCAACAATTTAGTATAAACCCATCTAACACACTGCTTTCAGCAGGCCCTGCTACTGATCAGGTAGAGATGCACCAGAAGTATAGTAGGCATAAAATCTTTATCAGCCCTGTACAGGGTATAAGTTATGGAAGAGCAGCATTATTTTTTTCACTATCACACCAGCTTATTGCTTCTTTATCATAAGCAGACATTTTAATACCTTACCCTAGAAGTCTGCGTAAACCAATACTAGACCACTGTTTTCATATCCTACCTTATATTTATAGAACTCTTATTGGACACGAGAAGGAGATGACAAAAGACACTTCCTTGGAGGGCAGAAGCAGTCCAATAGGACAAATATTTAATCTAAGAGATCATTCTAGTCAATGTAAGCTAAGATGAGGCCAGGGGACTAGAGTAGAGAGGGGAAAGGAAACTCCTTGAAACAGAGGATGATAGCACTTAATAAAGCCACAAGAAAGAATTGCTCCACTTTCTCTGCCATAATTTATGGCTAAGGTGGATTGAGCTGTCAGCTTCAATTAAAAAAAAAAAGGTGATAGTATCAGTTAAGTGTTAGACCCTCCCTCCTACAAACAGAATTGTGCCTCTGGAGTGGAGACAAGCAAACTGCAAGAAATACTGGGTACTATACAAGGCCATAATAGCAAGCTGTCCTTCTGCACATAGTACAGCCTTTGCCTTAGTCCCATATAAAGTTTTGGACATTGAACCACGAGAAAGAACTTGTGCATCTGCAAGAGATAATGAAACTGAGCAAAGGAGGAAACATGGGTGATACCCAACTTCCCTATGTCCAAGCACTGTCTAGATAAGCAAAAATAAAAGAACCCTAGTGGTTAGCACTATGCTGTTGGACAGTAGTTATGCACATATGGTCAGCCTATTATTACAAGAAGAGAGTAAAATTTGCCAGCAAAACAAAGCAGTCAGGGCAAGTCCAGCAGACAAACTCAAAGAGTACCAAGAGGAGATAATTCTTGAGGAGCCCGAAAAGTAACGCCTGCTCTAGGGCAGGCGTTAGTTTTTGAGAGTAAAAATGTGCGCATTGGGCACACTTTTATTTTTGTGCAGCGGGGGAAATAGCTAATAGCCTCATCAACATGGATTTACATGTGATGAGCGCTGTTAGCTACGAGCTCAGTTGGGCGTGCATTGGGGGTTATGGATGCGTGGGGTTATGGATGCGTGTCCAAAACACATGTCTAATCACGGCCAGCACACAGTATTGCATTGGCCTGATTAGTATCACCAACAGCATGTTGTGTGATGCAAAGAGCTTTACAAAAAAAAGGGCCCGACCACCTTTGCCCATGAAGTTGGAAAAAGGTATTCCAGCATCTTGCCTCCTTCTAAACTAACTGGAGATCTCATTTATTCAACTATAAAAAGGTCACAGAAAAGTTTTCTACCATAGACCCTGTCAACATTTGGGGCCCCTGCGACTTTAAACCCTCAAGTACCCATGGCTCTCCGACTCTTATTTACAGGCTGATACAGAAAAACCCACAGGTGCACAATTCAGAAAAACAAAAAATGCAAATGAGGGCCTGCAGTAAAAGGAGGCGCTAGGGACACTAGCATGTCCCTGGCGCCTCCTTTTTGACAGAAGTGGTGGCTGTCAGCGGGTTTGTCAGCCGATGCTCAGTTTTACTGCCGGTTCTCGAACCCGCTGACAGCCACGGGTTCGGAAAACGGACGCCGGCATAATTGAGCATCCGTCTTCCAACCCGCAGGCCGATTTTTTTTTTTTTTTTAATTTTTGGAGCCTCTGACTTAATATCGCTATGATATTAAGTCGGAGGGTGTACAGAAAAGCAGTTTTTTCTGCTTTTCTGTACACTTCCCCGGTGCCAGCCGAAAATACCTGCTTTTGGTGCTTTAACGTGTGGAAAACGCTCAACCAACCCCCCCCCCGAAACTAATAGCACCCGCAACATGCAAATGCATGTTGATGGGCCTATTAGTTATTCCCAAGCGATTCAGAAAGTAAAATGTGCAGTCAAGCTGCACATTTTACTCTCAGAAATTAATGCCTGCCAAAGGCCAGCACCGGGGAAGGGTACAGAAAAGCAGAAAAAACTGCTTTTCTGTACATCCTCCAACTTAATATCATAGCGATATTAAGTCTGAGGCCCCAAAAATAAAAAAAATAAAAAAAAATCTGCCCGCGGCCTGTGTGTTGGAAGACGGATGCTCAATTATGCCGGCATCCGTTTTCCAAGCCAGTGTCTGTCAGTGGATTCGAGAACAGAAGGTGGCAAAATTGAGCATCGGCTGACAAACCCTAAGGAGCTCATATGTTTATGAACAAAGCAAAATGGAAACCAGACAAGACTATGGGATTTCTACTGTACCTTCTGGATTGAGTTTGTCATAGGAGAGGATTACCTGTTTTCAGAATCACCAACTCTGCACGATGATAGTCTTAACCCCAGTAGTGGTTTTTTGCTAGATCACCAATCTGGAATTTTTTTTTTTTTTAAAACTTACTTCCTTTTCCTCAATTAGGAAAAAGTGAAGGATTAAGGCTGCTGCTGGCACTGATCTGGTCCCTTTTTAAAATTTAGAAAAAATTACTGCTTTCCCCACCAGTAGGTTTGATTTTCAAATCTTCCACAACTAGACAGTGAAGAAAATGACTGAACCTTCTCATCACTTGTGCATTCCCAACAGGCTAGTAACCTCTTTTTGAGATTTACCAAACTTTTTTTTTTTTTTTTTTTTTTAAAAAGATACACACATCGCTTTGGGCCAATACTAGAACTCAATTTTTCATAATGAATATACAAAATGTGTGTTATAGGCTGGGATAGCTTTTAGATGGAAGTAGGGAAAAACTATCAAGGGAACTGACCATCATCATTCATGTATTCTTTCCTCCTGTGCAATATCTAGTTTTTCCACATCCCCACTCCTAGGATGTGTATTGAATAAGTAAATTGTGCCAGCACCCTTATTTCTTCCTAGTTCCTATTAAGTACACTAAGAAACTCATCCTGCAATCTGAGGTCAGCAAGTAAGGGACTGTTATCCATCCCATCCCTTAACATCAGCTAAACTAACACCAGTGAGAGATGGAGCCCTGTCACTAGCTGGGCCCAAACTATGGAACTCCCTGCCAGAACAAATAAGACTCAAGTCCAGCTTAAAAGCCTTTAGAAAAGCATTGAAAACGTATCTAATCAGGCATATAACACTAGCCCAAGCTAAGAGATTTATTTAGATAATCCTAATGCAGAAGCTACGCATAGAAGAGTTATCTTACCTAAGTTCATTCATTGTTGTGCCTTGGTAATTTTATAATGTTAGATAAGTTATTGCTTATTGGATTGATGTATGTAATATGATTTTAAAAATTTTAAATTGTATGTTTTGTAAACTGATGTGATGGTTCACTAACTATATAAAAAACTGTTAAATAAATACCTTGGCTGAAGGAGGAACTCACACCAGATCAATCTTCAATCTATTTATTAGGAATTCACATGAACCCAGCAGTCATTGTACACAATTTACACAAAAGGATCAGTTTAAGCAGGGTTCACATTTCCACTAGGCAGCAGCAGCACCAAAACTTTCTTCAAAATCTTGCACTCACATTTTTTCTACAATTTACTGTACTCCTCTCATCCCATTCCACAGAATGGAAGAGAAGGGTATTTCACACTCCCCTTATAACTCCCCCCCCCCATTGTAAAATCATCTTTGGTCACTTATTTGCCATAAATCACTTTCCTCCTGTGCCAGGCAGCAGCATCCTTCCAGGATATCACCTGACTACGCCTTAGGGCACAGGAACAGGATCTACAGCTGTACAAGCTTTGGCCCTTCAGGACTGCACTACTCTTAGGCCCCATGGACCGTGGCGCTCCCAACTTGCTTCGAGATAAATTCCTTATCTGAGTTTGCAGGGACTCTCAAGGGAGGAAGGCGTGAGAGGCACTCTAGCCACTCCAGCCTCCTTGTGGCTACACTAGATCTTGCTCCACCAAGCTTTTGAACACTTCCATCTAGAAAAGTCTCTTCCCATTCTTACTTGAAGGATACACTTGGTAATTTACAAAGTGTACACATCATATATAACATTTGTCATCTGTAATGTGACACTCCAGATACCTTTGAGCACAGTATCAGACAGATTTTTCCATCATCTCCAACACATGGACTAGTGCATGGAAGTTTTTTTGCAGTTAGTGTCAGATGTTTGGAAGGGTCATCCATTTTTGGCTCACACGGTGGCTGTTCTAATATTTCTACATTATATTCACTATGTGACAGCTATTTTATACTCTGACCATCTTCTGCTATCTCATTTGCAAATGAGTCCTTATGTTCTACTGTAATGTCAGGGTAACTGCTTGCATCAGTACCTTGTCTTAAAGGGAAACTTTCAACCAGATATTCAGAAATAGTTTGCCCAGCTTTCCACTTTGCAGGAAATTCACAGGTTATGGCTGTCATGTATTCTCTGGTAGTATCTTGTGTACCAGACATGCCACACAAAGTTTGAGGGGCATCTGCTTGCAAACTAGTTGGATAGCGATGAACATGAAGGAATTTCTCTATGTATTCATGGTCTAAATAGCGACCCTTCCATTCCCACCACGCATTTGTAACCCCATAAAACATCAGCAAAGCCTTGCCCTTGGAGACGTGGGGAGGGCAGTACTGTAGTGCCACTCGGCCTACCCTGAGGTTCCATCACAAATTAAATAAGAATTACAGGGATTTGAAATAATTCATGTTCCCCATCCCCCTCCTGCTGCTAGAGGTAGAAAATGTTTAGAAGAATGTTGGGCATAACTGAGCCAGTAACACTGGGGGGGGGGGGGGGGGGGGGGGAGAAGTAATAAAAAATAAGAATTCTATGCTGTTTTCTCCATCAGCATCTTCCCTGTGCTGGAACCCAGCAACAGCCCCAGAGGCTCCTCTCCACTTTCAGCCAATTACAGCTGTTTAGGCACATAGATGACCTGGCCCATGGCATTTTTCCCCACACCAGTGCTACCTTCTCAGAAATAGCTAGGCTTCATGGAGTGGTACAGGTTGGTTACACATCGCAGCCAGCTAGCCATCCATCCCATATCAGCAAGCTCCAGTGTACAACCAGAAGGCACTTTCCATGCAACAAACTAGACTTAACACTGGCTTCATGGTAACTGATAACCATTAAAAAGGGTCAGCCCATGCTTTTCTTGTAGGAAGCACGTTATGAAAAGAGGTTGTTCTTTAGACAGAGAAAGCCTCTTTAAGAGAGAAAATAAAAAGCTCCTGCACACACAATACATTAAATCAAGGCAGCTGAGGATCAACGAGTGGCCTAGTTAAAGCAATGAGTTGAGAAGGGTTCAAATACCACTTCCTCCACCCACACTCCTTGTGACTGAACAAGTCACTAATTCTTGTTGACTTAGGTACCCACTCATAGGCCAATGCAATAAGCTGCATTCAGCAGAATGTAGTTTTATCTATAGTTGTGCATGTAAACCCTACTGCCAATGCAGTAAGGAGCTTTATGCATGCAAGATGTGTCTCCTGCTTGGTGCCCCCACCTGGAAATCCCATGCAAATAAGGGTATTCTCCCCCCATGTAGATAGTGTACTGGCCTAACCCAGATTTCCTTAGCACAGGAAACTTTACTTCTGGTCAGAAGTGAGTTTTGTTTTTTAAACTAGTTTCAGTATTTTTGTACTGGCTCTTCACAAATGAACCCCCGACTGTGGCAGCATTCTGGTAGAGACTGTCCCCATTGGGAGGGAAAATCTGGGTGACAGATGAGTTTATCCAATTTCCCTAACCTTTCCTGGTTGTTCGGGGAGGTCTTAGAGGTTCAAATGGAAACAGAGGACCTTGGTTCTGTCATGCTAGAGAGTAAAGGGAAAGTGCCTTGCTCCGAAGAGTTACTGCAGGCTGGTATGACCTTTGGGTGAGGTAATCAGTGCTAGAAAGGGCTCAGTCACAAGTGCCCAGATAGAGGGGAAGGAAGGGAGAGGATGAAGAAGCCCACTAAGCCATGGAGCCCTGGCCACCTGTAGCCTCCCCAGGGCTCAGCCACCTCTGCTGAAATCCTATTCATTTGAAGGCTTTAAGGATACCGCCCCCAAGTTTAAAGTGTGTGTTCAGCCTGGGCTAAGAACACATTTTAGCTTCCCATGCGTTAGTAGCTTACAGCATCAGGAATAAATTTTAAAAAAAAGCCTCATACACACCTCTTGTATATTAGAAAAAACAACCAGTGCACCGAAAGTCAGTTTTAAATGCTCAGCTTTCTGTATTGGCCTGTTTTATTGTAAACTTTGAGGCAGCAACTTGAATATTAAGACTGTATACCAGCTCGAGCATTCAGAAAGGCAAGCTAAAAATCCAGAAGTTATGTAGTCTATAATCACACAACCTGCCTCTTCTTTTTGTTTCTCCACCATTGACTTTATACAAAAGGCACAATGAAGCTAAAAAAAAACCCCACCCACCACATCCCTATTGATTCAGTTTTCGTCTGATGAGTCAGATTGCCACTCTCCCTCAACTGGTCCTGCGTCAAACCCAGGAAGGTGCTAATGAAGTAACTCCTTACCTGAAACTAGAACATTTGGCATGAAAATTCACTTTACAAGTCATCCAGTTCTTATGGTTCATTATTGTAGGGTTTATTACAAAACTAATCTGAATTTTTAAAAAAAAGCCCATTACAAGTGTGTAAAATGTAAAAAGAAACCGTCCCCCCCCTGACACACTAATGCACTATACCCAGACAGGGGAGAGAGAATGTTTGATTCACCACGGCTGCAAAGCCAATTTCAATGCTAGGGCAAAATATTTTCTATCCCTCTACCTGCACTTAAATTTTTATAGCTAATGTTAATGAAAGTTTTGCAGCTTCTCTCCCTCCCAAGCAGCAGAATTAGGTCAAACCGAGACAAAAAAAAAGTTTATAAACCCCTTAAGATTATAGTTTAATCCCAACACCTTTAATAAATCCCATGCACCCTCTCCAACCCACCCAGGAGGAAGAAAAAAAAAAAAAAAAGCACACACACCATATTTAGATATTCAGCAGGAAATCTGGACATCATACACTGCTCTGAAGAGGACTGCATTTTTAAATCTTTTTCTAAAAATATATTAGCTGTAGCCACAAGACAACTCCACACAGACATGGATGTTAAATTTACAAAAACAATGAAACACAAGTCTCTGCACCTATTCCCTTCAAGTGAAACAAGCTAACTCCCACTAGTCCTAACAGCCAATGTGGGGCTCAGGACCCTTGCAGCTCTTCAGAGCAAGAGCTTAGGAAAAAAAAAAAATCCCACCTTCAACTAGCCACGGGCCCAAGACTGTTAACCCAATTACACCAAAGAATAAAAAAAGAGTAGCACTCTGCCAGAATAGACGCTGGGACCCTAAAATGTCATTCCCCACACCCAGATTAAAGGCATCACTGAAACATTTCTACTACATTTAAAAGTGGCACAGGCTAGTTTAATAACCAAAAAGTACACACTTAAAAGAGCTCCAGCCTACCACCACCCAAAAAACCCCCAACATACCCTGAACCACACTTCTTCCCCCTCCTCTAATCAATAGAAGAGTCCAACAGGGATCTTTGCTCTCTAGAAACTCATAACTAAAGCCTGCAATGGGGAGGTCAGAACTGTAATCCCTGCAGAGTCGAATTAAAAACCCATATTCCTCCCACCCAATTAAAATCTGCACGTGATACCTCCCAACTATCCCAGTCATGGACAGAACCCTCCTTAAACATAAAGACTGCCCCCCATGCCTGACCCATCCAGTTAAGAACCTAAAAAACTGCCTGCTCCCTAAAGGCAGCCACCAATAGGATGCAAACATCAAAATCCCATAAAAATCACTGTTGTAGAACAGAATCCCTGGCTAGAGGAACTCAGATGGGGCAAAATCATTTCTGCACCAATCCAGAAATCTGTTCAGAAGTCAGTCAGTTATGTCCAGTTGCACTGCTGCCTGAAGTTCTGACCCAAAAGGATCACAGCACGTGCTCTCTTGCATGAGGGGTGGCTGGCTCAGTTGCTCTGGCTCCCCATGGAGACTCCCGGATGCAGGGTCTGAGGGAACAGCTCTCCCTTGTGAAAGGCTGGCATGTAGATTGTGGGCTGAGGCATCAGTGGGGTTGTAGAATAGGCTTGAGAGGTCACCACTGTGGGCAGGGTGAAGGTAGCCGATGAGGATGCCAAGGATGGATTCATGTTGTACATCACTCCCTCATTCTCCTCCACATTGGGTAGCAATCCCCTCTTGCCTTTTTGACGTCTGTTACAGAACCACACACGAACTACCTGGGTAAAAAAAAAAACAAACAAATACAAGAAATAGCAAGTTGCCAAAATATATAATAAAAGAATTCTGGTGCACCACCTCCAATCTTTTCATGCAGAGCCATAGACCTTTTAACACCCAGGACTTGTGCACCTTAACTCCATCCTAATCTCTGCTTGTCTCCCACCACTCTTGATACCCAATTCTTTTTCCTTCCTCCCAGATAGAAGAGCCACACTTGTGTAGTGTATGTGGATTTGTACATGACTGATGATGTGCTTGTACTTTCTTGTAAACTACCAAGTTAGTAAAATAAGAAAACTACAATAGAAATCTAAACTACACACACATTTCAACCATCTTTCTGCCCCAAGTGGCTACTCCCGCTCACTAGGATTGCCAGCTTTCAATTTTGAAAATTCCAAACACTTGGACCCAGAGCCTAATGTCCTTCCATGACTATTTTAAAATGTATTATTTCTCATTAGGCAACTGTGTACAAAGCAACTTACAACCAAATGATTACAAATTTAAACACCCCCCCCCCCAAAAAAAAACAAACCCCCACTCATACAGACAGACATGCCATTAGAGCAGTCAGGAAAACCACAATTACTTTACTGCAACACCCATCATTAGGAAACAAGTATTTGATTCTTCTTCAGAAATAATGCATATCAGGTCACACAAGCTATTAAATCTATTTTGCCTCATTACTGTGTGTTGCTTATCCCATGAGCCAGAGATCAGTCACATATACTAAGATACAGATGGCCCAGTCAAGATTCTTGACCTTTGGGTAGTCTTGAGCATACAAAATTTCTACATGGAACCCAACACCAGTTTCCCTGTTTTTTGTTTTTTTTTTTAACTTTATTTAGCACCACAGAGCCAGTGTAAGAATATTAGGTTCACTAGGTAAGCTTTCAGCCTTGCAGGGCTCCTTGCCACACAACTAAAGGTTATGCAGTTATATTTACTTCAGCAGACTGCACTTTGAATGTCTTTTTCCATGAAATTCCTGTTATGTGTGTTATATTTATATGTACTGCTATAGTGCAAACTTGAAAACCCTGCAAGACACTTGGAACCCATATAGTATTAGGCCTATTGTCACCTATGTGGTGTGTGGACTTCCCCATCAGAAAGCCATGAGTGAACTGAATTACAATATAGCATACGTCCCAAACCAAAACAGTACGCTCTTAACTGCACACTGGGACAGAGCTTTTGCATAGGGCTGCCATTCCCCCCAGCAATGGTGAAGCAGTTCTAAGTCTTAGAGATCCTAAGGTGGCCTGCCAGGCAGGAATCATGGGCCCATTTTAGTACTCTCTCCCGCAGGCTTTTGGGACCACCTTTTTCCCAGGTGGGGCAGGTACTTGCCGGATCAATGGATGTGGCGAGCTGGTTCCATGGAATTCTCTCGAAGTCTGCTGGTTCTTCTCTGCCAGACAGTACCTGAATTTGAATTCTAAAGTTGAAGCGGTTGAAAAATAAAAAGACCAGAGAGCCTGCTATGGGTTTAGATGCTGGGCCTGTTGGAGATATGCAGGTTCTTATGATCTGTGAAGATTGTGATGGGATGTCTAGCCCCCACCAATAGATGGCACCACTCCTCTGGAGCCAGCTTCACAGTTAAAAGCTCTGTCCAATGGTATAGTTCCTTTTCTTGGAAGCGAGCTTCTTTGAAAAGCAGCAAAGTATGAGGGCCCATTTATCATTGTGTTGAGCAAGCACAATCCCCTACTCCAGTGGCAGAGGCATCTTTCTCCATGATAAAGGGTCTCTATGGATCTGGGTGTTTGAGACAGGGGTCTGAGGAATGCTTGTTTAAAATGACAGGAAGCCTGGATCACCTCTTCAGACCATCGTCTTGTTTTGGCACCCTTCTTTGTAAGGGCAACCAGAGGGGAGCACCCATACTGTCTAGTTGGCAGAGCCAAGAAATCGCAAGGCCTTGAGCCCAACAGGTTGGGGCCAGTTTTGAATGGCTTTCACTTTATGGGTACATGTGCAGACCACATTAGGAGATTATGTAGCCCAGAAACAGCAGTTCTTCCTGCTCAAAAGTACAAGTTGAGCATATAAGTGATACTCTCAGTCTCTGTAATACTTGTTTCACATGCTCATGATGCTGTACTAGCGAGCATGAATAGATGAAAATGTCATCCAGATATACCACAACATGAGTACAGGAAGTTCCTGAAGATCTCATTGACCACATGCTGGAAGATGGCAGGGGCATTGCAAAGGCCAAATAGCATGACCAGTCATGACAACCATCCCTAGTGTTGAATGCCATTTTCCACTCATCACCTTTTGTATCCATGAGATTCTAGGCTCCTCTGAGATCCAACGTAAAGAAAAATTTGCATGGCCCCCAGCAGGTGGTTGATTAGTTTGGTAACAGGAGGTAATGGATATCTATTCTAGCGGGTTATGGCATAGAGACCCCTACAATAAAATGCACAGCCTGAGCGCCATCCATCCCCCACATGAGACTAGGACAAAAAGCCCTGCTCCAGTTTTTCAGCTTAGATGTAGGTGGATATGGCTGCAGTTTCAGAGGCTGAGAGTATAGATCCTTCCCCTAGAGGGCATCTTACCAGAGCGCAGGTCAACTGGACAGTTCTAAAGACCTGCGAGGCAGCACGATCTGTTTGCTGTATACTAAAAGCATCAAAGGTCATTTATTTATTTTATTTTGAACTTTTATATACAGACATTCCTCACAGGGAAGGCCCAGGTGGCCTGGGATCTGCATCTGGGCTAAGATTACCAGTGGGATGACCTATGAGAGAAAGTTGTTGGCAGGAGGGCCTCTAGCAGGGAATCTACAGAACCCCTCAATCTATGGGCAGATAAAGCATGAGCCAAGAATGATGGATTTAATGGCATTGGATAAGATTTAGAACAATATACTCTTATATAAGAGCCCTGTTTGGAGTGTCATAGGTAGGGTGACCACGGGCAGGGGTTTGCCATACACAGAAGATTACAGTAGCTGCCTTGTCTAGGATAATTGTAGGTCTACTGCTACAACCTCCCAAGGCTTCCATGAAGTTGCCTCCAGCTCCTGAATCCAAGAAGGCTTCTGCTTGTACCTCAGTACTCAGAGAGGCAGCAAACTGGTACAAGCAAATGAAAGGGATGAGGGCCAGGCTAGGGTTGTCACTGACTAACCCTAAGCTCGGAAGTTTCCCACCTCTTCAGGACAATGGCTGGCAAAGTGTCCCAGAGCTGCATACTACAGGCAGACTGAGCTGTGTACATCTGTTTTTCTTCCTTGTTGAGATGGGATATGCAGAGTTGCTTGGGCTTTTGTTGAGGAGCAGGCAAGGCATCTATTGTGGTAACCAGAGGCTGCTGGAACTTTGGCACCAGTGAAGTGCCAGTGGGATCCCATAGCTGTCGGTCGACGGGATGAGTGACCCCGATAACCCATGAATAAGGGAAGTTGATACTTTTTAAATATATAGTAAAACACAGAAAAATTGAACTTTGTTGTCTTGGATGCTAGCTACTTGGACCAATTGATTAAACGTGACCCCAATGAAGTGCATGAAATGCAAGTTTAACTTGTGAGCACTGGGGGTGGTATGATGGTCCTTAAATCCATATGAAAATATTGATATGCACAGCGTTGTGATTTTTTCAAATTTCTAAATACCACATGTTTCAATTTAGTTCATTTCAATTGTGGGATTTTCTATTAAGAGAATTTTTGTATTTGGTAATTGAAATCTCCCATTATTACTGCACTGCCAAATTGGTTAGCTTCCCTGATTTCTCTTAGCATTTCATCTTTGTCTGACCATTTTGTCCAGGTGGATGGTAGTATACTCCTATCACTATACTCTTACCCAACATGTTTCTACCTATACAGATCCTACTGAGCATTTAGTCTTGTATGATCTTTATCCTGTTGGACTCTATACCCTCCTGGACATAAAGTGCCACACCTCCACCAAGTTGATCCTCCCTATTGCAATATAAGTTTGTACCCTGATTTAGCTGTCCCATTGGTTATCCTTCTTCCACCAGGTCTCTGTGATACCACTTATGTTAATCTCATTTACTGCTATACACTAACGCTCCCATCTTAATTCTTAGACTTCTGGCATACAGACATTTCAAAGTGTGTTTGTTTGTATTAAACCTGCTTTTCAGTTGATAGGGATAATTGGGAAGTCTTTAGCTCAGGTGATTTTTTACATATAGGCACATAAGTCTACGTTTGCTTTTATTGGCACCTCTGTTGGGATGCCCTGTTTCATTAGTATCCTTCAAGGATACATTCCTCTGCACCATGCACTGCTGAGTGACAGTCAGCTTTCCCCCTTGTTCTAGTTTTAAAGAGGAGATAGAGCAGCTTGTTCCACTCTGGTTAAAGTGGAGCCCATCCTTTTGGAAAACTCTCCCTTCCCCAAAAATTCCCCAGTTCCTTACAAAAAAGTGAATCCCTCTTCCTTGCACCATTGTCTCATCCACGCATTGAAACTCTGGAGCTCTGCCTGCCTCTAGGGACCTGCACGTAGAACAGGAAGCATTTTAGAGAATGCCAGCCTGGAGAACGTTAGGAATTAGGAAGGGAATGGTTAATAGAACAGAAAGTGTCAATGCCTCTGTATCACTCCATGGTGAGACCACACCTTGAATACTGTGTACAAGTCTGGTCACCACATCTCAAAAAAGATATAGTTGCAATGGAGAAGGTACAGAGAAGGACAACCAAAATGATAAAGGGGATGGAACAGCTCCCCTTTGAGGAAAGGCTGAAGAGGTTAGGGCTGTTCAGCTTTGAGAAGAGACTGCTGAGGGGGGATATGATAGAGGTCTTGAACGAGTAGATGTGACTTATTTACACTTTCAAACAATAGAAGGACTAGGGGGCATTCCATGAAGTTAGTAAGTAGCACATTTAAGACTAATCGGAGAAAATTTTTTCACTCAACACACAAAGCTCTGGAATTTGGTGCCAGAGGATGTGGTTAGTGCAGTTAGTATAGCTGGGTTCAAAAAAGGTTTGGATAAGTTCTTGGAGGAGAAGTCCATTAACAGCTATCAAGTTTACTTAGTGATAGCCACTGCTATTAATTGCATCAGTAGCATGGGATCTTCTTAGTGATTGGGTAGCTGCCAGGTTTGGCCTCTGTTCAATGGACCCTTGGTCTGACCCAGCATGACAATTTCTTATGTTCTGGATGTCAAGTTTTCTACCTAAAACCCTAAATGTGGCTTCAGAACTTCTCTCCCACATTTTCCTGTCACTGTTACCCACATGTATGATCTGAGAGAAAGCTAGGGCCTGTAGTTCAATGTGCATTCTGCACTGGTTGATGAAACCTCAGCCATTAGGGGGTCACCTTCATACCCGGGCAGAGGCAGGAGATGCAGCATGGGTCCCAATTGCAGAGCTGGAGGAGGTGCCAGTGCATGGGCATAAAGCCTGCATAGATTCCATTCAGGCCACCAGGCTTTGAAGAATGCTGGTCATGTTAAGCTGGACCTGAAGAGCCAACCTGAGAGAACCTGAACAGGGAACAAGGCCACTAAGCTCATGGCCTCAAACGGTCAGATGTGAGCCCTTGGGCTGTGGTGTGGTTGACATGGCCTAGTAGGTGAACCTACTGGAGCTGGGATGTCACCTACAGTATATCAGCCCCTTTCTCCACAAATTGAGCCCTTGGGTTCCAAGTGCCAGCAGGGTTTAGGTGAGTAAGGAGAGATCAGACCGTTTACAGGCAGAGGTCAAGCTGGCAGTGAATAGGTATGGTCCACATCTATGCAGAAGTCTAGAGGAATAGTTCAGCCACAGCAGAGGAAAGAACCTGACCACAGACCCATAGCAGAAGTCAGGACAACAGAAAGGCAAGGAGGTACAGCAGGACCAAAGCAGGCCGGAAAGGCACAGAGGAAACAAAATGCACGGCAAGGCAGGAGGATCTGTTGCTGAGGAAGGTATGGAGTGTGGCTGAGGTTTAAAATATCCCAGCTGCATGAACATCACTGAGTGCTAGTGACCTGTTTCCTACTAGAGTCCTCAAGAAACATGCACCTAGGTGAGGGCCAAGAGGGAGACAGCATGGTGGTGATGTGGTGGCATCGCGAGTGATACGGCTGGTTGTGGGGCTGTTCCATGGCTAGCCAAATAGGAAACCTATAGACAAAGTTTTGATAAAGGCTTTAGTAAAAAGCCCCCCCCCCCCCTGAAATTTTGTATCCAAGACAATGGAGGATGAAATGACATGCCCATTGCCTCAAGAAGCAGCAATGGATTTGAAGCCTGCTCTAAAATCATTCTGTAAAGACTTGTGACCCTTCTGAGATGGTCTTAACTTCTATCTTGCCCGACTTGTAGTTCTGAGACTACCAACATATTTTAGTCTCATGCAGCAGCTCAACTTCATTTTGCAACAGGGAACATCTGCATATAGCAGTACATAGTCTACAAAGTCAATTTTTTTGAAAATACTGGTTTTTCCCTCATAACAGGTTTGAGCCTGTTATGAGGGATTGATATGTAGAAAAGGAAATTAAGAAAAAAACCCAAACTTCTCCCCTTACATAGCTTTCCTCCTGACTGGTCCCAAGTCTATCCTGTTCTCCTTTCTCTGCTGACATTTATTCTACATATCTTCTGGTCTTTTCCCCCATTACTTCGCGACTCAACTTGCCAAGTCTGTGGCCTTGACCAAACTTTGTATTTAAAAATGGAGGTTCAGTATTGACTGACAGGTGTCTTAATGCATGCCAGCATCTTCGAGAGAACATGAATATAGAGTAAATATGAACTAAGATGAAGTAATATCAGAAGCCCATCAATCCTATGCTAGTGAATTGTGATAAAAATCCAATCAATATTAAGTTTTTGGATGAAATGCACATGGATGAAGTCCTGAGAGAGAATTTGGACTTGCAGATTCCAGACTGCAAGGCACTATTGTGCCAAGCTGCTTACTGCTGTACATGTAACTCCATATTCATGAACTTGGCACCTCTGTTTTTGTTTTTTTAAATTAAGCATAAGCTTCAGTGTCGAGACAGAGCTCCCTGCTCAGCCCAGGCCTGCTCCATTGACTTTAGCTTAGCAAGGATGAGCTTGCCAAGTACTCCAATTTGCACAGCTTAGAGAGGTGTCTATGTTCTGGGTCTATTGTCCCTCGGCTGTGTTATTAACCTGCCATTTGCCCAGAGGTTCAGCTGGCTGCCCTCCATGCTAAGACAGGACCCCAATTCTCCAGAAGGATGACCCAAAATGCAGCAGATAAGGAAGAGCTCAGACAGTCAATATCTCCATGCACACCTAGACAGGGTAGGATAACTGGCTAATTACTGGCAATGTTTGAGAAGTGCAAGTTACCTGAGCTAAATATAAGGTCTACTTCATAATCTTTGTAACAGTGATTTAACCTCTTAAATCAAAATAATATTATAAGACCAATGCTACTGCATTGAAGTTTTATCATCCACCTCTAGGTGTCCGCATTCTGTTCTCTTTACTTGAGCTTTGATTTATTTTATAAAGACTCAAAGCATCAGATAAACCATATAAGACTAAACCCCTTATAACCAACCCTGAGGGGACTCAAGGAGTATCCTCTTAGTGGTTTTGGAAATCAGAGCATGCCCCTGTACCTTGGAAACTATGAGTTTGGATTACTGTTACATATTGAACACCGAAACTTAGATTTTTGCCTATTACTACTCAAATATTTCAATAAAACTTCAATTTTGGATCACCACTCGCTGGTGTAGACTGGTTCCTAGCCTGTGGGCCCCATAAGCTTTTGTCTTACCACTGAAGAGCCCCGGGGGGCTTCAGCAAGCAGGCCAATACACTGAAGCACTCTAACGTGCCCCTACATTGTAGAAGAGGAAAAGGGAGTTACATGGCTAATTGTAGACAAGTCACAGTAGCCAGACAAGTACACGAGCACAGAGACAGGATAATAACTGGGGGCGGTATGAAAAAAATAGTTCTTATTCTCTGGCAAGGAATTAGATTTGATAATCTATACAGCACTGTAACAAGCCATGAGCCTCTACTAAAAGCACCTATTCATTGGAGGACTGATTGATATGTCTTGAATATTTTAGAAATGAAGAAAGGGCTACCCAAAACTGCAACCATGGGCCTGATCTTGGTAAATTGCCTTATCTTTAAGATTTGTATACTGCCATATACAAAGGCCCAAGGCAGTTCACAGAGCACTGTACATAGTATGACATGCACAATGAAATCAAGATAAAAATAAGTAATATAAAATTAGCAAGGCATGATCTTGCTATAATAAACTGCTATGTCAACTAAAAGCACTGTCAAATAAATATGTTCAGTGTTCCTTTAAAAGGTAAGGTGCAATATCATAGGAAGGGAATTCCAAAGATTCAGGGCAGCGATTGAGAGCAAGCTTCCTCAATTCTCTGAAAGCTGAACCTAGCAAACAAATGGTATATCCAGCAGCCCTCTGATAATTGTAGAGCCCAGCAAGGGTTATAAGCCCATAAAGCATATTGACAGAGAAAGGAATCTTGAGCAAGAAGATTATGGACTAGCAGGAGAAACTTTGTACATAACTCAAGTGAATTGATAACCAATGTACCTCTGAGTAAGGGCGAGAATGGGAGAGATGTGATCTTACATTGAGTGGCCTGAAATCAATCTTGCACTGGCATTTTGCAACATTTGCAAAGGCTGGGATGACAGACCAATACACAATGCATTATAATCTAATAGGGGTAGTATCAAAGCCTGTGTAATTTAAATAAATCAGAGTAAATAACATTTAACAGGGGATACTGGTACATTTAGATTCCCCTTGCAATTTGCTCATTTATGGCCAGATTTTAAAATATGCACACAAAAAAAAAAGTTATGCATGTGGCCAGGTCACTGTGTGTGCATTTTTGAAAGGGCCTGCCCTGTGCCTAACACCCCTGTTATGCTCCAATGCGCTAGGTCGCGAAAGCACCATTTGGCACTGTCCTGGGGAAGTGAGTGTTTGCAGCCAGCCGGTGCATGGAGATTAATTCTGCTCCAGAGGAGCAGAAAGTAGCAAAATAAAAAATTGGAGATAGTTAGGGTAAGTTTAGGGGGCAGGGAGGAGAGGGGAAGAGATCAGAAGGAAAGTTAGGGATAGGAAGATTCCCTCCCAGTCCACTCCTTAATTGGAGCGAACTGAGAGGGAACTGGGGGAGGCCCAATTGAGTTACATGTATTTTTCTAGAATTCCCCCCTCCCAGGGTGGGCCACCTGCCCACACATGAAAATTCAGCATGCGTGTGCACATGGGACCTGTATTTTATAATATGCTCATGCTGACGCACGCATGTTATAAAAATCAGTGGATCCATGCAGGGAGTAGTGCACATGGGTCTTAATTATTCTCTTCCTTAGGAAAGAAATGTAGTAGGTATGTGCTTTAGTTTAAAATGAGACAACAAAATGCAAATAAGGCCAATTATTTTCATTCAAGGACCCTAGAAAAAAAAAAAAATTGTGTTTCATTTTAAACTAATGATTTGGGCCTAGACCTGAAGCCAGGCCTCACCTAGGGCAAAGGCTGTGGCTCGAAGTAGAAGCTGTGGTCTGCCCAGTGCAATGCCAGTGCCTTATGTATCAGGTATCTGATGAAGCCAGGACCCAACAGTGAGGCCTAGGCCCAGACCCAACACCAGGTCCCAATGCCCGGGCCAAGGGTCAGGTCCAGGCCTCAGCCTCTTCTTCCTTTGGTACTTGCAAGCCAAATGACTCCATCTGCTGGGATTGTGCCTTGCACTGGCAGAGGGTGCAGTAAGCTTACGTGACCTGACCCAGTGGCTGGGGTTGACCAGAGTTAGTTAATTCTGGTCAACCCCAGCAGATTGTCATTTGGCTTGCAAGTGCAAAAGAAAAAAAAAAAAAAAGTGTAAGAGGCAGTTCCAAGGCCCTGGGCCAAGGTCTCTGTGTCAGGACCCAGCCTCTGGGTCAGGTCGTGAAAGTTTACTGCACCCTCGGTCTATGCAAGGCCGAAGCCAGTGGATCCCCAAAGAACTGGTTAATGGGGGCGGGGGATCCCGGCCCTGGCATTTTTCAGGCAGGCGGCTGGCCCATAAAAGGCTTGTTTGATTTGTTCCCCTCCCCCCACCTATGAAAAATCAAACAATCCACTAAAAACTTGTGGGAAAAATCCTCGAACAAATTTTTCTCCTGCACATCTCTAATGTGTAGTGATCATGTGCCTTCAAAACATTCAAACTTTTATGCCAAATCAGTCAGTCTAAACCAGTTGTGCTGCACTCAGAATGAAAGCCTCACAAATCCAGAACATCTAAGTCTTCATAGATGTCACATATGAATCACCATTTTGGCTTTCTTCCTTAAAATCCATATTTAAGTGATGCAAATCTTCTCTGGATATAGGACTGGAAAATTTTATATGAAGACAAAAAACAGAATGCTGCACTATTAGTAGCATATTTTCAACTTCAGTCTCAGAGGAGATTTACTGTGGTAGCACCTCTGATCCACATCCAGATCTATTTAGATATAAACCCCCAATGACCTGAGTTTACACTGTTTCAGGTATTGACTTAAAACCCTTGTAACCCCATGAATATAAAACAAAAAACCCACTAAATAAATGAATATGGCCTTGTCCCCAGTTCAGGCCACTTTCTGAAAAGAGGCTCAAAGGGAATTCATTTTTTTCTTCTAAGTAGTCCGTGGTACAACTTACATCTTTCTCCAGATTGAGGTCCTCTGCTATCTGGGAGATTTCGTTGGCACCTGGTTTGGAACATTTCATGTAATAGGCCTCCAGTGTGCCCTTTACATTGTTCTCGATGCTTGTTCTCCGTTTCCTGTTGCGAGCCTGGGCCAGAACCTTCTCCATATTACACATCTAAACAAATGAATGCTATTATCACATATGTTAAAAGCATGGCAAAAAGTTGATATCCCTGGAATTGCAGTGTTCCTGGCTATGTGAACCCCCTACAATGAAAGTTTTACAGTTCTCAATAGTAATGAAACAGGAACAGAGATGTGAATAACTGATTCCTGAAGCAGAGTACAGTACATAGCTCAATAAGCAAGGGTTCAGAATGAGGTCCTTCCAGGAGACCCAAATCCTAAAGACACATAGTGGTCATTTCTTTTAAAGGGAAAAAGGTATGTTAAAAGCCACTACAAAATGTTTGTAAATTAGTGGGTGATGCAGTCTGCAAAGACCCAATTGAAAAAGTGTGCACAAAAAGCTTAGGATGTTTTTTGACATGCTGGTGAGTTTGTGGGTAAAATTATGCATAAAAAAGGGGCGGTACAGAATTTAAGATACCCTCCCCCACTAAACATCCTGTCATTAAAAAAGGCACTCAAGGAGACAGCTGCCACTAGCTCAATTGTAAATCCAAAAAAGGTAGTTCGTAAATAAAGTGTGTATTAAATAGCCCTTCCTCTAAATAAGACAATAAAGTTGCCAAAGCAACACTGACATGACTCCAGCTTTAATTGCTCGAGATTTGTCAGCACTTACACTGTGAAGGGATTTTGCAGTGTTCCCCACTATGTAGGTGTTCCAAAAATATGGCCTGTAAGGGACAGGCTTGCCTTTTGTTTTATGTGTAAGAAAATACTAAAAATTAAGACTCTCGATTGGGGTGATTTACTGAGTAGTCTGGCACATGCCAGCCAACAAGCAAGCATGTACTGACTTGCTGCCACCCCTTAAACACAGTGTCGTATGTAGCAAAAGTGCTATTTAATGCACAGCAAGAATGTGTAAAAATTAATGTTTCATGTCAAGTCATGAAGATACATTAGACCTAAACTAAAGATTTATATTCCCCTTTTCACAGCACTTCAAAGTGGATTACATTCAGGTACTGTAGGTATTTCTCTATCCCCAGAGCGTTTATAATTAAGTTTATACCTGAGGCAATGGAAGGTTAAGCGACTTGCCCAAGGTCACAAGGAGAGACAGTGGGAATCTAACCTTGGTCTCCTGGTTTGTAGCCCACTGCTCTAACCACTAGGCTATTCCTCCACTCCTGGAAGCAATGGTTTGGGGGGGGGAGGAAGGGAGAAGTTTAGTAGTAAAACCAACTATCACTAGCTAAAGGCAGGGAGAGCCAAAAACCCTTCAAGCTATAAAAAAAACCCCAACACAAAACTTGAGTGGTAACAGGTTCTGGACTCTTTCCACAAGATTCTTTCCCCATCCCTACATGCTCCTTTATAGTCTTTTCCTATGCCATTTCAGACTCCCTACCCTCCTGACTTACCTCAGGTAGATTGTCACTGTTGTCTGCCTCATCAAGCCAGCGCTGTAACAAAGGCTTCAGTTTACACATATTCTTAAAGCTCAGTTGCAGAGCCTCAAATCGGCAAATTGTGGTCTGGCTGAACATTTTTCCTGAGGGGGAAGAGACAAGAGACTTACTTTAGAAGAGGTACCTCTGAAGTTGGTTCGAATTCGCCACCAAAACCAGAAGGACAGGAAGGTTTCAGCTCGATTTCTATAGCAATTAAAGTTTCAGTAGGTTATTCCTGAGAAATGTTCCAAAGAAACCATCTTTTTCTTACAACATGATTGCCAGGGGAAGGTTGCTCATGAGTTACAAGTTTTCACTTTCCTTTCTACACAGACTATAATTTGCTTCTTAGAATATACATTAAGTGCGGCTCTGCCTCAGATTTATAGTGTTAGTAAACACTGCAAGAAAGAGGGAGTCAATGACAAGATGGTGGCATGACTTCAGGCAATGCTGTGGCTTCTATAATGGCCTTAAAATTTGTCATCTTTGCTGTGTAAGTTTTCCGTGGCTTAAGTGTTTATCTGAGATGCCCTCCTAAACATAAAGAGGATAGCTTATAGGAATGCATTCGTTTAATGTGAATATGCCCTTGTTTTATTTGTGGGCCCTGAAAGCAGACAGGTACTTCCCACAAATAAAAACATGTTTCCTTCGTTTATGTTTCCCATAGAAAATCATTGGCTACATTATAAGAACAGACCTTGCCTGCCTGCGGCTCAGGCTAGTCATGTGGGAGTTTCCATAGCAACAAGCCCTAATGCCTATGACTCAATATGATCACTTTAGTCAGTGTCACATACACTTCATGGAAAATAAGAAAACATCCTTTTGTCAATCATTTAAACCCCCAGTAAGGAGGCACTGCACCTGCTAAAATCCCATCAGGTCAGGCAAAAGTACTAGAGGCCATGGCAAGCCTGCAGTTGCTAGTGGATTATTTTTTCACAAAAACAGTCTTCCAACCAGAATGAGGGGCTTTTTCAGATCAGGGAGGCAGGCATGTCAAGCCGTAAGAAATTGAAAATTTGGGGAGGATGTGTCAGCCCCCAGCTGTGTCTCAGATAGGCCCTGTTCTGTCAGAAGAGGGAAAGGGCAGGCACAGGATACAACCTCCAGTGCCTTTGGAAATAGAGGTGTAAGTGGTAAGACCTAAAGCACCAGCAATGCTTGGTGTAGCACAGGCTGCAAACAAAAAAAACAAAGACACACAGTTTGTCATCTTCCTCCTCTGAATCAGAGCTAGAAGAATCTCCTGAAGCAGAAGTGGAAGAGGTTTCACCTGAAGACCTTGCATCAGAAGAGTTAATTAGTGCTAGCTGCCACTTCAGTGATAGGAGAGGCGCAGAAGCTAGTGCTGGTGAGGGAGAGCAGGAACAGAGAATGAGTGAATCCTCTGCCAGTTTCTCTCAGGGTCCATCTGTCTCCACTGCCATTTCAGTGCTAGTGTCAGCCACCCCCCCCCCCCCCCCCCAAAGATGCAGGCAGAGGCAAGGGATCATGAAAAATCTGCAATCTGGAGTCACTTACAAATGAGGGAGGACCCTACTTTGCTCATAACTATTGCACGAAAGATTAGCCAAGGGAAGCAACTGGGCCATTTAATTCTGGGATGGAGGCTCACCTGAAGCAGTAGCAGCAGCAGCAGCATGCCCCTTCAATAGGCAGCTGGGGATGGTTAGTGGTACCCCTTTCTGCAAGCCAGAGAAGATGAGTATTTAAGCTGCTTCCAAGCTTCTACCACTCAGGTGGCAGGCCAGCAGCCTCCAGCTATACCTAAGAAGTGACAGCACACAATGGTGGAAATGGGGTGTGTTTGGTAGCCCTGTGATGGGGAAAGAGGCAGGATCCAAAGTGGTGACCAGGAGTGTTGGCAAGATGATTGCTTTTAGATCATCTGCCCCTGCAGGTAGTGGAGAACACTAGATTTAAGCATTTTCTGCAGGTGTTAGCACCAAACTCAAGTGCCCTCCAGGACCATTTTCAGGAGAAAGGTCACCCCTAGTTTCTACAATCATTGCCACGAAGGTACAGGGGAGAGCAGTATGCGCTTTACAAGTGACATCTGGACATCCACAAACACTTCTTCCTCTGACAGCACATTGGTGGGACCTGGCTGAGGTAGGGGCAAGCAGCAGCAGCACCACACGAGCCAGAGCAACAGGGCACAGGTGGGTTTTGCTCCACACTCACCTGGCAGATAGTGCTCATATGTCTGCCAATATTTTATTTTAGGTTTTTTTATATACCGATCTTCTTACATAGTATGCAAATCAAATTGGTTTACAGAGAACATTTTAACTTGCTTGAAAGCATTACATATAACGAAGAACTATTAAATAACCAATAAATATAAGAAACATGTAAGAACAATAATTAACATGGTGATTAGGAAATAATCCTATTATACAGATGCCTTGTAAGAGGCTAATGAAAAAACCTTAACTAAACATGAGGAGGTATCGGATGAAGTAGGGCTGGGGTGCAGGGGAGGATAAGCATAGTGAGGACAACGTGGATGGAGGGAAGGGGGGAGGGTCGAGAAAGATGGAGGGTAGGGTGGTGGAGTTACAGTTAGAGCAGAACAGAGACATGTATGCATGTGGAAGTGGCTTGGGAGTAATCAAGGAAATGCTTGGCTGAAGAGCCAAGTTTTCAGTTTTTTCTTAAATGACTGGTGGCTGGGGTCTTGTCTGAGGTCATGTGGAAGTGAGTTCCAAAGAGAAGGGCTTGCAGTGGAAAAAGCCCTGTTCCCTAGCGGGGTTTTGGCTTGGGGGACGAACATTTTAGGAGCCATTCAAGAAATGCTGGCAGCTGGATATGAGAGCCAGAAGTCTAAGTTCTTCGTCACTGACAATGGCTAATATGGTAAAGGCGGACATCAGTATGTACAATGCTTTGCTCACACCCTGCACCTAGCAGTGAAGGAGGCTGGGGTCCAGAGACCCAGAGCATATTTAACCTGCATGGTTTACTAGAGAACTATAAGAAAATAACTGGGCACTTCCACTGAAGTGTGAAGACAGGAAAGCTTCCCCATGAAGAGCAGGAGGAATTACAGATGCCTCACAAGCATCTCATTCAAGATGTGGGCTCCCACTGGAATTCTACCTACATGCTGCTGCAGAGGCTAGTGGAGCAGGAGACACCCCTGCATGATCTGTCTCGGGAAATGGCGATAGGCATGCAACCTTCCCTAGGGCATCATTTCTCAGTAATGAGAACTTGTGAAAATCCTGAAGTCCTTTAAGGATGCCACAGAGGCACTAAGTGTCACAAGTGCCACCTTGGGAGATATCCCCATAATAAACATCCTGTTAGAAATGTTGGAGGGAATGAATTGCTGGAGGTGCTGTGCTGTCTGGCATCCTTGGAAAAGCAGGTGACAAAGGCTAGGACCTATGACCAGAAACCTCACATACATGCTTGCTACATTATCTGATCCATGTGTGAAAGGAGCCTTGCACTGCAGACCAGCAATCTGACACACATGAAGAGCATGCTAACAGAAGAGGGATGCAGCACAGGAAGAGCCACCATTATTGGTCAGGTCAGACATTAGTGCAAGTCATAGCAGCACCCTGTCAGACACCTAGCACTCCATCCACCACTGTAAAACAAACATTCCTCACTTCTGTCCCAGCCAACTGCAAAAGTAGCTAGGAAGACAGACATGTCCAAACACATGCAAAGGACACAGCAGCTCAAATCTCAGTGACTAGCTCTTGCAGAGCCCACTGGAGGACACAGACGTGCTGACACATTGGTCCCACAAGTCCAGTGTCTAGCCAGACCCAGTGAGAGTGGCTCAGCACTCTTTTCCCTAACGAATGTGCTCAGCGAAAGTGATGACAGGGGACACTAAGCCCTTATCGCTCCAGACTGTCACCACACTTTATGGAAAAGCTAGTGTTCCTCAAAATCAATTTGCCTTTGCTTGGGTGTCTGGATTTGCTATGCAAGTAGTAAGACAAGTGAAAGGAATTTGAAGGTCCTGTAGCTGCTCTGCCTGACATGCCTCAATACCAGCAGTGGAGCCTAGGCCTACATCCAGTGACTTATCTGCCTGCTGTGACATCAGCACCGCCACTTGGGCCAGACATCCTGCTTTCTCCTGCCACTAGGGCCAACATGCACTGACATCTGACTACCTTGCCTTCAGTGGTGTAGCCAGAACTAAATTTTTTTTGGAAGGTCCCAAGGTTAACATGGGTGGGCACTAGGCATACAAGTCTGAACCCTGCTAGTTTTACTCGTTATCAATAAAACACCTTAGAGTGCACCCGACAATAGATGTCTAAATAGCCTGTAACATGTCATGCATCATGAAGGACACTAATATTTTAACTCATGTCATACACTTATGAAAATTCAGGTATTTTTAAAATTGCCTCAGGAAACAATTCCCCACAATTTAATGACCACTAGACACAGGTATAGTTAAAGACATCACATCCTGCAAAGTATTCTAAAACTACACCTATTATGACAAAAGATTTATAATTTAGCATATATCCTTCAGAATAGCATTACTACTTTCTTTAAATTTTAAGAATATTTCAAAATAGCTGACAATAGAGCATCCAATAATTTGAAAAACCGATTTTTTCTTATTTTCTCCAAGTACCAATATTTCAAAACAGCACATAAACAGCCAATAATTAAAACTAAAAGGATTAGAGAATGTCCCTGTTCTCCATACATGGGAACTCTCAGGCTCGCACGCCCACCCATCTACAATACCTTTTTTTTTTTTTTTTTTACTAGAAGGTAGATTGATAAAAAGCTGAAAGACTACAGATCCTGACAAATTACATGCTAGCAAGACACCTCTGTCCTACATGCAAAACTCAAATAGACCCTCAGATACAGAATTGACCACAAATTAAGAGAAACATGGAAACAAACACTGAACTGGAAACCAAATAAGCCAGACTTCCTGCAGAACACCAGACAAATAAAAGTGATTTCATTTCCCTATACTGCAAAAAAAAAGAAATATTGAGATGTACATTTCCAAAAATATCAAGTTATTCCCATCTTAGAGAAACAGGAGTACTTCTCTCTCCTATGCCTCCCAGTCCACTACCCTTTCAGCCAGACTCACTGTAATAATGCAAAAACAATCACTCCTCAAAATGATATAAAATCATAATAGTAAGCCATACAATTTCAAAACAAATGAATACCGAAAATAAGGATAAAAACCTTTGAATGTTTCCCCGAAATCAATTAAATGTTTCAAAACAGTGGACAAACATGCAATAAGAAAAAACTAAGGATAAAAAAGATTCACCCACTGAATACCTGGGAACTTTATTTCCAGTAACCCTTATATTGTCATGATTAGTAGAGAGGTGGGGGACGACAAACTTTTGCCTCATGTGTATGAATGTGTCACTTATAAAATTTTATCTAGCCTCAGTTGTTCATATCCTTCCCTCAACTCATCCCCTCCCTGTCTTACCTTTGTCACTTGCACCCTTCCCACTCCCTCCATCTTTCAGTGCACAAACCCCCTTCCATCAGTTACCCCCTCCCCTCAGTCCGCTGCCATATAACACTTCTTCCTGCCAGTAGGACACTGCTGGGCATCAAGTGCTGCCACATGAGGCCTCTAATGGGGATGGGAACCCCACCAGTGCATCACAACCAAGCACTGCTGTGCAGAGACTTCACTGGTGGAGAGGAATGGGAACCCTGACAGCACAGCATGATGCCTACTACCTGTGGCTGAAGGAAAAAAGAAAGTTGAGTACCTGAGTGCATGCCATTTTTCAATTCAGCACCTTATTGGCCTGCCCCTTAGCCCATCCCTGCTTGACTCCCAATTGGGTGGTCCATGGCCCACCCATAGCTATGCTATTGCTTGGCCTTACAAAGGGCACTGGGGCTAACATACACCGATGCATCCATCCTGCTGCCTGAGTCCCCATCAACAACACTGAGGTCCGTGCCATTCTGTTGCCTCCTGACATGTTCTCAACACTAGGGTCTGTCAGATTCTTTTGCCTCTTGACATGTCTGACAAGACTGGGGTCGGAATCAGCTTACATCCACCAGTCACATCCCGATCAGCATTGGGGCCTGTCACATCCCTACCACCACCGGGACCTGAAAGCACATTCAGCAGCTTTATATACCACATTTACTGAAATTTGTGAATTGCCTAACAAGATTTGGTCTAGGCAATTGACAAACACAAATTGCAAAAATCAAAAACAAAAAAACCCACTAAAGATATCAATATGATCATAATAAAAATCCAAGTAAAAAAGTCAAACACACAAAATAAGATGTAAAATTAATGGTAGCAAAGCTTAAACAAAAGAGTCTTAAGAAGCCTTCTAATTTCTTAACTGAGTCACACTGACAAATCTCTATGGGGAAGAGAATTCCAGATAACTGGGCCAGCAGTTGAAAACAAGCACTCTAATTGCACATTTACATCTCACTTGAGAAGATGGAACTTCTAATATCTCGACAGCAGCACAGCATTGCCATACATCTCACACAACCATAGGTGTATGATACATCCTTATTCTGCCTGCCTTTTTCCAAAGCACAACAGCAGGGTCATGACTCCACAGAGTTCCTCTACCTGCTTCACCTTAGCAACTGAAGTCAAGGAGCCAAAACTAAGTTCTCTCAGTTCTGAGAAAGGATCTTTAAATTTCATATTAAACTTGCTGCTGGTTCTTGAAAATGGGAGAATATTAAGATGTTTTAAGTGTTTTTACTTGCATTAAGAAAAATGTGAACATTAAGAATCTTAAAAAAAAAACAAAACCTAACACTCTGGTATGGAGATTACGATTTGGTGGTTGCAGCCATTCTGTTGCCTAAGATCACACTGTATGATACCAGAGACTGCCTGTTAGGCATCTTAGCCCCTTTTTGTTTTGTAATATACAGTATGTAGCATTTATTTCCCTCTCTCAAACTAAATATGCCCCCAGCAATGCCTTGTCTCATGACAGCTAGAAGTAAAAATGTCAAATTCAGGGAAGGCAATTTTTAGAAAGTCAGTTAATGCAGACAACATTTTACCTGCATAACGTGTTTTGAAAATAGTCTATCTTGCAGAGAAACCTATTTGGAAAAATAGCCTGTGTGGTCAGGTGTTTTGTACTGGTCCTAAGCATCCAGAGTGTTCGGCACCCTAGGTAAGACTCAAGTCTTGCATCCTTGTCCCCACCGGCAGCAGCTCAAGCACTCTGGTACAGCATCTCACTTCTTTACTACCTGCCCATAGGGCACAGCACCTCTTCATCTCCCTCTCTCCAGGGCTGATGCAGTCTAACCTTCAGCCTTGTACTCCTGAAGCCCCACCCCATTAACTTTCAGGACCTTAACCCCCCCTCCTTGAGATTTTGATAATTTAAACTCAAACATGATAGTCTCACTGGCACCCTTCTAAGAATGAGGCTGTAAAAATGTTGACAAAACATTTATAATGGAGAAATTACTTGCCTGAATTTCGTTTCCCTTAGTGTAGACAGATGGACTCAGGACCAATGGGTATTGTGCTCTTCTGATAGGAGACTGAGTCAGATTTCAAAGCTGATGTCAAGCCTACATATACCCGTACAGCGTGCTCAGCTCTTCAGTATTCTTTGAAAAGCCAGTGTGGATTGCTTAATACTTGATTACACTTTAACCTTGAACTGGTTACCACTGGCTTTTCAAAGAATACTGAAGAGCTGAGCACGCTGTACGGGTATATGTAGGCTTGACATCAGCTTTGAAATCTGACTCAGTCTCCTATCAGGAGAGCACAATACCCATTGGTCCTGAGTCCATCCGTCTACACTAAGGGAAACGAAATTCAGGCAAGTAAACATACACTTTGGAACTGAGACCGCCAGTGCACTCAAACAAATGCCGACACCTGGGCAAATGTGGGTGTCTTGAACTAGAGGTAGGCCATGGCTTACCCGTACTTGCTCAGTCTTGAGATTTGGTATCAGAGGTTCTTGATTTCTGTAGCAGCTGTGGGTGGGATGCTGAGTCCATCTGTCTAGACTAAGGAAAATTAAATCAGGTAAGTAATTTCTCCATTTCCTAGCATGTAGCCAGATGGACTCAGGACCAATGGGATGTACAAAAGCTACTCTCCTACAGGTGGGAGGCTGCCCGTGGCCCACTTAGTACTGCCCTTGTGAAACCTGTATCCTCCCTAGCCTGAACATCCAGGTGGTAGAACCTGGAGAAGGTGTATAGGGAGGACCATGTTGCTGCCCGACAGATCTCGACCGGTGAAAGCAGCTTGGTTTCAGCCCAGGAGACTGCCTGGGCCCTTGTAGAATGCGCCTTGATTGCTACTTTGATCCAGCGGGCTATGGTCGCCCGCGATGCTGCTTCCCCTTGTGAAGAACAAAACAGGTGATCTGATCTTGAGGTATCTGACTAGGATTCTGCAGACATTCATGTGGCGAAGGCGGCATGAGTCTTCAGAATCCTTGTGCTCATCTGGAGATGGTAAGGATATGGTTTGGTTCATATGGAACTGGGAAACCACTTTTGGTAGGAAGGATGGTACTGCACACAGTTGTATGGTGCCAGAGGTGAACCTAAGAAATGGTTCCTGACAGGATAGTGCTTGAAGTTCAGAGATGCGCCAAGCCGAACATATTGTGACAAAAAAATGCTGTCTTTAAGGTCAGGAGACAGAGACAGGCCGCATGTTGGTCTGAAGGAACTCTCTGCTAGAGTACTAGGTTGAGGTTCCATAAGGGTACTGGCCATTTCAGGGGTGGTCTGAGTTGTTTAACTCCTTTCAGGAAGCAAGACACATCAGGATGAGTTGATCGTCTGACCTGAAGCATGCAAGTGCTGCAACTTGGACCTTGAGGGAGTTGAGAGAACCCCTTCATGCCATCCTCGGGAGGAGACCACGGTCTTCACACCAGGCTTCAAATACTCTCCAGATCTGTATATGAAAGACAGATATGGAGAACTTGTGCCTGGAGCAGGGTGTCAATCACGGCTTTTGAGTAGCTGCACTTCTTTAGGCTAGTCCTCTCAAGGGCCATATGGTAAGAGAATCGAGCCGGGTCTTCATGGGAGATTGGTCCCTGCATGGCGGTAGATGTAGAGGATTCCCCGCCAGTAGTCTTTGCATGTCCACGTACCATGGTCTTCTTAGCCAATCCGGGGCAATCTTGTGGATGATCCTGCCCAGTAGTGGCCAGGGTGGGAAGGCTTACAGGAGGTCTTCCTCTGGCCAAGAGTGTCAATTCCCTGAGATTGTAGTTCTCGTCTGCAGCTGAAGAACCTGGGAACTTAGGCATTGAGACGAGTTGCCAGTAGGTCCATAACTGGGAGACCCCATCGATATACTATCAGCTGGAAGGCTGTGTCCACCAGCGACCATTCCCCCAGGTCTAGGCTCTCTGCTAAGGTAGTAAACATGTGGTTCGTTTATCACCAGAATTAGGAAACCACAACTAAATTTCCTAATTCGTTGTGGTTTCGGAGACCCCGAAACGCGAAAAGAATTTTCCCCGAATTTCGGGGAAATTTCGTTTTTCGGGTTTGCATGGGGAGAGGGACACTTTTTTTTTTTTTAAATTAAAAACCACCCCAAACATTTAAATAAACTATCATACAACACCCCCCCTGATCCCGATCCCTCCCCAAGACTTACTAAGTACATCCCTGGTGGTCCAGCGAGGTCCCCAGGTTCCATTTGCCCTCCGTGCCCGTGCTAATTCAAGCCGTGCCGAATAGCCTCTGAACTACCATGTCACAGGGGCTACCGGCACCATTGGTCAGCCCCTGTCACATGGCCATCGGCGCCATCTTGTGCTCCTGTCATGTGACTGGAGCTGACCAATGGCGCCGAAAGCCTCTGTGACATAGTATGGGCAAAGGCTATCGGCGCCATTTTGATTACTGGCAGCCAACGAAATCGCTTTCGGACCCCCGCTGGACCCCAGGGATTATTGGCAAGCCTTGGGGGGGTCAGGTGACCCCCCCAAGGCTTGCCAATAATCCCTGGGGGTCCGAGTCAAAAAACAACCCGGCAGAAAAAAACGAACCACATCTCTATGAGGTAGTCTGCTGAGATGTCTGTTCCTGCAATGTGGGAGGCTGAAATCCCTTGCAGGTTTAATTCCGCCCACTCCATGAGGGGGTCTATTTCCAGAGACACCTGCTGGCTCTTGGTTCCTCCCTGGTGGTTGTCACATTGTCTGTCATGACTGACAGACTTGCCTCAGAGTCTTTGGTCGAGTTGTAAGCAGTCTAGTCTAACCGCTTGAGCTTCCAGGCGGTTTGTTCCATTGACCCTGTGCTCCCCACCCTTGCAGAGTTGATGTCATGAGGCCAAAGACTTTGAGGTAGTCCCATACCTTGGGGCGAACCAAGGTCAACAGTTTTTGTAATTGACCCATCAACTTCCTTCTCCTCGGAGGGGGCAGGGGGGGGTAGACTGTTCTGGTATCAAACCGGACTCCCAGGTATTCTAGTGACTGGGAGTGCTGTAGACAGCTCTTGGCTGTGTTCACGATCCACCCGAGTTCTTGCAGTAGGTTCCTGACTCTGGTGGTCATGTGGCGACTCTCCTCCGGAGACTTTGCCCTGATCAGCCAATAGTCTAAGGATGTACCAGGACTTTTCCTCAGTGCTGCTGCCACTACCACCATAATTTTGGTGAAGGTTCTGGGAGTGGTGGAAATAACGCTCGGAAATGATAGTGCTGGCCCTTTATCGTAAAGCGCAGGAAGTCGTGGTGGTCCTGATGGACTGGGATGTGAAGTTAGGCTTCGGATAGGTCCAGGGAGGTTAGGAATTCTCCCGGTTGTACCGCCATTATAATGGAGTGTAGGGTTTCCATGTGGAAGTGTGGTACCTTCAGGTAACGGTTGACAGCCTTGAGGTCCAGGATGGGCTGAAATGTTCCTTCTTTCTTGGGAAAGATAAAAAATAGAATAGTGGCCAGTATTTTGTTGAAGTTTAGGCACCAGGGCTATTGCCTTCAGGCTGAGTAGTCTTGCAGTGTGGTTTCCACTGCCAGTCTCTTGGCATGGGAGTGGCAAGGTGATATCAAATTTGTCTGGAGGTAGGCTTTGGAATTCCAGATAGTACCCCCTTGTCCAATGTTATCTCAACCCATCTTTGGTAGAAGAGGGCAAGCCTACCCTCTATGTCTTCTTCCTGTAGATGGGTCTGTGTTCTCATTGTGGGATACAGCCTGAGCCTGCCCCTCTTAATATGCTTGGTCTGAAAAAGGAATGAGACCTTCCTGAAGGGCAAGGTGCTTGGGACTGTATTCCTGTAAGGTTTAAAGTGCTGCGATCCTCTACCCTTCGTTCTTCCAGGGGAGGAACGCTGATATGTTCTTTTGTTCCTGTCTTCAGGTAATCGGGATGCTGGGGATTCACTCAATTAGTTGGCTAACTTCTCCAGCATTTTTGTGAGGTTCGCTTTGGAAGTCACGTCAGCTGACCAATTCTGGAGCCATAATGGTCTTCTGGCTGCCACTGCAGCACGAGGTCTGTGGTAGCATCGATAAGGAAGGAGGTGCCATCTCTTCTCTGGGCATGGTTGTGTCTGGGGAGAATCAAGCAGGAATGTGCCACCAATGCACAGCAGGAAGCAATCTGTAGCGTCATTGCTAATACATCAAAGGACGGCTTCCAGCCTTCTGTCCTGGTGTCCTTCAGTGCCACTCCTCCCTCCACAGGGATCGTAATATGTTTTGAGACTGCACAGATCATAGCAGTCCACTTTAGGGAAGCGTAGGAGTTCCTTAGCTGTAGGTTCCAGCGGGTATAAGGCCTCTATGGCCCGCCCTCTGGAGCATTCCATTCCAGGTCAATCAGTTCCTTTATGGACTCCAACATAGGAAAGTAGTATGAGGTCTTACAAAAGGTACACCAACATGGGGTTCTTTGGTTCCGATATAGGCTCCGTGCCTGGAAGACCCAGTGTCTTCATAGTCTGGGACACGAGGGCTGGTAATTTGTCCTTGTGGAAGGATTGGAGCATGGTCCAGTATGGCTCCATTCCTGGGAGAATTTCTCCTCCTTCCAGGGAGTCAAGTTTCCTCATCTGAGGTGTCTGGATGTTCATCAGGGATGCTCTTTGTTAGGAGAGGCTGGGAAGGGCTTGAGCAGTAGGGGCTGGTTGTGCCTAGATAAAGGTTTGCAGTCCTTTAAAAAATTCCACCCAGGAGAAGGTTCCTGGGTCCATGTTGATCCCAGGAGGGACTGTAGTGGGGGCCCCGGAGATCCTTAACTGTGGGGATGCCAAGTTGGAAATGGCTTAGGTCCAGGGTGCCATCTGTAGTTCCAGATCCCTCTCCTGGCTGTTTAGGTTCTCCGAGTCTGCTCACACTGTAGGCACAGGAGGAATTTCAATTCAGGCTCCGTGGCTCTTAAGTGGCAGGCTGGGCAAAGGAAGGGTTCCTTGGCTTTCTTGGATGGTGGTGCCATTGATTATGCGTGTGTAGGGCTTAAGAACTCGTCCGTGTGTGGAGATATGCTCATGGATGTGCAGAGGTTATGCACATGATGTGCACACAAGTTGTGTGTGTGGACAACTGATTTTGTGGCATGGCAGTTATAGGCATAGTTGTGCGTGCTGCTGTGCACACAACCCAGATGTGCGTCAGTTAAGCGCAAGTCCTTACTGGTGTTCTCAAGTTAGGTGCCTCTGGCCTCCAGCATGCCCCTCGCACACCATTGGTAGAGGGGGGAAATGGCGCAGACGACCCTGATGGCAAACACTTCCCCCCCCCCCGGGAGGGTTGTCACGTGTGTGGAGCCTCGCACCGAATCAGGGCCTAGCCCAAGGAGGGCTGCTCAACCCGATTTTAAAACTCTTCGGAAGAAAGATTGGTACGTCTATTCGAGCCTTGGAGACCAGAGACTTAAAAAGTTAAGGTTTCTACCTTACTCGGCACCGACCAGTCGCGTGCCGGGCAGTCTCCAGCTGCGGAGGGAAGGGGGGGGGGGGGGGGAATACCTTCACCGCTGGGCTCGATTCTGCTCCTGCTGCCTTTTAGCCACCATGGTGGCTAAGTCCATGCCAGGAATCTGACCAAGGCTCACCTCTGAGGGATATCGAATCACCTCAGGAAAGTCTCAACTGTGGGAGGGACAGTTAGGTTTCACCGCAGGAGAAGAGAGGTGCTCTCAAGGTAAATTCTCTCTTCTTTCTTGCTGTAAATGTTAACACTATTCTTGTTTGGGATAGTGTCTGCATCTACTATGGAGACTGAGAAATACTGAAGAGCTAAGCACGCTGCATGGGTATATGTAGGCTGATGTCTGCTTTGAAATCTGATTCCGTCTCCCATCTGCTATCAGGAGAGCACAATACCCACTGGTCCTGAGTCCATCTGGCTATACACACTAGGAAATATTAAATTTATATAAAAAGTTTTAGAAACCATGTCACAGTGTCCAACAAATGTATCATTTGTGATTTTTGGTGGAAACTGCAAATAAAGAGGTCTATTCCACACTGTTTAAAGGTAATCCCTGAAATAGCGGGACCGAATCAGGATGTTTCCTCTTACTCCTGTTTTTTGTGCAGCACTGCATGTGTCATGTAGTGCTGTAGAAATGTTTTAGTACTACTCGTATTAAAAAAAAAAAAAGTCAAATTCTCATATCATAAGAAAATGCCATACTGTGTCAGACCAAGGGTCCATCAAGCCCAGCATCCTGTTTCCAACAGTGGCCAATCCAGGCCATAAGAACCCAAAAACTAAGTCTATTCCATGTAACCATTGCTAATGGCAGTGGCTATTCTCTAAGTGAACTTAATAGCAGGTAATGGACTTCTCCTCCAAGAACTTATCCAATCCTTTTTTAAACACCGCTATACTAACTGCACTGACCACATCCTCTGGCAACAAATTCCAGAGTTTAATTGTGCGTTGAGTAAAAAAACTCTCAGATTAGTTTTAAATGTGCCCCATGCTAACTTCATGGAGTGCCCCCTAGTCTTTCTATTATACGAAAGAGTAAATAACAGATTCACATCTACCCGTTCTAGACCTCTCATAATTTTAAACAGGCAGTTAGTGATGTGTAAAAAAAAAACAAAAAACCCACGCTAAGTTTAAGAACACCCTCACCCTTCAGATTATATACAGGACTCTTGCCACACCTGTACAGCACTATTTTGCTGCCTCCCAGAAGCTGCCACCCAAGACAACCATCTAGCTTGATTAATGATTAAGCCAGCCCTGCCTCTCACACCCCCCCAAACTTTACTCTTTGCCGTGCACATTACCTTCACCCACACAGCATCTTCTTGCCCCACACCAGCAACCCAATACTGCCAGCACTTTAGTCTGGGGCCAAGTTTTTGGTGGCAGCCGGAGTGAGCTTGAGCCATTAGAGAGCTGGATAGTGAGGCAGCATCCACAGTTGTAGCAGCCTTATGATTGCTGACAACCCCTGTCATTATCAGCCATGTGTTACAGTTTCAGGTGGGCTATTATCAGGCCGGTGGAGTGCACTGTTACCCTGCATTTGACACACTAGCTGTAACCCTTATTCAGTAAGGGGTAATAGCGCGTCGAAAAAGCACGTCCAACCCCCCCCCACCCCCCAAAACTAATAGCACCTGCAACATGCAAATGCATGTTGATGGCCCTATTAGTTATTCCCGCGCGATTCACTAAGTAAAATGTGCAGCCAAGCCGCACATTTTACTTTCAGAAATTTAGCACCTACCTAAAGGTAGGCATTCATTTCTGCCGGCACCAGGGAAGTGTACTGCTTTTCTGTGCACCCTCCAACTTAATCTCATGGTGATATTAAGTCGGAGGTCCTAAAAAAGTTTAATTAAAAAAAATGGCCAGCAGCTTGAAAACTGGACACGCAATTTTGCCGGCGTCCGGTTTCCGAACCCGTGGCTGTCAGCGTGTTTGAGAACTGATGCTGGCAAAATTGAGCATCGGCTGTCAAGCTCACCGACAGCCGCTGCTTCCGTCAAAAAAGAGGCGCTAGTGTCCCTAATTTGCATGTTTGTCCCCCCCTGAATCACGTGCCGGGAGAGCAGGTGCTCTCCTGCAACCTTTACTGTATTGGCCTGTATGATAGAAAGCGCAAGAGGGCAGAGAAAGGAAGCATGGGAAGGGCCCATAGCCTCAACGGCAGCCATGAACCTGGAAGAGTGATTTCAGCACTGCCTAAGGGGGCCTAGTTTGAGAGAGATAAGTGGTGGAAGCATTTGCAACAGCTCTCACTGCTGCTGTGGGTGAGCCACTTCCACTGTGCTGACTCCACAGAGTCCGTGTGCCAGTGTACAAGAGCCTGTAAAGGGGTGAGGGGGAGGAAATAGAGGACAAGAATTTTCAGAGGCACAACATTAAAATAAAATCCCAGAAATCTCATTGAGTTATTTATTCTATTTTCATCTCCTCCCCCTAAGTTTGGTGCTCTAAACTTAGTTTTCCTAATGATAGAGCCAGCACTGCATTTACTACCCAGATTCCTGAAAGGCACCAGTAGACAGCTGCCCCTGAGGGTCAGCAGGACAAACTGGGGCAGCTTCCCTTGGCCCCATTGTACTGCATTGGTTTCATCCCCCTTCCAAAAAGCCCAGGGTGACCACCATCTCCTTGGGGAGGGCTGCATGAATTGGTACAACCACCCCACCATCACTTCTGCCAGGCCAGGATGCACTGCATGTATGAAAAGGCTTCCCCCCTTTCAATATTGAAACAAGCTTTAGGAGATAAAAGTTCCTACCATACAGAGTTCCTAGAGCAAGGCCCACATCAGCCTGGGTGAATCCCAGTGTAATCCGTTTGTGTTTCAATGCCTTGGCAAACTGTCCCAGGTCTTCAGTGGTCAGAGTGTCCTGTACAAGAAAGAGAACATGCACAAGGTCATTAGAACTAGTGAACGAAGCCACATACCAGTGACCTTGAATGGAGTGAGTGGAGACATGGATATTCATGGAAGGTAGTAATGTAGTTCAGAAAGAATACCGTCTTTAAAGAACAGAACTTTAAATCAGGTATTAGAGGAGCTGAAATCTACTATGCAGAGGCAACACAAATTATGGATATCCATGAACAATTGTCAATTTAGTTTGTCTGCTCCCTACTAAATACTCCTTGGGCAAGTCGCATCACCCTTCATTGTCTCGGGTACAGACTCCGGGCCTGATTTACTAAGGCTTTTATCCCATTCTGTGTTTAATGGAAAACTACTTAGCAGTATTGATTTTTTTTGGGCAGGTACAAGGTTAACATGGTTGGGCTGTAGGCATGCAGGTCTGAGACCTAGTTTTCTTATTGATAAATGCCATATACTGCACCCTAGAATGGCTAAGTAATTTGTCACACACACAGCTTCCACTTCCTCCCCCTCCCAAGCAGGAAAATCAGTTGGCCTCTCCTGCTGCCACCGGCCTCCTATTTTTGGGTCGTACGGCCCACTGATCTTCTTGCTTTTGGGGGGGGGGGGGGCGGAAGCTGTGTGCAGCGCTTCTGGCTCCCTCCCCCCCCAAAAAAAAAAAATAGGAAGATTGGTGGGCCATACGGCCACAGGATCACTTCCCCATGTGTGCCGTGCAGATGCATGGAATGGTGCGCTGGCCCTGGGTCCTCCTCTTTGCCGCACGGAGATGGTATCCTGCGATGGCCTTGCAGGTCCGTGCTCCACTTCCAGTTGGGTGGGCAGCTGCCCACCCATGGCTATGCCACTGCTACTTAGTTAAGTGTAGCCCTCAGCTTGTAAGCTTGCTGGGGAACAGGGAAATGCTATAGTACCTGAATGTAATCTGCTTTGAAGTGTCAAAAAGAATATAAAATTAAAGTAAAAATGTTCAAATAAAGTTCAAGTTCTACTGATACTACAGAACACAACCTTATGAGGGAGCAAGCGCAGGTTGTGTAGTTACTCCGACTGATGGGTTTTCTCTCTTTAAAACTAGCATCCAGATCTCCATACTGAATAGCAGGGGGTATTGTAGGCAAGGACTGAAGTGCATTGACAGAGCTGCGTGCAAAGCTTCTATTAGATACTGGTATAAGTGTATGAGATAGTGATCAGAGAAGTGACATGTCTGCAGATCTTTTGGGTTAAAAAAAACAAAACACAAAAACCCACAAACCCCTATGTCTCCAAAAGTTTAAATTAAATGAGCTAAGATCAAGTTTTGTTTTTATTCTAGAAGCAGCAATTCTCAACCAGTCCTCATTCTCAGAATATCCAAAATGAATATGCATGATTTGCTTTCATATAATGGAAGCACTACCAATAAGTCTCTCAAACATTCAATTTCAGATATCTTGAAACACAGGCAAGCCAGGTAGGCTAAGGACCTGGCTGAAAATCCTTACTCTCGGAATCATCCTATGTTAAAAGCATCCCCACTACTGGTGTAACAGAAGGTGGTGCTGTGGTGACCACAGGTCTGGATTTAAGACGACATCTATAGGCAAAGGGCTGCCCCCCACCCATTATTTCCCCTAGAAAGCAGAGAGTGGGGGGAGGGGGGGGAGATACTCACCACCTCCATAGTTTGGCCCATGTCTGTGTTACCTATGCCTAAATCCAGGCTGGGTGACCCATCAAAAGCTTGCAACACCTTGTCCAAGTAAGTATTTCACTACAACATAAAATAAAGGCAGCCACAAAGGTGCAGAGCTTTTACTCTTAACAAATACAGAATACGCAAGCACTGGAAAAAACCCTGCAATTTTAAACCGTAAGGGGTGATTGCATTTTTTTTTTTTTAACCTGGTCAGGCCCCTCCCCTTCTGAACTAAAATTAAAGCCACAGCAGGCTTGCGGTTCTCTTGGCTCCATTTTAAAATACAGCACTGGCAGGGCAGGAGTCACTGGTAGAGTCTTCCTGCCCCATGGGATATGGGTAAACTGAAAGGATGGAGTCCCTTTTGGGCTGGTATGTTTAGGTAACAGGGAGGAGGAGTTTGGACTCAAAATTAAGAAATAATGCAATTTCCTTAAAATTAAAGGATACCCCTAGTTGTATTTGCTCTGTTCCTGACTGTACAAGGTTGGAGGAGCACAGGTAGCATGCCTGCTATCTCAGGGCTAAAGCAAGAGAGTTGTAGAGTTACTTGTTTGTACACCCACCAATGCCAAGGCAGCAAACAGAACATAAGTTACTAGAAAACTGTACATCAATAGCTAATCAAATTGGCTCTGGAAAGTGATTTCTAACTTTCCTTTGTGTATTTTTGTACTGCAGATGACTCTTGGGGCATGCCCATTTCCACACAGCTAATCCATGTAGCCCAAGTGAGGTTGTGACACGGGGATTTAAGAAATGCAATTTCTAGTAGCTCGGACAGACCTGCTTTACCTATACCTACATGCTATTCCTGTAATCTTGTGCAAGAGTTCCACATTAGCATACTTTTTTTTATGAATTTTCAACTACATACAAGAAATAGCATACTATTCTGACTCAATGGCTCATCTTATTGGTCTGCATATCCAAAGTGTCTCATATTTTTTATATATATATATATATATATATATATATATATATATATATATATATATATACACACATACATACATACACACACACACACACTGGACAAGAGGTTGACAGGTAGCTGCACATTTCAGCTCTCGCCATTGTCTTGAGAGGACTAACTGCTCCTTACTGAGCAGAAACAAAGCCTGTTGCAGATGCTTTAAAAAGCCTCATTTCCTGTGAAAAAGACAATTCACTCTCTGCGGTCAGTTCTAGAAAACTGAACCCCCACCCCATCAACTGGCCTCAGTCATTGCCTCTGTGCTCATCTCCAAGTTACTCATAACTGGAAAGCAGCCAGAGGAGAGGTAGTTGCACTTCTCATACCATGAAGCAAATATAGAAGGTCTTTTAGTTCAGATAGAGCCCCACATTCAATATCTGAATATGTGATTAACTAAAAATATTCACTCACTAGATCAAGGTCAGAGCCCTATTCCCCCTCTTTTCCTTCTATGGAAAGAAACGTTTAGAAAATAGGTAGTGGGGGCAGGGGGAAGTGTTAAAAAAAAAAAAAAAAGAGACTAACAATTAGTTTACTTTAACTTTTTGCTTTTCTGAATTTTAGGCACCCAGGTGATTTGGATCTCAAATTAAAAACAAAGACCTGGGCAAGTTATTTCCATATTTGAATAGGCTCAAGCCTCTCCCATACTGCAGAGCCACTAAGAGGAAGAGAGGAACAGAAAGGTTTTCAGAAATTGGTTTGTTTTTCCTCCATTTGCTCAGGTACCGATTTCAGGCATTTGAAGTGTATTTCAAACTGAAGCTCAAGTATCAGCTGGCCAGGCAGCCAAAGTACTACCTGAGCTTAAGTTTGAACATTGAGACATAGAAGAGGTATTAGTTATCCTTTCCTCTATTAGTGCTAGTAGTACACTTACTTTTAAGCAGACAATGGGGTCTTAGTACTTATTCTCTCTCCGTATACACCTTCCAATTCAAAATGTGGGCATTTATACCTTTAAGCCCAATTCATTGATGTGTCTTTACTCTTCATAAAGCTAATTGATTCCACCAACAATTAAAATCCATGAAGGCAAGTCATATGGGACCAAATTCATCCAGGCTTTGCTATTGTGTGTACAAGATGAAGAAGTTTGTTAGACTATTTTTCTGTATAGTGTGCTATCCTTGAAGATGGCAAACAAACAGCTTTTAAGCTGGGCGAAGCTTTGTTAAATCTGGCCTATTGCCACTTATCAAGTTTATAGTCCCCCCCACCATATGTGATACCCCAAGAAAGTGACCAGTCAAACAGAAAGTAATACAAAGGCCAAACCCTGTCATTCTAGAGGAATGAAGACTTCAAAATAAAGATGTGAATCTCCCTCAATTCAGAAGCTGAAACTAGCACCTACCCAAGTTTGATTACTTAAACAAAGGAAGTGACTAAAGTTAATTTTCCACTTTAAAAGGATAGTCTTAGATCAAGTATAGTCCCTTAACACTCATTGTTTCCAAAGCTCCTGTGACCCATCACAGAAAGTAGTAATAAGATTGCACTTAATCCTACCTGTGCCAGCATCAGCTACAGCTATTGCATGCATTAGTGAACTGGCATCTTGTGTAAAGAGATGGGCAGGACGAGAATCAAGCCAACAGGCCAATTAAGACTGAGAAGAAGTTAGTACTACAGTATCTATTTTTCCCCATAACACTGTCCCAAGTGGAGGAGCAGCAGGCTACAGACAGACCAGGGAAGCCAGGGTTCAAATGGCACTGCAGCTCCTTGTGCCCTTGGGCAAGTCAATCCATTGCCTCAGGGGATAGGGAAAAGCCTGCAGTGCCTGAAAAGTATAACAAATCAAAGCAAGCTTTAGCCAGTAAAGAGACTTACTTCAGGTACTTCCTTCTGTCTCCAAAACAGAAGACAGTAACTTGGACTTGCTTGGTACAGATGTGCCCCGAGTCAGACACGTTCATACCCAATTATTGCTGTGGAAGATCAGCCAAGGCTGGGAGATTTGCTTATAATAAGGAAAATACAAGATCGTGGAACACAAGTTATATTTTAAACGAGGAAAGGCCTTAAAAAAATAATAAAAAAAAGGAAGCTTTTGAAGCCACAACCCATGTGCTATTACTGACAACCCGTTTTAATCTGGGTGGGGCCAGGAGCATTCAGAATCTTTACCAGCGCTCTCTCGTTTAATAACTATGATCTCTCCTAAGACACCTACCGTATGTGTTAAGAACCAAACGCTAGAGACTTCCGAGGCGCCAGCCTTTTTATACCACCTCCCAGTTTTCGCCCCCACAGATTTATGGGGGCCGTTAAGTAGTAATAAGAAGCCTGAACATCGTTTTAAAGCTTACAAGTTACTTTAAATAAAAAGTGTCACTGAAACCGAGCCGGGAGGCGAGGCCTCAGCGGGCTGCCCTTACCTCTTCCCCGCTGTCACTGGACTGGCCTCCCTCGCTGGCCGCCCCGCTGGAGCTGCTGCTGCTGCTGGCCAGGCTGGCCACCCCGCTGGAGGGCTGCGTCCCAGGGCTAGGGTAGGTGGCGTGGGCCGAAGAAAAGACCCCGATGCCCGGGAAAGCCGCGCCGGGGGGGGCACCGCCGGGAGGTGGGGGGCCCCCTGCGGTCAGGGCGGGCCAGAAAGTGGGGCTCCAGGCGGGCCCGTAGTAGGGCGCATGGGCCAGGCTGGGTGCCGGCGGGTGCCCGGGGGGATACTTCGCTTCGGGAGAGCCCCCTCTGCAGTCCTGGTCTTGGCTGGGCTCCTCCTTCAGGGCCTTGCGGTGGCCACCGGGATGGGGGCCCGGGGAGCAGCCCAGCTGGCTGCCCTGCTCCGGGACGCAGAAAGGATGCCAGGGCTTGGGACGGACGGAGCAGTCGCCGCCGCCGCCGCCTGCCGGAGGATCCGGGTGGCCGTACTCGCTTTTCACGGCCGGGATGGCGAAGAAGGAGGGCGGGTAGCCGAGCCCGCCGTAGCCGGCGGAGCTGAACTGGCAGTCACCGTCCGGCAGGAGGCCGCTGCTCAGGCTTTCGGGGTTGTACATGATGGGATTGGGGGGGGGGGGATACTCCAAGCCCCCGGCGAGAAGACACAGATGGAAGGAGGCAAGAGAGAGCGAAGCTGGCAGATCTCAGACCCCTTGGGAACGTCCTTCCATCTCTTGCACCTCCGGTTCTGCAAGAAGAAGCCTGGCTTGAGAGACTCCCCCTTGTGCCCCCTTCTTTGGCGATCGCACCTTTAGGAAGACATCGGATGAGGCCACGTTTCCAACTGTTCCATAATTGTTTCCTAAAGGCGGCCCCGGGCCTAGTCTCAGGCTGCCGACCTGCCCAGAGAGCTCATCCTGCGCTTCAAGTGCCCCCCAATCTGGCCGCAGCTGTCCCTCTGCCAAGCGATTAGGGGTTATCTGGGGGCGAGACCCTCCCACCTGCCGAGGAGACCGCAGCTTGGGAGCAGTTATGGTAATTGGCCTTCTCGGCCATTGGCCCCTACACATCAGTTGGTGCCACCCCATAGTAAATGAACTTGATACCCACTTCAGGCTTTTTTTTTTTTGGGGGGTCTGGTGGGGGGCGACGCCTTCCAGCTCAGCGACCTCCCTCATTTATTGCTAGAAAATGGTTACGGATTGGGACAGCGGTGCCCCCCGGTTCTCTGGGTTATTGCATGGGGCATTTGCTGACAAACGAAGGCTAAGACAACTCGCATAATTTATTGGCATTTAGGGATCATCAATTAATCATCAAGGCTATTACAAATCGGGGATGAGTCAGGGTAAATGGAAACCTTTCGGTTGAGAGCACAAGAGCAATAAAGACATTTACACACTGTATAGGAATCCAAGCGAGGAGCTGTCGCTCGCGATTGCAACCCGTTGCATGGTCAATTAACAGGGCGTTTGGGGCTCAAATAATAAATGTTGTGTAGCATGCAGTTGTTAATGCAAATAGCAATTGGCCTTAATTAGGGAGTAAGCACGTCTACCAGGCTGAGGGGCAGGCTGGAAGGGCGCAGGCTTCAGGGAGGGAGCTAACAGAGCAGCACGAATCGCTTTATAGTCTCGGCGCTGCTCTCCTGACCATCTAATTTCGTTTGGTGCAGGGGCCTGTTGGCATGGAGGGACGTTTTCAAGCTCAGAGTCGAATTTTACCTTGAAACGCCCCTAGGTCATATTTTATGAATCAGCTTGATCGAAACTCCCCTCCAGCTTCGACCCTTGCTGTATGTGCCAAACGTTAGCAATGCGACAACCTTCTGGCTGCAGGCCTGCGCGCCTTTTGCTAAAATAACGCGTGCGCCTCCCCAATCTGGCCCTGTTTGCTTCGCGGCCGCATTGCTAATAAATGCTCTTTGAATCAATTACAGGTTAATTAAGGAAGACGGGAATCCGCGCCCGCCGTGACATGGGGCTGGAAGTGTCTATGTTTTGATTAACAGGGTTAAATCTTATTAGAGAGACTCCAACAAGCTGGCCAATACAAATATAATCAGATAAAAACCCCACCCTTAGAGCCTGGGAATTAGCAGGAGTTTGTTATAGCGATTAACGCTTCTAGGCCCTTAGCGAGTGTTTATTTTTTCTCTCTGGTTTGGGGAGTCTTTCACTGCTGTTAGATTCATTCTGTGCGCTTAAAAAAGGTCATATCCCATTAGGCTTGGGTCCCATTCTGTGCAGAGCTGCCAAGAGATCTAGGAGGGAGACCTTGAGGTGAATTTCTGATAGCCCCCCCCCCCTCCCCATGCTCAGCCAGTCTGGTATGGGCAGTGTTGGAAATTAAAATGATAGAAGTAGGGATTGCAAATACCACAGCGCATTTGGGTTGTAAAAGTCACTTCCTTGTACTGGGTCGCTTGAAGACTTTTGTAACTGCAGACCTTATGTACTAAGCAATTTTCTCATAGACACAAAATAAGAGAAAAACCTTGTATGGGAGGGAAAGCAAGATGGCTGTCGCTATTTGTATGCACACTGCAGTTGTATCTGAAGACCAAAGAGAAGCAGAAGGGCAAAATTAAAACATACCCAAGTGTGACAACTACCCGATTAGCTGGCCGCATGGATTTCATTGTGTTGTGGATAGCGATATCTGACTCCATTGGGGACGCGATTACCAAACTGAAACGCAGGCTTTGGAGTCTGAAGAATGGAAGACTCGTGTGCAGGGATGTGAGGGCGAAATTACATTCCTGCAGTCTGTGACTTCCATCTGGTTAAGAGACGAAACCTGAAGTGGAAGTTCTGGAAAATGTCCCTGAAAAGTGTAATTTATGTGTTAATTTTCCTAAATTAAATATTACCACGTCAAAAGATGTGTTTAATAAGTACTTGACTGTGGTGCTTAGATTTCCTTTGGAAATGCTACCACCCACTGTGAGGATACACTACTTGCCCTCTTCCAGACAGGAGCTGAATAGAGGTGCGGGAAGTCTGCCGAGCTCTGCCTTGAGGAGACCTTTGGATGGCAGGTTTGGAACAATGACAGAAGGAGTTGGTGACCAGATCTACATTGTTAGTGACTTTCACATTAGAACCCGATAGGAACTGGGCTCTTATAGCTTTCTTTTGTAATAAAGATATCTTATTTTTTTTAATCAGAAGATCAGGGTTCTCCCAAAATAAGCAAAGAACATTTCTAGCAAGTTATTATAGGGCTGGTCAAATGACTTCAGAGGTTTTTGGGGTTTTTTTGCATAATTAAACTGTACTCCCTGATACAAGGGGTATGGATTTGGTTTTCTTTTAATTCTACTCATCTTGAGAGGCTGTTGCAAGATCATTTTTTTTAGAGGACTTACTGTGTAGGATGCTTGAAATATTATAACTTTTTTCTTTTGAATTGTTTGCTTATTACTTCCCAGCAAATGATTTTTCCTTGGGATTCTTTTATTAAAAAATAAATGTCTATGAGAAAAGAACTTGATGAATGAGGCCCTCAGTTTCACCTTTCTGGATTCAAATTTCTTGAATAAAATGATGGAAAATTGATGACTAATGTACTTCAGGTTATAAACTTTTTTTAATATTTCTGGGCAAAAACTACATTTTACATGTTTCTACACATGCAATATATGAAAAGTATTAATATACTTTTGATTGAAGATAAGGAAAACAAAATCTATACAGCAAAAGTTCCCCTGAGCATTGGCTCTGATGCAGTGACTGACATGTAATGATCTTCAAAAAATCAACAGGAATATGCAATTATTAACAGGGTTGGTCCTGAAGGGTCCCTATATACAATTATTAACGGGGGATGGAGGGGGGGCTGGTCCTGAAGGGGACCTATGTGCAAAATATTTTGTATGCCCCTCGACCCTGATCTGTTTAAAAAAAATGAAATATGAATGTACTCTAATGGATCTTCTGAATGCATCATTAATTTTTGAGGCAAAGGAAGGTCTAGAAAAAAAGGTCATGGTATGAGGCTGAAAGAGAGTAGGTTAGAAGTAGCACTAGGAAATATTTTCTCAGGGATGAGGTGGTGGTTATATGGAACAGCCTCCCCGGGAGAGGTAGTGGAAGAAAAAAAACAAAAACAATTCAAGAAGACATGGCATGGGATAAGAGTAGAGGATCATTACAGGCCGATACAGTACAGTGCGCTCCGGTGGAGGTCCCAAAAGTTAAAAAAAGTTAAAAAAAAAATTTTTGAAATCGGCCCACATTCGCGGGTTGAAAACCGGAAGCTCAATTTGCCGGCGTCCGGTTTCCAAACCCGTGGCTGTCAGCGGGCTCGAGAACCGACGCCGGCAAAATTGAGCGTCGGCTATCAAACCCGCTGACAGCCTCCTCTTTTTACCGCCGGCCCTAATTTAAATATTTTAGTTTACTGAATCGCGCGCACAGGACACTGGCCTGTGCGCGCACCGGGAGAGCGGGTGCTCGCCTGCTCTCCCGCGAACTTTACTGTATCGGCCTGATAATTGGCTCAGAAGCAGCCTGGGAAAGCCAGAGTTTAGCAAGAGGGCTGGGCTTGGTGGAGCACTATAAATTCCTGTTGCTTGGGGGTGGAGCCATGCACACCAGAGTTCTGTGGCCCCACTGCAGTTCATTCACCCTGGACCCTGCATCCCTGTAAGGCAGTGTTTCCCAACCAGTGTGCCACTGCCTTCGGCCCTGATCAGGCAACCACAGAAAAATCATCATTGCCTGATGCTCAGATCCAGGGCAGCACCTGGCCTCAGCTCTCAGCCCCTTGCAGCAACAAGAGGCACCAGTAGTGGTTCTTAAACGTGTAGGAGCTCCTTTCGGAGGACCTGTGTACTCATGTGTACTTCTTCTTCCTAGCCACAGCATGGGCCCTGGAGTGTGGTAATGAATGGGCAGCAGGAAGGGCCCGGATAGTTAGGCCCCACTTTGTGCAGCACACACAGCACCTCCTCCTTTGAAATTTTCAACCTCTCTCTTATTTCCAGGCTGAGCGAGACAGGGAGCGCGTGAACTGAGCGCTGGATGTGGTTTAATCCGAGTGTTGGCAGCAGCAGCAGCAGCAGCGGTGGAGGAGTTCTGGTAGCCGCACATAGCAATCACGATAACTCAGCCAGCTGGCCGCACCGCACCAGCTTCCCACTGCTGCATTTGTATAGAGAGGGAGCTGGGAGTCTCTGCCCCCTCTTTTAAAATATGGGAGAAAGACTGGTGAGGCTCTTCTTTTGACCATATAAAACGTCTTCATGTCTGCACTGCCGGGTCGATGGTATGCCACACAACATGTTTGATAGTATGTAAGGGTGCCTTGGGCTTGATAGGGTTGAGAAACACTGCTGCAAGGTCAGAGCTGCTTAGGGATATGCATTTGTTTGAAATGAGAGCCAGTTTCAATTCGTTCTTTAAAAAGAAAAGAAAAACGCACAAAGTTGTGTTCATTTCCCTTCATTTGGAATGTGTTGTTGGTAAGTTGGTTTTCAGCGGGCCCTCCCTCCAGGATCTGTTACTGTTGACAGTGCTCTTGGGCCCTGCCCCCTCTCTGAAACAGCAGGAGAGCAGGATTCCCAGGAGGAAGTGGCACCCTAGGGCTCCAATTGTGCCAGATTCACTTCTCTTCACCACAGGCTACTGGGGACAATGCTTTTCTGACAAACCGTTGGGCTCCACCATCTTTTGATTTATTCTCCTTTGACATGCCCTCCTCCCAGGCTCTTCTTTTGCCACCCCAGGACACACACAGGCTCCCGAGCTGCTCTGAACTGGCTTAATCACATTCCAACCGGACTTTCCTCCAAAGATCTCAGGAGAAAGCAGTTGACTTTGAACTGTTTATCCTCCCTGCTTTGGAAAAGGATGCCTGTCCTTTGAGTCATTGTTTTGGTCTATTCACTGATAGGGCAAGAATTTCTTACATTTCACCAGTGCAGTGCTAGATACTATCAACTCTCCTGAGTCTTAGCTCCTCCCTTCGTCTCCTTTATTTGTCTAAAATGTTTTATTTCTCATATGTCATATGTTCTTTGGAATATAAAGTGCTCATCTTTGATTATGTCTGCATTCCTTGTTTAAAAAAAATACAAAACTAAACATCTCCTTCAGCTGAGTCCACTATTTATTTTCTCCTCTTACGTGTTTTGAGGCAAAACCTGCACCAGGTTCTAATAAGGAGCACCAAATAGCACCACAATGTCATAGACTGCACTAAAGGAGAAGGAACCTTTCAAGCTTTCTACTGTACCTGAGACGGCAACAAGTCTGGGTTTTTAATTGCCATACCAGGTTTCTGTTCCCTAGGCCAGTCGAGGCTGCAGATGCTGCAGTGGTGGCACTCAAAGCTCCTGGGAAAGGGAGTCTGTCATCATGCAATGCTGCCACCTAGTGGCGAGACTTAGGCTCCCCGTTAACCAGGTTCTGGATGGAGGGATGCCTTACGGGCTCCCTGCTTGAGGACTGTCGCTGCCATGTTTGAGCTGATTTTTTTTTGGGGGGGGAGAGATATATAATATGGGAATAACAATGTTGCCCCTACTTCTTTTAATCAGAGAGGAGGTTGAGTAACCTTTCTGCTAGGCACTGATCCTTTCCCATCAACACCCTGAAGATCTGGGACAGCAAGTGACAAAGACCAAGATGGTGACAAAGAGAGGTAAGAGAGGACTGGGCAGAGCTACCCCAGACTCTGAAGGGCTATTCTCATGCAAAAATAAAATGTCAAAGGGGGGGGGGGGGGAGGGAGTATAAGAAAGTAAACAGAGCTAGGGAGGAGGTGATGGTGGAAGGGGAACAAACAATATGAAAGAAGGGCATGGGCGATGTTATTTGTATACAGTTATAGACTTTTTTGTATACAGTTATAGATGTTTTTTGTTTACAGCTATAGATGTTATTTGTATACAGCTATAGATGGTTAAACACTTGAGGTGCATGAACATTCTGTTCTTGCATATGGCAGTATGTTCAGAAGCTAAATAGCAATGTCAAGACCTTCAGCCATGAAAGGGTTTTTGTACAGTTTTACTTTTCCTCAATTGAAGGAGTGCAGGTTACAGAGGTTTACTCTATATTCCGCACAATGAAGAAGATGTTTGCCTGAGCCTGTTAATGCTCTAAAGCCAGCTAATGGCACTCTGCCTTCAAAGAACATCAGAGGCAGGAGGTGTCATGCTGTTTAGATATTGAATGAGATGCTTCTTTGGGGCATTCACATTGCTCCATTCTATTTGCTAGTATTTTTCTGGATGTGGGTGATATTCTAGATGCAACCTTTTTACACAAGGGGCGACTCTGCAAGTTTTTCTCACTCACAGGAGCTGGTGAGCAAGTCACAGAAAAATATTAATTAAAACAACCAAAAATGTGCATGTATTTACATATTAAAAAATGTTTACATTATGTTATAAAATAGTTTTTAAATCTTGCTTGTGTGTCTCTATAATTTATTTTGGATTGTTTTTTTCTAAGTGACAGTAAAAGATCTCATTATTAACAAAAGGACAGGATTGCAGGGATGGAGGAGAGAAAGAGGAAGGGGGGATGTACCAGCATGAGGATGGAGGGAGGTTCCAGGATCTGGTGGACAGGATAAAGGGAAATGGGATCTGAACATCCCCCTCTTTATGCCTTTTTCTTTTACACACATGCCGCCAACCATGCCATCCTACCCCATCCAGTTCAAAAATATATCCCTCCCCATTCTCACCAGGCAGGCTGTCAGCACCCACTGCCTCCCAGTTTCCCCACCTTGCTTCCTCTGTGGCTCTAGAACAGGTGATAGGTTACTGCACTGCATGTCTCTTAAAGCGTGAGCTGGCTGGTGCTTGAACTCCCACACTGGGGCTGATGCAAAAAAAAAAAAAAAAGAAGCACGGAAAGCGGGTGCTGAAAAGTCAGCGCCAACTTTCTTAACGTGCACATGGTGCCCGCAAGGGGGGCGCCATGCTATAATATAATTAGGGGGTCACGTTAGCAAGGAGGCGCTAGGGTCGTGACCCTAGCGCCTCCTTGCTAACACGACCCCGCAGTTACCGGCGGTCTGCCAGTTATGAACACCGACACCTAACATATCGGTGTCGGTCTTCTTAATGCCGCCGGCTGAGGTTTTTGGGTTTGTTTTTTTTAACTTTTAAAAAGAACAGAAAAGCAGTTTTCTATGCTTTTCTGTTACTTCTTTTCAATGCGCTCAGCTATTAATGCCTGCTCCAGGCAGGTATTAATATCTGAGCGATAAATGTACGTCTGAGACGCACATTTATTTTTTTGCATTTGGAGTGAATGAGTAATAGCCTCATTCACATGCATTTGCATGTGATGAGCGCTATCCCATTTACTCCGCGTCGGACGCGTATTAAATAGGCGCTAATCCCCTTGTTGCATTAGGGGGTGGATTAGCGCCTATTAACCCATGTCCGACTGCAGGTTATACAGTGCGCTTGGCTGAACTCACTGTATTGCATCGGCCCCACTGTATTCAAAGCCTTGCAGTCCTGTGAGAACAATGTGGGAGGTTGAGCACCACATAGCTCACTCTTACGAGGTGCAGAAGCCTATTGGCTGTTCCTGGGCTGGCAAGTCAACAACTGGTTTTGGCCTCACTTTGCCTTTGGCACTGTGGATAAGCTAGGATCTACCTGATTATAAAAATAAAATGCTCGAACAGCAAAGGTAGAAAAAAGCATTTTATTTTCAGTTTGTGAATGGAATGTATCAGCCTTTAGGATGTGTGTATCTTGGATATCCTTGTATTTGCTCATGAAACCTCATGTCCAGGCATTTCTCTGGATAACAGGATCACTTGACACCAGAATGAGGTTGCCAATTGGCTCCAGACTTGCCTGACAAGTTTGATCCAACCCTGGGGTTACCCCACTGCATGCAGGTAATTGTCGATCTGATTTGCCTATTGCAATCCCTAAGAAAAGTAAGACTACAAGATCCTGTCTTCAATGGCGTAAACCCAGGATTGGATTAACAGAGTTTGGCAAATCTGGAGCCTGTTGGCAATTCTAGGCTGAGCTCTGACTTACTATTTCAGCCAGAATGGAGTTCTCTGACTGGGGGGGGGGGGGGGGGGGGAAGAATTTTCCTTAAGCACGCAAGGCACTAGAGTCTGCTCCTGATGTCCAGTAATGAGTCTTCACATAGTTATGGTGTTCCAAAACAAACTCTCTTTACTGTGAAATGTCTTCTATTTAAATTACTTGGCAGGTATCCGGTACACCTTTTGGTGTAGTTTCCTTAATACAGTATGACAATAGAGAATTAGATGTTCGGATCCTTCTCTGCATCCCTTTTCGGATCTCCTCTTTCCTCCTGGAATTAAAGTTCCTTCTTCCACTGGATAAGTTGTTTTCAATGCTTTAATCTCGGCTTCTCTCATCTCTGATGCCTTTGACTGAGCACCAGATGGACAACTCTCTCTTTTCTCTTTTCCTGCAGGGTGTCTGATTTTCACCTTGATGTATCAGCTAGGCTGGTTGATGACCTGTTCTTATATCTTTTTTTTTTTTTTTACTTTTTATTTATTGAAATTACAATTAATACATCCAAGAAATTTCTTGTTGAGAATGGTACCAGATATGAAACACATCAAAATATTAACAAAGAAGAAAAGAAGAAACCCCATCTTATACCCCATCCGTCCATGATAAAGAGGGGATATAGCAAAGAAAATACCCAAAGTAATATAATAATAATAGAAAAAGATATATGCTAATTTAGTTGTTGTCGTCCTACATATCTAAGTGCATATAAAACTCAAGGATACAAAGTAGCTTCTAGTCGAGGGAGAGCCGAAGGCCCTGCAAAGAAATCCTTTCATTGATAAATTTAGCAAGTTGAGACAGCTCGTAAAAAATATATATTCCACTCCACTAATTTTGATCATACATTAACAAAGAAATTTAGCCTCAATAATGCTCCAAGTTGTAACCCAGCTGGTCTCATCAATAAAAATATTTTCCTTAGTCTGTGTAATCTTAGCTATATCTGCATACATACTTTTTGTAATCTAAATATTTGTAACACCCAGCTTGCGAAAAAAGAGCTTAAATAAGTAATCTGTAGCTGAAGCGATCAACAAAGTTATTATAAGAGTGGCAGGAACCACATCTTCCTCAGTAGATTTTTTCCCGAAAAGAAGTGAAGTTCAAGACATCCATAGAAACGTGATCTAAACCAACAGCTTCATCATAAACCTTTAAAAAAAAAAGGGGCAAATAAAACATGACCTTGCAACTGGAGCCAACAGCTTTTCTGGTATTTGGAGCAGTGGCGTAGCCACGGGTGGGCAGGTGCCCACCCAACTTAGACCCAGGCCCACCCAACTGGCACCGGAACTGCAAGGCTGTCGCGGGATCCCATCCCCGCGACAGCGAACAAGAGAACCCACGCCTCGCGCGCCATCACGGCACACATGGGGAAGCGCTGCTGCGGCCGTATGGCCAACCGGTCTTCCTGTTCGGGGGGGAGTGGAAGCGCCGCGCGCAGCTTCCGCTTCCTCCCCCCAATGCAGGAAGATCAGCTGCCTCTCCTGCTGCCACCCGTTCTCCTGCTATCTTCGGGCCAATAACTTCCTGTTTGGGGGTGGGGGAGCGGAAGCGCCGCGCACAGGTTCCGCTTTCTCCCCCAAAGCAGGAAGATCAGCTGCCTCTCCTGCTGCCACCGGCCTCCTGCTATCTTCGGGCGTCCGGCCGTATGGCCCGCCGATCTTCCTGCTTGGGGGTGGGGGGGAGGAAGCGGACGTTGTGCGCTGCGCTTCCGCTCCCCCCCCCCGACAGGAAGTTCGGCGGGCCATACGGCCGGACGCCCGAAGATAGCAGGAGGCCGGTGGCAGCAGGAGAGGCAGCTGATCTTCCTGCTTTGGGGGAGGAAGTGGAAGCTGTGCACGTGCTTGAATGTGGATGAGAATGGGAGTGTGTGTGGGTGAAAACTGGAGCCTGGGTGTGTATGTGGGTGAGAATGGAAGCTTGAATATGTGGGTGAATGGGAGCTCGAATGTGTGTATGTGTGGTTGAGAATGGGAGCCTGGGTTTGTGGGTGGGTGAGAATGGGAGCTTGATTGTGTGTATGTATGGGTGAGAATGGGAGCCTGGGTTTGTGGGTGGGTGAGAATGGGAGCTTGATTGTGTGTATATATGGGTGAGAATGAGAGCCTGGGTTTGTGTGGGTGGGTGAGAATGGAAGCTTGAATATGTGGATAAGAATGGGTGCTTGAATGTGTGTATGTGTGGGTGAGAATAGGACCTTAAATGTGTATATGTATGGATGAGAATGGGAGCTTGAATATGTGTGGGTGAGACTGGGAGCATGGGTTTGTGGGTGGGAATGGGAGTCTGGGTTTATGTGTGTGGGTGAGAATGGGTGCCTGGATGTGCGTCTGTGTGTGCATAAGAATATAAGCCTGGGGAGGGGTGAGAAAGTGAGAACTTGTATGTGTGTCTGCAGAGAATGTGAGCTTGGGGGGGGGGGGAAGCATATGAGAGTGAGAGCTTGAGTGTGTGAGAGGGAGTCTGTGAGAGAAAGCGTGTGCGTGTATGTGTGTGTGTGTGTGTGTGTGTGTGTGGAAGGGAAGAAGACAGTAATAGAAGAAAGACACTGAAAAGGAATTAGGAAATGAGCTATAAGGGAAAAAATGGGAAAAAGAGACCAGGACCAACTGATTAGAAAAATACAAAGATCAGACAACAAAGGTAAAAATATATATCTATATTTTGAGATGTTAGCAATTTAAATATAAGCAACACAACCGCTCTCTCAAAATTTATGGACAGGTAGGAGCCGTGTATAAAATCGTAATAATAAGAAGGCTAAAGTACCACAAATCACCGTGAATTATGTTTGTATCATTAAGTAAACCTCATACTTAGGCGTAGATGTGAATACTATGCTGCATAATTTGGCATTATTTATCAGTAAAAAAACAACTAGTAGACCTGCATGCCTACAGCCCACCCATGTTAACCTTGTGCCCACCCAAAAAATCAATTCTGGCTACGCCACTGATTTGGAGAACTTCCATGAAAAACTTTCTAAATATTTCCAGGGGGGGGGGGGGAGCAAACTCCTTCCTTTGAAAATGTATCAACCTAATATTCCTGCAGTGCACTGAGTGGTCAAGAAGCTCTACTTTACTGTGTAACGATAAGCAACCTTTTGGAAACAGAACATTTTGAGTCTTGAAGATCCTGAATTCTAGACTTCGCATTTTCAACTTGTTGTACAGGCTCTGATAATTGACTTTTGCAATTAGAAAGTTCAGTTGAAAACCCTTGTGGAGCAGTAACAAATTGCCCCAGCTAGAGGGAAAGTTTGGTAATGGCTTCCCATATGACCTCTAATATAATCTCTGCAGGCTTGATTAAAACATACCTTGATGTTGCAGCTTCCGGTCACTGTTCCAGTAGAGAACCAGCCATGGATGTCGCCGATAAAGCCTCACACCCATTCGAGGAAGCAGAGTCTTCTTCCTTCTCCCCCACAGAACGGAAGCTCACTTCACCTGGGCTGAGATGCCGGTCTGACAAACATACTGAAGTTCTCAGCTCCTGCCGACCGCTGGTGTGGTCAACCCTCGGCAGGTCTGGAGTTACTTCTTCCTGCTCCGGGGCCTTGTAGCGCCGGCCGCACAGAAGCAGTATGCTGTTCCAGGGAGAAAGACACCAAGTCAGGAGGGCCCAGATGGGATCCCGCCTCCAACAATACCATCCTCAAGGCACTTATGGGATGAACTTCCCCATCACTGATAAAGGTGCAGCCAATACAGGAAAGGTGCAATTTGTCCATGAAAAAGGAACATTTTTAAAGAATGTGCAGAATCAAATAATAATATGGGACAGAGAGCTCAGACTAGGGACAGCTAACTGCAGCCATCTTGACTCCTCCTCCAGTACCTTTCTACCACCTTTTTATTTCCAGGTCCTGAAAGAACTCTGACCAAGGGTTTTCTTCTCTTGAAGACAAATTATGAAGATATACTCTTTCTACTTGTCGAAACTCTCCATGGCAGATATTACAATCGGCCCAGAAAATCACCTGGTATACCACCACAGGGAGCAACCTGTGTGGCCCCATTGCAGGCCATGAGAATTCATCTTCCCTCAAGCTCCACTATCAACTCCTCTAGAATCTTCTCTTGGATCACTATATAAACCCAGAATTAATCCACTGAGACCCATCCTATGGTATAACCTTATCAAATGGCTCAACCCACTCACTACACTTTTGTTGGGAGCAGCACAGTACCTGGTAAGAGGTCCATAGGCCCCTAGCATTCACTATGGGGTAGATTTTAAAATATTGTGTGTATGTCTGTGGGCGCACGCTACCCGGTGCGCACACATGGATGCACGCATGTTATAAAATGCCAGGTCGGTGCACGCAAGGGGGGAGGGGAAGATTTTTACATTTACGCACGGCGATGCATTGGGGCCTTCCCCAGTTCCCTCCCAACCCCCTAGCCTGACCTCCCTTTCCCTTCCCCTATCCTAACCCCCCCCACCCCCAAATCATTAACTTACCTTTTGAACCTGCTTCTGAGCAGGAGCAAGTTGCATGCGCCGGCACCCTGCCGGCACGCGATCCCCCAGCACAGTGGCAAATGGGCGCTTACACGCATCCCAGGGGTTTACAGACATGGCTGGGCCTTTGAAAATTGGCCTGGCGCACGTAGGTGATTTAAAATCTGGCGCTATAAGAGGAAATGCATTTCTGATTTTATTTCTCCGGTGTTATACCACATGCAGAGTATGACTTCTTAGGATTTCCATTTTGGTTTTTGTCTGCACCTTTTCTGTTTTCTAATGTGTTGTCATTTAGTCAATATTTGGGTAGGGGGTCTGTCTGTGTTTTGCTATTTATTTATTTATTTTATTTTATATTCCACCTTTCAGCACTTCAAAGAGGACTACATTCAGGTACTGTACTGTAGGAATTTTGTGTGGTTTCTGTGTAGGGGCCTGTATAGTCTAATCTATAGGGATGTGAATCGTTTTTTGAACGGTACATTTTGCTGTACGGCAAAACTTGAATCGTTTTGCCGTACAGCAAAATGGCGCCGACCATGCCGTACGGTCGGCGCCATTTTGCTGTACGGCAAAATGATTCGAGTTTAGGAGGTCGTTCCCGGACCCCCGCTGGACTTTTGGCAAGTCTTGTGGGGGTCAGGAGACCCCCCCCCCAAGCTGGCCAAAAGTCCCTGGGGGTCCAGCGGGGGTCCGGGAGTGATCTCCTGGACGCGTGACGTCGGGAGCTAGGAATCAAAATGGCGCCGGCGCTACCTTTGCCCTGTCACATGATAAGGGCAAAGGGCCACCAGCGCCATTTCTCTTCACAGCAGCCGTGGGCAGAGAGCGGGACATCGCGCCGGGATCATCGCGCCGGGACCCCAGGTCATTTAAAACATTTGGGGGGGGTTCGGGAGGGTGGGGGTTTGTTTTAAAGGTTCGGGGTGGGTGTTAGGGTTTTTTTGGTGTGCTGGTTTTCCCACCCCCTATTTAACGATACAATACAAATGCCCCTGACGATAAATCGTGGGCATTTGTATTGTATCGTGCACTCTAACGATTTTGGACGATTTTAAAATTATCTGACGATAATTTTAATCGTTCAAAAATGATTCACATCCCTAGTAAAAACACCACCACAGAATTTTCTAACCTGTGCTGCAGAACCTACCACCACCGAGCTGCTGCAGGACACCTGGATCCCCCTCTGTGCTGTACCTCTTCTATGGAGAAAAGAAGGATTTGGCTTTTTGGTGCAATCATGCCACATCTTTCATGAGCACTAAATCCACAAGAAGAAAATAAAGCAAGCACTATCACTCCCTCTTCCCAAAATAAAATACTAAGATAATTATTGAATGTTCTTAGGAGACACTGAAAGCAGTGCGTGTGCCTTGGAGAGAAGGCAGCTGGTCCTTTGGGGTAATGTGTGACGCGAGGCACTATGGCTGGAGGCCTCATGTCCACCGGTTGTTGGGAAATTATCATGGAAATCACATGCTCTTTGTTGATGAAGTGGGATCATTTTATAGAACTCCTAAGACAAAGACTTTCAAATGGAAATGTGCACAGAGGGTGGGATTCATTGGTGGCAGCTGGACATCTACTCCTACTAATGACTTCCTGGGGTGTTCAATCTGTCCATTTCAGGCAGGGACAGGGTTAGGGCTGGCCAAGGCCAGGCAGAGTGGCCCACGAGTTCTCTTTCAAATGGATTTCTCTACAAGAATATCATTCCATAATATTAAGTTTGTATCAATTGCAAATTTTACATTGAAACGATGATTTAAATTCCTCAAAAGGTGAATTTTTAAACTGGTGTGTGGACGTCTATGTGCGCGTGGGTCCCGGCACATGCATACGGCTGCGCCAATTTTATAACATGCGCACGTTATAAAATACGCTAGCCGCGTGCACGTGTGTGAGTACTGTCTCGTGCGTGCAGGGTGTGTGGAGGGGGGGGGGGAATTTTAGTACATGTGCACGGCGATGGACTAGGCTTTTTCCCAGTTCCCTCCCAGTCTGCTTCAATAAAGGAGTAGACTGGGAAGGAACTTCCTAAACCCCCTAGCTAACCTACCTTCCTTTTCCCCTATCCTCCCCGACCCCTAATACTCCTGTATCTTTTTTTGTTTGTTTGTTTTTATACTTACCTGCTCGCCGGAGAAGTAGTAGGTTGCATGGCCCAGCCAGCTGCCGGCGTGCACTTCAGCGGGACATGCCTAATGGCGCTGTTGCGGCCCACCCAGACCCTGCCACCTGCCCGCCGTTTTTTTCAGCAGGCTGGTCTTCAGTGTGTACCAGGAGATATGAGCATGGCCAAAGCCCTTTGAAAATGCCCGCAGCGTGTGGTCCGGCCACCCATGTATTTTCTGGTTTTTACATACGCTGGCCAATTAAAATTAGCCCGTTTGTGTCTAATCTGCAGCATCACGGAGTGCAGCTACACTTGGGGAAGTGTAGCAAGTTTGCTTACCATAAATGGTGTTCTCTGTAGACAGCAGGATGAATTAGCCAAGATGTGGGTGACGTCACCAAACGGACCTCTCTTAGGGGGTCATTAAAAAACGCCTTTAACACAAGCAAAAATGCCATAACGCATAGTGCTATGCAAATTAGAAAAAGGGGAGGAGTTTGGGGCAGGCTGGCTTTAATGTGTATTTTAACTACACCTTAGCTGTGAGAGAGAGAGAGAGAGAGAGAGAGAACCTAGCCATAATGCCCTCAATACTAGGTAGGTATTTATACCTCTATATGAGGCCTATCTAGTCATTCGAGGTGAGGATTAAGTATTAGTGTAGGGGTTAGGGGCCACTTTGACATTCAAAGTGAGATGTACAAACAGAACAGTGCACTCTTGTGAAGATTTGATGACTTTTGGAGTGAGGAAACTCACTCCAAGATGAGATTTGTGCAATGTTCTCTCAACCTAGCTTGATGGACTTGCACTGTTCTGTTCGTACATCTCACTTTGAATGTCAAAGTGGCCTAACCCCTACACTAATACTTAATCCTCACCTCGAGTTACTAGGTGGGCCTCATATAGAGGTATAAAATACTACCTAGTATTGAGGGCATGATGGTCGGTTTCTCTCTCTCTCTCCTGATAGCTAGGCTGGCTCTCCAGGAGCTGTAATACCTATGCGAAGTGCTAAGATAGCACACTTTGCGATAAACTGCCTATTAACATAAAACATGCCCCTTTTCCTATCGCATGTGATATTTAGTGCATTTTTATAAATCCAGCCCTTAGCTAGTAGAGCTTTTGTGGGAATTCAGGCTCGAGCATTGCCTTGTGAGCCCCGCTCAGTCAATTTTATAGCTAATTCTAGCTAAGTTGTTGACTCTTCATGGAGGCAAATGGGTATTTAGCATGGCTAATTCATCCTTCTGTCCAAAGAGAACACCATTTACGCAGTTAGCCTGGGTTTGGCCGCGCGTTTTTGACGTGCTAGCTTTACCCCTTATACAGTAAGGGGTAATAGCGCGTCGAAAACGCGCGGCCAACCCCCCTCCCCCCAAAACTAATAGCGCCCGCAACATGCAAATGCATGTTGATGGCCCTATTACTTATTCCCGCGCGATCCAGAAAGCAAAATGTGCAGTGAAGCCGCATATTTTACTTTCAAAAATTAACACCTGCACAAAGGCTGGCGTTACTTTCTGCCGGCGCCAGGGAAGTGTACAGAAAAGCAGAAAAAACTGCTTTTCTGTACACCCTCCGACTTAATATCATAGCGATATTAAGTCGGAGGCCCCAAAATTAAAAAAAAAATTAAAAAAAAAAATTTTAAATCAGCCCGCGGGTCAGAAGACAGATGCTCAATTACATCAGCATCTGTTTTCCGAACCTGAGGCTGTTAGCAGGTTTGAGAACAGACGCTGGCAAAATTGAGCGTCGGCTGTCAAACTCGCTGACAGCCGCTGCTCCTGTCAAAAAAGAGGCGCTAGGGACGCGCTAGTGTCCCTAGCGCCTCTTTTTACCGTGGGCCCTCATTTGCATACTAAATCGCGTGCACAGGAGAGTGGCCTGTGTGCGCGTCAGGAGAGCGGGTGCTCACCTCGGAGCGCTGGCTCTCCCGCGGGCTTTACTGTATCGGCCTGTTACTGAGTAAGCAACCTGGACTCCACCATGAAGAGCAGGCAGACTACTGGGTAAACAGTTTATGCAAAACTGCTTGTCCCAATTTACTGTCAGTCTTTGAGAGATTGTCCAGACAGTAATGGGATGACCACTTTGTAGCTTTGCAGATGTGTTTGTGGTTTGGCTCTCAGATGAGCCATGGCTCTAGTTTGATGAGCCCTGACTGTGTCTGTAATTTGAGGCCTGCTAGCATAAAGCAGTGCACAATGCTGTTTGCTAGCCAATTTGACAGTAGAGATGTGAATCGTGTGGTCGATCGTCTTAACGATCGATTTCGGCTGGGAGGGGGAGGGAATCGGATCGTCGCAGTTTGGGTTTTTTAAATATCGTTTAAATCGTGTAAATCGAAAACCGGCACACTAAACCATCCCTAAAACCCACCCCGACCCTTTAAAATAAATCCCCCACCCTCCCGAACCCCCCCAAAATGCCTTAAATTACCTGGGGTCCAGTGGGGGGGAGGGCGGGAAAACCGGCACACTAAAACAAGCCTAAAACTCACCCGACCCTTTACAATAAATCCCCCACCCTCCCGAACCCCCCCCCAAATGCCTTAAATTACCTGGGGTCCAGAGGAAGGGTCCCGGTGTGATCTCTTTCTCTCGGACCTCCGTGCGTTGTTTTTGTCCCCCGACGGCAGGAGATCGCTCCCAGACCCCCGCTGGACCCCCAGGGACTTTTGGCCAGCTTGGGGGGGCCTCCTGACCCCCACAAGACTTGCCAAAAGTCCAGCGGGGTCCGGGAACGACTTCCTGCACGCGAATCGATTTTCCGTATGGAAAAACGATTCGCGGTAGGAGATCGCTCCCGGACCCCCGCTGGACCCCCAGGGACTTTTGGCCAGCTTGGGGGGGCCTCCTGACCCCCACAAGACTTGCCAAAAGTCCAGCGGGGTCCGGGAACGACTTCCTGCACGCGAATCGATTTTCCGTATGGAAAAACGATTCGCGGTAGGAGATCGCTCCCGGACCCCCGCTGGACCCCCAGGGACTTTTGGCCAGCTTGGGGGGGGGGCCTCCTGACCCCCACAAGACTTGCCAAAAGTCCAGCGGGGGTCCGGAACGACCTCCTGCAGTCGAACCGTGTTGCCGTACGGCCGATGCCATTTTGCGCCATTTTGCACCAAAATGGCGCATCTCCTGCCGGAAAACCAAAAAAAGCCACTGTGCATGCAGTGCAAACCTGGGGAAATGGAAAGAGAAATATAGCACCTAACACAGTCCCAGGATCTGCAATAATGCACAGAAACTAACCCGCACACAAAGTTACACCTGCATTGTGGAACAAATAACAACCTTATCTACAAATATTAAATCAGGTCCTAAACACTAATACACCTTCTATTAGGAAAACAGAACAAGCCAAGCTGCTATAGATCCCCACACAGAAATAACTGTAAAACTATATTAATAAATGTTTCAAAACAGCTGAACAGAATAACGTCAAACAATTAAAACTCATAAAAATTATTAAAAATTGTCTAAATATCAATAAAATATTTCAAAACAGCAGGCACATCACATAATACTCAATAATTAAAATGGCAGTCAATCAAGAAAAATAAACTTAAAATGCCACCTTTACTTACCTTCTCCAGCAACTCTCCTACTCCTTTCCCTTGAAAGCACAAACCAGGAGCAGCAGCGGCTGCTGAAGCTCTGTCCTCACGATCCTCTTCTTTAGGGCCCATAAGTTTCTCTCACCCCCCCCCCCCCAATTAAACCCTACGACCATTCTCTGTCTCACACACAGACACCAGTCACCTCCCTGCCTAGTCTTATCTCTTTCTCTGTCTCACACACCCCCCAGTCATCTCCCTAACCAGTCTCTGTCTCTCACATACACCCCAGTCACCTCCCTGCCCAGATTCTGTCTCTCACACACATCCCAGTCACCGCCCTGCCCAGTCTGTCTCTCACACACACCTCAGTCACCTCCCTGCCCAGTCTCTGTCTCTCACACACATCCCAGTCACCTCCCTGTCATGTCTGTCTCTTACACACACACCGTCACCTCCCTGCCCAGTCTCTGTCTCTCTCAAACACCCGTCACCTCCCTGCCCAGTCTCTGTCTCTCTCAAACACCCGTCACCTCCCTGCCCAGTCTCTGTCTCTCACACACACCCAGTCACCTCCCTGCCCAGTCTCTGTCTCTCACACACATCCCAGTCACCTCCCTGCCCAGTCTCTGTCTCTCACAAACACTTTGCTTAGAGCCCCAATGCTGTGTTCCCCTTTAATTTCACAGTAGCAGATTTCCTAAGGCTGCCGCTGCCTTCTCAGCCGCACTGAAGCAGTAAACATTTCTTTTAGAAAAATATGCCACAGCACTCAAGCCTTTCTTCTGGCTGTCGGGATATCCCTAGGCTCCCACAGCCCCCCCATCTGCCTACTTTAACGGCTGCTGGGAGCTCCAATTGCCCCAACTGTAATCAGCATGGCTGAGTGCCACTTTTACTTTAAACGCGGTTCTGCCACATTCACTGTTGCATCGGGGGGGGGGGGGGGGGGGGGGAGGAATCCCTACTCTATTGTGGTTCCTGGCGCGGCTGGCCTTTTTTGTTTGTGGCTCGCCGCTGTGTTTAATTTCAGCACTTCTAGCCTGTGGCGGCCACAGGGTCGGGCTTCTTCGCCTCCATGGGCCTGGACACTGTCACTCCTCCCAGCCCCCCTCAAACCACCCCACCCCCAGGCTATGAGATGCCCCCCTTCTTCCTGCCCCACTGGCCAGTCAGAGGCTTCCTCCTCCCACTGGCAGGAAGAATGGAGGAGGCTTCCAACTGGCCCGCGGGGACAGGCAGAAGGGAGGAGGTTTCCCATTGGCCCACGGGGGCAGGAAAAAGGTAAAGGGAAGTATAACTGGGGCTGTGGGACACCGGGAGCCGCGACACACCAGCTGGTGCTTGGCGACATATTGGTTGAGAAGCGCTGCTCTGGATGTCAGCAAAATCCTTACGGACCCTGCATGTTGCTTTATTGCCATTAAATGTTTTATGTATAGAAAGCAATTTGTGTTGGTAATAGTTAATGTGTATGGCCCTAATGAGCGATAGGCATATTACAGATAGCTGGTTTGGATATTGGAGGATTTCTCAGTAGCTCCCTATATCATAGGTGGGGATTGGAACAGCTGCTTGGATCCTGCACTAGATCGGTCATCCCAGGCTAGGTCAGTTAAGGGAAAAGCGGACAGATTATATTTGATGCAGTGTTTGGGATTAATAGGCATCTAGAAGACCCAATACCCTTTAGGCAGAGATTATACATATTTTTCTCAAAGACATAATACTTATAGCTAAATTGATTTTTTTTCTCTGTGTTGTAGCGTTGGTAACACTGGCTGGGCTAATGGATATATTGACCTCTGATCATCAGCCAGTATTACTGCTCATGAACATATCTGAAATATGGAGGTAGACAGGGGATGGCAATTTAATGTCCCTTTTGGGCAATGATCAGTTCTATGCTATGATCTCAGAGGGTCAAAATGAGTTTTGCAAAGTGCATGAGGGTAAAGAACAAAACCCTGTAGTTCTATGGGAGAAACTTAAAAGTGGTGGTAAGATGCTAGATCATTAGGTTCACAAGCCACCTTAATGGAGAGGTGCAAACATGAAAAATCTTTGGAGTATAGAATTAGACAACTAGAAATTAGGTACACAGCTACCTGTTTCCTCAGAGTGTACAAGGCCCTGCAGAAATATAGGGAAGTGCTTCAGAGCCTCCAGGTCCTTTGTGTGGAGAGGTCAATTAAGTTTGCAAGGCAAAAGATATACAAGCATGAAAATAAAACTAGATCTATTTTGGCAAAGATGCTAAGGAAGAGAGTGTTACAAACACATCTAAGTGGTATTTGGGGGAAGCATAACATTGTGACTCACCAGCTTCTTGTGATTAATAGTTTTTAGAGAGTTCTATGCAGATTTTTACTCTGCTCATAAGGAGTGCAGCCTATAGGAGATAAATACCTATCTGGGAATGGTAGCTCTCTCTGGGTTGATATACAAATGTTCGTTTGGCTGCCCCTATAATGCCGGCTGAAATATTAGTCTGTGACTGGGCTACGAATCCAGGGCCAGATGGGTTTCTCTCTTGATTTTTATAAGTAATTTTCACAAGAGCTAGTTCCTACTTAGTTCAAAGTTTTAATTATTTGCAGCAGTCCCCTGAGACTGACAGTAGTTTATTGGAAACTGCCATAGTGCTTATATATAAAAAGGGATGGGACAGATTAGACCCCAGCTCTTATCAGCCAAAATCTTTACTGAATTCCAACATAAAACTTTTGGCTCAGGTGCTTCAAATTAGACTAGAGAATGTTATGGTACATCTGATTAAGCCTCATTAAATTGGTTTTATTAATGGTAGGCTGTCAACAGCCAGCACTTGCAGATTGTTTAACATTATATCCCTAGCTGAGAAGGATAGAGTGGTGGGGATGGTGGCGATACTTGACAAGGAAAAGGCCTTTGATAGATTTCAGTGGCCTTTTTATTCTTCATATTGGAGAAATGTGGTATTCCAGGTTAATTCTGTGGCTGGATAATGGCTTTGTATCATCAGCCTAAGGGTTAGGTGCCTACAAACGGCTACAGATTGAGTTTGTTTCTCCTTTCTGCTGGTACTGGGCAGGGGTGTCCTCTGTCCCCACTACTATTTGACTTGGTGATCGAGGTTCTGGCCCAACGGATTCAGGCATGCCCAATGTGTCTGGATTCTGGGCTGAGGCAGTGAATAACAGCTGTTTTTTCCTTATATTTGGATGATGTCATTTTATTTCTTTCAAATCCTAAACCATCTGGTCCCAGGCTGCTGCGGTTGATTAGCAAATATGGCAGGATCTTAGATTATAAGGTAAACTTTAGTAATTTTGAGATTTTTCCTATAGAGGCAGAAACTGACCAAGACATACCTAGATAGTTAAGGACAGTATTATTTGGGTATTTATGTGACCAGGGATCTTGCAGCTTTTTATAGGACTAATGTGCCAGTAGATGGCAGAATGCAAAGGGACCTGCATGACTGGGATTATTACTTTGTATCATGGGCTGGTCACATAGATATCTGAAAAATAAACATCCTACCTAGCTGTTCCGTTATCTGCCAGATAGCTTCTTCACTACTCTCCATAGTATGATTTCTAAATTTATATGGCATAAGTGCTTATGTATTAAATTACACTTTTGGGGGGGCTAAGGAGAGGGGTGGGATGAGCTCCCCAATTTACAGGTTTATTATTGGACAGGTCAGCTTCAAGGAGTTCTAGTGTGATTGCATAAGGATGCCATTGAACTCATTGGACTCGCATTTAGTAGAGACAGTTGATCTTTCTTATCTGTTGCTCCAACTGACCACATCTCTATGGGTCAGTTGAATGGGATAGTTTGGTCTCCTCATATTTCTTATGCTGATGATGTGGAAGGTTGTGGGCCTCAGTCTGGGACTTTCTCAGATTATCCCTTCTTCACTTTATTCTCTAAGGGGAACCCTTCTTTGTCTCTTCATAGTTTTAGCATAGATGCATTGGATTGGTTGACATTTGTGGTGCCTTAATGGGAGGAGGAAAGCGTTAAGATATAAATCTGTTTTGGACCTCCGCTTGGAGTACAGGGTCCAGGCATTGTCCCAGGTCTTTTACATTAGGATGTTGGAGGCACTCAAGCGGAATGGGGATAGAGGAAGGAAACACGTGTCTCCTTCCCAATTTGAGAGAGTATTTATTCAAGACGACATCCCTAGATGGAGAATTTGTCTGCTATATAAAGCTAAGCTTGGTTGCTTACTTGCCAATCACCCACCGCTTAACTGTATTGCACAATGGAACAGACCTTAACGCTGGATGAGGCCAACTGGAAATTGATATGGAAGGCAGTTCACAAAATATTGATATGTAAAAGGAGAGTTGAACTGATAGTGAAGTTGCTACACCATACCTACAGATATCCACATTTTTATTGTCTTTCTCCTGGGTCTTCTAGGCTATGTTGGAGGAGGTGTGGGCTAGAAGATTCTTACTTCCACATGTGGTGGACATGTCCTACAGTTGCAGCCTTCTGGAGATGTTTCAGACAGGTGATCTTCAAGATACTGGGTGGGGATCTTGTTCTCACACCGGAATTAATGTTCTTGGGGTGAGCAATGGCTGGGTCACCCCTAAGAAGATATTAGATCAACTGATTCATGCAGGTAGATTCACCATCACAATGCTGTGGAAATCTGCCCCATTTTTAGAAATGTGGCATAAACAAATTTATGCTATTGCCTTAATTGAAAAATTGACATTTATGCTAAAACACAATATTTATTTATTTAAGTTCTTTTAATATACCGATGCTCAAGACAAGGTCTTATCGTACCGGTTTACAATAAACAAGGGGGGGAAACCAGTTAACACAGGAAGCGAAAGTTACATTAAAACAGGGAAGTTGAACATGGCTGTTTGAAGAAAAAGGGATAGATTAACAATTTCTATTCTAAATGTATAGAAGAGCCGATCAGCAAGGAGCGGTTGCTTCTCTGTTAAACTTAAATACATATTTACATAATGGAGATTCAATTGCAAAGTTAATATACATGAGCGGTTCTAGAATAGCAGATACTTAATGCAGCTGGAAGAGGACATCAATCGAGGGGTGGAGGTCCTTGCGGGTACCATAGGTTTCTTCAGCGATAAGCTTGGGCGAAGAGCCAAGTTTTCAGGTTTTTTCTGAATGTGAGATGACAATGTTCCTGGCGTAGATCTGGTGGGAGAGAGTTCCAGTGATGTGGTCCCGCGGTGGAAAGCGCTCGTTTTTCGATGGAGTTATGTTTAGTGGAACTGCTGGGAGGAACTTGTAGGGAGCCTCTGTATGCAGATCTGGTTGGCCTTGATGAGGAGTATAATTTGAGGGGTATGGTGAGTTGCAGAGAAGATTGATGATATATGGATTTGGTAGCCAATGAACAATATGACAATATATGGTAAGATTTGGAACAGCTTTTGGGACTATTGGGTTATAAGAGGTGGGTAAATATTTTGGCAGCTGTGCCTATGGAGGCCATTATGCTGATGAAGTGAGGTTTTCTGTGATATGTATTGTCATGTGCTTTCAGTGTGTGTTTATATTCTGATATTCTGTAATAGTACTAGACTTGTACTTGTTCTGTCTCTTGAATGGTGCTGTACTGCCCTTGTTAAAATAAAGTTAAAAATATTTAACTAGAATAATCTTTTTTTCTCCTTTTGGAAATAGGATTCTGACCAACACCAACAAAAGAGATCACAATACCCCTGTCCTTCGGAACCTTCACTGGCTACCAATCAAATACAGAATTCTCTACAAAGTTCTAACGATAATCCACAAAGCCTTTCACAATCTTGCTCCACTCGATCTAAGTATCCCTCTGTGGCCCCACTCTTCCTCCAGACCAGTTAGAAGTGTCTACAAAGGAATTCTATACACCCCCCCCAGCCAAGACCTCTTTAAGGAAACGCACCCTTTCAACAGCTGGCCCCCCCACAATGGAATGCTCTCCCCCCCGGACCTGCGTCAAGAACCGTGCCCGCTGACTTTCAAAAAAAAGCTCAAAACGTGGCTATTCAGCCAAGCTTTCCCCTATTCTGATGATCACCACGCCATATAAAGACAGAAACACCCTGGCCACTCCTTCGAACATCTCTCCTTTGGATATCTATCTCTCTCGTCCGTCTTGAGCATTGGTTATCCTTCTCATAACTGGCCTCTTATATTGTCCTTGACCAGGGCATCCCTACCTGCAATCAAGACTCTGCCTCTTTTCTTTCATTACAACAAATGACTTAACTCAGACTGGCTTAACTCCCTACCCTTCCTTTCCACTCCTGCTCTTTCCTTCGCTCCACTAGTTCCTACCTACCTCCTGTGCCCACTGCCACACAGCCGCCTCCTATTATCCTCAGTTATATTTCCCCTTATTCTCTCACCCCTGTCCCGTATGCTCCCGAGTTAATTTATTATCTGCTGGTTATTACTATCTGTTAATTTTAATTGTTAATATTCGAATTACCGTTATAGTTGGCGCTTTACTTGAATGTCATATTAGCAGTTTGTTATCTACCCTAGGTATTTATTTTCATTGTCCCCCCTGTTGCATGTAATGCTCTTATGCAACTACTGTTTCAATGTAAACCGATGTGATATGCATTTGCTACATGAACGCCGGTATAGAAAAATTCAAAATAAATAAATAAATAGATTATTACAATAGCAATAGTTTATTACAAGAAGATTTGTAGCTAGATTTTACATATAGCAAACGTTCTCTTGAAGCATCTCAGTAGCTCAATAGTTAATGCTTGTAAAGCAGGCATGGCCTAGAGGTTAAAGCGTGGGGCTGAGAACCAGGAAAACCACCCCTTGTGATTCTGAACAAGAAACTTTATCTCCCAATGCCTCAAGTAAGTACTGATTTAGAGGCCAATGCAATAATCTGAGCTTTAAAATGGTGTGCTGAAGTGCAGCACAGTTTAACGCAGATTAAATTTGTTATTTTTAACTACTGCTGCAGTAAGCTAATGATATGCTAATGCATTGGGAGTTAAAATGTGCATTCAGCTGCCTCCACTTACCTGGATATGTCCGTGCTTATCAGTCTATCTGGCCAGCCTCAGAAAAATCTTTATTTTTTTGCCTGTCCATCACCAGATAGGAATACTGGAAACTTTACTCCACTTCTGACCAGGCATGAAGTTTCCAGCATTACAAAAATGTGTGTTCAGCTAGCACATTGGGACAGCATACTTAATGCCCTCATTAGCATGAAATTTCCATACGAGGGTACTAAGCTGACCACACATTTTGCAATATACATTTTGTTAGGGTAAAACTCCTTACTGCATTAGCAGTAAGGTTTACGCTCACAAAATGAGCGTTCAAGAGCAGGTAAATATGTGCATTCGGATGATCACACTTTTCTGCATTTGGCCTGTCACATTTGGGGAAGGAACATATTGCACCTAAATTACTAATAATGCTGTAAACTGCCTTGAGCATTATTTGGAAAGGCAGGCTAAAAATCCAAATTTTATATTTATTCACTTACTCCCTGTCAGAAGAGGTTAAATAAAAAATAAATAAGTTCCGAAACCTTGCTGGCTTTGCAGCCTTCACACTCCCTTACAGCAAGTGCACTCTTTCAGAACTGAACGAACCTGCTTAAAGCAATCCAGTTGCAAATTGACCCCCTTCAACACACATACACACACACACACACAAAAGTTAGGATTCCCCCCTTTTTAATTTTTTATTTTATTTCACTCCTGAGACAAAACAGCTGTTTTCAAGGTTTTGAAAGTGCTCCATTATTCTGATACAATTGACACATAGACATAGGATAAACCAATGCAGTGAGAAACCCAGGGTGGTGAGGAGGAGGAGGAGGAGGTCACAATAAAAAGGTGCAAGCCTTTTATTCTAAACAAATGTAAAAAACTATATAGATATAGATATACATATATTAACTCTGACTAAAAGAAGTATGACACATGAATAAGACCAAAAGAGGGTATGAGCAAGCCATGATATAGGATAGTTGATAACCTGAAGAAATTGGTAGAACTGCTTTACCTAAGGAATGATAACAGTGCTTATTTACACTGGGGTAGCTCCCATATGAGAATGCTATATTTTAATTAGTAATAATTAAGAAGGGAGGTGGGGGGGGGGGGGAAGTGCCCTCCCTGATTGGAGAATCCTGTATTCTACTCATTGCTGCTTTGGAAGGAACTCTCTGAGGGGTAGTGCATAACTTTTATTGTCAACTGTATCACCACTGATATCAGTGCCAAATAAAAGCATTCAAGACCCCCTGGACAGTTTATACCACACACAGATCCCCTTTCCCTTGCTCAGTGTTGCATCACATGTCACCCACAACCGCAACAGTTGGGAGGGGATGAGGGGGAATTAATGATGAATTAACCTATTTGTATGGACAAGAGAGCAGACATAAGACTCCATTAAAACCAGCAAGGGTATTTTCGAGCTGGGTAACAGGAAATCTTTCAAGCGATAAGGGTCTTGAGTAACTTTTGCTTTAGTTGCTTTATCTAAATCAGCAGGGCATGCTCACTTTCAAATACCAGTTTCTGTAGTTTTCTGAAGATTATCACTCTTGCCTCTGTGTGTGAAAGTTTAAGTGTGTGTGTGTGTGTGTGTAAGTGCAAGTTTAAATGTAACAAAGATCTCAGAAATCCAATTTGGATTTCATCCTTTGGACACAGTACAGAAATTCTTCCACTTATTAGCTTGGATTTCTTTAGACATGGTTTTGAAATGTCTACCAGTTATGTATTAATTCTCTTGGATATTTCTGCTGTGTTTGATACAGTGAACCATCAAATACAGTTATCCCATTTAAAGAGCTTCGGGATTTCAGGAGCAGTGTTGAAATGGTTTACATTTTTTTTTAATCAAATCATGTATGGCAGGTGAGAATGAAAAACCAGACATAAGATTGGCATCACATAGAATCTGGTGTCCCACAGGGATCTACTTTGTCTGGATTCCTGTTTAATGTGTATCTGCGTCCAGTTTGTTGCCTCCCCACAAACTTGGCAGTAGGCGACAGGCTGTATGCCACTGATATTCAGTTTTTTGTGCCTCTGACAGCTACATTAACTGAGACAATGGAAACTGTCAGTAGGTGCGCCTATGTGCAATTAGACAATGAATGATATTTAATAGGCTGGCACTTAACATTGGCAAAATGGAGTGGATGATATTGAGCAGAGTCCCAATGAACAATCTTCCCGCTCTTAAATTTGAGGAGTTGGTAATTCCTGTCTCCCAACAGGTGAGGAATTTAGGGATTCACTTAGAAGCAGAACTGTCGCTGAAGCAACAGATTAAAATAGTAGTGACAAGTGCCTTTTTCAAACTGCATTTTGTTACGGGACTTAAAACCATATCTGTCATCTAATGATTTTCACACTGTCTTGCAGGCTTTAGTAATTTTCAAAACTAGATTACTTTAATTCACTTTATGATGGAACATAAAGTGTTTATGTTTTGAAAGGCTAGCAGGTTGTGCAGAATGTGGGTGCGAGAATGGTGACTGGGTCTAGATTGCATGATCATATTACTCCAGTCCTGCAATCACTGCACTAGCTACCCATATTCTGGAGACTCCAATTCAAGATAGTAACACTGATCCATTGTGCTTCAAGTTTATGTAAGTTCATTACTGAAAATCTATAAGACCCCAAGAGCACTGAGATCAGGAGGGCTGCTTGCTGCACCTTCAATTCAACAGGTATGGTTGAATGAGACTAGAGAGAGAGCACATTTTTAGTTGCAGGTCCACTTTTGTGAAATAGATTACCTGATGACATCAAACTAATTCAATGCTATTTAACTTTTAAAGAACAAATGATGGCTTTCTATTTTAAGCAGGCATACTATGCAATGGGAATTTAACCTCTTCTAAAGCAGTATCACCTGCTATTAGACAGAAGGGAGAGAGTGACTGTTCATTTGTTATCACTGTTATTAATATTTGTTACTGTAGTATATTAGGTTCTGTAATGATGAATGCATGTATATTTGTAACCCACCAAGTACATTGGATTGTGCGGGCTAAAAATCTTTTAAAGTAAAAAGTAGTTCCAAGAGGCAGTGAAAATATTAGGATAAAGTACACAAAAGAAGGTATTCCTACAATAAAGGATTTTGACTAAGAAATCAGCTTTCTACAGACTTACAGCTCTCTGGCTTTGCCCTGTTGGAGCTACCCGTATGAGATAATCCTTGCAGAGAGAGATGCGTGCACAGACAGATGGTTCCCTCTTTCCTTGTCTGTCTTCTTTGCATTGTGGATGTGTGTGTGTGAAATGGTGAAAATCCTCGATGGGTATCTACATCTAAACTGGTACCAGCTATGCAGCACTTTTCATAGGACCAGCCATAAGAATGACCCAATGATGATGCTGCACGCGAGTGTCTGAGACTACACAGATCTCTTCAGATGGATTACATCCAAAAACGGTACCTATGTGGCCATGAAAGCTCATATCCTGACTTTACAAATAAAGGGAGAATGCCCTGCTGATGCCAGCACTGCTTTTATAGGAGGAAGAAGGGGAGAGCACTGCATTCACTTGGACATTGACAAACAGGACTGCCTATAAACCATTGCCTGTGGGCATAGATGTTCAATTGCCACACAGATTTTACACAGGCAGCATATAAATGCTGGTTATTTGTCCTGGTTTCTAGTCCACAAAATTCCTGGGCTGTACCAATGGCTGAAAATCTGGAGATATTTGTCCACTGATATTTTTTTCTAAAGCTGTGAAAAAGATAGGGCAGCTAGGAGGATATTCCCATGGAGTTTAACTCCTGTGCATAATATTTTGCATAACCCAAATTCTGCAGAAAAGAGGCTATCCTGCATACACAAGTGGTCTTCATTGACAGTTGTCAACTGTACAGGATTAATTCTACTTTAATTTGGGGTTGATGGGGAAGGGGCACGTATGCTCAAGTGATCACTCACATAATGGATGGGCACTTGCTTAACTTCCTGACAAAAGCTACTGGTATGGCATATACCTGAGTATATCATCTTAATTGCAACATAAATAAGATGGAGATAAAAGGGTTACATTAGTATAGGTCAAACTTTTCTTTGCAAGGTAGAAAATCTTGCAAACATTACCCAAAATATTAACACCTTTTTTAAAATCAGGGTCCAGTTTTGGTTACAATTTCATTTTGTTTTTGTGAGTTTTAACAGTCTTACTGAGGATTCACTAATCCATGCACCAGAAGGTTCAACCAAGAAGTCCATGGCATAGGCTGGAGTTTTGATAGAACCGTCTTCCCTCCACCTTTATTTTTAGTTTTTGGCGTTCTGTGTACAAGTCCATAGGAGCAGAGGATTGGAGGCACCACTACTGCGACTCTCGACTTGGATGCATGGAGGAATCGTCAAAGAGAGGATTTTTCACCTCCATTTCTCCAGTCTGTAACATCACGGTTAACAAAAAGAGAGGAGAAATATTTTTTTAAAAATGCAAAAAAGAAGAGGATAAAGGTTAGAAATATTCACAATCACACACAAGCTTATACTTTAAATGTTTCTTGTTGACCACTGCAATTGGCCTTCTCCTCCTTCAAACACAATATTGTACCTGGCTGGGCAGCCCTGTGTAAACCAACACTGTCATACAGGAAGAAAAAAATCTCACTCTTTAATGACATTACAATGCACCGTTTGTGATATCAGAAAACATTACAGAGGGAGATTTTAAGATCATTAACCACACATTGATACACTGAACAAATGAATGCGTAAACACTACAGAATCAGCCAGAGCATGTTACATAACAAATTTCGGAATGTGATCCATAATCCTGCTAACCCCAAAAGGAATACATATACTGCCATAGCATGCTAAAATATTGTATCTCTGTAGAACATCTATACAGAATAATTTGGGATGACAACTAAATTAAAATAATTTAGTGTTCAGCATGCCGGTGAGTGGTAAAGTGTTAACTTTACCTAAACCTTAGCCAGATAAATAAAGTGTTAACTTTACCTAGAATTTAGCCAGATAAATATACCCGATTAAGATTGCCCAGGAAATTTTTGGACAACTGTTCTTCCACTCAGACTTATCCAGCTGAATTCTGCTGAATATCAGTACATACTGGTTAAAGTTTAAGGCTGCCTCTTTTTACTGAGTTATACCATGTGTGAGTAAGGCATTAACCAGGACAAAATTAACCAGGGAGTGGAGGGAAATTTAGAATTCTCAGTTTTTGTCTGGGTGAACTTCAAATGCTACCTGGACAAAGACTGAATATTGACCTTTAAGCAGTTAAAGTAAACATTATTTCCCTTTTCCATTTTTTTTTAAATTTCAGGTTTAAGTGTGAAAAGTTGTTTTTCAAAAAGATTTCTCCTACAAATCTTAGTAAACCAGAATGCTGTGCAGGCATCACTGTACCATGTGAAGTATGAATCTAATGCAAACACCTAAAAGTGGTGTGTGTGTATATATCTATATATGTGCACAGGCACATGAATAAACACACACACACACACACACACACACAAGCTTGAATAAAAAGAAATACAGAACTAAGAAACAAAATTTAGTAGTACAAAAAAAAGAGAAACATAGGAACAAGACCATGAGAGGAGTCAAAACCCCCAAGAAATAAACAAGTTGATATTTTGAGTACTCTGGTAACTACCGTTGTTTTAGAAAAAATATAGTTTTAGTAGAGTTTTTCTCTACCTCCTCCAACACAATAAATTTGACTTCTAGTCATTTAAAGGACTAAAATGGCACCGAAGCTGTATATTTCTTAGTGACATGGTTCTAGGTTTCTGCCAGTTGGTGCAGCTGGCACATTTGTACTTTTGAGGATATGTCCAGGATCACAGAGACTAAAGAAATGAAGGTGCTCCACAGGAGACCCCCTCTCCTCCCTGCAGGAAGTATGAGGGGAGGAAATGAAGTTAAATGCCTCCCGTCTCTGTGCCTTCTGTCCGCTCTCCTTTAAAAGGCCCTCTAAACACAGAGCTCCAATGGATGGAGGGTAGGGGGATGGGGGCAGGGGTCTTCCAAAAAGGGGACCTGAAAGCCTCACAGGAACTGCTCGCTCATTCCCCAGACTGCCAGTGTGCAAAAAAAAGCAATTTAACAGTCTTGTAAAGATGTAATGATGACCCTTAATCTAAACTATGTTGGCTTATTACTGCCAACCATTACCATGTGAAAGGCTTTACTGAAGCCCCCTGTGGAGTCTTTCTGATCTGTACATTGTAACCCTGCAACAAGAACTCAGAGACCTTAGCACTGTAGGATAAACTCTGTGATACCTTATATCTACAGGCATATTTTTCATACCCATTCTTGAGTTAATCAGAGGAAAACAATATGTATCCCAAATGTACCGTATGAGGGGAATCCAAGATTCCTCCACAAGAGAAGGGGTTATGGCAAAGGTCTCAAACAAAGGGTTACTTCAGCCTTCCTCCTCCTCTGACGAGGCAGCACTGGACTTATTTACATGCATCCAATCTCAGACAATGCAAAAATGGAAGAAGTCTTAGAGTCCCCTCACATCCATCATTCACAGGTCAACACTGACCCATCCCACCTCTTTTGCTTCGGCAGTAGAAATCCACTTTTCCTGCATGCTTCAAATTTTACTTTGTATTTTATGGTGCTCTGCAGGCCGTTTCAGAACATGAGGCCTGTGGCAATGTAACCTGCTTCCCCCAGTGACAGCTGCTCTGCAAGCCTATGGGAAGCTGTGCCAATGCTGCTGCAGAGTAGGGGTGTGTCGGGAAAAAAGCTTTTGTTTTTCTTTCACTAAATGTTCTCTCTTTTTTTTTTTTCAGTTCATCTCTGTATTTTAATGTGTGCCAAAATACAGAAACAAAAAAAAAAATAAAAAATTGTTAGTTTGTTTACTTTTGCTTTGAAAATGACATGAAACCAAACAAATGTCACTGATGTTTTCAACACTGTTTAAAATCACTGAACATCCCCTACTGCAGAGGATTGATTTGATGTAACAGTGCGGCGTAGAGAGCAAAGGCCAAGTTTACCACAGCTCTGGATTCAGGGCATAAACTACTCTAGGTTCTTCAATGAACATATCCCCAAGTAAAAATGCCAAGGTAAAATTGAAGCAATATTTGCACTGGAGCAAATTTCCGCTACATTTGCCTCTTCGTTTCTTGCTTAATGTAACATAGTAAATGATGGCTGATAAAGACCAAAATGGTGCACCTAGTCTGCCCAGCAGATGGTAACTAAGCCTGTACTGCCGCTCCGTGCAGGTTCTGTTTAGAGCTGTACAAGCAATTAAAAAGAAAAAGCCAGTAGCACTGTAGTGCAGTTCAATAATAAGGTTAATAGAAGTGGAAAGAGAAGGGGAGTTTTGTTTTGCGAATGGAGGAGGGGCACTTCCCTTTCACAAGAAAGGAGACATGAATCAAACTAGCAAGTATGTTATAAAAGATTATTGCCAGTAGCCGATATAGAATTAATTCAACTTTACGGTGCTGAAATCATGAATCTCACGAATGTTTTTATTATGTTGCTACTGGGATGTAGCAATAAAAAATATGCAAGACTTACGATACAAAATCTGTCAACAAATTAAAAATGGATGCAGACCATTTTTCATTGCTGTTTGTTTTACTGAGCCTTAGAACTAGTACAGAATGTTGCTTTTCTTCTCTGCATTCCCACTATAGGTACTTACAGGGGCCAGTCCAGGGCACTCGTAGACCGTAAAATCTCCATCTTCGTTTTCTTCATCAGACGTTGTAGCTGAGTCTGGAAGTTTGGGCTCATCTTTTTGCCTTAAAACAAACAGTGGGAAATGTATGAATTACAGTTACATAGTTGTTAAGATAGAAAGAAGACCAGTGGTCCTTCAAGATGGGCCTCCTCTCATCCCTTTGTAGTAGTGACTGCATTTCCAGATGTTCTGGCCTTTGAAGAAAAGAGCCTGATTGTGACACCCACATTACCATAGTTTCCCTAGAAGTCTAATATACTATACACAGTTTGCATTCAAATCCATATTTCCCTGAAGAAGAGTTATTTCTTTCTAGTCCACCAGATACAGACCAGCTCAGACCTTTCTTTTAATCTCCCATCCCAGTCCTTTTATTCTTCTATAAGTAAATTAGAAAACCAGTCCTATATCAGGCTGTCCCCAGGGGCCAGTAAGCTGTGGGGCTGACCAAATTCAAACCAGTAGAGTGGTTAGAGGTTACTGCCCATTCATAGTAGAGATGTGCATTCGTTTATCACGAATTAGGCAATTTTTTCGAAATTGCCTAATTCGTCGGGGGTCGGGGGCCCCAAACCCCGAAACGGATTTTCCCCGCACTTTGGGGAAAATTTGTTTTTCGGGTTTGTTCGGGGGGAGGGGCACATTGTATTTTTTTTTAAATAAAAAAACACCCCAAGCATTAAAATTTACTATAATACAAACCCCCCCCACCATCCCGATCCCTCCCCAAGACTTACTAACATCCCTGGTGGTCCAGCAGGGTCCCACGAGTGATTTCTCCCTCCATGCTGTCTGGCCTGCCTCGCATCAAAATGGCGCTGATAGCCTTTGACCTACTGTGTCACAGGGGCTACCGGTGCCATTGGTCAGCCCCTGTCACATGGTAGGAGCAATGGATGGCCGGTGCCATTTAGTGGACAAGTTAGCCGGCTAACTTGTCCCATATATTCAATGTGATAAACGTCCTGCTGAATATACTTGTTTAAACTTATCCGGCTACATGTACCAGCTAACTTTAAAACATAACCGGCTACGTTTGAATATAGCCCGTTAGGTTATAAAGTTAGGTGAATACATATAGCCTAATAAGTTGCTACTTATCCAGATATCTTTAACAGATATCCAGGTTAAGTAGCACTGTCAAGAGTCAGCATAAAAAAAAAAAAAATATCCAAGAGGCCATGGCTTTTTCCATAAATTACCCTGCCTTGCCCAGCGTTCTTGAAATCACAAAAATTTCCCGACCGTCTTTCTTCCCCTCCTTCTACAGTTTCGTTTTTACATTTGAAATCACAAGCCGAGACCTCCCACCTTAGCTCCCCCATCCTCCCCAATGGCAAAAGCTCTCTCTGCCGGGAGCAAGGGTCTCACTCACTCCCTCCCAGTGGCTCCAGCGCTGCATCTGATATGCCCAGTTGACACTTCCAGCACTCCCAAACTGAGGGCAGATTATGCTTCCAGTGCTGCCTATCAGATGCAGCGCTGGAGCCGCTGGGAGCGGGTGAGACCCTCGCTCCTGGCAGAGATAGTTTTTGCCACTGGGGGAGGTGGGATGGGATGCGGGGGTCTAACTTTTTTTTTTTTAAGACTGCAAGAAGGGGTTTTCAAAGTATGGGGGGTGGGGTCATGACTCGTGATCACAAATTTAAAAATGAAACTGGGGAAGGAGGGGGTGGGATGATGGCCCGTAAGTTTTAGTGATTTCAAGAGTGCTGGCGAGACACAGCAATTTATGGAAACAGTTAAAAGCCGTGGCCTCTTGGATATCTTTTTTTTTTTTTTTTTAATGCAGATACTGACAGCACTACTTATCCGGATATCTTTTAAAGATATCCGGGAAAATTATAATTATAAAAATAAAATAAAATAAACCAAAAATGAAATCCGGGTATGTAGCAACTTATTTGGCCACACAAGGCCAGCTAACTTTACACCTGATATTCGCCTAGATCAACCAGATATCTCAGCCCGTCCCTGGACCACCTCTTTTATATCCGGCTATAATTCAGCCAGATAAGTGCCTGAATTGCCACATTTGCTATTTTAGATGGATAACCTTTGAGTTATCCGTCTGAACAGGTTTGGAATATGGACCCCGGGAAAACTAGTGACTCCAGTAAGGTGATGGATTTGGGGAACCTTGAAGACTTGCATGCAAGGTGGAGAAAGCACAAAACATTACCACAACTACTTTACTTCTTTGTCAGAGACAAATCTCTCTCTAGGTAACATGGAGCACAGAGGGAGGTTTCTCTTAGTGTCAGAGCTACTTACTTTTCCAAAGATAACATCTGTTGCTTCTGATGCTGGTAATGATACATCTGGGCACTCTGGGCCAACTTTTTGTCGCCAGGCTAAGAAAACAGAAGAAAGAAATGTTGTTTGTCTACTCTGCATGGCACTGATCCGGCCCTACTAACAGTAAGCTGGCAGTATTATTTACTACACATGGCCAGGCTTCTGTATATTAAATACAGTAAATATACTTATTTATTTAGTGTATTAAGGAGCCCAACAAAACAAGGTCAGCAGCAACAATGTTAATAGAATGTTTGGGAAAAAAAAACCTTTGCGCTTGTACAGAAACATAATTCTGAACATGAGGAAAATGGCCATCTCTATATCTACACACATAAAGGTGAATTTTAGAAGCCCGACCGGCGCATTAATTAGGGGATGGGTGACTATGTCAGGCTCGTGCACGCTGAGTGGATTTTAAAAGCTGCCCGGATGCATCCGTAAATGCTGCAACGCGCACATCACAGAAGTTAAAAAAAAAAAAAAAAAAAAGGGGGTGTGGGGTGTGGTCTGGGCATGGCGTGGGAGTTTCAAGGCGTGAAGCTGAGATGTGTGCATAAATACTTATGCGATCCAGCGTGCGCCGAGGCCCCCTGCCATGTAATTTTACTTCTTCTATGGAGTTCATGTAAGTTATAAAATAAAGATAAAGAGGCAAATATGTGGGGTTTTAAGGGCCGGGGGGGGGGGGGGGGGGGGGGGGCTGGAGGACCTAATCTCAACTGGGTGAACTGGGGAGAAACTGGTAAAACCGGATATGGCACTGGCGCATGCCCCTTTTAAAATCCCGCAATTTAAGTGGTAGAAACGGTATTTGCGCACGCCCACTTAAAATTTGAAAATCTACCCTCAAGTGCCTGATTTACAAAGGGTTATTCCCATAGACACAAAATCAGAGAAAAGCCTTAATGAATCTGGCCCTTAGATTGTGAGCCCTCTGGAGACAGGGAAATACATACAGTACCTGAATGTTATCTGCTTTGAAGTGTCTGAAAGGCGGAATATAAATACAAAAAAATAGTGGCTAGATGAACCATATACATTACTCAAACTAGAGTCCATGCATGCAATTATGAGGACATACTGAATGCAGACATAGGTACATAAGAACCACAATGACGTACCTGGCATACAGCATGATTGAATGTCAATGCTGTTGTGTAACTAGTGAGGATTATGAAAGCTCCTATATGGTGGTTTAATATGATACAACAGGCTATGAAAAGGGAAGGAGTGCAAGTTAAGAAAGGGAGATCCAATGGGAGAATCTTTGGCTCTCTGTAGTTTACAGCTCAGTTGGTGGAGCTTAAAAGAAACTGCCGTTGCTTGGAGAGGAGGTGGCGGAGTAATTTTAAGATAGAGGGTAAAACTTCTTGGCAGAAAGCGAATACAATATATTTTAAAGAAATTGTTTTAGCAAAAAAGAAATATATGAATAAGGAGAAATCTGGAGAATATAATCCAAAAATGCTCTATGGTGTGGTGAAACATTTAGTTGGAAGTCAATGTAAAAGTAAAGTGATTTTTGATGAGGTCCTAGATTGTAATACTTTTGTTAAGTTTTTTAGGGAAAAACATTTATTAGTGGGAAAATTGGATGAAGTTAAGACAGACTATGTAGAGGATAAAAATGAAATGCTCAGATTAATCCAACTCATGTTTGCCTTGATGCTTGTCCATCTTAGCTGTTTAAAGGATGTTCGGTTAAAGTGATGGTGTGTTTGCAGAAGGTGATTAATGAAGTTTTGAATTCAGGTATTGTGCCTATGTTATGTAAATCTGCGGTTGTGTCACCACTGTTGAAAAATGAGAATCTGGATCCTAGACCTATAATGAATCTCCCTTTTGTCACTAAAGTTCTAGAAAAAACCGTTACCAAGCAAATCACAGACTATTTGGAATTGGCAGAACTTCTGGATCCAGCTCAGGCTGGCTTCAGATGTGGTTGTAGTATGGCAACTTTATTAGTCTCACTAATGAATGATGCCCTGCTTTTAGTGGATAAGGGTGAAGGAGCTTTGTTGGTAATTTTAGATCTTTCATGTACTTTTGACTTGGCTGACCTCCAATTATTATTGAGATGTTGTGAAGGCCTAGGTATAAGGGGAGTGGTTTTGAAATGGCTACAGAGTTTTTTTTGACTGGAAGAAAACAGATCGTGCCTTTTCAAGGTAATTATTCTGCTGCTGTTGAGGTGGGTTGTGGGGTGGCGCAGGGGTTGATTCTGTTCAATATTTTTATGAGCAGAGTTATGAGCAAATAGGGAGGAATGTTATATACAGCTAGGAATTTGCTTGGATTCATTAAAGAGTTGGTTGAATAGGAATAAGTTGGTTTTAAATGCCAAGAAAACAGAGATTTTGTATTTGGGATATAGTAAAATAGAACTTCCTTTGAAATTGATGGGGGTGAGGTCTTACCTAAAGAAGAGGTTAGATCTCTAAGGGTCCAATTAGATTCCATTTTGAGTTTAGAGAAGCATGTTATGCTCCTGGTGAGAAATAATTATTTCATGATTAAATTGTTTAAGCAAATTAGAACATTCCTGGATCCAACTGTATTAAAATCAGTGGTCTATGCTCTTGTTTCTGGCACTGCCTGTAAAATCCACTCGGAAATTGCAGATATTACAAAATATGACAGGCCGTATTGTGACCAAAAGTACTAAGAAAACTCCTCCTGGGCCATTACTAGTAGATCTGCATTGCTCCCAGTGAGTGCCAGATTCAAATTTAAAAATTTGTCTTTGGCTTTTAAATCATTAAAAGGAGTAGGTTCGCAGCAACTGAGAAACCATTTAAGCTGGTATAAGTCTAGCAGAAGGTTGAGATCAATGAAAGGGCATTTTCTGAAAGTTCAGGAGATCAAAACGTACCGGAATGAAGGCTGGCCTTTTTCAGGTATGGTCACACAACTTTGAAACAACTTACCATCCAGTTTGATAGAGGAGGTGGATGCATTAAAATTTCAGAAGGCTTTAAAAACCTGCCTTATGAATGATATTATTCAGCAAGGTTAATGATTTATGGAGGTTTCTCTGTTATTCATGAAGAAATTGTGTATTCAATTATTTTAATTTGTATTGTAGATCGGTTAGGAAGATGTAATCTGTTAGGCGATAATTAAATGATTTTAAATAAATAAATAAATCATACATATTATAACAACTTACTGAGGACTTGTCGTATGGAGGTGGGGCAGGTGCTTTCTGAGCCATGTAATCGGTTTTCTGAGCCAACTTGATTTCTTTCTGTAACCTTCACAGGGTGGGAAATATACAGTCAATAAAAAAAAAATAATATGGTCTTCAGGACCACTTATGGTTGGATAAATAACATTTATCTGATGCAACAAGGAATGATCTATGGTCATAACACCTGCAATTTACCTTTTGGAAAAAATGACATATTTGCATAAACTGCAAACTTTGACCTTTCACAATACATTTTGTTATATATGGATTTGACTGTTATATTTAATTACATAAACCCAAGTATGTATGTGTGTGTGTGTATATATATATATATATATATATATATATATACACACACATAGACACACACACATACATACATACACACACACACACACACACACACACACACAATAAAAGGAAAAGTCTGCAAACCAAATATATTTAATTTTTAAGGAGGGTTGGGGGAGAATATGAGACACCACAATTTTCAATTTTTATTTCAATCTAATTGGACAAAATTGGATGCCATGGTTTGTTTTTGAAGGATGATACTTTAGAATCTGAAATCAGATTTCTGACTTTAAAAATAGTAAAGGTACTTAAAATTCAGATTAATAACAAGTAGGGATGGCATTCATTTGAAACAAACAGGTAAAATGTAATGATTTGTTTCATTTGTGGATCCATGAAACGAATGGATCCATGAAACGAATGTTTCATTTGTGGATCCATGAAACGAATGAAAGAAAGAAATATTATTTGTCCCATTTGTTTAGATTTCCCATTCATTTCTATGGCCCATTGAAGCCTATGGCTGTTTACTGCTGAGAAAAAAAAAACTAGGGCCCGATATTCAAACAGCAGAAAGCTGGATAAATAGTACTTGTCCGGCTATCTAGCAGCCACTGAATATCTGAGTTAACTCAGTGGCTGCTAGCTAGCTGAAGAAAAAGTGGGTGGGCAATGGGTGGATTGGAGCAGCGCTACTTAGCTGTAAATCCTATCCAGCTAAGCAGTGATAGTGATACTTAGCTGGATAAGTTAACTGGCTAAGGCTAGACCTGCTATTAAGCAAGTCTAGACTTAGCTATTTTGCTTTTAAATATCTACCCCCGGTAACTATAGAAACAAGTCTAATTAAGTAAGGATTTTTTAGTATGTATCTTGGCTTGGGTACAGTTCAATACTGAGGGACTGCAGGTGGCACACCAGCTTATATGGCAGTGTCAGTAAAACTTTCTCTGTCTCCATCTGCTGGAAGGGAGGCAAAACCCAGGAGTCTGGACTGATCCGGGTTTGAACAGGAAAGTTTTAATTGGAAAACAAATTTCACAAGAAACTCAAAATTCCACCCAACAGCAAGATCAAGTTCAAGTAGTGAATGAAATAAAATGTCATGTCAAAAAATTGATACTGAGACAGTCATCTCCAAAGGAAGACAGTCACCTCCAAAGACAGTCTGCCTTGCTACTATACCCGTTCATCCTTCACCTTAGGAGTCTCTCTTTCACTCAGCATTGCTGCCATAGCCAGTATTTTGCACCTTGAAGGTCTTGTCACTCTGCCTTGTCATACCCCACACGCTATACCTTAGGGTGTTCTTGCCACTCTGGGAGGGGCTGCTTTGCACCTTTCATGGTGCTTTGGTGTGTTGATGCCACTCTTTGTGCTGCTTTGTCCCTTTATCAGTGCGTTGGGGTTTTTCCTTCCACCTTTTCTGCTTAGTTCCCCTTTCATGGTGCGTTAAGATGTTGATATCACTCCTGGTGCCACTTTGCCCCTCATGCTGCCTTCAAGGGTTCATGCCACTGTTGTTGCCACCCACTTTTAAAGCCTTGGTGTTTTCTTCCCCCTCTTCCTGCTTCTTTGCTCCTCTGATGATGCCTTGGAGATCTCCTGCCACTGTTGGAACCCTTTTGCCCCTATACAGCGCCTTAAGCTCTTCATGCCACATTGAGTCTCTTGATGTGTTGGCATGCTTTCACCCTTCTGATTTCTACCCACACATTTCATTAGAAATGATTAGAAAATCCCAATTTGGGAGCCCAAAATAGGCTGCATGGCTTCCCCTATTGACTATAATGGAAAATGAATGAAATAAAATGAACAAATTATTTTTTTTTTGCTTGAAACTATTAAATGAATGGAGATACTCTGCAAAACAAATAAATGAACCAAACCTTTTCCTCGGCAATCCATAGTAATGAGTTAGCTTTAAATTTTAATCCTATAGACAGAAAACATTTTTCTTCAACACCAGCCCTCCTGCAAACACTGCCTTCCAGTACAAATAAAGAAGAAACTCTGCTATAAGACTGGAAACAAGATAGTACAATAGATTAAGTTGTACATAGACACCTCTTACTAGAGATGTGCTGGGAAAAAATTTTGTTTTGCTTTTTAATTCATTATAGGGATTTTTTCCATGAATTTAATTTTGTTTAATGTTTATTTCATTTTCTTAAGTTTACAAAAATGAAATAAACATTTAACCCCTCTCAAAAAAATAAAACAGACTTAAAAAAAAGAAACGTGATCTCTCGAGGTCTCCCCACAGCCTATCCCTCCCACCCAGAAAAATGTCAGGCCAGGTTCCTCCCTGGCCTCCACTTACCTGGTCCTGGAGGGATCCGATAGCAAGGCCTAGGCCCAAGCCCAGAAGAATACTGAGACCATGGCCTAAGCCCCACACTAAGGCCTGGCTTGGAGATCTGGTCTTCTCTGAGGCCCAATGCCAGGCCTTGGCCTAAGACCAGGCCTGATGCCAGGACCTGGCCTGGATGCCCGCTCTCGATGCCTAGGCCCAAGCCTGACGCTGGGGCCTGGGCCTAGACAAGGCCCAGGCTCAATACCAGAGCCCAGCCTGGAGGCCCAGTCCTGATGCCTGCTAGGCCCAGGCCCAGAGCCTGGAGACCAGACCGAGGAACTTCTCTGCTTTCTTCTCGCTTCTTAAAATGACGTTGTCCACTTGAGGATGCGCCATAGTAACTTAACTCTGGTGCCTTCCTCCTCAGTGGAAGGCATCATTTTATTGCACAGCAGTTGGCGCTCTCTATTGAGGAGAAAAGCACCAAAGTTAAATTATTCCATTGCGTCCTCAAGCAGACAATGTCATTTTAAAAAGACAGAAAAAAAGAAGAGGAGCTCTGTGGCCTAGTCTCTGGCCTCCATGACTGGGCCTAGGTCGAAGCCAAGTCTCCAGGGTTGGGCCAGGTCTGCAGGTTGGGCCCCTGTGTTGGGCTTAGGCCAAGGCGACATGCTCGGGAGTATGCCGTGGCTCTGGTTTGGGCCTTAGCCTAGCCATAGGCAAGCTCCTGGTCCTGAGCCTGGACCTAGGCCAGACGGTAACTTTTTTCCCTCCAAAGCAAAACACGAAAACCAACTTATTTTTGTTGATTTTCTATCATTTAACTTCGAAAACGTAATGAAACAAAATAGGAAATATCATTGTTATTTCCTATTTCATTTCCAACAAATGCACATCCCTATTGCTTACTAGGAGTGTGAAAACAAATTTCAGTATTCCCCTTTTGTAGGAAGTAGAGAATCTTGAGCTCCTCTTCCTCTCCCCTTATTCTCCAAATAAGAGAAGCAAAGAAACAGACGCACACATTCATGTCTTGATGGTGGTGAAGGAAGGAAGTCTGAATCGTTTAGAACGATTTAACCTGATCTTGCCCTATGTACTGTAGATGTTCCATAGGTAAAAGTCTTCCTGAACTGGTGCGTCATGCTCCCTCTCTCTTGCCATGCTTAAATCCCAGCTAAAGACCCACTATTTTGAAGCTGCTTTTAAATCCTAGGCATGAATGTCTGCTTTTAGCTTCATTAACTAACTTTCTTTTCTTTTTTAACCATTGTCTTGCTTTATGAAACAGGGGCTGACCAATGGCACCAGTAGCCCCTGTGACATCGTAAGGGCAAGATTATTGGCGCCATTTTGAATACTCCAAGACTTGCAAAAAGTCCCTGATGGTCCAGCGGGGGTCCGGAGCGATCTCCTGCACTCATGCCGTCGGCTGCCAGTATTAAAAATGGCGCCGATAGCCTTGCCCTTACGATGTCACAGAGGCTACTGCTATCATTGGTCAGCCCCTGTCACATGTTCCTACCATGTGATAGGGGCTGACCAATGGCACCAGTAGCCCCTGTGACATCGTAAGGGCAAGGCTATCAGCGCCATTTTGAGTCATAGCAGGCCTGACAGCCCAATGGCATGGAGGGAGAGATCGCTCGCGGGAACCTGCTGGACCACCAGGGACTTTTAGTAAGTCTTGGGGAGGGATCAGGATGGTGGGGGGGGGGGTTATAAGAAAGTAAATGTGAAGGGTTGGTGTGGGTTTTTTTTTTCGATTCGTGGTTTGTTTTGTTTTTCCGGTTTTGGGTTTGGGTTCCAGTTTCGTTTTTGGCGAAAAATGATCCGTGGGAAAACTCGTTTTCCCACGAAGCGCCCGAACCGAAACCCGACCCGAGCTAGAAAAATGAAGCTCATCTCTAGTAAGTAGTAGTAGCAGCAGAAGCAGCAGCAACAGCAGCAGTAGTGGTAGTAGTAGTAGTAGTAGTAAATGTTCTGCCATGGCAGCTCCTGTTCAGGAAATACTCTATTTAAATTGTTGGCTTTTGACAGGAAAAAGGTTGTTGTTGAAAAATGAACTGCTTACCTGTACCAGCACACAGCAGCTACAATCAATGCAATGAGGCCAGCTAGAGAGCACGCTATCACCAGACCTACAAAGAAAGCATGAACAATGAACAGACGATTCAAAACAAGTGTAGTCCACTGAAAGCATTCTGGTCACATTCAACTTCTCATTGTCAACAAGTAGGAAAGATATACTTCCAGGGATTGTACGCGTACATGTCAACAGTAAAAAGATTTTCACCCTTTTATGTTATTACTCCTCTTTTGTACCAAGACTAGCTGATGGTGCCTTGCAATTGCTTTCTTCATTCCCATTCTTTACTTAGGCAGGACTGGAGTGTTCACCGCACTCTCCACTATCAATTTACCAGCAACATACCTCCAACGCATGTATGTTATCAGTGGAGGATGCAGTGGCTGGATTTACAACAAATTGGAGAATTGAGACTCACAACTAAGAAAGAATTGAAAATCATACTTTCAAAATATCATTTTCAACTATTAGTTCTGTAAAACCCAAATCTCCAACTTCATACAAACTCATCTGTTCATTTCTTGGCTGATACTAGATCGCACACAGATGGACACAACTTCGCCATGAGGCATTCTTTGCTTACCTTTGGTAAAGAACTCTTAATATCTAGCAGGCCAATGCAATATCGGGCACTCGGGCCAGTGCACTGGTTAACTCTGGATTGGACATGAGTTTTGGATGCATTAAGCTAACTCCCAATGCAATAACAGGATTAGCATGTCTAAAAAGCACATCCAACCAAGCGCATAGCTGGTTGCACTCATCACATGCAAATTCATGTACATGTGGCTGTTAGCCATTACTCTGGAATTTAAAAAATGACTGTGCGCCCAATTTGCCCTGTTTAATGTTGAAAATTTGACACCAGCTCAGGGCTGTCTAAGTCATTCTGAGCTTAAGAGCTCAACAAAAAACCAAAAAAAAAAATTTCGTAGGAGGAATCACAGAAAGCATTATCGTGATACTAAGTAGGAGGTACCACAGAAAACGTAAAAAGGCTTGACAGGGAAAAAAAAAATGTTCAGGGCACACAATATACACGGTTCAGGCTGTGTATATTGTGCATGTATATTGTGCCAGCCCAGTAGTGGGAGAAAATGGATGCTCGAATTGATTGTCCGTTTTCATAACCCGCACTTACAGCCACCTCTCCTGGGCGCCTGTTGCTGAGGAGGCGAAACGGACGCACAATTTCCCCTAGCGTCTCCTTTTTAACATGGCAGCTAATTTCCCTATTGCATCGCATGCTTGGGAAAGGTGGATGGGCGTGTGTTAGGGAAACAGGCACTCAATATGAACGCCCATATTTAGCGCACCCATATTCATCAGCCTGTAGATATGAGACATTTTGTTCTCAAAATTATCAGAATAGTTTAGCCAATCAGAATAGATTTCTGGAAATGACAGCTCTACTTTCTCACAATACCCTACAAGGTTGAGATTGGCTGCTGTATATTTCCAAAAGGCAGGGGACGTACAAAAGTAGCCTTATAGTCAAGGGCCTTTCTTTGGACTTTCACAATTTTTACTCAAGCTGCAGGGAGTCCCACTGGCAATAACTGGAGATGGCAGTTACAGTCCATTGTTGAGTAGAATATACAAATCTATAAATTTTGAAAAAAGACGATGTAAAGGGGGAAACCTGAGCTATGCCAATATAGGACCGCATATCTTAATCTTCCCATGGATTACCAACCGCTAATATAACTTGCCCCCCTCTCTTTACTTCCCACCAATTTTAGATTCTTTTCACGAAAGCCTTGAATATCCTCCCTTACTTCAGCAATCCTCCCTAAGACCTTGAAACATGATTCATGTATAATTTTTTTTTTTTACTGTTATATGTTTCTGCTATATGCTTTCTAAGACTTTGAAACATGATTTGTGTATAATTTTCTACTGTTATATGTTTCTGGTATATGCCACCGTAAGAACATAAGAACATAAGAAATTGCCATGCTGGGTCAGAGCAAGGGTCCATCAAGCCCAGCATCCTGTTTCCAACAGAGGCCAAACCAGGTCACAAGAACCTGGCAAGTACCCAAACACTAAGAAGATCCCATGCTACTGATGCAATTAATAGCAGTGGCTATTCCCTAAGTATAATTGATTAATAGCCATTAATGGACTTCTTCTCCAAGAACTTATCCAAACCTTTTTTGAACCCAGCTACACTAACTGCACTAACCACAACCTCTGGCAACAAATTCCAGAGCTTTATTGTGCGTTGAGTGAAAAAGAATTTTCTCCAATTAGTCTTAAATGTGTTACTTGCTAACTTCATGGAATGCCCCCTAGTCCTTCTATTATTCGAAAGTGTAAATAACCGAGTCACATCTACTCGTTCAAGACCTCTCATGATCTTAAAGACCTCTATCATATCCCCCCTCAGCCGTCTCTTCTCCAAGCTGAACAGTTTTATAATATCTTACTTATGCCTTTCCTACATACTTTTATGCATATTACGATCGCAATTCCCAGTTTCCTACACCCTTGTTTTTTCTAACTGATTTTTCTACGTTGTTACCCTTGTTTCGATGTAAACCGGCATGATGTCCCCGACAAATGTCGGTAAAGAAAAACCTTAAATAAATAAATAAATAAATCCAACAGTGGCCAATCCAGGCTACAAGTACCTGCCAAGTACCTAAACACTAAGGGGCAGATTTTTAAAAAGTACGCTGGATTTTATAAGATACGCGCGTTGCCGCACGTATCTTATAAAATCCGGGGTCGGCGCGCGCAAGGGGGTGCACATTTGTGCAACCTGCGCGCGCCAAGCCCAGCGCGAGCTGCATGTTCCCTCCGAGGTCGCTCTGATTTCGGAGCGGCCTCGGAGGGAACTTTTCTTTGCCCTCCCCCCACCTTCCCCTCCCTTCCCCTCCCTAACCCACCCCCCCTGCCCTATCTAAACCCCCCCCATAACTTTGCGCGCATCGCTGGCAGCCCCGCTCCGTCCTCCGGTCCCGGGGGCTGGTCCGGAGGCCTCGACCACGCCCCCGGGCCGACGCCATGCCCCCGGGCCCGCCCCCGAAACGCCAGGGCACGCCCCCGAAACGCATTATTTCGGGAACGCCCCGGACACGCCCCCTCCCTCCCCTTTTCGAAAGCCCCGGGGCTTACGCGCGTCCCGGGGCTATAGGCGTGCCAGCGCGCGCGGGCCTTTTAAAATCCGCCCCTAAGTACATCCCATGCTACTGATGCCAGTAATAGCAGTGGCTATTTTCTAAGTCAACTTGATTAATAGCACATAATGGACTTCTCTTCCAAGACTTACCCAAACCTTTTTTAAACCAAGATACACTAACTGCCTTAACCACATCCGCTGGCAATGAATTCCAGAGCTTAACTGTGCGTTGAGTGAAAAAGAATTTTCTCTGATTAGTTTTAAATGTGCTACTTGCTAACTTCATGGAGTGCCCCCTAGTCGTTCTTTTATCCGAAAGGTTAGATAACCGATTCATTCTAGACCTCTCATGATTTTAAAGGCCTCTATCATATCCCCCCTCAGCCATCTCTTCTCCAAGCTGAACAGCCCTAACCTCTTTAGCCTTTCCTTATAGGGGAGCTGCTCCATCCCCTTTATCATTTTGGTTGACCTTCTCTGTACCTTCTCCAGTGCAACTATATATTTTTTGAGATGCAGCGACCAGAATTGTACACAGTACTCAAGGTGCAGTACATAGTACTCAAGGTGCAGTCTCACCATAGAGCAATACAGAGGCATTATGACATTTTCTGTTTTATTCACCATTCCTTTCCTAATAATTCTTAACATTCTGTTTGCTTTTTTGACTGCAGCAGCACACTGAGCTGATGATTTCAATGTATTATCCACTTTGTTGCCTAGATCTTTTTCCTGGGTGGTAGCTCCTACTATGGAACATAACATCGTGTAACTACAGCTAGGGTTATTTTTCCCTATAAGCATCACCTTGCATTTATCCACATTAAATTTCATCTGCCATTTGGATGCCCAATCTTCCAGTCTCGCAAGGTCCTCCTGCAATTTATCACAATCCGCTTGTGATTTAACTACTCTGAATAATTTTGTATCATCTGCAAATTTGATTACCTTACTTGTTGTATCCCCTTCCAGATCATTTATAAATATATTGAAAAGCAGCAGTCCAAGTACAGATCCCTGAGGCACTCCATATCTTGAACATTAATTTAATCATTGTTCAAAGTCATTGCTATTTCACATCAGGCCCTGTGGCTGGATCATACTAAGGGTCAGACTTCAAAAGGATACATAAAAAAAATCTAACAAAAGCTGAATTTCTTTTGTCATTTTTACATTTGCTTATGTGTTAACAATGCAATCATAGTGGATATTCCAAACAACTGAGGGAATATCACCAGTAATGAATTTGTGAGGAAATGTGCTGTCAAAGCTATATTGTTGACTTTTAACAGCCACATTTTTTAAATATAGCTTTTTTTTTTTTTTTTTTTTTTTTACACAAGATGGCTCTAGAAGCATTCACACTTACCAAGTAAAAAGGTATCATATACAGGTCCACTAGAATTTGCTGATGAGCCCTTGGTTCCATTCTCGGTAGAAGCAATGGGTTGGTCTGTTGCACTTGGGTTGGCTGCTCGGTTCTTCCCTGATGAACCTCCATGTGGTACATTGGCAGGTGGCTGATTTTCAACAGTTGTGGTACCTGGAAAAACAGCAGCATTGGAAGAACGAGGCAGCAATCACCATATCGTTACAAAATGGCACTTGAAAATTAAAACTGTACTGAAAGCTGTGCTGAAGTTAGGAGCATCCTATCAAAGGATTTGGGCATCTTTAACATTTCCTTGATGTAATATCTCTTTCTGAAATACATACCATGAAAAAGATTTCAGAGACCTTGCAAAGCTATTTAAAAGTGGCTGTGCTATGTGCTGGATTCAATCTCTAAAGCCTGTCAGGGCTGAGGGATCCTGTATAGATAATGGGTTCACAGTTCCTGGGGTAGGAGAGAATCTCAGTGAACCTAATGGCCAGATGCAGGAGGAGTCCCGGAAGGAACCATGGTCTGTGGCTCCTTTCTGAGGACTGCCTCTGAGATAGTTGGACTAAATAGATGGGGAGAGATATAAGTTGAGGATGCCTTCCCCCCACCCTGGTTAGTTGTGAATGAAGGCTCATGGAGCATGAAGTCATAGTGCTATAGGGGTCAGTCCCAACTCAGTTGGAAGCCCAAAGGAGCAGGAGGAAATTGTTGGGTGAAAAAAAAAAAAAAGAAAACATACTCTTACTCTTCAATCATTCACTTAGAAATGACAACCTTTCTGAAACTAAACAGAATTGTGTTATAGGCTGTGTATTTATAATGTTGCAGCTAACATGGGGATGCAAAATAAAAGCAGACTGCAGAAATTCAGAGATGAAAATCCGAGGGCCTTAATGTGACTATAATGAAGAATAACTGGGCTTACCTTGATTTTCAAGCTGTAGGTCACGTGAACCCTGCTGGGCAAGTACAGAAGCCAAAAAGTCAATGTTTTCATCTAAGAGGAGGCGAGGCTTCCCTACAAAAAAATAAAATAAAACATCTTAGATACTGCAGATGCTAACAGATTTAAGCACTCATAATTTTCACGTCTACTGGAAGATGCATTCATTCACAGTAAGACTGACTCTGAAAGCATTTTTCACTCTGACGTTTCAATGGAATCCAATGGAAGGCAGCAACATGATTGTCTCTACTGGTCCTGCCTAATTACAATGTTTAAATTTGATCATCATCTCTAATTCATCTGCTTTGTAGTGACATGTTTGCTGTGAAAGAGTCAATAGTGAAAACAGCAAAATTATTTTTAGAGCTTAAAGCCCCACCTACAAGTCAAAGTATGATAGTCTAAGAACTAGGCAGCAATACATACATGCTACACATACAAATGGACTGAATGCTCTAATAAAAACATTCTTGGGGTTTGGTTGATGTGGAAGTACTATGTTGATTATTCAACATATCATCTTATTGTTTCAGCATTTTACATAGCTCCGTAAACCAGTCTGCTTTACAATAAATTATACACAATGAGTGCCTTTCCCATAAGGCTTACAATCTAAGTAGATAGCGGAGGAAATGGGAGACAGAGTGACAAGTGTCAATGGCAGAAACAGAATTTGAACCCGGGTCTCTTGGGTTCCAATTTCATTATCCTAATCACTTGGCCACTCGCACACCCTATAACTTGCCTCTGTAGGTGATGGTTTCAATGTTATTCGAAAAATTTCCTTCCCACCCCTCTCTAATCTACTTTCTTTTACTTTTATACTTTATGGGAACAAGCATGTAGTGTCTTCCAGTCATAAACACTGCTATTGTTATAGGAGCCAATTTTTCAAAACAATAAGGGGTACTAAATTTAAATTGCCTCTCCATGGACACGGTAAGAGAGTTTTCTTAATGTTGGGGATGCTCAAGCACCCTGGGAGCGGGTGCCTGTGGTTGCTGTTCTCCATTTTTCTTCGGCAACTATCCTGGTTAGCTATTCACACTATCTTTGGGCCAAATGTACTAAGCTTTTTCCTACCCTAGACACAAAACAGAGAAACCCTTTGGCCCTATGTGCATTAAGTGTATCTGTGTGAGTCTGCTTGGGGTTCTGATAAGAGTCAGCACAGCTCCTTGTCGCTTAAATTCATCATGGTGGAAATGGCTTAGTGCGACAGGCTTTAAAACCTTTTTCCTCCTAAAAATGAAAAAAGGTACATCAAAAGAATAAAAGAGAGACTACTGATAATTTTGTTCTCTTACTGAATTATTTTACAAATGCTATTAATGCTGGTTTTCTATTCTTCTTATACAAATCATTTTCATTATAACTGTGAGAATATGCATGCTCCCCTTGTATGAGCTATTTAACTCATTTCTTCTCTCTTAAAAAACAAAATATTCATGGTTGGGGAATAAGCTTTGATACAAAAATAGAAATAACTTGAAACTTGGTGATAATAAATATAACTCCAGTCATGTACAATCACAACATAACCACAGGAAAGATACCTTCATATAACTTGAAACTTGGTGATAAATAAATACAACTCCAGTCATGTACAATCACAACATAACCACAGGAAAGATACCTTCATATAACTTGAGCTTATTCTAGGAGCTTTGCACCAGTACTGGCTAACAATTTTTCTGATACTGCCTCTTCAATCACACACATAATAATTTTTAATCAAGGGTCTCAAACTAAAACAGTCCCAATTTTTTTCACAAGATTTTGTTTATGCATTTAAAAATCTACTTCTCTTTAGTTTATCAGGAAACGAGCTGTGACAGTCCAAGGTCACGTAGTGAAACCACTCAAAATATTACATTCAGCCAGCCCAGCTGGCTGGCTGTTTCCTGTGATTATGTGGTGATTGTATGTGACTGGAATAAGCTTTGAAACCAAAAAGACACTCAGATCACATAGCCATAAAGACAAACAACTGTGAAGTACTCCAGCACAGCCAACGATTCACCTGGGGGGAGAGCAACCTGGAGCACTTCAACATTCATTTTGTACACACCCCATGCTCTTTTCAGACCTCTGAGAGCTTTGAATGAATGAATGAATGAATGAATGAATGAAAAACAGAAGAAAAGTTAGTGCTGCACGTGATGCTGAAAGGAACAAGGAAAAGTGGCAGTGCGATCCAGAGAGAGAGAGAGAGAGAGAGAGAGAGAGAGAGCGCGCGAGAGAGAACAGACAGACAAGGAGGAGAAGCACTGGGAGTAAAGCAGTTGTATAAGAGATAACTTTTAAAACACAGGGGCTATAAAAGCGATAATTATGTCTCCCCTGTTTAAAATGGGATGCCAGCCCCTAGCATGCCCTAAGGCCAGGCTGGTATCCCAGAGCGACCAGGGACTAAGTGTGTGTGTGGCAGGGACTGGAAGCCTGCAGGAGACCTGGCTAATTTACCAAATCACAACTTTCCCCTTAGACTGGAGTAAACAAGACCTTTTGGAAACTTAACCACACTACCCCCCCTCTTTGTCCTCCCTCCCCTGCCCCTTCCCCACAGAGAAGCCTGCAGGGTGGGGAGGGGCAGGGGGAGGCCATGCTGTAGAGATGCTAATGAGCTGGTAGTACCCTGTCATAGGACAAACAACCCCACAGGGCTGAAAAGACAGATGGGTGATCAGACAGAAAGCTGTGGCATACAATAGCAGCCATCATAACCTCACCCCCACCCTGTAATAAAAAGCACCTGTTTGTGATGTTACATTTTACTCAAAAAAGCCATCAGGAACTGGGCAGCAGCAGTGTGTATGCGCGCGCACACGTGTGTGTGTGTGTCTGTGTGTGTGTGTGTGTGTGTGTGTGTACGTGCGCTTTGGTGGAGCAGAGTGGAGAGTTTAGGGAGAGAAGACATAAATGGAAGATGGATTCTGTGGGTTTTTCCCTTGCTGGAGAAAGGGAGAGGAAGGGGAAGAGAGAGAAAGAAGAGTGGGTGTTACTATTTTAGGACATATGCACCGTTGCACTGATTCCCACTTAGTAAGGCAGTGGACTGTTCTGTAAATAAAAGAAGCAATTCCTTCCTCACTTTGTCCCCATCCCCCACTCGCTCACATGAAAGCGACATTTTACTAAAGCCCACAAGAAGGCGTTCATGCTCAGAGGTGACAGCGTCTCTCCAGTCATACCCAGGACGACTAGTTAGTTATTATTTCATGGAGGTACTGCCCAGAGCAGTAGCCAGGAAATTTGGTACCTATGGCCAAATAAAAAAAGTGCACCCTCACCCTGTACACATCACACACCACCACGAGCTGAGAGATTTTGTAATGCTTTTTTTTTTTTTATTATTATTTAAAACATAATGCTACTATTATTTATAACCTGAAAGTATATAAGTGTGGCAACAGCAAAAAATAAAGTGAAGATGTCGAGCAGTATACTAAGTAGGTGATAACCAAAAATAGAAGATGGTATAGCGCTAAGGGACTGAAACGTTCTTTCTTCATTTATTGATTTGCTCATCATAAAAGATCCGTGAATCCTTAGCGCTATACCATCTTCTATTTTTAGTATACAAGTGTGACCATGGTCCCAAACATGTGACTCTTATTTATTTTATATAAGCCCGCTGCCTCCAAATAATCATTCGGTGTGGGTAACAAGGTACATACATGCATATTATTACACAAAATGTCTTGAACCATATAATAAGTACATTAAAAGACATCAAAGCAAAATAAAACATAAAAAGCTACATAAAAGAAGCCTTTAAAGACAACAGGCTGATTTTAGAACAAGTGCATGTGTGACCATGCGTGCACTTATTGGCATGCGAGTGGAGATACGCTACCATTTTAAATCCTGCATGCACTTGAGTACGTAGGTTTTAAAATACACCTCCTTTGTGTAAGTACATGCCTAATTTTAAGAGACAGCTCGAGCAAACATACTTTGTGTATCTTCCATAGGACTCTGCCCGCTTTTATACGTGAATGAGGGCGGATTTTAAAACATGTTCATGCAAGGGTCATCCCAGTTTTCCAATCATTCCACCAACCCTTCCCTTCCAGTTGTTTTTCCACCAGCTGCAGCAGCAGCAGCTGTGTCAGGATGCCCTTCAGACAGTGGCACCTACAGCCCAGGTTATACTGACCATAGGGTAGATATGGCTCTGATACTGTCACGAGCTCCTCCTACGAAAATGATGGACTTCAGCAGTATAAAATAATCATGATTACTGTTACAATTTCTTATATGCTCTTGTACAATGCTGCGTACACTGGTAGTACCCTATAAATATTATCAAGCTAGAGTAAGAAAACAGAAAATGAAGTCAGTCCTGTACTAAACCAAAGCAAAGAATGGCAGTGACAGTACAAAATTTATATTCATTTCCCAATAGTATCATGAAAAACATGTTCCTGGAAGGTTTCTCAGAGAGACAGAAGGTACAGCAGTAATACTAGTAAAAAAACCCAACCCCCCCCCCACAAAAAACAACCCCCCCCCTCTCTTAGACTAACAACTCCTTAGAGATGCCCCTTTTTCATTCAGATGTTTCCTTTATCCAGAATCATTTAAAATTTTTGAAAGTTCCTGTCACCATGAAGCTAAGTTGTCCCATCTCACGTCTGAGCAACCATCAAGTCATCCTACCAATACAGGCCAGGGTCTGAACTATGAGCTAAGGATCAAATTCAGATTCTGCAAGCTTTATTGGCCTGACAATTTGTACAAGTGTTGCCAAAGTAATATATGGGGGGAAAGGGACAAGTTTCAAAGCCATTTACACAGTACATAGGTAACTTACCGTTTAGACAGGTAAAATAATTTTTCTGAAAACTGTGCCTTCCTGCCTGGTTAAAAGTATGCATGGGCTCCCACAGCTCTCATAGGTTTGGAGGATTTGGGAGGAAGCATTCCCAGAGATGTGGGTAAAACAGCATCCATACATGGCTTTTTCACAAGTATATGTACTATTTTACTTCTCCTAGCTGCCACAAAAAAACAGCAGGTGTCAAATATGTGGCCACTTTTAGCACACATACGTTAAGTTAATTTTCAAAGAGAATACCTGGGTATATTGGCGTACTGAATACTGGCTTAAAGCATACACACTAAAATTACCCATATATTTTACAAGTACATAGGCTATTTGAAAATTGTTTCTAAAATGGTTAAAAATAAAAAAGATAAAAAAAAACTTAAAACAGCCTTCATATTTCTATTTCTAATTTATAGTCATTTATTCTGTATTAGCTGATGGTCTATATACTGCATATGTGACCAAGGTGAGGACTTTTGCTAGCATGTAATTTCTTTGTGGGGATCAATAACAGTTCAGCTTTTGTTTTCTAGTTGCACTTTCCAACATTAGTCTTCTAGATCATGCTGCAATATTTGCAGTGCCACCCTTTCATAGGTAAGCATTTTACTATTGCTATTGCTACAGGTACTAACTACAAATGGTGCTTTTTCTATGGTTAGGTTATTGCTGGAAAAATACCAGCAAGGGTTTTGCTGAAAATAAGTGTATTTCCTGTATTATAACAACTTCATCCATATATTGCATTCCCCTATAAAACAAAGGCCACATAAAACGGGGTTTAAGGGTGAATCAAGATAAAAAGTAAAAATGAAACAGAGAAAAGAAAAAGCAAAATTAAAAGCAAAGTGGTTTTCTCTTATGTTATGTATATTAAAGCGCCTCAGCCATGGCAGCCCCAGTCTGTAGCCACAAACCCAGCTAAGGTGCAACCCTGAATCTAGCCTCTAGTTGTCGCCACTGAGGGATGGCTGGACCCTGGGAGCACTGCTGGAGAACTGAGCCCAGGTTCTGTTCATGACCCTACACAGCAGCGCTTGCCATGGGCCAGCCCCCCAAAGTTCTTTTTATCCTGTGATTTTCTACGCTGTTACATAAAAGCTGTTTCTTCCACTCCCCATTCCAGAGGTTACCATTATCCCCCACTTTGGTCTCCCTACCAGGCAAAGACAATACAAAAAGACCAGCGAGAGACAACAAAACACTTGTGATGTTGCTTTGGACTTCAGGGAACCAGTCAGATGCATATCAGAGTCAGCTATTCAAGTACTGAGCGCTTAATGGGATTAAACTCAACTTCAAAGCCAAAAGATGTTAGTCCTATCTCCCCTCTCCTGTCCTTCAATGGCTTCATTCACTTAAGACCTTCCTCAGTAGGGAGCCAAGGGCCAGCAAGAACAAATCAAACACACAAAAGAGGAAGTGGAGAGGGGTGGAGCTAAAGAGACTCCACAGCTGGATAATTCAAGGTTACAGCAACTTCTGGCTCTCTTGGGGGTCTTACTCAAAAAGGACTTTTATCCAATCTGTCTCAACAGAAAAACATCTTTGTTGGATAAGGACCTTGACATTTTCAACTACTCTGAATGATTGAAAATAACAAATATATTCTCCTCACTAGAGTTTATCTAAGAAGAAATAATGCAGAAAAAAAAATCAAACCAGAATGTGGGTTCAGTAAAGCAGGGTCATTTATTCTGAACTCTGCTGACTAGAGACAATGTTACGTCACATCTGCATGGACTAGGCAGGAACCTCGTACGTTTGCTTTAACGTTTTATATGGCACTCTTGGCTTGCGCATAACTATACATTATAATTCAGTTGGTTACAAAGTCCCCTCCCAAAAGAGCTTAATGAGAAATAGAATATCATGACAGATAAAGGCTGAAAATTTTTTTCCTATCCTTCTACAAAACTTCAGACCCTACTTTATTCCTGCTTCCCATGTTTTCTTGAATACCAGTATTATTTTTGCCTTGCCCGTCTCCACTATAAGGCTGTGCCATTCATCCACTGCGCTTCCAGTGAAAAATTACTTTGGGGCCAATAAAAAACTGAGCATTAAAACTGTGTGCTGAAATTCAGTGTACAGTTTCTTAACCAGATTAGGTTTTTTTTTTTTTTTTTTATTTCCCATGCAGCAAGCTAATACTATGCTAATGCATTGCAAGTTTTAAAATGCTCACAAACTGTAAAATGTGTGCAATGAAAAGCCTTAGCATAAAAGCATAATATACAGAAAACATGGTTTATGTGCACAAATTATGTTTTCCGCATATAAAGTACGACTTGTATGCACAAAAAATGCTTTCTGCACAGAGTTATAGATAAAGGGATCAAACTTGGTATTGAGTTTTGCAGTCCTGTACTTTAAGCCCTGAGCCACATTGCTTCAGTGATGCACATCATAAGCACAGAAAGCATGTTTGCTTACTGTAAACAATGTTTTCTGTAGAAAGCAGGATGAATTAGCCATTACATGTGGGTGACATAATCCGGTGGCACTGAATGGACTTGTCTCTCCAAGTTTGTAGAGGGAGAGTTCCCATGCAAGCTTTGCCTTGTGAGTATCTTCAGTAACAGAGTTAAGCTAGCTGAGTAGTCCATTGTCCAGGGAGAAGGGTGGGTATTCCATAGCTAATTCATCCTGCTATCTACAGAAAACAATGTTTACAGTAAGAAAGCATGCTTTTTCTGTCGATAAACAGGCTGAATTAGCCATTACATGTGGGGAGTCCCAAGACTAGGGTTGAAGCAGAGCAGTTACTTAATAAGTAGCCAAATCCCACCAAGAATGGATTACTATAAGAGCACATTTTGCAATACTGCCTGCCCAAAACCACTGTCAGTTTTTGGGAGATTGTCTAGACAGTAGTGGAAAGTCAAGATGTATACAGATGGTCACATGGCAGCTTTGCAGCTATCTTCCAGAGAAACTTTCCTTAATTGGCCAATGGAAGAGGCCATAACCCTCACTTGTAGGGCTCTGACTTTCATGAGGTCAAGTCCTGCTGCTGCAAAACAGTGCTAAATGCAGCCGGACAAGGTACATTTCGTTACTGGTGTTTCCAGTTTATTAGATAATATGAGAGAAAGAGCTGGGAAGCTCAGTGATAGGACTGAGTTTGTCTTTTATAATAGGCAATAGGAAAGAGCCCTCTTACAATCCAAGGTATGAAGACACTTCTCTCCATCATGTAGATGGGAGAAGAAGGTGGGTGAAATGATAGACTGGTTAAGGTGGAAGGCAGCTATGACTTTTGGCATAAACTATTATTTGAAAAGAAGTTGGCCGTAGAGGCAAAAACTCTCAGTAAAAATGTTTTAAAATATATCCGAAGCAGAAAGCTGGTGAGGGAGTCAGATGGACCGTTAGATGATCAAGGGGTTAAAGGGGCACTTAGAGAAGATAAGGCCATCGTGGAAAGATTAAATTATTTCTTTGCTTCGGTGTTTACTGAAGAGGATGATGGGGAGGTACCTGTACTGGAGAAGGTTTTCATGGGTAATGATTCAGATGGACTGAACCAAATCACGGTGAACCTAGAAGAATTGGTAGGCCTGATTGACAAAATGAAGGGCAGTAAATCACCTGGACCGGATGGTATACATCCCAGAGTTCTGAAGGAACTAAAAAATTAAATTTCAGACCTATTAGTAAAAATTTGTAACCTATCATTAAAATCATCCATTGTACTTGAAGACTGGAGGATAGCTAATGTAACCCAATATTTAAAAAGGGCTCCAGGGGCGATCCGGGAAACTACAGACCGGTTAGCCTGACTTCAGTGCCAGGAAAAATAGTGGAAAGTGTTCTAAACATCAAAATCACAGAACATATAGAAAGACATGATAAGGGGAATGGAACAGCTCCCCTATGAGGAAAGACTAAAGAGGTTAGGACTTTTCAGCTTGGAGAAGAGACGGCTGAGGGGGGATATGATAGAGGTGTTTAAAATCATGAGAGGTCTAAAATGGGTAGATGTGAATCGGTTATTTACTCTTTCGGATAATAGAAAGTCTAGGGGGCACTCCATGAAGTTAGCATGTGGCACATTTAAAACTAATCGGAGAAAGTTCTTTTTTACTCAACGCACAATTAAACTGTGGAATTTGTTGCCAGAGGATGTGGTTAGTGCAGTTAGTATAGCTGTGTTTAAAAAAGGATTGGATAAGTTCTTGGAGGAGAAGTCCATTACCTGCTATTAATTAAGTTGACTTAGAAAATAGCCACTGCTATTACTAGCAATGGTAACATGGAATAGACTTAGTTTTTGGTACTTGCCAGGTCCTTATGGCCTGGAATGACCACTGTTGGAAACAGGATGCTGGGCTTGATGTACCCTTGGGTCTGACCCAGTATGGCGTGTTCTTATGTTCTTATGTATGAAGCACCATTCTGATATGGAAGAACTGACAGTAAGGAATTTAATGCATGAGGGCTTGAAGCTCACTGTCACATTATGCAGATGTCACCACAATCAGAAAAAACACTTTCCATGTCATGTATTTGAGAGATTTATAATCCAAAGGTTCAAAGTGAAGATCCAGGAGACATTGAAAAGCTATGGTTAGATCCCAAAGCAGTGAAGGCTTTCAAACAAAAGTATTCAATTGCCACAACCCTTTCATGAACCTGCAGATGAAAGGATACATGGATAACATCCTGTTGTAGATAAACACATTAATAATCAACAAAAGGCAGCACCTATAAGTAATTTTCATGTGGCTCTATCACCACCATGAGTCCAAAAAGGATGTAACAATCAATATGTGTATGTATAAATATATACTATTTTTTAAGATGCCGCATCAGCAAGCCTGACGACGTGTTCAACCATGAAGTGTAGAACCGTCCGGTCTATTAATCATCTGCGGCTCTTAACAGCCTCAAAGCCTGTAAAGTTATTGAAAAAGGACAGTATGAAAATACATTTATAATCCACCTGGAACGGCTTGAAAGCCTGTAAAGATATTAAACGTGATAAACCATAAACCAGGTAATTCATCTGTCCCAACTGTAAAGTCTCTGTCTCTAGACCCAGACCCGACAGCGGCCAGTGTTTCACTACAGAGAATGTAGCTTCATCAGGGGCAAGTAACCTTGAAACCTTGGGAGCGAACAATCTGTCTATGAAATAAAAACCAGAAACCAAAAATCAGATGTGAAGTCAGAATTGTATAATGTAACTTAGCTTGTGAAGATGAAGAGCCAACCTCCTTCTTTCGGACGCCAAGTCTAGCAATGATTCTTCATAAGAGTGGGACAGAGACCGCTTAGACAGGTTGTGAAAATTAAATAGCCCGCGTCTAGTTGAACGTGATGACGTCATAACGTATTGTTACCATGAAGTATGACGTATTACCTGGTTTATGGTTTATCACGCTTAATATCTTTACAGGCTTTCAAGCCGTTCCAGACGGAATATAAATGTATTTTCATACCATCCTTTTTCAATAACTTTACAGGCTTTGAGGCCTTTAAGAGCCGCAGATGATTAATAGACCAGACGGTTCTACACTTCATGGTTGAACACGTCGTCAGGCTTGCTGATGCGGCATCTTAAAAAATAGTATATATTTATACATACACATATTGATTTTACATCCTTTTTGGACTCATGGTGGTGATAGAGCCACATGAAAATTACTTATAGGTGGTGCCTTTTGTTGATTATTGATTTTGATATACAGGACCAATTAAGTGCTCTTTTTGCTATTTTGTAGATAAACACATGACAGGCTGCAATGGTGCTCAGGTGAACTCTCACTGAATTTGTGCAAAGCCCTAAGTCTAATAGAAGGTGCAAATATAACAAATGGCATAGCTCACAATGAAGAGAGTCATATCTATTCTCAGAACATCAACTGGAGTATCTAACCCATTTGCAAACACACCTCTGCCTGGCTGAGGGTTTTCTGGCAAAAAGCAAAACCTCCTTGATGGTCTTGGGCAAGGAGAGGTTGCCCATTAGCAAGCACTCAACATCCAAGCTGTGAGACTTAGATCCCGCAGATTGGGGTGGACCAAGCATTCATTTTCTTGTGTCAGCAGGAACAGATCCAACCCTAGATACACTGAAGGAGACACAGAGTCCATAAGAAATAAGCATATCAGACCTGCCTGAGCTATGCTGGGGCTATGAGGATCATGTGGCTGTGGTCATGAAAGAGCTTCTAAACCATTTTTGGAATCAGAAGAATTGGTGAATAAGCTTTTGCCCAAGTCTAGAAGGAATGTGTCCTGAGCGAGCCTCAGATCACTGGGAAGGATGGAGCAGAATTGATCAAGCATTCTTATTTATTTTATATATTTATTAAAAGTTCTTATTATCTGAACTTCCACAATGTTTAGTATGGAGTACAATTCAAACATACATACATAAAACCAAACAGAACATAAAGTAAACATTTAAAACAGATAAAAACAATACTAAAGTACAAATAAAAGTTACACACTTTCCATAAGCTTCAGAAACATTTTGATTGTGTTCTGTTGCAAACAGGTTGATCAAGGGTCAATCCTATAACTCGAACAGATTCTCTAATGGGCTGAGTGAGAGACTACTTGTGAGGATGAAACACCCTGCTGAGACAGTCCACTAAGGAATTGGATATTCCCGGTAGGTACATGGCTCCAGTGGTTTATTGCCCATTGCCAGATCTGCATGGTTTCATGGCAGAGATTCCAGGATTCCATTCTCCCTGTTTGTTGATGAAAACATAGCGATTTGATTGTCAGTTTGAATTAAGATGTTCTTTCCTTGGAGTAGATGAGTAAAGGCTACTAGAGCATTCTTGATCGCCGCAACTTGAGGAGGTTGATATGCAGGAAATGTGCTGAGAATGACCAGGTTCCCTGTGTGTAGCAGGACTGGGTGTGCATGTCCCACGGCATCATTGAGGTATCTGCTTCTAGTGCTGTCTGATGGGGAGGATGTTGAGGGGGGTGCTGCCTTCTTGTAGGATGTGAGGTTGGAGCCACCAGAGGAGTTCATGTTTCATTACCTCTGAGAGGAGGATCACAGAATCCAATAGCTGAGTTAGATGATCCTACTGACCAGATAGACCTCATTCAAGCACTGGATGTGTAGGGGGTGTCAGAGGTACAACATGCAACACAGTCACTCAGGATGACCAGCACTTGCTGAGCCATGGTCTGGGCCTGTGGAAGAAGACACTGTACTAGACTTACAAGAATGACTACCCAATCCCCAGGAAGGAACGCCCTCTGGTATACAGAATCTACAAAGGGGCCTATGAACTAGAGGCACTAAGTCAGAACTAGGTTGGACTTCTTGTAGTTGATGAGAAAGCCAAAGTTTTGTAGAACTTGAATTGTCTTCTGTAGATTTTGCACCACAGTGTCCCTTGAGGATTCCGTGATTAGCCAGTCATCCAGGCATGGGAAGACCTGAATTCCCTTATGTTATAGGTGGACTGCTACAACTGCAAAACACTTGGTAAAGTCTCTTGGAGCAGCCAAGACATCAATTGGTAATGTGCTGCATCCACTTTGAAGTGAAGGTAACATCAACAGGAAGGGTGGATTGGAACATGAGCATATAAATCCTTGCGGTCAGGAAGCATATCCACTCTCCCTGCAGGATAAAGGGAAGGACTGTTTTAGAATTCTTCTTGAATTTCTCCCAGTACAGGTATTTGCTGAGAAGCCTTAAATCTATTATCGGCTCTAAACCCTTACTTCTTGGGGATATGAAAGTAATGGAAGCAAACGTCTTGGTCCAATTGCGATGCAGGGACTGTTTCCTGTTGATTGCTATTGAAGCAAGGTCTGAACCTCGTTCTGGAGTGGAGGTAACTGGGAGTGGTCCAGAAGGAGGGAACCTTTCTGCAGGAGGGAAAGGAGTCAGGAGAAATTAAATTGGTAGCCACACTATATGATCCTGAGGACCCAGGTATCTGTGGTAATCTGACGCCACAGCAGAAAAACTTGGATCTTGCTCCTCTTAGGGTCTTCATATTCTTGGGCCCTGACTAGGCTGCCTACATTCTCCTTGTCAAGGTCTCATGGTCGGCTGATGTTACTTGTGGCCTCTGTGGTAGTAGGCAATACTGGTGATAGGAACGAAAGGGACTCTTCTGGTATGGTTTCCGATACTCTAGTGAGACATGGATGGCTGCTCTGGTGCTCTGGACAAAGACTGGAGAGCCACATTTTGGTTTTTAATTTGGGAGACAGTTTTTCACCAAAGAGGTTGTCACCCTATGAATTTTTTGTGGATGACCTCCCATAATACTACGAGCCCGAAGCCATGCAACGTGTTAGGGCTCCTATGGAAGCCACTGATGCGTGGGTGTTGAAAGACTCAAGCAGCTTGGAGATGATTTTGAATCGCTTCTCTCACATCTCGGAGTGGAGGGGTGAGAACAGGGTTAGTCCACAAAACTAGCAGGTCTAAAGTTATTCAAATAAAGTTATCTGCTCTCTTTCTCTCTCTACATAGAGAACAGATATGTATATATACCCAGATATATGCTTTGGAAGTGAAAATAACTTACACTTATTAAATTGGTTATTGCCTCCACAAGTGAATGCCCTTGGCATTTTCCCTCCTAATATTATAATAAAGTTAATCTGTTCACAGGTGGTTTGCACCTACAGTGTCACAAGACTGCCAGTGGGTTCACTTTCTAGGGTTCACTTTCCTAGGGCTGAATTCATCTACTAGAACCAGCAAGTTGAAAGTTTTAAAAACTTTAACCTTCACAACACTTTTCTTTTTACCTTTTCACACGTTTTCTTACTTTTTTCTCTCCCTGCCCCCCCCCCCCCCCAATTTTCTTTTTCATTTACTTTTCTACATGCAAATGTCTTTTCCAGCTTTTTTTTTTTTTTTGCAAGCTTTATATTGTGTGTATTGGGTCAGATTCCAAGTCGTCTGCCTGTCCTCTCCCTGAAGATGAACAGACAGGAGGTAGAAGAATTCTGGCCCTCAAGCAAATAAATTCCTGCATTTTTAAGGACAATTCTTAGCTATTTCTTATATAATGTAGCGTGGTGGTCTTGTGGATAGGTGGAATGTGACAAGCTTTGGAGAGCTATGCCCCAATGCTCTTGGAAGCTAGACACAAATGTATTAAGTCCAATTAAAAAGTTTCACCTACAATATAATGTAAACAACAATACAATGAGGGTTTACAACCACAACCCTCAATAGGCAGGGTTACATAATATTATTCCATTACTGCTCTAATGATTATTTGGGAAGCAAAACCACCCTAATATGTACTTCTTATACAGTCCCTAAGATATAGCCCCTGCACCAAAGCAGTGGTCAGGCAGGTTTTAGACCAGCCTGGGTTTTTTCCTGTGCCATCATCTACTAATGGGCAAATCATAAGAGCACTTGGGGCTTAATTTGTGGGTAAGGGGATGGAACGCAGTTCTGGAACTTCTTTTCAGGTTAAGAGGCAGAGCAGCAGGGTGTTCTGCTCCAGCCCTTCTGATCCAGGAAGCTGCAGGAGAAACAAGGAGAGGGGCTGAGCCTGAAGCACACAGAGAAGAGAACAGCCACTCTACTCCCTAATCCAGCCCCTCCTCTTCTCCTCCTGTATTATAGAGAACAGAAGGGGAAGGGCTGGTACTAAAGTAGATGCTGCAGAGCAAAGAACAGACACACAAAAAAAGGTTAGCATAAGTTTGAAAGTTGTGAACAGTAATGCCAATTGTCAAGGCTTCAACCCAAGTCTTTATGAATGGCACTACTGCTCATAGTTTTCAAATTTATGCAAATTCAACTCTTTTTTGTGTCCGAGGGCTTAATTTCTGGCAGAACAACCAAGAACAGAGTTCTGCCACCTTTTTTATGGGACCCAAGAAAGTGGAGCAGAGTCAGCAGTGTATTTCAGTTCTGGCTCTCCTGAAGAAACAGAACTGAGCCCAGCCATTGGAGGAAAAGAGAGTGTGTGTAAGTATGTGTGTGAAATCCAGACCAGATTATTCCAGTCATTAAAAAATGTTGCAGGAAAGCTAAACGACTACCAGCATGGTTAATAGATGAGGTGAGAGAGGCTATAATAGCTAAAGAAATGGAAAAGGGATCTGAATGAAAAAAACAAACAAACAGGAAACAGCATAAACACTGGCAAGTTAGATGCAAAGCATTGATAAGGAAAGCAAAGAGATAATTTGAAAAGAAGCTTGCCATGGAAGCAAAAACTCATAATAAAAGGTTTTTGAAGAACATTCAAAGTAAAAAGTCTGTGAGAGAGTCAATTGGACCATTAGATGATCAAGGAGTAAAAGGGGCACTTAGCCATAAAGCCATAGCAGAGGCTTGAACAATGAAATTTTGGACCTGCTATTAGTCATTTGTAAACTATCACTAAAATCGTTTATGGTACCTGAAGACTGGAGGGTTGCCAATGTATCGCCAAAGTGTTTTGCCCTAAATGCACCAATACTGACTTATTGATGCAGGGCGTTTGTAACACTCGACCCCATGGCTTTGATTTAGGCCCATAGAGGGAGTTCTTGAGGATCTCCTGCTCAACTCATTTCCTGGCAAGGCAGTTGACGCTGCACTGCGGGAGGATCTACTGCTGATTCTGAGAGACTTATGCAGTTTCTCTATGCGGCGCCCTGGAGTGTTCAGAATGCAGGATACTTGTCCATAGGCAAGTCCAGAGTGAAGCAAGGATAACATTCCATAAGGAAGTTTAGCTTACCATGGATGCAGTTCTTCAGCCATTTTGAGGAGGCAAAAGTAATTTTTCATTGGGTGCTGCAGTACAGCAAGGCAACTAAAAGTTAAGAAAACTGAAGAAATAAAACCTCTGGAAATAAAAAATATCTGGAGAGACTGAGTATACGTCTGTGTTGTGCGCGGACAAAAAATGACTGAGGAGGCTCTCGAAACAACGCCCATGCAGGAAGGCCTGCGCATGCTCAGTAGGGCTCAAAGCTCTACTAGCTAGGAGAGATGAGTCTGTTTGGTACCACAGAATGAAGTCACCCACAGATCATGGCCAATTCAACCTACTTATTGATGGAAAAGATCAACTTACTCCCTGTTATCTAAAGCCAGCAGATTCACATCCCACTCACTTTCACACACCTCCATTCTCCCCTGTCCAGCATTGGGACACTCCTCCATGACAACAGTTGCTGCAGTATGCATCCTTCCCCATTTCCCATGTCTCTATGGTCATTCCCTGCTGCCTTCACCTCTTTTCCCAGCAAAGTTTTCTGCTTCTGGGTAGCACCTGCATGGGGAGTGCTACTGGGGACAGAATTAAGAGCAGGCAGCAGCAACTCCCCTCTTGCTGCAGTCTATGCGCGGACTGGGTGGAGATGGGCTGTCAGAAAGAAAGGCAGATCCTGGCCAATGTCATGGCATTTAATTACATAATGATCTGAGGTAATTTTATCTTTTATACTGTTTGATGAATTATGTTTTGATTGTCTATGTTCCCTGTAAACTGCTTAGAACCATGGATAATGTGGCGTATATGTTTTTTTAATTAAAAAAAAAAATAAAATAACCAAGAGCTCATGGAACTATTGTGGGGAGAAAAACCAGCAAAGGGCTGCACAAGGCTATCTTCAGCTGCTGGACCCAAACTATGCCACTGTCATCTGTCTCTTGGGCCCAGCTGGTCCTCGGTGGTGCCTGCCTGATTCCGATGACTCCCAGGAGAGAGAGAGAGGTTTGATGCAACACCAGTCTCTCTCCTTACCAGAGTCACTACAGCAGAAGCGCTGCCTCCCAGGGTGACAGGAGTTTGCATTCTATACTTTTATCTCCACATTGCTTAATTGGTTTCTGACAAACCAAACACCCCCGTCAGGAAATGATGGGCCATTTTTTTTTAGCTTTTGGCCCAAGCTGTGGCAAGATGGTGACTCTGGAGGCAAGTATAGTGGCAGCTTGAGGGTTGGCAGGCTGGATTAATGAATTTGGTGGGCTGTGGGTTGGACACTCCCTCTATAGTTAGTTTCTAATCCAGTCCATCACTTAGGACCCTTCTCTGCCTCCACAAAGCTGCTGTTTATTTAAGAGCCTCCTATATGGGGCAGTATCTGCTCCTGTGAGAATTCTGTGCAAAAAAAAATTAAAATTAAAATTCTGCACACATAAACTTAAATTCTGTGCACAAAACCTTAAAACTCTGCAAAATTCTGCATACTTTATATTGGTCAAAATAAGACTATATGACAGTCTTTTAGTAATTAAAAGGTGATATAGAAAAAAGTTATTACTTAAAGATGCAGAGTTTCAAGTTTTTGAGCAGAATTTCTTTTGTAAGAGTGACTCTTCCATCCTCTCTCCCTACTCCTCTAGCTGATCTCCTTTCACTTTGCCCTCTCAGGCCCCAACTCCTCCACCTGCCACTATCTCTTCCCTCCCCTCTAGGCTCCACTCATTCCACTCTATCTCCACTCCCAGAGTTTGACCCCTCTCTCAGTACTGCCTCTCTCATACAGGCTCCCTCTGTACCTCTCTCTCTCACAGATATACACAGGGCCAGTGCAAGGGGATTAGGCGCCCTAGGCACCTTCTGCCTTGTGCCGCACCTCCCCCCCCCAGCCCTGAATCCTACCTCCAGGGGCGGGGACCACATGCCACTGCTCCCCCACCCCCTGCACTGCCCCCCCAAATTTAAATATAATAAACCCTCCCCCTCCCTCCCCCAAAGACTCATGAAAACCCCTGGTGGTCCAGCGGGGGTCCCTGGAGCAATCTGCTGCTCCCAGCCCGTTGGCTGCCACTAACTAAAATGGCTCCAGTGGCCTTTAGCCCCTACCATGTGACAGGAACTACCAGTGCCATTGGCCGGCCCCTGTCAGATGGAAGGGGCAATGGATGACCGATGCCAGGGGTGGCAGATCGCTCCTGAGCCCCCTGCTGGACCACCAGGAGTTTTCCTGAGTCTTGGGGGGGGGGGGGGTCAGGAGGGTGGCACGACGGGGGTGGGGGGGGGGAAGGCAGGGTGAAGTGGGGTTGGGCAGAATTTTGAAGAGGCACTTTTTGCCACTTCAAAATTCTGCCACCTGAAGTGGCTGCCTCACCCTGCCTCATTGGCTTGCGGGCGGTGGCAGCGCCCCCTAATGGTCAGCACTCTAGCTCGCCTAGTGCTTCCGCCGGCCCTGGATACACACAATCATGCCCCCTCATACAGGCTCCCTCTCTCTCTCTCTCTCTCTCTCGAGATCCCCATGGCCTGACAAGTGTTTTCCTTTTTTAGGTATCAGAAAATAGCATTCAGTATTTGCAAACAGTGCGCATTATTGGCAGTATTTTCTGAAACAAAAAGAGAAATGAAATTATAAAAAAGGAACTTTTTAAAATGAAACAAAATAAAAAACGTAAGGAAAAGCTTTGCTTTGCACACCTCTATCTACTGTTCATACCTCTCTTTATACTCCTAAATCCTAACTACTACCTTGTGGTTACTAGAGATGACCTCCAGATCTCTCTCCTATTTGGTTAATGTTAATTTTTCCTCTCCAAAATGATATTTGGCCCTTAAATTTCTGTATTCCAAATGCATAACTGAATTCTAAATATGGCCCTGACTCAAAAAGAATGAAAGTTGGAAGTTCTGGTGTTTTCTCATTGTATGCATTCTTCCAGCAGGGAGGAATGGCAAAGTGGCCCATGATTAAGAGAAAACCTGGGTCATGAGCTCAAGATTTACCAGTGGCTCCATGTGTGATCAAAGGCATGTCATTTTACCTCCTTGTGCTTCCAAAACCTAACTGAAAGCAAGGCATTTGACTTAGCTTTCAGTAAATTAATGTAAATATTATTTCTTCCACCTATTTTCTCATTCAATATTGTTTGCACAGGTTTCAGCTGAGACCCCCAAAATATTGACTTTTTATAAATAGCGACTTTAAATCATGGAGATGTCCCAGAAAGATCTGAAAAAAATATTATTGCATTTTAAATTATATGTTACTCTATTTATAAATCCAAAGACACTCTATATAGGAAGAAAGTTAGGAAAATGCTTACAACATAGTGATGGCAACTATAAAACTTAGATTATTATGATTTAACTGTATATGATGACTTTATTAGCCTGATTTATTTTAATGAGGTTTCACAGACTATCATGACTTTCTATCTATAATGACTTTATAACTCAAGGTTGTTAAAAATCAACAATGGGTGTTGGGATACTGGGAGTGAACAGGAAAACTAAACATCTTTATTCTAAGTGCTATATTACTAAGCATGTAATGGCAAAATCTGATTAGATCACTCTCTCTCATTTTCTACATAATTGACACTATGCAAGGCTAGTTGATGTCTTTGCTAGAAATGATGTCTCCATTATGGCTGAACTCTTCTTGATAAGCACTGGGCGGAAAGAAGATCCAGTCCTCATGAATAAAAGTGAAAATGGTTCAGTGTTTGCTCAGCCAGAGAGATGTCACTTGAGCTAACAATATGAACAATGAGAAGCAGCGGGAGGCTTCCTGAATAGCCCATGACCTACTCACATCCTTAGTCTTCCACTTAGCTCCATTTCCAACTCGGCACATCATGCCATTGCCCTCTAGTGGAGAACCCCCTCCCACAATTCTTAGTTTGATCAATTCATTTTAAGATCTCATGAAAGGTATTTGAGTAATACTGCAATATTGAAAGTACTGACAGGTCTTAAGGAGAGATGAGTGGGAACAAAATTTGAGTGGTTTGTAAATGTGGGTGGAACCCTAGGAATTCTCTCACAACTATGCCGTACAATTATAATCAATCTCTGACTTACTTTACAAAGAAGTACATATTCGCAAATAAGCTGTACTGATACCTTTTCACAGGACTAACTTAATACTAGTTTTCAAAGGCTATGTTCCCTTCAATAGCTCAATGTAAAATGTGATGAAGGGTGCAGAGCTTTCATTAGCTGGTCACAGGGAAGGCAATTTTCAAAATCATTTGGATATAGATATTTACCTGAATAGAAAGGTCTGACTGTATATGAGTGTCCTCAAATGTGGTTAAACTTATGCACAGGTCCCACTGCGTGCTTTTACCACATTAAAAAGAGGGCGGGCATGTGGGAAGAATTTAGGGTCAGGGGAGTAAAATGGCACATGCACAGGTGATTCACAACTGTCTACATGCTATTTTGTCCCTGAGAGGTCACCCGCATGAATAGCAGACTCTTTAAGTTTGCATGCTTTGCAGGCTGTTACTTTTCAAATGTAAACAAAAGCAGGTCTTTCCCTATCTTTTCTTAGATTATATCACCCTGTCAGGCTTGGCTCTAAGCCTTGCAGGTTTCTGAACTGCATGTTTTGAAGGCTTAAACACTAGTCACCTTCATAATAAATGAAAATCATACCAGCAATAGTTACCAAGACTTTCTGTGTTTGTGTCCCATTCAAGAACAATTGCAAACCACAGGAACAAACCATTCCAGCTTCACTATTTTTATATTTGTTAATTTCTAGTATTTTGCTGTTACTGTTATGAAAACAAAACTCTTACAGATCGTTAGATAATAAAGCTATAGAATTGAGAGTGTATATTGTGTGTTTCATCCTGTGACCTACATGCAAGTTTCCTGCTCTCCAGTTCCGGGTTTTTACTTGCATGTTGATATTTGCTGTCGGAAATTCCACTGATGCCTTACCCTGAAGAGAACTTTCAGTCTAACTGAGCACCTAAGGAAGAGGCTGATGTAATAAGATGTGCTCACCAGTGTGCACAGTTTCACCCCAGTTATGTGCACATTTTGTGTGAACACTGTACTCCTGATGCAGTAAAGAGTTCTGTGTATAAAAAAATGTACATGTAAAACTGTGTGTGCAGCTTTGCATGCAAATCACATGCTAATAAAGGCATTAGCTATTACCCCCCAGTGCAGAGAAGTGCTGGCTTAACTTAAGCTTTCTTAGCGCTGGAAATTTTATTCTTGCTCAGAGATAAATTAAAGGTTCTGGCATTAGTGCCATTCTATGAGCAGAAGCAGAAAGTCTGGTGCTGGAATCTGTAGTTGGGATTTATGTGCAGAAATCATGCTTTGTGCATACAAAGCTTGCTTTCTGCACCTAAATAAGATTTAGGTGCTGAAAGTATTTGTGCATATAAATCCTATTTTATACATGCAAAACAAGCATTAATCATATCAGAGAGACTCCCCCCCTCAAACAAAAATATGTGATCAGCCCATGCTGACTTGGATTTGTGCGCTCATTTTTTAGTTTGTGCAAATTTTTAACTCCCGATGCACTAGCATAATTAAATAATATCAGGAGTTAAATTTATTTTAGTGCCTGCATTCAAATGAGCGGCCTCAAAGCTAGGGAAAAAGTGACCTGCCCAAGGTCACAATGAGTGTCAAAGCAGAAGCAGGATTTGAATTCTGGTCTCCTGGTTCCCAGCTCATTGCTCTAACTACTAAGCCATTGGTCTCTTGCTGCAGATGTGGGCGAACCAATGACAGATTTGAAGGCTAAACTTTGACAATGCAAAACGAAATACTTTTCAAGCGTGTAAAAAGTACTAGTGGAGTTTACATAGGGCCAGTGCAAGGGTATTATGGGGCAGATATTAAAAGCTACGCGTGGGCGTAGATTTGCGTGCACAAATCTATACCCGATTTTATAACATGTGTGTGCAGCTGCACGCATGTTATAAAATCCAGGGTCGGCGCGCGCAAAGTGGTGCACACTTGTGCACCTTGCACGCATCGAGCCCTAGGGGAGCCCTGATGGCTTTCTCCGTTCCCTCCGAGGCCGCTCCGAAATTGGAGCGGCCTTGGAGGGAACTTTTCCTTCCGCTCCCCCTCCCTTCTCCTATCTAATCCGCCCCCAGCCCTACCTAAATCCCCCACCTTTATTTTGTTTTTTACGCCTGCCTCTGGCAGGCGTAACATGCGCGCACCAGCTGGCTGCTGGCGTGCGATCCCCCGGCACGGCCGCTGTGCCGGAGGCCTCGGTCTTGCGCGCGTCGCTGGACCTATGCAAAATAGGCTCGGCGTACATAACCCCCTGCGTGCGTAAATCCAGCCGGATTTATGCGTGCAGGGCTTTTAAAATCTGGCCCTATGTGTCCTAGGTACACCTTACTGCTTTACACCCTCAACCCTGCCCAGCACACGCACAATTAAAAATTATGCATTTATAATAGATTTTACACAAAAAGGCCATTCAAAGTACAATTTTTGGAGGTAAAAATATCACATCTGTGTGCCATCCAGAAAACCCTGCAAAAAAGACCCTTGGAATCCACATGGAATTAGACCTATTGTAATGCATGTTGGATGTTGGCTTGGTGCTCAAAAAGCCATGAGTAAACAATTACAATATAGTAAACCTCCCATATCAAAACAACACTAACTGCCAGCACTCAAACAATAACAACCCAACCTATGAAAAATCAGCACTGCAAATAATATATCTGTCCCTAAAACACAAAAACACTTATTAGGTAAACAGAACAAGCTAATCTACTTACAGATCCCCACACAGAAACTATATGCTAGCAGAATACCTCATCTCGGTCACACATGCAGAACACAGACAAATCTTCCCCAAATACAGAATAAAAAGACCATAAAGTATCAATAAAAATATGCAGACAAAAACTGAACTGGAAACTGCATCAAGACAGACTCTGTATGCAGTGCAACAAGGGAAAAATAGAAACATTGCCATTCCTCATAACATATCAAACAATAAAATCAAGAAATAAAAAACTTCAATAATAGTAAAATCATACTAACAAAAAGAATAAATATTTTTAAACAGCTGAGAAACAGAATAACATGCAATATTTAAAAATTCATATAAAAATAAAAAAAATGTTTCAAATTCCAAAAAATATTTAAAAACATAAGGCACATCAAACAATACCCAATGATTAAAACTAACACGGATAAAAAAAATTCGTTACTCTCTACACCTGGGAAGTTTTGATTTCCAGAAGCCCCGAGATTATCATGGATTAGCAACTGGGTTGGGGAGGGAAGCTGTTGTGCACAAATGTACTCCTTTCTCCCACACATACACATGCTCCCTCACTCTCACAAACTCACCGACTCCCTCTCTCTTCTTCATATGCAAACACACCAGTGCCCTTGCTCTCTCACTCTCTTACACAAAACCTCACAGGCTCCTTCTCCTTATTCCCCCCCACCCCAAACACTTGTTCCCTCTCTCTCCTACACACACATACACACACACACACACAGTTTCCCTTACTCTCTCAATCCAGGCCTCTTTTCCTGTCCTCGTCTGGGGGCGGAATGGGCTCTGCCTATGGAACTTTCTCCTCTTTGTTTTTGGTTGCGGACGGAATGAGCTCCACCTGGAACCCTCCTGGACCTTTCTTTGTCTGTGGGCAGGATGAGTTTTGCCCGCGGCCCTTCCGAGTCAGTCTCTGTGAGGCCATGGGCATAATCAGCTTTGCCCATGACCCCCTGGGACTCTCTCTTTCATGCTTTCTCCTGTGCCCTCACTTCTTGTGGTCTTCAACTGCGGGTGGGTAGGGCCTTTTCCTCCTTGTCTTCAGCCATGGGTGGGATCGAGGTCTGCCCACAGCCTTTCCAGGCTTCTCCCTATCTTCAGCCAGGTGGCCAGGGGCTCACAGGGACAAATTTTTCCTCCCCCTAATCAGCAATCTAGGTGACCATCTAGCTCACCTAATGAAAGCACTGGCCCTGAGTTTACAATGTGGATAAATACATTTGGATTCCAAAGAGAAGTAATTGCAGTTGACACCTCCCCTATGTGAAAGGCTCTTGCCTGTACAGTCTTAACATGATGTTATGCTCAGACTGAGTTAGAAGTCACACAACATATATGCTGCATCAGAAAACTTACAATAGTTCTTTTGCAGTAGAACACTTTTGAAATACCATAGAGAAAAGTGAACCTAGAACTGAAAATTTACATGTTACTGGTCAGGTTGAAAGAAGACTAGAGTTTCAACAAGTCCAAACTTCTTCTTATTGCCAAACAGCTCTCTCTGGGCCCAATGAAATAAGGTTTGCTGACCTGTATGCACATTTAACAAGGAGTTTTGTGCACAAGGCACTAGCATGTGCACTCAAATTAGCACTCCTCTATGCAAATGTTACTGATGGCATTAGCTATTATCCCCAAATGCAAAGAGATGCCTAAGGTTAACCCATATTTCCTTAGCATTCAAAATGTAACTTCTAATTGGGGGGGGGGGGTAGTAAAGCTCCTGTGGCCAGTGTTAATCAATGGGGCTGAACCTAGCGTTCATGGTGTGGGGGCTCCTGTACTCAGGATTTATGCACTGAAAACTCAATCTGTGCACAGGGCTTTGTGTGTGTGATGGACGGCTGTAGGCCCTGCGCTCAATTTCTTTTTTGAAGTTATTGCTGCGGCTGCCACGGGATTGGAATGCTGCCATTTTAGTTAAGTGGCTGGAAGAGGGTGGGCTGGGCATGGTCCCCACCCTGCATCTTGGGGGCAAGAGGGTGGCCCATTGCCACACACTCCAGCTCTGCCTATGAGCACTGGAAATTTAAATCCAACCCTGCCCAAATCTCCTTAGAGACCTGAAGGTCCTACTATGAATGCAGGAGATTACTGTCCCGGGAAATATTGTTCTTTGCAGAAAGGAAAAACATGTTGCAGCTTACCTCCAAAATATCCTGGAAACACCGCTTCCCCCTCCAAACCCTATATTTTATTTTCACAAAGTATACCTCACTGATATGTAACCGTTAAAGTGTGAAGAAATTAAATTCTGCTTTAAAAAAGATTTTTTTGGGTAAGAGGGACATCTAGTGGCCAAATAGAGCAGCATGGGTCTCTAAATTAGCATTTCATAGCCAAGATTCCACACATGCAACATGATTTGAAGTAACGCCTGGATTTAGGAATAGGCAACACAGGCAGTTGCCTAGGGCACCAAATTTTGAAGGTGCCAGATATGCAGACCAAGAGAAGCTTGCTTATGCGTGCTGTAGGGACATGTGCTGGCATAGCTTCAAAGGGGCACTGCCATGGCACACAGAGTATGAGCGACAAAAGCTTAAATCTAGCCCCGTTTGAAGTATCCTTTGATTCTGACTTCTATCAGCATACCTGTGAGCCTTTGATGTCCAGTCACCCTGAGGATGTTGTAAATTAGTGGGAGTTGTCAGGCTGTGCACAAACTTTACATTGTGATACCAGGTTATAAATTATATTAACATGATAGGGTAGATTGATTTGGTGGATTGGTGGCACTATATGTTAAAGATGAAAGAGTCAAGCACAATAAAAGTCCTTCAGGAAACAAAATGCGGTGTGGAATCCATATGGATTGAAATTACAGGTGTGACAGGTATACTATCAGCCACCTGGCCAAAATGAAGAAACAGACTAAAATGATAGCTGAAATTCAAAACGCAAATACATTTGACAACACAATAATAACGGGAGATTTAAATTATCCTGGTATTGACTGGGTTAATATCTCATTGGGACATGCTGGAGAGGTTAAGTTTGTAGATGCCATAAATGACTGCTTTATGGAGCAACTAGTCTTAGAACAAACAAGAAGGGCAGCTACTTTAGATCTAGGCCTCAGTGGAATGAAAGACCTGATGTGAGGAGTTACTGTGGTGAGGCCACTAAGCAATAGTGATAATAATGTAATCACATTTGACTTAAAAACTGCAGGGAGAATAGTAAGTAAAAATTACAGTAGCATATACAGTACCTTTAAAAAAAGGAGACTATGACAGAATGAGGAAATTAATTTGAGAAAATTAAAAGGAGCGGTTGCAAGGGTTAAAAGTTTGCATAAGGCGTGGATGTTGTTTAAATACCATTTTGGAAGCCCAGATAAAATGTAGTCCATTGATTAAAAAAGGTTGAAGGAAGACCAAATGACTGTCAGCATGGTTTAATGGGGAGGGGAAGGAGGCTGTTAAAGCTAAAAAGGGCATTGTTCAAAAAATGGAAAACAGATCCAAATGATGAAAATAAGCAAGAGCGTATGCACTGGCAAGTTAGATGTGAAATAGTAGTTAGGCTAAGAAAGAAATTTTTTGTGATTAAATTTTTATTGAACATATATAAAACATACAAACCAACTGTGTTACCATACTATATCAAATTGTAGAATTACAGGGGCAGATTTTCAAAGGGATATGCGCGTACCCGCTGAAAACCTGCCCCAAGTTCCCCCTGCACGCGCCGAGGCTATGTTGAATAGGCTTGGCGGTGCGCGCAAGCCCCGGGGCTTTCCTGGGGGGCGTGTCATGGTGGCACATCATTCAGGGGCGGGGCTGAGGGCTCTGAAACTGCTCTCCGGCCGGGGAATTTCGCGGCCGACGCAGGCGTAACTTGTCAAACAAAGGTGGGGGGGCGTGGAGGGAATGGAGGCAGGCTGCTCGGTGCGAGCAGGCTGCCGATTTTACACAGCCTTGCGCGTGCCGACCCCGGATTTTAAAGGCTACGCACGTATCTATTAAAATCCGGCGTACTCTTGTTTGCGCCCGGTGCACGAACAAAAGTATGCGCGGGTGTACTTTTTTAAAATCTACCCCACAGTGGGGTAGATTTTACAAAACTACACCCGCGCAAACAAAAGTATGCCAGATTTTATTAGATACGTGCGTAGCCGCGCATATCTTTTAAAATCCGGGGTCGGCTTCTGCGCACAGAGCAGCGCAGTCTGCCTCCATTCCCTCCGAGGCCGCTCCAAAATCGGAGCGGCCTCATAGGGAACTTTCCTTCCACCCCCTGCACCTTCCCCTACCTAACCCACCCCCCCCAGCCCTATCTAAACCCTCCCTACCTTTGTTCGAAAAGTTACACCTGCCCAAGGCAGGCGTAACTTGCGCTCACCGGGCCGGCGCTCCATGTTCTGGTCCCGGGGCTGGTCCAGAGGCCGCGGCCACGCCCATGGGCCGGAACCATGCCCACGGCCCCGCCCCTGGAAGGCCCCCGATGACGCGCCAGCTGCTGCATGCCCCGACATGCTCCCAGGAAATCCCCGGGACATACGTGCGTCCCGGAGCTTTGCGCGTGCCGGCAGCCTATGCAATATAGGCTCGGCACATGCAGGGGGAGCTTGGGGCAGGTTTTCGGGGGGTACGCACGTACCCCTTTGAAAATCTGCCCTAGAGAAAGTAATGTTAGGCATTCACATTTCGTAACCTATTTTTTCCCTCACGATTCCCTACCCCCTCCCTCCCAAATTCCCCTTTCAGACACTGTCCAAATTATATATATTTATAGTAGGTGTCCAGGATAAGTAATCATAACTGTTTCATTTCTCAACAAGCATCCTTTCATCTAAAACTGAAACGCTGCTTGCTGTACGAATCCCAAACAGATTGAAAACTTGCCAATGTCTCGTTCTGTAGTGCTGTCAACTTTCCTATATAGCTTACATTGTTCCAAGTGGCTTGTAAAAAGAGTCTATAAACAGTATATCTTCTCTTTTCCATTTTCAGCAGTGCTTCCCTCAGTGATGTCTGCTTTTTCTCCCACCTGCGCCAAGTTGCTCTCCTAGCCCTTTTTAATGGTCCCGACACTCCCAAATATGAGAAGTCTCTTAAATCTACAGCTTTCTTCCAGCTTTCCATCGCTCTAAAATGCTTTTGGGTGCAAGATACTCTTCTGTTTAGCAATTTGTGAGCACTGATAGATCTTTTTCAGGTAGGCCGCATACCGTAGCTCTCGGTTCAGGCGGCCATCTTATTTGGTGACGTCACTTTCTCAGGGCCCAAGAAAGACTGAGAAAAAGTTTGCCAGTGAGGCAAAAACTAGTAAAAGCTTTTTCAAGTATATCTGAAGCAAAAAGTCTGGAGCGAGTCCAATGGGCCGCTAATGACCAAGGGACAAAAGAGATGCTCAGGGAGAACAAGGCAATAGCAGAAAAACTGAATAAATGTTTTGCCTTGGGCTTTACAGAGAAGGATGTTGGGAACACACCCAAACCTGAAACATTCTTTATTGGTAGCGATCCTGACCAAATAAAACAAATATCTGTTTTCTCATTAGATTCAATGGGGTCCATATTCAGTCATTGGGAGGCTAGTAAAGTTAGACAGATGCACCTATCTGGGAAATTCAGCACTGCTGAATATACCAGGTTATCTTAAAGTTAGCCAGATAGGTGTATATTCGGCTAACTTCAGATTAGTCCTATGGCGCGGCTAGAGTTAGCTCTTTAGGTTAACAGAATAACTCCAAAGACTAGAGTTATCCAGTTAACCTAACTGGCTAATGCCGCTCCTCCTGGGAACACCTGTGTGCTCCCAGAATGCCCCCAACTTAACCTGCCATATTCTAGCCGGATAACTCTTTATCCGGCTAGAATATAGCTGGTTAAAATTTTTAAAATAGCAACTTAGTAACTTAGATGAATAACCTTTTAGTTATCTGTCTAATGTTCTCACTGCAAGTTATCTTGTATGATGTAATTCATTTTGAAACTATAAAATAAAATAAATATCTGTGACAATGGGAGATGTAATAGGTCAGAGCGACAAAGTAAACAGTAACAAATCACAGGAACCAGATGGCATCCAGCCCAGAGATCTAAAAATTTCATTTAAAACAGCCATGAAGACTGGATTTTTAAAAAGGGCTCTGGGAGTAATCCAGGAAACCACAGACTGGTGAGCCTGATGTCTGTGCTGGGCAAAATGGTAGAAGCCATTCTTAAAAACAAAATCACTGGCTATATAGATAGAATCAACATGGTTTTAGCAAGGGGAAGTCTTGTTTCACCAATCTTTTAGATTTTTTTGACGGTGTAAATAAACTTGTAGATAAAGGTGAGCCAGTTGATTTACTGTATTTGGACTTTCAAAAGGCATCTGACAAAGTCCCCCATGATAGACTCCTCAGGAAATTACAAAGTCATGGGATAGGAAGCAGTGTTCTATTGCAGATTATTAGCTGGTTAAAAGACCGGAAACAGAGGATAGCAGTAAATGATCAGTTTTCCAAATGGAGAAAGGTAGTTTGTAGTGTACCACAGGGATCGGTACTGGTTCAACATATTCATAAATGATCAGGAAAAGGGAGCGTCAAGCAAGGTGATCAAATTTGCAGATGACACAAAATTATTCAAATTTGTTAAAACAGCAGTAGATTGTGAGGAACTGCGGAAAGACCTGGTAAAACTTGGGAGAATGGACATTTGAATGGCAGATGAAATTTAATGTAGAAATCTGCAAAGTAATCTACATAGGGAAAAATAATCCCAACTACACGTACATGATGCTGGGTTCTGTATTGGGAGTCACCAACCAGGAAAAGGACCTTGGAGTCCTTATGTTGAAATCCTCAGCTCAGTGTGTGTGGTGATAATGATCAAAAAAAGGAAACAGATTGTTAGGAAAGATCCAAACAGGAATGGAGAATTGTAAAATATCATATTGCCGAGCCATGGAGCAACTGAACCTTGAGTATTGTGTGCATTTCTGGTCTCAAAAAAGACCTAGCGGAACTAGAAAAGGTGCAGAGGAGAGTGACAAAAATGATAAGTGGGATGGAACATCTCTCCTAAGATGAGAGGTTACGCAGGCTCTTCCGCTTGTAAAAGGGACTGCTTAAAAGGGACATGACAAAAGTTTATAAAATCATGAGTGGGGTGGAACAGGTAAATAAAGAATAGTTGTTTTACCCTTTCAAATAATACTAAAACAAGGGGGCATGCCACGAAATTAATAATCAGCAGATTCAAAGCAAATTGAAGAAAGTATTTTTTCATGTAGTGCACTATCAAGCAGTGGAATTAGTTGCCAGTGGACGTGATCAAGTTGACTAGCATAGCAGGGTTTAAAATAAGTTTGGACAAGTTCCTGGAGGAATTGCTATCCCTGGGAGTAACAGGAATTAGATCTACTTTATGGATCTGCCAGGTGCTTCTGACCTAGATTTGCCACGGTTGGAGAAAGGTTACAGAGTGTGACCTTGGTGTGATCCAGCATGGCAAATTCTTATGCTCTTAGATTTAAGTTTTGATAGACCATGAATTATTGTATAAAGCTGACAAAAAAATACATTTAACACAACAACAAAAGGACTCTGAATATTTTCAATACTGTGACAGATTAGACACCATCTGATCTTAAGAATGGTGAAACTGCATCAGCAAGTCTGACAACGGCAGTATAGCAAAACTGCCGTCCGGTCTGATCGTCATATGCGGTATTGTTCATATAAGCAAACAGCAATATTTTAAAGATGCTTTCAAATGACTGTTGAAAAATTATATATATAAATATAATCCATCTGTTCCCTTGTATAAAGACCCAAAAGCGACAGGTGTTTCGTGACTTAAGTCGCTTCTTCAGGAGTGCCATGGCTTGAGGAAAAAATACTTTCTCCAAAACCACAAAAGACAGAAACTATGGTGTCCATATTGAGCCGCTGAATATACCCGAATATCAAGTTAGCTGGATAAGTTTATCTGGCTAACTTTATGACAGCCCCCTGGCTTGACCAGATTTAGCTGGTAAGTGACTTATTCGGCTAAGTGCGCCTGCTGACTGTAGTCTAATATTCAACAGCACCACTTAAGGCCAGCTTATCTGGCTAAGCGGTATAGCTGTGTTTAAAAAAGGATTGGATAAGTTCTTGGAGGAGACGTCCATTACCTGCTATTAATTAAGTAGACTTAGAAAATAGCCACTGCTATTACTAGCAACGGTAACATGGAACAGACTTATTTTGGGTACTTGCCAGGTTCTTATGGCCTGGTTTGGCCTCTTTTGGAAACAGGATGCTGGGCTTGATGGACCCTTGGTCTGACCCAGAATGGCATATCTTATGTTTTTTTTTAATATCAGGCTCTATGATTAAATGATAAACTTGCATCTTTCTAATATTTAGGACCTTATAAAAAATAACTAACTTTAAATGAAAGAGGACACAATCGTAGATGAAATTGTTAGTTTGTAAAACTCAGCATTTTGCTACTATAATTATAGGTCTCATGGACATTTTTTGAATTTTTGTTATATGTAAAATTCCTTTCAATAACATTTGCACTTATCCCAATCAGATACCCAATAGTTTGAAGTTCCTCTGAAGCAGATTTTGAAAAACGGGATGTATGTAAGGAATCAGAACTGTACACTACTGGGATAAGTACAAATGTTATTGAATGGGATTATATATCCAAACAAAATTAAAAACTTTCAGCGTGCTATGAGAGAGTGTTCCTGGGGCAGGCTTAGGTCTGGGAGGGAGAGGAAAAGCATGTCCATAGATGGAATTTTCCAGTCTTTGTGTGTGTACTTTTTCCAGAAACAAATGTACCAATCCACACAAAGAGAGCAAGTGCAAGTCATCATGCATGCATTCTGTACCCGCAGAAAGCTTCAAAGTGAAAATACGCGAAAGCATCAAGTAAAATGTTTGCTAGATCTTTGCCCCAATGTGAACAGTTTGGAAACTGCTCCATAAATGTACATGCGTAGTTTCTAAACACATTATGGTCCCACCCTTCCTCCCCTGCAAAATGTCTCTTTCTAATACAGGTAAAAGCATGCATGGTGAAAGTATCTGTGTTATAACACAAAAAAATAAAGAACCCAAACCAACCAGTTCTATCTCCGAAAAATCAAAAACAAGAAAAGGACACTGTGTATAACTTTCAGTGCTGTGACACTCTATAAATATTCTTGTCTGATGATGTACCTTCAAGTGACTGAAAATCCACTAACATGGATTCAGCAAATCTATCCACTTTACTGTCTATCAATATTTCCTCAATTTTTTGTGGGCTGCATGTGCCATGAACAAATTTGAGTGCAGTGTTATTTAAAACACCATTCTAGTTTCCTCTTCTTGGATGCGCTACTTTTTATTCCCAGTGTGCATACATCCACAGCTCAGAGGGAATACTGCTCCCTATTGTATGTGTGTAGATCACAGCTAAGCCTTTCAAAATGTACCCAAATGTGTTAGAGAAAAAAATATAGAGCCTGATATTAAAAACAAATCTTTGTCGGCTAAGTCAAACTTATCCAGCTAAGTGGCTATAGTCAGCGGGTGCCACTTATCAGATAAGTGACTTATCCAGATACATTTTTAGCCGGATAAGTCAGGGGCGGGGAATGGGTGGATCAGGGAGGAGTACAGTTAGCTGGATAAGATGTCTGGCTAACTCTGATCTGGCCACTTAGCCGACTGAATATCCCATCTAGCTTGCCGAGCTGCAGAGCAGCCTAATATGGACCCCATAAAGTATTGCTATATAAGTTATTGTAATTTTGCTTTCACACTTTTTTTCAAGAGAATTCTGGAGGTGGTGTACTCTACAGACCCCTGCTGTTACTCAGAAGATGGAGCTTCTGACATCCTTTCACTCTTCCTTAACCCCTGTCTATTAGACAACTCCTATTAAGCAGTGGGTGTGCATAAGCAAGGACATGGCCTCAAGCAAAACAACACCATGAATGCTCCTTGTAAGAAATGCCACAGAAAAGCCCCTCCAGATCCAGCTGGAAGTATTGGACATGACCCCCAATGCCATTCAGGCAGGGAAAAACAAATGAAGGAACCAAAATAATGAACCCCTTTTTTCTGGACTATCCAGATGTGGAGGAGATGGTGGTCTAGTGGTTAATGAGCTGAGGACCAGGGAAACCAGTGTTCAAACCAGCAGCTCCTGCCAAAATTCCTTGACATTTTGGGAAAGTTGCTTTTTTTTCCTGTTGCCTCTTGAATCCACTTAGTGGTAAGCTCTTTGAGACAGGGTCTTATAGTTTCCTGAATAACTAATAATGCTATAAACTGCCCTGAGCATCATTTGGAAAAGTGGGCTAAAAATTACTACTACTGATTTCTTTATCTATCACTAACAGGAACTTGCTCAATCACTTTTGATAATGTTTATGTGTTTACTTCAGAAGGTTGTCTGCAGACATACATCAGATACGAGGGGGTAAGTTATTACAGCAATACTAATGAAGAAATATATATTTTGATAATTCAGTTGACCAGTATAGTCTCTCCTTTTCTTGTTTTATCATTTAAAGCAGGGGTCCCCAAGTCAAGTCCTTGAGGGCCACAAATTGGTCTCTACAATCAATATGCATAAAATATATATATATATATATATATATATATACATACATACATACAATGGAGGATAGGTGTGCAAATCTATCTCGTACATTTTCACCATGGAGATCAGTTTACAGCCCTTCAGGACAGGATTTAGGGACCTTTGATTTAAAGTTTGGGAAAGGTCCTCAAACTTTAACACAGCTTCATTATGATCCTAGGTAAAATTGGAAGCACTGCTGTGCCAACTTCATCCGAGCCCTATGCAGAAGTTACTCTGGATTCAATTACTCGACTTTCCAAACCTATGCTCAAGGAGAGATACAATTCAGGTAAGAAGTTCCCTGCCCCAGAGGGCTTACAATCTAACAGGCCGATACTGTAAAAATTGCGGGAGAGCGAATGCTCCATGTTGAGCTCCCGCTCTCCCAACACGCGCCCAGGCACCTCTCCTGAGTGCACAATTCTCTATTTAAATTAGGCCGTGCGCTAAAAAGGAGGTGCTAGGGACAATAGCACGTCCCTAGAGTCTCCTTATTAGCAGAAGAGGCGGCTGTCGGCGGGTTGACAACCGACGCCAGTAAAATTGAGCATCGGTCGTCGACCCGCTGACAGCCGCGACTCCCATCATGCCACCAGGTGAGCCAGGCTGACCTACAGCTGAAGCCGGAGAGCTCTGACAGCGAACGAAGGGGCAGGCAGACAGAAGTGGGCAACGCGCCGCAGCCAATCAGAACACTGGCAAAGAGACGATCTTTGGTCAGAGCCGGGTGGTGTGCGGCCCGTGGGCTCCTTCCTCCGCCATGGCCGATCCTAAGTACGCCGACCTGCCCCGTGAGTAGCAGAGCCACTGCCTCTCCCTCCCTGCTAGTGCAGACTCGGGTCCCCGACGTTTCCTGGGTCGCTCAGATTTTAACGCCTGTCCTTGGGCTTGGCTGCACATTTTACTTTCAGTATTCTGGGGGAATAACGAATAAGCTTATCAACATGCATTTGCATGTGATGAGCGATATTAGTTTCGGGGGGGGGGGGGGGGGGGGGGCTTGGCCGCATGTTTTCCAAGCGCTATTACCCCTTACAGTTTAAGGGGTAATAGCGCATCTAAAACGTGCGGCCAAACGGGGGCTAAACTGTGCGCTCGGCCGAGCTCACCATTCTGTATTGGCCTTAGAGGGGGCCATTTACTGAGCATTTTTCCCATAGTCAAAGGCTAGGAGAAAAGTCTGTATCTTAGGCAATGGAGGGCAAATTGACTTGCCAAAGGTCCCAACAAGCATCAGCTGGATTTGAACCCTGGCTTCTCTGGTTCTCAGCCCACTAATCTAAACATTGGGCAACTCCTCCACTCCTGATACATCTAAAACACAAAGCATGAATAGATGAAGCATAGATTCAAGGAAGAAGATCAACAGGAGGGATAGGGTGAATAAGGTGATGATAAAAAAAAGTGCTACACTGAATGACCAGGCTTGTTTTCCTGATTTGGCTTTTGTTCCTCGAGCCACAGAGGCAGCAGGGAGGCTGTTTATACTGGCTGTGGTTTTTTCTGGAGGGTGTGGTCTGTGCCTCTCAACCAAGCGACTGCCGCTGAAATAGCTGGGATTAGACAGGTGGGAAATGAGAAAAAAAAAAAACCTCAGGTAACTAGCAAATGCTGATTTGGGGATCTGCAGCCAGATTCTGAACGAGCTCAATGCTGCAAAAGAGCACGAGGAAACTACAGAGGGGTAGGAACCAAAAACCCAATGCAAGAAAAAAGTGAATCACCTTCTTCCTCAAATCTGTAGTGCTGCTTGCTAGCACTATACATGCACAGTACCATGTTAACACATTCAAGCCAGGACAATACTAATTATTCCTCATCTGTGGATGATCTCTCTGATTCATAGAGAAAAACAAAACCTGTGAAGCACAGAAAAAAAAAACCCCAAAACAGAAAAATAAGCAGTGAATGGGATTATATATATATATTCAAACATGGGATGGTGCTCATGTTGTTAGCTTTCTATCCTTTACATGAGAAAACAGGACACTGCAAACTGCACGGACTTAGATAGCAGAAAGTAGATTGCCAACTTATTTAATGTTAACATATGAAAAGTCAGAAAGGTTATGGAAAAATAAACCTTTCCTGGTCAGCACAGAACCCTTCCTGTCAGGTGCACGTTGTTTTCATCTGTGACATCCCATCTACTCACTCCAGTAAACATCAAATGTAACCGATTAGAAGTGCTTTCTTCCGAGGGAGCTCTCTTACCTTTCCAGTGGTGTAACCTGTACTCGTTATGATGAACAGAGGAGCTGAAACACCCTGCCACAAGCACACACATGGACGTTGTGAGAAAAACCCGATTGATTTTCATATCCAGGATAGCTCTGATTGCAGAATACATTTTAAATCAATAACAGACGCGTCCAGCTAGCGCTAACGGTGCTATGAAGAGAGAGCCCTCGGTCTGGTGCTACGGCGATGTGATAGGTTGATTAGGGGATGGAAGAGAGAGAGCAGTCCAAGAGGTAAAGGCACAGGCAGTTCTGCAGTGCAGCCGCTTTGTTTTCCTCTGAGCTCCCCGCCGCTGCGTGGGCAGAGGGGAACACTTTGCTTATTCCCACGCACTGCCACCGGGAAATAGCCAATCAGAGGGATGGATGTGCTGAATCAGCAGTGGAGGAGGGAGAGAAAGGTGATAGTCATGGGGGGGGGAGGAGTGGGTTGATGTTCATGCTTAAATGAGTGTCTGGGCATCCACACAATATCTTACTTTCAACAGTTCTCTAGTGCTTGGGAATTAAGGTTGGGCCCCAAAGCCCCTTACCTCCACCACAATGCTGCCCGAGGGAATCGGGATTATTTTAGGTGATGCTTTTACTCCCCAGTGTGGCACTACAAAAATGTTTTTTTTCCTGGGCAAATCTGGCTGACTATTTTCGAAGGTTTTACGCCTGGGCTTATTAAATAAAGGATTCATCAAGGAAGCAAAAAGTCAGCAAACGTCTGGGGACTTGAGCTTGGACTTTTTGAAGATAGTGGTTCCTTTTATTAAACCATCTCATCCAAAGAAGCTAGTGCTGTCTGCATGATCTTTCAGGAATAGTGGGGGGCAGCGGTCTCCTTCTGCCTTGGTGGGACTGATTTCTGACTTTTACAGTCAATACCTTCTATCTTCCAACTTCTGCTACCCCCACAAAAATCATGAGATTAAACAGTGCTAAAAATTCAGGACTGTACAGGGTAAAATTGGCAGACAAGGAGCTGCCCAGGACCCTGACTCTGGATAGACTGGAAGGGTCCTGTTCTTGCCTAACTCCCATCCAACTCTGGGCAATTTCTGAAGTTATACTTTCATTATACTACAAGTGGAACTGGAAGCAAAGCAACTCAGGGGACTAATGCATAGGATTTTCCACTTTTCTTCAGGTCAACACAATCTGGCTGATTCCAGTCCTGGTTTTGTCCCGCTGCATGCAGGAAGCTGTAGTTCTGATTTTCTTAAGAAAAGCAGAACTATGTTTCTATGCATGCCTGGGGGAAGGTGGCAATCCTACTGGTATAGCCTATGCAGAAAAGCCTTGTTTATGTATCAAATCTCAAAGCGGTAAGGACTACCAGCACTGTGATGCAAAAGCTCTTCATTCAATGGCAGTGGTCCGTAACACTGCGGAGTGGCCCCTGGCTTGCAGGAATACATAGCAATCTAGATTTTGGCTTTCTTCACAAAAGAAATCCTTTATTATTTATACATCAAAAGCAGAAAAAGACTTACTTAACCCAGCATCCTTTAAAAAAAAAAAAAAAAGAGTCCACAGTACTCAAACATAAGCAGCCCTGTTTGCTTCACCTGTCCTGTGCCTCTCCTTTCTTTGCTGGGACCAGGATTTCCCGCTGGATTGTGACTTACTGTAGACAAGGTCAGATACCTGGAACCGGTCCCCTAAGGTGTTCTGAGGCTCATTTCTGTATACTCCTAAATCAGCACATTCATGAGACGTACGGGAAGACACAATTACCTAAAGCTAGAGAGGACCAGTGGCCTTTGTACTTACACAAGCTATCCTTAATGGATGCAGGGAGGCTTGCAATCTGTTACTTGCCCTATCTACACAGCTTCATTGTGGAATCAAAATTATTCCCTGGGTTCTCGATGGCTGACTCACATTCAAGCAGCAGCATGCATTTTATTTATCTGTTACAGTTGTTGCACAGCTGCTCTTTGATGTCATCCACTATTGTGAAAGCTAGCAGCTGCTATTGGCTAGCTTTCAATAAGAATTACAAATAGCTCATTTGTGACATAACCAATCTCAATTGTGGTGGTCCATGTAAATTGTTTACTCTCTCCAAAAAAATAAAATAAGTGTTATATTGATACTGAAAGCATCGGCCAAAATAACGTAAATGCACTGGATATATTTGTAACCTCCCCCCTCCCCGGATGGGGCACATAAAACATGAGAGGGTCTGCCATTCATCTTGACTAAGGGCCAGTCTCCTGAAAAGAATGAAAAATGTTCAAATATGCTAAAGTGGATCCATCTAGTGGGAGCAAAGGAGTAGACACTTTTCTGAGCTAGTGCAGGGAACCCAAAATTTGGAGGTATCCCTTCTGAAGACCTTGCCCCAATATTGCTTTGACAAATGCGGGTGATTTCTACATTTCCAAATAAGACGCATATGAAAGTATATATCCAAAACAATTAGCAGTTTATTTTCTGGGGAACCCAACAAACTATGTACAACATAGTAAAGAATTGACAAAATAAATAAAATGTTATGGTCTACAAATGTTCACAGTTAGGCACAGCTTTAGAGTTGACCAATAAAGATCCTCAATCAGTGTGTTCACTTCTTTCTAGGAATTACTCAAATATCCTAGGCAATATCCCAATACTCCTCCTTCCCCTCTCCATGGAGACATGTTTATCACTTCATCCATAATACTCTTTCCCATCCACACCCCTCTATACCTCAAGGTAACTCCCCTGTTCTCTATTTCCAGTTTCAACTTTCCCCGGATCACATACTTATAGCTGGGTCACAGAACTTCCTCAATCTGTGGGCCCTGGTATCTCCATTCCCTGGCAGGAATGGAGTGTACCTCCCTGGCATCCACGGTACACTTCACTGCTCCTTTATCCATTCCCCATGGGCACGGCCAACTCCTCTTGATGCCTCCTCTTGTAAGTAAACCCAGGCTGGGTCCCCTGATAGTTCCTTGGGAGGGAAAAAATGTTCTCTTTGCTTTGGGCCTTTCCAGGCAAGGAGTTCCAAGGCTCCACCAACCAAACTGGCTACTTCTGTCCACCTCCCCAACCGTGTTTGGATACTCTGAAAAGCAGAGTTGGTTACCTGTAACAGGTGTTCTCCAAGGACAGCAGGATATTAGTCCTCACACATGGATGACATCATCAGATGGAGCCCAAAGCAGAATACATATGTCAAAGTTTCTAGAAACTTTAACTAGGCATACTGAGTATACCCAGCATGCCCTATACCATGCATCCATGCGGTGTCCCTCTTCAGTCTCGTAACAAAAAAATAAAACAAGAAAAAAATAGGAGAAACCCAACTCCACAGGGTGGGGGGCGGGTTTCATGAGGACTAACATCCTGCAATCCTTGGAGAACACCTGTTACAGTTAAGCAACTCTGCTCTCTCCAAAGACAAGCAGGATGGTAGTCCTCACACATGGGTGAATCCTTAGCTACAGGCTGCTCCACAACACAAAAGGGAACCAAAAGACACCTAACCAGGTGCCAACAGGCACAACCACACTGGTCTGTTGGTAACAGAGCGGGAGACAGCCTGAATCCAAAAAACAGGCCCTAGGTTGGAAGTGTTGCGTTCTACACACCACAATCAAATTCCAAAAGATAGACTGGCTGAACCTACTGTTGTGTCAGCCATCCCTATCCAGACAGTAATAGGACATGAATGTGTGGAGAGAACTCCATGATATACCCTTGCAGATCTCTTGCACGGGAACTGCTCGTAAGTGAGCCACAGACACTGCCATGGCTCTGACAGAATGAGCCTTGACATGACCCCCAAGATGAGGTTCTGCCTGGGCATAACAGAAAGAATTGCAATCTGCTGGCCAATTGGATAGTATCTGTTTGGCAACAGCAATGCCCAACCTATTCCTATCAAAAGAAATAAAATGTTAGGAAGACTGTCTATGGGCTTCTGTCCACTCCAGATAGAAGCCTAAGGCTTGCTTGTAGTCCAAACTGTGTCTTGGTGCAAATGGGGCCTGGAAAAGAAATTTGGCAGGCTGATTGGTTAAGATGGAAATCTGTCACCATCTTAGGCAGGAACTTAGAGTGCGTACTCAAGAGCACCCTGTCTTGAAAAAACTTAGTATAAGATGGATAAGTCACTAAGGCCTGCAGCTCGCTGACCTTGCACGCTGAAGTGACCGCCACCAAAAATATTATTTCCCAGGTCAGGTACTTCAGGTCACAGGTGTGTAGTAGCTCAAAAGGAGCTTCATCAGCTGAGCCATTACCACGTTGAAGTCCCAAGACACAGCGGGAGGCCTTAGGGGAAGCTTCAAATAAAGCAGACCCCCACATGAAGCGTACAACTATAGGCTATATAGAGATGGGCGTACCATCTACACCAAGATGGTATGCTCTAATCACATTAAGATGAACCCTGACAGAGTTGGTTTTTAAATCAACCTCTGAAAGGTGTAGAAAGTAGTTGAGCAGTTTTTGTATGGGGCAGGAGAATGGATCTAGGGCCTTCTGCTCACACCACACGGAAAATCTCTTCCACTTCAGTCTTTAGGACTTTTTAGTGGAAGGCTTTCTGGAAGCCACAAGGACTTGACACACATCCTCAGAAAGATCAAAAGGCTGCAGGATTAACCTCTCACCATCCAAGCTGTGAGCAACACAGCCTGCCCTGATCTTGCGTGATGAGATATGGGGAAGTACCCAGACTGATTGGTCTCTGGATGGACAACTTCAGCAGGAGTGGAAACCAGACCTGTCTCAACCAATGAGGATCATAGTCCCTTTGTCCTCATGAAGCTTCAAGAGAGTTTTAGCCACTAAAGGAATCATAGGATATGCATATAGATGACCCCTGCCCCAATGATAGGCAAGAGCATCAAATGCTGGTTTGCCGTCAGATCTGGACAGAGAGCAGAACCGAAGCACTTTACAGTTGCAGAGGAACACAAACAGATCTACGTTGGGGCTCCCCAGAGGCAGAAAATCTGATCCACTGCAACCTGGTCTAGGGACCACTCATGGGGTCTGAAGGCTCAGCTCAGCCTGTCTGCCATCATGTTCTCCGTTCTGGCCAGGTGCATGACCCTGAGCACCATCCCGCAGGCCAGGGCCCAGGACCACATCTGGACCGCTTCATGACCAGGAGGTACGATCCCGTGCCTCTCTACTTGTTGACATACCATATGGCAACTTGGTTGTCGATCTGGATCAGGACAATTTGGTTGGACAGCCGATCTCTGAAAGCCCATAGCACGTACCTGATCATCTGAAGCTCCAGAAAGTTGACTTGGCAAGAATATTCCTGAGTAGACCACAGCCCCTGGGTGCCAAGCCCATCTACATGAGCTCCCCACCCCAGGGTAGATGTATCTGTGGTTAGCACAATATGGGTAGGGAGACTCTGAAAGGAAACCTCCCATTCCAGATTGGAGAGTACCCACCACTAGGATAAAGAGTCCCAGAGAGACGGGTGACATGGATGCAATTCTGGAGGCTCTGAGTGGCCTGGCGCCACTGTGACTTCAGGGTCCATTGGGCTCTATGCATTGTAATCATGCCAAGGACTGTCGCGGCCATGTGACCCAACATCCTCAGCATGTACCAGGCCAACACCTGCTGGCTCTGTTGCACTTGTGTCGCAATGGTCGCCAGAGAGATGACCCTTTGACTTGGAAGAAAGGCCTTGGCTTGAGCTGTGTCTAGCAGGGCTCTGATGAAGTCCAACTGAGGTGACAGACTGAGATGAGACTTTACCCTAGTGACTCCAACACCCGGATGGTCAAGTGTATGGACCGGATGGCCCCTGCTTGAGACGTGCTCTTGACCAGCCAATTTTCCAGATATGGAAAAACATGCACTCCCAGTCTGCAGAGGTGCGCAGCCACCACAGCCAGGCATTTGTGAAGACTCGTGGGGCAGCTGCGAGCCTGAACAGCAACACCCGGTACCGAAGTGCTGTTTTCCCACCACAAATTGGAGATACTTCCTGAGACCAGGGAAGATCTCAATATGGGTGCATGCATCCTTCAGTCCCTTTTTTGGAAGAGGGGGATCAAGATGCCCAGGGAAACCATCCTGAATTTTTCTTTTCTTAGAAACTTGTTCAAGGCCCAAAGGTCTAGGATAGTTCCCTTTGAAATCAGGAAGTAGCTGGAGTAGAAACTATGCCCTCTTTGCCCTGGTGGAATGGGCTAGACCACCCTGGCCGTTAAGAGGAAGGAGAGCTCTGTTTGTAGTACCTCCTGATGTGCTACCAGCCCCCAAGATGGGCATGGAGAGCAATTTGGTGGGAAACCTAGGTTTAATTGGTACCTCTGGCAGACCATGGATAAAACCCACTGGTCTGAAGTTACCACTGGCTACTGGTTTGCAACCGAAGGGTCCATCAACCCAGGTACGGACAACTGGCTTATGCTCCCTATGGCCCAATCATAACCCCATCCCCGGAGTTGACTGAGGAGCCGGCTGGGGCTTGGGAGCTCTCTGCTGCCTGGAATGGCTGCAGGAGCTCTGATAATGTGTACGGGATTAAGGAGGCAGAGAATAGTACTTCCTCTGGTGAAAGAAAGATTTCCTGGGCCCCTGCCTTGACTGCCTCCTGGATGAGGAGGAGGCGTCTGGAGTGCTGGTGGAGAGTTTCATGGTGCTTCCGGAGTTGGGACACAGCATCCATCACTCTATCTCTGAAGAGATTCTCTCCAGTGCACACCATATCAACGAGTTGTTCCTGCACCACTGGCCTGAGATCCGAGGCCCGTAGCCATGCCAGGCTGCAGGTGCAGATTCCTGCTGCAGACACCCTTGATGCCATTTCAAAAAACATCATAGGTCACACAGACCTTGTGTTTTCCACACTCCAAACCCTTGTGCACCAGCGACATGAGTGTCTTGCTGCTATTGAGGCAACTGCTTGGCCACCTCTTGCACCTTCTTCCTGCTGTCCCATGAGTACTGGCCCATGTAGAGCTGGTAGGCAGTGATGTGGGCAATAAGCATGGTGCCTTGGAATACCTTCCTCCCAAGAGCGCCCTATGCTCTGTGGTCCTTCCCCAGGGGTGCCGAGGAATGGGTCCCAAGAGCGCTTGACCCTCTTTGAGAGCGGATTTAGCCACCACCAATTTGTGGGGCAGCTGATGCTTATCAAATTCAGCAGCATTCTGGATGAGGTAAACCCCGTTTGCCTTCCTATTCACAGGAGGCACAGTGAAGGGGTGTTCCCAATTCCTCAACAGCAACTCTGTAAGGATCTCATGTACCGGGACCATCACAATCTCCTTAGGAGGCTCCATGAACTGAAGAGCCTCAAGCCTTTTCTGCCTGGTGTATTCTTCAGTTAAAAGCTGGAATGGAATGGCCTCCACCATCACCCTGACGAACCCTGTGAAGGTCAAGCCCTCAGGCAAGGATATCCTTCACTCCTCTGGAGGAGAAAGGTCTGACAGGAGACCATCTGAATCCTTGGAGGATTCCGTCTGATCATTCCCCCCAGGGGTTGTAGGGGCCCTCATCTTCACTGTATACCACAGGGGATGGGGCCCCAGGTGCTTGGCAGACATCCAGAGATGCAGGCACCGATGGAACTGGATGGGGGACTAACAGCCTCGGGGTCTCTGCTGGCCTCGGTGGAGCTTCCTCCTCCTTGGAACTGGTGACGACCACCCTATTGGTAGGGGGAGGCCTCGGTGCCCCGCCGGGAACAGATGCCAGCTGGGTCGGTAAGGCACCAGCGTCTACATCGAGCTTCTCCAGAAGCGGTACGAGCATGGACAGCATCGGCTCCGGTGCTCTCAGTGCAATGGACTGAAACCCTGCAGCGCCCGTTCCACTGCTAATGTTGCCAATGCCAACACCGACTGGGAGGAAGGAGGGCTGGACAGATCTTCCTTGGATCCTTGAGGGGGATTGGCAACTGGCACCAGAACAGTCACCGACCCCAGGCATTGATGGGGGTTTGGCACTCCTCGCCATGGGGACGCTTCGGGGACATCACAGCAAAAGCCGGTACATCCCATGCCCGGCACCGTGCGACAATGACCAGTGCTGATGTTTCTTGCTCTTCCCAAGATAATCGGCCCAGTCTTTCCCTGTGCCAAGGTTGAGGATGATGAACCTGACATCCTCGGCCTGGAGGAGATCAACAACGGTCAGTCTCTGGCACCCATATCCACTGGTGATCTTGATGGAACAAACAGTCCCACTGATGTTGATGGTGTAATGTCTATCAGTGGGCTCCGAGGTCCTCTGGTGCCAACACTGTTGATGCTGATAGCTTGGACTTCTTTGACTCGAAGAGATTGTTCATCTTGTTGAGTCAAAGTCGACATTCCTTCGGGATCATCTGGGCGCATAAGCAGCAATCCCGGACATCATGCAATGCACCCAGGCAGAGGATACAAACTAGAGATGTGAATCGGTTCCGGAATCGTTTCCCGTATCGGGTTCGTGGAACCGCGGGAAGTCTTCGTTTCCCGCGGTTCTGACAGCTTTTTTTTTTTTTGGCTGTCCTGAGCCGAAACCCCCACCCCCACCCCAACCCTTTAAATCTAATTATTTAGAATCCCCCACCCTCCCGACCCCCCAAAAACTTTTCTAAAGTACTTGGTGGTCCAGCGGGGGTCCCAGAAGTGATCTCCCACTCTCGGGCTGTCGGCTACCAGTAAACAAAATGGCGCCAATGGCCCTTTGCCCTTACCATGTGATAGGGGCTATCGGTGCCATTGGCCAGCCCCTGTCACATGGTAGGAGCAATGGACAGCTGGCACCATCTTAAAAAATGACACGGGTGATCCATTGCTCCTACCATATAGTACGATATTTTCATCCATCAGAAAAATGATTCACATCCCTAATACAAACCTCATGAAGGTTGGTGATCAACATGGTCCTTGGGCACTGGGTGCATTGGTGGAAGACAGATGTGGCCATGACAGGGTAAATGACTGCAAAAGGAAACTTACCTGAACGCCGAAAACCCTGACTGGGGACACTACAGGAAGGTACCAAGAGGGACCCGGCGACAGACTTTTGAAGAGAGACAGTGAAAAATTGCAAAAAAGAAGTTTTCCATGAGGCAAAAAGCCAAAGTTTTAGAGCTCAATCCAACCGCGATGCTGACAGCTCTACAGAAAAAAAGAGAAAGAAGAGGGACCATGCGTGGATGTGTGGTATAGGGCATGCTAGGCATGCTCAGTAAGCAAAAACAACTGATCTCACTAGATCAAATGAAGATGAATTTCATCTATAAGGCAGTGGAACCTTTTTAAACAGCATTCTTAACACTTTTGGAAGCAACTTTATAGATAAGTACTTTTTAAAGTTATGCACAAAGGGAAGATTATATTGCACATAAGTTTTTGAATGCGTGTTTTACAAATTCAGAATTACTGATGATTAAAACCCATGCACTTTAAAAGGGCAAGTACCTCGAGCTCTGATGATATTTATCATATAGTGCAATATGTTGGTCATTCTGTCCAATTTAAAATTTATTCTGTCACACATCTTCATTTGATCTAGTGAGATCAGTTGTTTTTGCTTATTTAGATTATTTTTTCACGTAGAGGGTTTTTTGTTTACCGAGCATGCTCAGTATGCATAGTCAAAGTTTCTAGAAACTTTGACATAAGTTTCTGTATCAGGCTCCATCTGATGTTGTCACCCATGTGTAAGGACTACCATCCTTCTTGACCTTGAAAAATGATAATTTCATAAGCCCCTCCCTAAAAGGATCTCACCCTTTTAAGATATCATCCAAATTACAATCTAGTAATAACCTCTTCCAGGAACTTCCAAATTAACTTTAGGGAGCTATTATACACCTAATCCTCATGACCATGCATGCTGACATCTAATGGCAGCTCACTATAATTACAGGATTCTTTAAATTTTACCAACACAGTTAACATTTACATTTTCTAGAACAAGTCAAAGGCATCCCCCACCCAGACTCCTTCAGGCCACACTCAAGTGACAAAATGGCCCATTTGCTGGGGGGGGGGGGGTTCTATCATTTTTTTATTCAGACAAAATAGGTTATATGATACTGTAAATGGGGAGTATATCAAGACCCCCTTAAAAGACCAGGACCAAAACATTTAGCCTGGTCCACCTTATGACACCGCCTAGATGGGAGTCATGGTTCTAGGGAGTTTCCCTGAGCAGGAGATTAAGAAAGCAAGCCCAGGAGAGAACGGGAAGACCTTGGGGTGATTTGCTTAATTGTGAAAAAAGCATTTTTCTGTAGAGAAAAGCTGGAGTCCAGACTGTTCTGTCCTCCAGCCTCTTCTAAAGTCTAAGATTGCTCGCATGGCATCACAGATGCCTCGAACTAAAAGCATTATGCTCCATCCTGATGATTCAGGATGTCTTACTCTGCATCAAAGATCTTTCATTGCTTGTGAGGAGGGGTGGGCAAAGAACTGAAGTGAGGAACACCACTGACCGTGAACAACCTCTTTTCTACTATGACAGTCATATTCTAAATTTAAAAAAAAAGCAGATCAACTATGGCAAAATGGAAACACTTTAGTTATAAGTGGCCAGTAAACTTGATTAAAGTGAAGGGGAAACCATAAGTTACTTGGACTGCTCAAATACCATTACCAGTACTGTCTGATGAACAAGAACCACCTCTGGGACAACTGAGAAAAAAAAGTCAGTTATATAGGAACAATGAGGTCCATATACAGACAGTCCGGATAGCAAAGTTAGATGGATAAACTTATCTGGCTAACCTTGGAGGCACTATTGAATTTTGCTGTTCTAAAGTGAGTTAGCCGATTGTAACATTTGACTGGCCATACTCTCCGAACGCCACCGGCCCCTCCCTTATTCCTTTATATTTAAAACGTCTTTCCTCTTATCTGCCTCGATGGGCAAAAGGAAAGGGAATGCTTGCATCTTCCCTGAAATCGCTTCATTGGGGGTTGCTGGTCCCATAAATAAGTTTTTTTCAGCAGTGGAACCTCAGCTCACAGTACACGATCGAGTGAGACATCTTTGCGTGGTGCAGAGCACGAAGGTTTGGCTTTGCACTCCCTGGACCTTGACATCACATTATCCCTGGACAGTCATCCTCAACCTGTGGCAGGTCAGATGTTGCTGCCTGTGCCCTGTGCTGGATCACATGTTGATGCCTGTGCCATGGTGGAGTCGTGGCTGAAAGGAATTGAGAGACCTTCTCCCGGCATTTCAGTTTCTGATTTTGCCTGCTGCGAGGGAAGCAGGAGTAGGAGGAATGTGGCAAGATGGCGCTGCCTCAATTTCTGCTGCTATGGCTATGATGGATCCATTGTTGACACTTCAGGTTCCTTCCAAGGGGACAGAGTAATTTACTCTTTGTAAACCTACTATCATAATGTTGGATTCTAGCTGGGAAGCAATTGCAGGCCTTTCCTCTCAACCGGGTCATTATGTTGTCTCTCAGCAATCTCTCTTTGCCTCCATGCACAGGTCTCAAAGGGAGCTAAATTTTCAGTACAGTTTCAATTCAATCCAAAATCTCCTCTCTGCAGTAAAATATTGAGACTTTATCTAAGGGCCATATGGCTTAGCAATATAAAATTCCTGAGAACATTTTACCAAAGCAGATTCCTCATCCTGATCCTCAATTGCAAACAACATTAGATGTCCTGAATCTTGCTGATCTTTTGGAAAGTTCTATTACTGAAGAAATTATTTCCTCTACCCTAGTTGCTATATTTGTGGTGGACTCGGACCAGGATTTGGTGATGAGATATTTTTCTCAAAACAGATTAAATCTTTTTCTGAATTTTTGGGTTTAATATTTTTCCTGATGTTGCAAAAGCAGCCCATCTTAGGAGGAAGAGGTTTTTGCTTCTGAGACTTGGGTATTATAGCTAGGGGAATTATTTTGTTTAAATTTTCCTTGCAAATGTGTGGTTATGTTCAAGGAGGTTAAATATATTTTCTTTGATCCCCAACAACTGACCAATTTTATAACTCAGAGGCAAGCCTGTGGGTTAAAATTTGATTAAATTTTCCTTTATACTCTGTGATATTCTGATTTACATATTTATTTATTTATTTTAAAAACTTACAAATTGCAAATACTTGAAGTAAGCAGTGTTAATTGTTTTCTGTACAAGATTTTTTCTTGGATGTATTGTAAAAAGTCATAAATACATAAATACATAAAATATCGAGGTAATGATTACATTCTACATGGTACCCAGACAAAAGCTCAGTTTCTAAGACTAGCTCATATTGTCATGTTAAACCTGATGAGAGGATCATCAAATATTTTTCATAAAATTTGATAACAAAATCCATCTGACCCAGGAGATTTTCCTACCTTGAGCGTTTTGATAGTGAGGGCAATATCTTTGGCTTTTAGGAGGACCACTGAATCCTCATAATCTCGTATAGAAAAAATCTGGGCATCCTTGATATGTTTAAAAATTCAGTTATCTGAATTTTCCTAGCTCCCTCTGAGTTACATTTGGGTTTGTATAGTAACTGTCAAAGCCCCAACCATAAATTCTTTTAGAGTCCATATTCATTTATTGATTTAATTGCTTGCCAACTATGCTATTAGGAATTCCTTTTAAAGTTATAATTCTGATTGTTTCCTTGTTTTATTAGTGTGTTGAATTTAAGAAACTTTAATTGTAACTGTTTGGGCTTTTAACTTGTGAAGGTGGGATATCAAGTTTAAAAAAATAAACATCCCCTTCTCTGTCTGTATTTCTTTAATATGTGTTTTAGAATATATTTCTTGACAATAGTTTAGCCAAGATCACTTCCTCCTTATTTCTTTTGATTAGTTTCATAAGGTGCTCTATTTTATTGAGAAATAAATTAGTTGGCTGCTCACTCACTTTTATTAATTCCTTCGTCCTTTTTTCAGCTTCTTTATACATCGTTCTAATGGTTGTATCTGCATAAGTTTGTTTCTAGCAGTGACTGCTACATAGTGAATATTTAATACTGCTTTTCCAACATTCTATAGTGTTCTGATATCATACACTTCTATTATATTCTCCTTCAAGTACAGGAGACCATCTGTGTTTAAAATCCTTTAAAACTAACACGTCCTGCAAATACTGAATTAGTCAAATGCCAGGTTTTCAACTGCTTCCCCAGCAGCTCTCAGATCTATTTCAAAAAGAAACTGAAGCATGATCTAGCATTACTATTTCTCTTCTAGAGCAATGATGAGAAATCTTGCCTAAGATTTGGTTCACAGATCAGCCACATATCCATTCTAGAATACAGTCAAGAGTGGGAGGGAATACAAATTCTATAATCTTTTATCTTTGTATGTGCTGTCCAAATGTCAAAATGATCCCCAATTCCCACACAATTTCTTTAATAATATTTAGTAATATTTTTTTTCCTCTTGTATAAGTTGGAAATGGACTCAACATGTTCTCTATTAAAGGAAAATTGCTGTCTGGGTTAGAGATTTATTTAAAAGAATAGTTAAGAGATGTAAACAGAACCTTCTGGGGTATTAATATAGTTACCACCATCTGCTTCTTTTGTTTAAATGAGAAAAAACGTCCTACATGCATTTTTAGTTACTTATTTATTTTTAATATGATCCCATTGCTCAAAAAAAATAGATTAGGAATAACATCAGAATATATTTCTTCAGCAATCTAACCCAATTTTTTCAAATTTGTTCAAGGTCTGGTGATTTTGAAAGGATTTCATGTTCCCAGAGATGCAAGATCAAGAGTTGCTTCTGGTTGGAGTGTAACAAACATTTCGCATGCATATGTGTATGTGGTGTATGTGGGGTGGGATGAAACAGCAGAGTATCTTGACAGAGCTTAGAAAATGCCATCTGTCGCCAATGAAGCTCTGCAATGCTCCCCCTCCCCACAAATGTATTTTAAGTGGAACACCATCCTACGGTGAATACTGAAAATCGAGAGCAGTACCAAATTCTGATCCAGGTTTGAAACGGATGTATTTTTGGGGAGAGCTGCTATTTTGTAATTTAATCTTATTAACCTTTGTTATATACCACAAATTCTTTATTAACAACCAGGAAGATTTGGGAAAAAGCTATTATTTATCCCTGGGTGTTAGCAGAATGGGCTCTTATCAATTGTTTGGCATCTTGCCAGGTATTTGTGACTTGGACTGACCGCTGTTGGAGATGGGGATGCTGGGCTTGATGACCCTCTCAGTCTGACCCAGTATGGCACTTCTTATGTTCTTTCTTTTACACATTCAGAATACTACAAATTAACAGTATTAAGAGAAACGTGGTTTTGATAAAGCATGAACTTTGAACGAAAAAAGGGCTGAAACCTCCGCTTCTGAGCCCTTAGCAGGGCAGAATTCAGCATCCTGTGTTAAAATGGCAGAAGAGGCCCCTTCTTCCAAACCTTTGGTAAGAGTAGCAGTCACAGTTCTACTACCTTTGCTGGCTCAGTCTAAGCTCTTCCATGGATATACTCTGCAGTACTACGAAAATTGTGTTTTATTTCCGTAAAGTACTTTTGACAAAGAGAGTGGCACAAAATGCCACCCAAGCTGACTCCCCCTGGCCCTTTCCTAGCCACTGCTACATCTTAAGAAGGGACCATACCCTACCCTTCCCCCGCATCCCAAACCCAGATCTTTGGACAGGGACACCTCTTTCCAGCTGGCCCTGAATCTTTAAGGTTTTAAGTGAGTTTCTCTTCTGAAAGTTTTACTTGGGAGGCCCTGAAATTTGAACTGCAGTTGCCAGACAAAGATGTTAAGAATCATAACATAGTTAACATTCTTTAGCTTGGGCTGTGCTTCCTGTTTTGTCACAGTTAAGCACGGGCTAGCAAACAGGCCTCCCTTTACCATACACATCACTATTTACCTCAGCTGAGGTATAAGGTTCCCAACTTTTAAACATCAAATTTCCAAACATTTGGAGATGCTATTTAATATCTTCACTGATGGGGGTCTATGCATGTGTAACTTGCCACTCTTCACCAATAGAAAAACACAGAAACAGAGAATATAATCACAGATAAGATATGCCCAGTTTACTTCTTGCTACAGTGTCTTAGACCCCAGTTGATCTCTGACTTTCCCTGCACTTCCTTGTAATTAATGATACTCTGTACTTGTCCTGTGCTTTCTTGAATTGTTATTGTTTTTGCTGATGAGTGAGGTAATCAGATTTACAGATGATACAAAATTATTCAGAGTAGATAAATCACAAGCGGATTGTGATACATTACAGGAGGACCTTGCAAGACCGGAAGATCGGGCATCCAAATGGGAGATAAAATTTAATGTGGACAAGTGCAAGGAGAACATATAGGGAAAAATAACCCTTGCTGTAGTTACACGATGTTAGGTTCCACATTAGGAGCTACCACCCAGGAAAAAGATCTAGGCGTCATAGTGGTTAATATATTGAAATCGTTGGCTCAGTGTGCTGCAGCAGTCAAAAAAGCAAACAGTATGTTAGGAATTATTAGGAAGGGAATGGTTAATAAAATTGAAAATTTCACAAAGTCTCTGTATCGCTCCATGGTGAGGCCACACCTTGAATACTGTGTACAATTCTGGTCGCCGTATCTCAAAAAAGATATAGTTGCGATGGAGAAGGTAGAGAGAAGGGCAACCAAAATGATAAAGGGGATGGATCAGCTTCCCTATGAGGAAAGACTAAAGAGGTTAGGACTTTTCAGCTTGGAGAAGAGATGGCTGAGGGGGGATATGATAGAGGTCTTTAAGATCATGAGAAGTCTTGAACGAGTAGATGTGAATTGGTTATTTATACTTTCGGATAATAGAAGGATTAGGGAGCATTCCATGAAGTTAGCAAGTAGCATATTTAAGACTAATCGGAGAAAATTATTTTTCACTCAACGCACAATTAAGCTCTGGAATTTTTTGCCAGAGGATATGGTTAGTGCAGTTAGTGTAGCTGGGTTCAAAAAAAGGTTTGGATAAGTTATTGGAGGAGAAGTCCATTAACTGCTATTAATCAAGTTTACACTGCTATTAATTGCATCAGTTCACCAACTCAAACGTGTAAGGGAAACCTTGTGTGGTGATAATCTTGTCCGGAGGTGATTGATAAGGATAACCGATTTTGCAGTTATCCTGTCTTTTGCCTCCGTCTATTATTTTTTTATTAAAGTCAAAAGATATTTTTTATTTTGTATTATTTTTCTTAAAAACCCCTTCTCCCCTGCTGCTTTTCCGACCCACTGTTAGTCTTATGTCATACTTATCAAGGTCGTCGCCTTTATTGATGTCTCATGGGTACGGAGCTGCTTGTCCGGACAAGCAGCTCCGGACAAGCAGCTCCGTACCCATGAGACATCAATAAAGGCGACGACCTTGATAAGTATGACATAAGACTAACAGTGGGTCGGAAAAGCAGCAGGGGAGAAGGGGTTTTTAAGAAAAATAATACAAAATAAAAAATATATTTTGACTTTAATAAAAGAATAATAGACGGAGGCAAAAGACAGGATAACTGCAAAATCGGTTATCCTTATCAATCACCTCCGGACAAGATTATCACCACACAAGGTTTCCCTTACACGTTTGAGTTGGTGAATTGTTTAAGAGGGAAAGAGGTTGGTTAGTGACTAATTAATTGCATCAGTAGCATGGGATTTTCTTGGTGTTTGGGTACTTGCTTGCCAGGTTCTTGTGGCCTGGTTTGGCCTCTGTTGGAAACAGGATGCTGGGCTTGATGGATCCTTGGTCTGACCCAGCATAGCAATTTCTTATGTTCTCTATCATTTCCATTGGGAGGTGATTCTATGCATCCACCGTTGTTCTATGCATCCATTTATGTGAAGGAATGTTTTCCAATGTTACTACTGGAGTCTACCTCCCCCCCACCGCACTCCCTAGAGCAGGGGTCAGGAACCTATGGCTCGGGAGCCAGTTATGGCTCTTTTGATGGCTGCATCTGGCTCGCAGACAAATCTTTAATAAAAAAGTAAAAATCTAACAAATCCCCCACCCTCCTGATGCCCCCCAAGACCTCCAAATTAATTTACTACAACCCCCACCCTCCTGACCCCCCAAGACCTGCCAAAGTCCCTGGTGGTCCAGCAGGGGTCCGGGAGCGATCTCCTGGACTTGGGCTGTCGGCTGCTAGTAGTCAAAATGGTGCTGACGGCCCTTTGCCCTTACTATGTCACAGGGGCTACCGCCACCATTGGTTGACCCCAGTGACATAGTGAGGGCAAAGGGCCGTCAGCACCATTTTGACTACTGGCAGCCGACAGCCCAAGTCCAGGAGATCGCTCCCGGACCCCCGCTGGACCACCAGGGACTTTTGGCAGGTCTTGGGGGGGGGGGGGGTCAGGAGGGTGGGGGTTGTAGTAAATTAATTCTGGAGGTCTTGGGGGGGGCGTCAGGAGGGTGGGGGTTTTTGTTAGATTTTTACTTTTTTATTAAAGATTTATCTGCGAGCCCTGGACCCCCGCTGGATCACCAGGGACTTTTGGCAGGTCTTTTGGGGGGGGGGGGGGGGTTTGTAGTAAATTAATTTGGCAGGTCTTGGGGGCGTCAGGAGAGTAGGGGGTTGTAGTAAATGAATTTGGTAGGTCTTGGGGGAGTCAGGAGGGTGGGGGGTTGTAGTTAGTATGGCTCTCACGGAATTACATTTTAAAATATGTGGCATTCATGGCTCTCTCAGCCAAAAAGGTTCCTGACCCCTGCCCTAGAGCTTCACATCATGACCACTAGTTCTATTTATTTATTTTATTTTATTTTATTTAGTTTCTATACTGCTTATCACAAATCTGTTTACATTTTTATCACATACACAATTTCACACAAACAGTATTAATCTATACATACAGTGAAAACACTATTTAAAATGACAATATAAAACTGACTGTCTAAATACTACAATTAAAAATAAACAGATCCACATTAGATCATTAATATCAATACAGAAACTACTCTTGCTCATCTCCTTTAAGTACTCTTCATATTACATATGGCCTAAGCATCTCTACATCCATCAGATGATTTTCTACTCTTTAAATATCCCCTCAAAAAGCCAAGGGATAGATTTTCAAAGACATGCCGATTTTGTAACATGTGTGCGTCACCATGCACGTGTTATAGAAACATAGAAACATAGAAATGACGGCAGAAGAAGACCAAACGGCCCATCCAGTCTCCCCAGCAAGCTACGCAGTTTATCCATTTTTTTTTTTTAATCTTCCCCCCCCCCCCTTTTTTCTCCCCCTCCCCGTCACTATTGGCTTCCAGCACCCTCCGGCCCCAATTCCCTTCCACCCCTCCACCAATGCAGAGAGCAGTGCCGCATCCGCATCCCAATGAACATCCAGCTCAATCAGGGGTAGCAACTGCCGCAATAAACGGCCACACCCCTGCCCCATACTCTTACCCACCTCTGTTTTGTTTGTTTGTTTTTTGTTTTGTTTTTTTTGTTTTGTTTTTTTTGGAGATGGCAGCCCTCCAACCTTCCGCTCCGTGAAGGTGGAACACAAACCACTGGCATCCCGCTCCGTGAATGCCTCTGTGGCTACTGCCACTCCGTGCAGTATTTTGCTGCCTGAAGGTGGAACAACTACTGGCCACTGGCATCCCGCTCCGTGAATGCCTCTGTGGCTACTGCCGCTCTGTGCAGTGTTTTACCACCTCCTCTATATTTACGCCCACTAGACTTGATGGATCCACAGTGTTTATCCCACGCCCCTTTGAAGTCTTTCACAGTTTTAGACTTCACCACTTCCTCCGGAAGGGCATTCCAGGCATCCACCACCCTTTCCGTGAAGAAATACTTCCTGACATTGGTTCTTAGTCTTCCTCCCCGGAGCCTCAGCTCGTGACCTCTGGTTCTGCTGATTTTTTTTCTGTCTGAAAAGGTTTGTCGTTGTCTTTGGATCATTAAAACCTTTCAAGTATCTGAAAGTTTGAATCATATCACCCCTGCTCCTCCTTTCCTCCAGGGTGTACATATTTAGATTCTTCAATCTCTCCTCGTACGTCATCCGATGAAGGTCCTCCACCTTCTTGGTCGCCCTTCTCTATACCGCTTCCATCTTGTCTTTGTCTCTTTGTAGATACGGTCTCCAGAACTGAACACAGTACTCCAGGTGAGGCCTCACCAAGGACCTGTACAAGGGGATTATCACTTCCCTTTTCTTACTCGATATTCCTCTCTCTATGCAGCCCAGCATTCTTCTGGCTTTTGCTATTGCCTTGTCACATTGTTTCGCAGACTTCATATCATTAGACACTAAAATACAGAATCATATTTTATACAGAAATTATAAAATATGATACTCGCGTACGAGGGGCGGGGGGGGGGGGGGGAATTAAAAAAAAAAAAAAGCATGGCGACGCGATTGGGCCTATCCCAGTTCCCTATCCCCTTATCTATCCTTCCTCCCTTTTCCCCTCTCCTCACCGACCCCTAAAGCGATCCTATCTTCTTTTTTGTTTTTTTTAATTTTGGAACTTACTTGCTCCCAGGAGCAGCAGTATATTCAGCATGCCTGCTGGCTGCCAGCGCTCACTTCACCAGGACAGAGCCTCATGGCGCTGTCCCGGCCAGCCCCCGTCCCTTTTGCTTCCAGCCAGTCTTCGGCGTGTACACAGAGATACGTGCGTGGCCGGGGCCCTTTAAAAATCCCAGCGGCGCACGCATGGCCTGGCCACACATGTAACTCCTGGTCTTTACACGCGCGCCAGCGTTTGAAAATTTAGCCTCAAGTCTTTAAAGCCTTCTTAAATGCTCTGTGATCTCCCATAAGATGAAGCTCCAAAGTAATTGTTTCTGCTACTAAAAATGGCCCTTTCATGTACTTCCCCCTAGATGAACTTGTTTAATAGATGGGACTATCAATAATCCTCTATTCATCAAACGTAACTCTCTTTGAGGAGAATACAGACAAAGCCTTGTCCCTAGCCAAACATTCTCCAGACTGTGAACAATTTTGTGCATTATAGTTAATATTTTATAATGGATTCTGAACTCAACTGGTAAGCAATGGAGGTTATAAAGAACAGGTGCAATGTGATCATATCTACTTACGCCAGATCACACTCTTGCCGCAGAGTTCTGGAGCAATTGCAAAAGTCTAATTGTGTTCCTAGGTAAACCTAGAAACAACAAATTGCAATAATCTATGTATTTAAAGTTCAACATTTGCAAAATTAAATGAAAATCCTTGCTTTATTTTCAAAATCCACCTGAAAACTCCTATTCGAAAGAAAAGACCTACTTTACTCATAAAAAGATTTGCTTTTATCAGCCCAGGAGCCAAAATACGGTTTTGTAATATTTTTTAGGCCTCTGATTAAATCACGGGTTGAAGTCTATGTAAGTGGCATAAAACAGAAATAGCTCAGTGGCTAGAGAAGCAAGGGTTCAAATCCCACTGGTACTGTTTGTGACCTTTGGAAAATGGTGTTGACTGGCCCAGGGCTAGGGAAGTCTTCTAAAGGTAAGGAGGGTTCTAGGGGGAAGGTGGGGGGGGGGGGGGGGGAGAGTCCAAGGGCCACCACTAGACTACCAAAGATTTTTTGAAACAAGGAGGGACAGGCCTGGGGGGAGGGGCGGGGAACCCTAGATACTGGGGACTTTATTGATAGAATGGAGGGCTCTGGGGGTGGGGGAGACTTTGGATACTTGGGGGGGGGGGGGGCGCTATGGTAGGGAGGGCCACATTTTATGCTAAGATGAGGAGTTTGGTAAGGGGTGGGGTGGCACCATGCAACATTTCTTTCTTTTTTATTTTACTTGGCTGGGTCACCTTGACAGGTTTTGGGGAATGGGCAGGGATCTGCCAAGACCCCCCAGAGAGGATTTTGTTGCACTGGGAAGGGTAGTTATCTTTTGGCCTCATGCCACTTTAAGAGGCTTTCCAGGGACATCAGGATGCATGTTAGCAGCCCTATGTCCCCAGAAAAAAGTAACTACACCTCTTTGAAATATGCTAAAATAACGGCTGATTTTTTTCTAAGTGAGCAGTGTTATTTTATTTGCAGTGCATTGCCTATACATTAGCTGCTTTGTATGCATTAGGACATTTTAAGCATGCAAATGCATACAAAGCAGCTAATTTTAATAGGGGGATTTTATTAAAAAAACTGTGAAATTGCTACAATATGGGTATATTGTGTGATAAACAGCTGTTTATGCACATATAGCCATATCCTGGTTTAGTAAATCTAGGAAGATTGTAAGCCTTCTGGGGGATAGAGAAATACTTATAGTTCCTGAATGTAATCCATTTTATAGTGCCTGAAAAGCAGAATATAAATCAAACAAATAAAATATCCAACACATATCGAATATACAATAGCTACCAAAGCATACACTAATATATATATATATATATATATATATATATATATATATATATATATATTAGTATATATATATATATACACACATCTAATTGAAGAGGGGAATCAAGTGCCAACCTGCAGCTGGAGGGCTAAAAATCAGGACATTTCTGAAAATTTTAGCCCTCTTTCTTTCTTCAGTACAGTACCCCAAAAATCTATACAATCCAGAAAAAATTATTAATGTTAGCAACCCTACTGAGGTGGAGCACAGGTAACACTGGTCATTTAACTTCTCATCTCCAGGCCAACTGTACATCTGCGCACGTGCACACCTGTCATGCAGAATACAACCCCCGGCGGCACAGTGTGTAATTAAGGGCTCAGCACAGCATCTCAGCTCACTCCCGAAATCAATAGCTTGTGAGACAGGGGTGGGTTGGTGGGGGAAGGTCAGAACTCAGGGCCCATCTGTCACTGAACCAGTGGTGAGGAACAGCGGCGAGCGACGTGAACTTCTGACATCCTTAGCCCACTTCACAGGCTGCCAGTTACGTTCATCCTCATTAATGAGCTTTCTGAGCAGTTCATTATCCAGCATTGGCTTTTTTTTTTTTTTTTTTAATTTTCTTCACCTTTTCCAGAGACCCACAAAAGCTCAGAAGAACAGGCAGCATAGACTAGTTTTACTAAGGTGATGAAACTCTTTCCAATGAAAATTTCTCTACAACACCTTTTATAAAACAAGAAGAAAAGCGCATTGCTATAAATATGATGAGCCATTGGGTTGATCACAATGAGTCCCTGGGTCTTCAACCCTGTGAGGAAGGATAGGAAAAGTAGTGGAGGGAGGGGTGCTCCATTTTATGAACAGCTCCTCCACTGAGGTTGCTGGAATGGCCACCCCCCTGCTGCTTATAAAAGCAGGCTGCAGCAATTCTAGGGGTGGCATTGTGGTTATGAGTTAGACAGAGTAGGAGAGTTTTCCTTGAGTTGTTCCCCTGCTTGGGTACTGGGTGACACAGTCTGCGCCAATACCCTAATGGGACGGGGATCAGTGCCTGCCTGGGTGCTGGTTGTTTTTGAAGAAGATATTTGGATTTTTTTTTGCCTTTTTGGGTTTTCTCCTGTGACAGCCCTGGTACTCCTGGCTGGAGGAATTCAGGGTATCTGCCAGTTAGGTTAGATCAGGAGGCAGGGAAGATTCCTACTGGTGACGTCCCCTGCAAGAGGAGTCCAGATTTTTCTACCTTTGTGTGAAGATTTTTTCTAAGTTCCCAGGAGGCCGTTTTTAGCCATCCTTTCTGCCTGAAGAGGGAAAAATCTGTAGAAAGCTGCTATGTTCCTGCTTCTGGACTTCTCCTATGAAAAATACGATCGAGATAACTGAAGAAAAGAACTGTGAATAAGAACTGCATTTCTATTCTGAGGACACCCAATACTTAGAGGAGACTGTGCAGAAACTGTAATTCTTTTTGCCGATCGATATTTTTGGAAAGGGTTTTCCATCCCATCTAAGGACACTCTGCCCAACTGGAATCCTTACTTGTCTAATCCACAGATGGTGATAGTTTTCCCTGCCTAATGCTGAGAGACTCTTGTACAGATGAATTGGAAGACTATAAATTTGACCTGTTTCAAATCAAGAATTGATGTGAGCAGTGGCAATTTTCTATTTAAGAACGCTGACAACAAAGATTTAATTTTGGACACTCAATCTGAGCTTCCAGAGTCTTTTGTGGCACTTACATCCATTGAACCTGACAGAGATCTGTTCCCCTCCCAGGGCAACAAGCTGAGAGTCACCCCAGCCATCTTGGGCCCTGGAGGATTAGTCCTCCCCTCCACTGGAAAAATAACTCTGTCCCGGGGCCCTTGGACTGTTTTGGAGTGGGAGAAAGGTAAAGGATTGGCCCCCGGGACCCTTGTGTGTCCCTGTCCTCCTAGCTCCTGAACCGGAGAAGGGGTTACAAGTAGAAAGATCATACACCTGACCATCCTCTTTCCTTCTGACACTATCCCCTCATTGTTAAATATCATCCTGTTGAAGCTACTGGTACTCGGTACAACATACACAGAGCTGGAGCCTGAAACCAGTCAAGGAAAAATGTACTTTAAAATGATAAGCAGCAAGGCTGGTCCTGTGTCTCAGGCTGCAGCACAGGAGAGTCATATTCAAATCTCTGGCCCATCACGGACAGGCGCACTTCCTCAATCCCGGGGTGACAGAAAAGGTGGCTGCTGCTGCCGTGATGGCCCCTCCCCACCATAAAGAGTGGCACAGAGGGTTCATATCAGAGGAGATCTCGCAGCGTGGATCTGTTGAAGAGAGTAGTGCTCTAAAAAAGCTGTCACAAATGCATTCAGTGAGTCCAATAAAAAAGTAGCACCTGTTTGTGGACTTTTATTTTTTTAAGTATCCCGGACCCCCGCTGGACTTTTGGCAAGTCTTGTGGGGGTCAGGAGGGACCCCCAAGACTTGCCAAAAGTCCCAGGTGGTCCAGTGGGGGTCCGGGAGCGACCTCCTGCACTCGGACCGTCGGCTGCCAGTAATCAAAATGGCGCCGATAGCTTTTGACCTTACTATGTCACAGGGGCTACCGGTGCCATTGGTCAGCCCCTGTCACATGGTAGAAGCACAAGATGGCACTGATGGCTATGTGACAGGGGCTGACCAATGGCACCGGTAGCCCCTGTGACATAGTAGGTCAAAGGCTATCAGCACCATTTTCATGCGAGGCAGGCCCGAAAGTCAGACGGCACGGCATGGAGGGAGGAATCCCTCACAGGACCCCGCTGGACCACCAGGGATGTTAGTAAGTCTTGGGGAGGGATCGGGATGGTGGGGGGGGGGGTTGTATTACAGTGAATTTTAATGCTTGGGGAGGTTTTTTATTTAAAAAAAATAAAATGTGCCCCTCCCCCCGTACAAACCCATACAAACCCGGAAAACTAATTTTCCTCGTAGTTCGGGGAAAATCAGTTTCGGGGTTCGGGGCTCCCCACCCACGACGAATTAGGCAATTTCGTTGAAATTCGTGATAAATGAACCACATTTCTAATGCACATCTCTATCCTCTAGCACGACCTCTCATATTAAAGGAGCGTGGCATCTGCTTCTTATCCTCCAGCAAACAAGGAAGCAGTGATTCATCCCACTTACTGGCCAGTTTCTCCAACTTGTTACCAAATAAGAACGAGCCTTTAAAGGGCAATTTGGTGAGGTTAGCCTTAGAGGTCGCATCGGCTGACCAATTTCTCAGCCATAACTGACACCTGGCTGCTACTATCGAAGCCACCCCTCTGGCTGAAGTGCAGACCAAATGACAGCCCACATCCGCCAAGAAGACAGCAGCTGGTTCCATAACTGCCCTGGAGTGTACCCCAGAGTCATCGACTTCCTGGGAGAGAAGCAAACAAGAGCGAGCCACCAAGGAACGACAAGAAGCGATCTGCAAGGTCATTGCCACTGCTTCAAATGCTTGCTTAAGGATAGTCTCAGTTCTTCTATCATGAGCATCTTTCAAGGCCACTCTTCCCTTCCACAGGAATAGTGGTCTAGTTGGAGAGTGCGCACACACAAGTGCATCTATCTTTGGAAAACGTAATTGCTGTCTTACTACTGGATCCAGAGAGTACAGGCCTTCCAAAATTCGACCCCCTTTGAAATTAGCCTCTATGGCACCCCACTCAAGATCAATCAATTCTTCAATGACCTCCATCATGGGGTAAAAAAAAAGGGACTTTACACAAGGAAACCAAAATGGGATTTTTCTTTGGCTCAGACATGGAATCTGCCCTAGGAACCCTGAGCATTTTGAAGGTCTGGGAAATCAGAGCTGGCAGTTCATCTCTATGAAAAAACTGTAGCATAGTTCTATATGTTTCTAATCCTGGAAGAATTTCACCATCCTCAAGAGAGTCGGGATCGGTGTCATCATCCGAGCCATCTGGATCTCTTTCGGGCAGTCCTGCTGCCGCTCTAGGAGTACACCGGTACTTAACAGTAGGGTCCTGGAAAGGTTCCTACCTGCGACTCTGCCCTGGAGACATTGGACAGGGCTGAAGACTGTGCCTGAAGAAAGGATTGCAACCCCTGGAAAAAATTCTACCCATGAAAATGTAGAAGCATCCAGACCAGGAGGGACCTGAGGCATATTTACTGAGCCACCTTCCCCTGCTGAAGAACTAGTTAGGGGAATTCCAAATTCAGGCACCCCACCTGACACATCTTTACCCAGGCCCATATCCAGTTGGGAAGAACCAGGCATGATGAAATTAGAGGAAGATAACTCTCCCTGAGCCTCCAAACAGTGTTGGCACACATTAGCGGGCACTCCTGGCTGAGATGCCCGAATATGAGAGGCGGTGCAAAGAGAAAGGCTCTTAGGTTTCTTAGGTATAGGGGCCATTATGGTCGACAGAAGTTGAGTGCTGACTGGAGATGTTCATCTAGCTGGGTTTTTTTTGTTTTTTTAAGACGTCCAAAAATTCTAGGCATCCAACCTAGGCACCCAAAAATTAGGCATCTAAGACTTAGGCGTCTCACACCTAGGCATCTAAGACTTAGGCTTCCCTAGGATAAGCATCACAAACTTAAGCGCACAGCAAGGTACAACTTGTGTGCACAGGTAAGCGTGCAGCCACTAACGGTGCTGCTTAGCTTGGATGCATAGACTACAAAAGCCAACTAAGTGTCCAAAAACTGGACGTACAACCTGGGCGCACAGCTAGACGCACACACCAAACTGACAACCTGTAGAGGGCAGCCTAAAAAATGTGTGCAAAACACTGTTAAGGCCTACCACGCAATGTGAAGCAAAAGAGCTTCAGAGCAGGGCCAAGGCCACAGAGGCTGCTCAACCTACCAGGCTGCTGACGTTCCTCGACCTCCCACTGAGCAGGATGATTGTTGGAACAGTGCACCAAGCACGGAGACCAGGGGAAGGAGGAAGCCCTACACTAAAAACCCTCCTTCTCAGTCTCTCTCTTTTTTTTTTTTTTAAACTTAAAAACTTACCTGAGCTCAGCCTTACCTGGCTGAGTACAGAGACGATCTCCGGTTGTGGGGGAAGAGGGCATGTGCCGTCACCGCAGTGCTCGGCTTCCTGCACCCGCTGCCTTTCAGCTGCTTAAACAGCTAAGTCCATACCGGCTGAAAAACCAGCTACCGGACCAAGGGACCACGGAAATCACCTCCAGGAATTCTCTACTGGGGGAGGGACCATTTCGTATCACCGCAGGAGAGCGGGGCAAATTTATTTTCCTTACTTCTTTTTTTCAAAATGAAGCAATCCCCAGTAGGGAGATGCATGCTGGAGACGAAGAATACTGGGAGGATGATGTCACTGCAGGGGTATATATATATACTGTGACGTCAGTTTGTTCTGTCTCCATGCTGGTAGAGGTGCATAACCCACTTGTTCTTGATTCATCTGCCTGGACACTAAGAAAGGATTGATTTCCTTTTTTATGTTTTTTAAAGCAATTATTTTTCATTTGCTAATTATTTTCTTCTCAAATGTAATCTTGAAATTTATTTGAAAGTTGCATTTAAAAATAAAATTAACCAAAAAATACCTCATGCATTATATTTTATTGTCTGGTAAAATGGTTAAACATTTCTGCTTACTGAAAATGGCTGAAATTATTTCATTCCAATTTTAAGGGTTTAATATTATTAGTAGTAACCAAAATGCAAATTCTTCCATTATTTTCAATTTTAAGTATTTCTTTAAGTATCAAAACTCCTCCAAACCATCAAACTAGGTAGAATCCATATTCATGAGATACATTTGCAAACACTGGGGGCAATGCATGCAAACCTATTTCATGCATATTCATTGTTGATATCCTGAAAACCAGGCCTGTTTGTGGCTCTTGTGGGCCTGAGTCGGCCACCCCTGTATTATTCTGTGTTTCCCTCTCCCTTGCGACATTGGGCTATGTTTAATTATTTTGAGTTTGCAATTATATTCTGCATTTCCTGGGGAGCTCGAAATGGATCATAACATAATAAAATGCAATCAGTAGCAAATACACAAGTATAAAAACAATATATACATGTAATATGACCATAGACTAAACAATAACATATGTTAATCAAGAAAACTGTCTGATGATGGGCTCTGAAAGAAAATAATTACCTCCAGAAGATGTTTGGGGTGGAGGGTGAGAGAGAGAGAGAGAGAGCGAGAGGAAGGCAGACCATTAATGTCTCTGCTCACAGACGGTAACTTTGAAATCAGTGCGCGGGCGCAACATTTGTGCGCACACGTCGGCCCGTGCGCAGGGACGCAGCTATAGTGTGTATAATGGTGCATGTTATAAAATAGCCTGGCCGCATGCACGTGTGTGCTGAATTTTAAGTCAGCGCATGCATAGGCTCGCAAATCTCGCTTCTACCGCATAAGTCGGGGGATTTTAAAAGGGGTGTGCGCCGATGCCTTTCCCAGTTTTACCAGATTGTCTCCAGTTTGACCAGTTAAGAGAGAGGTCCTCCAAACCCCACTAGTTTAATAGCCTTCACACCCCCCCCCCCACCCCAGTTAGCCCCAAACCTTAAAATCCCCTAGATCTGCCTCGTTTTCTTTATTTTATGACTTACACCTTTCTCCATAGCAGAAGTAAACTTATGTGGCAGGGGTTCTGGGCACGCACAACTCTAGTTCAAGCCCTGAAGTGCCCATGCCCCACCCAGACCATGCCTACATCCCACCCCTTGTACACACACTTGCAGGAGATATGCATGTAGCTGGGTGGCTTTTAAAATCCGCTTGGCAAGCACGAGCCTGTCTTGGGCAAGCATCCCCTAATTGATGCACACCTTTAATGGGCGAATTTTCAAAGGGCCGCACACGTAAAACGTGGGAATTACGCGCATGGCTGGGCCTTGCATGCACATTTTCAAAAGGGCCCAGCCACGCATGTAAGTCCCGATACGTGCACAAGTGCCGGGCCTGAAAACGGGGTAAGCAGGGAGTGTGGGCTGGGTGGGGAGGGGCAGGGCGGGACGGAGGCCGGCCGAGACAATGGCCATTAGCCGCTGGTGCACGGAAGTTGCTTCTCTGGAGCAAAAGAGAAAAATGGGGCTAGTTAGGGTTAGGTTAGGGGTCGGGGTGGAGAGGGGAAAAGGTAGGAAGAGTAGGGTTAGGGATAGGAAAGTTCACTCCCAGTCTACTCCTTAAATTTGGAGCAGACGGGGAAGGAACTGGGGAAGGCCCGATTGCGTCGCCACGCGTAATTTACTAAAATTCACCCCTCCCTGCGCGCCACCCATACGTGTGCGCGGATTTTAAAATCCGGCGCGCATGTGCACGCGGCCAACGGATTTTATAAACATACACATGCTGGCGTGCGCATGTTATAAAATCGGCGTGTCCATGTGCGCACGCCGGGAACCACGTGCACATGGATGCGCACGCGCTCCTTTTAAAATCTACCCCTTAGTGTTTGGTTCCACTAGTCCCAGTCTCTCCCACCCACTTTTGCTTGGGCATATCATTATTATAAACTGGCTGAGATTTGGTGCATTCACTGCCAGTAATCGTTTATCCACCCGAGTGATTCACGCCAATTCCTGCTTGATGGGAAGCTCCCTGCTTCTAGTAAATGCGCACCTTCTACCACCTGTCTCTTCCAAGTCCCCTTCCAGCCCACACTCATTCCCCTTTCCCATAATCAAATAATCCCTCCCAAAACAAACTCCCCAGAATAAAGATCGCTCTCCCAGCTTCTTCACTTTTTGTACGAAAGGTGAGTAAATGTACGAATGTTTGTAAGAGCATCGTGCATGTGACAGCAGCTAAGCCTGAAGGCTTGATGATTCTACTCGGGGCAGTGGACTACAAAGAAGGAAGCCAAAGACGATCATCCTGAGTAAGGAGAGATATTCTATAAGCAGTCATGCTCTACGGTTGGTAGCTGGGATCAGGGCCGGAAGAATCACTAGGCCTGGGCCTAGGGCGCTGACCATAAGGGGGCGCAAGCCATGTGGGACCGCTAGTGGTGGCCGCCTGAGACCCCATATTGCTCGTGCACCCCAGTGGGGGTGGGGGCGTGACCGATGGGGGGGGGGGCATGACTGGGTGAGGGTGGCGTGATGAAGGGGGGTGCAGGCGCAAGGCAGAAGGTGCCTAGGGCGCCTAATCCCCTTGCACCAGCCCTGGCTGGGAGGTGTCCTTAGAAATGTGGACAGAATCACTGGGCATAATGGATGGGTCAATTGGTCTTTTTCTGCTATCATTTACTATGTTCTCTATTATTGTGTCTGGCATGACTGCTCATATATTTGATGCCTGTACCAATTCAACTATTTTTTCTGTGGGTAGGGAGGGCAAAAGGTGATCTTAACCATCCCTTTTTGACTGATCAACTGAGTCAATTAAAAAAAAGAGAATTTTAAAACACAAACAAAGCATTAATGGCTTTGGATACCTCAAAGCACGCATAGTAGGCCTACAAACCCCATCTAACCCACAGCCACTCTTCATAGGCATAATTAACTACCAGCTCCATGTTTTTCAGGACTGGTTTTATCTCACTGCCTGAATGGGCTTGTTGCCTGGCTTTGCTTGGGGAAACTGGATCTACATCCCTAACCAGGACCTGGTCAGCCTGTCCTGAAAAATAAAACAAAGCACCACAATGCAATCAAAGCCAGCAGGGATTCTATTTCTTATGGAAGGGACACTGTTGTTGCTGTTATTAGCTGTACATTTTAATTCATGCAGTTTCCCTGATGGCCCTGGAACACCGGATGACCTTCACCAGAAAGCCTACCACATCAGACTCAGCGTACAGGAATCTTACTGCAGTTCCTCCACACACAAATATATCTGGTCCTCAAAGTCAGGTTTCAATGACTTGTGCTGATCAACTCTTAGTGCAATCTACTGAATTTAAAATAAATCTCTGCCCTCCTTCTATTAAGAGGGAAGTTGCCCATACTCATAACTAGAAAAGAATGCTCGTACTATTGATGTTTTAGTGCAGGGCCAGCGACTAGCTCAGTACCTGCTGAACACCTGCATGATTGCGTCTCTTTGGGCTCCGACACCGTCTCACAGCACGGCTCCTTCAGACTTCCTCTAGGAGTTTGGTGTCTGGTGGAGGGTTAGTGCAGCTACCACAAAATTCCTGTACTTTTGCCACAAGAAGTGCAGCATGCGTGTCAAAGAAAGGGCCAGGTGTGGTTCTTACCAAGGCAGACAGAAAAGTCCAAGTGCAGCCCAGAGAAAATTTCTGAACACAAGAAGCACCAAACCATCAGTAAATTTGCTGTTGATGGGCAAGTACATTTAACAAGTACAGAAAACGGTGAAAGTGGTGTCTGAAAAGATGCAGGACTTCTAGTGCAATTTTAAACATATGCCTAAGTACATTCAAACAAAGTTTTCTGTTAGTTAGAAAAAGAACTGTGGGAAATGTTTCCAGCCACTTCCAATACCTGCCCACCCCCTGTTTTTTTTAAATCGCTTGATATAGGCAGACCGGGGAAACGTTTCCACACTACCTCTCAAAATCAATGAATGAAATTTCCGCTTTGTTGAGCACCAGCCTATGTTTATGGCCCATGCCTGGAGGCTTTGTGATGTGGCCTGCCATTATTTAACACACTGAAGAAAAAGCAGCGCTCCCCTGGCACCATGGGTGGGAACATTATAGCACAACACGAACAATAAATACAAATGTTTGCAATTCCTTCTCTGGCATGACGTGTATTATTCTCTTGAGCTCCAAAGCTCTCAGCCTGCCTCGGCTGTCATGTAACCATTATTTGGGGCATTTTGTTTGATAGTAATTTGAAAACAAACCCAACACTGTATCATGAAAGACAGAATATAAATAAAAATCATAGTATTATTATTATTAATAATAATAATAGAAGTGTGAATTCTAGCACATTATAAGTTTCCCTCCTCAACTCAACTACAACAATGCACTGAGATCTGTAGTTGAGAACAGCCAATTTCTGAATAGTAATGGTTACAATGAAAACGAAATGACAACAAGCACTACAGAATCTCAACGATTTCTTTTTAGATCTGGTTGCTACTGTCTAATGCATCTTGTGATTAAAAACAATCTCTAATTATCGCCATCTCCACTCCCCAGGACTTAACATTTCTGATGAAATGATCATACAATTCTGCCATTGGACCTGAGGTCTGCCCGCCCCCCGCCACTCCCAGTGCTATGAACCCTCTCCGCACAACCAACACCACACCTGCATCCTGATCTGCAGCAAACCTGTGTTATCCTGTCTTTCAAGACAACCAGACACCTATTCTAGTCCTGAATTCTCAAGAACCAGGATATGCAGCAGCTTCGCTGTTCCATTTTGGGGCCTCTCTTATATCTGCCAAGTGGGTGATGTGTGAATACTTTGCCCTGGGGTGTGCACACACCCATTAGGCACTGTTCTGACCCGCTCTGCTCCTTTCAGTACCCTACAATGTGTGCACATGAGAGCCCTTTGTTGCCGCCAGGTGCACTCTAGAAGAACATAGGAGGACTGACTCAGAAATCTATGACAGGCAAAGTGTAATAAAATTAAGATGCATCATCTTGGAGTCTGCAACTTGCACACTGTAGGAGAAAGTGAAGGAGGAACAGATCAGATGAAACAAAAACAGGTGGGGAAAACATGGGGGAGGATTACCAAACCATGCTGAGCATAATGCACTGTGGGGGTTTGACCAAGATGGTGCACAAGCAAGTCGGCAGAGAATCTTCTTTAACCTCCCCCTCCCCTCCCTTTTAGAGTCTTAGTGTAATTAGCCAGCTAATTGCTGATGAGAGTTAAAAAGCACCTGGGAGGAGGGGGAGTGAATTATTTGAAGCTGTTGTGCTATTATAGCCATTCAAATTCTCAGGAATAGCATCTCAACACTTGTGAAATCTTTTACTCATTATTGTCTTTTGTACAAGTTCCTGGATGCTCGGATCATTTTCTGTCACATCTCTGCTGTCGGTTTTACAATCAGATGACATAACAGCTCTCCAGAAAAGCGAGATTTACGTAAAGAAAAAACGTGCCTCCTCCCCAGAGCCAAACAGAAGGCGTCTTTCTTCATAAAAGCAGAACCACCTTTAACAGACTCACGATCAGAGTTCAGAAATCCTTATTCTCCTCCGGGCTTCAGGGCCCCTCTGCTTTCACTAAAAATGTTGCACAGGAACTGTTGCGGTAGTGAGTTGAGGTGGACCCTTGGGCCGGCCTGATGGAACAGGGGGTTCCGTCGTGGACAGGCCGGGAGGCGGAATCAAGCTGAAGCACCAAAGACCACTTCACCTTGGAAGTCCTAGATCCCCCCAGGAAGAGCCTGTAGGGATCTGGACCGCTGGGACTTAGGAGACAACGAGAGATGAGACGAAAAGAGAGTCCGAGGGGCGAGGCAGGCGGCAGGCAAGGCAGGTCAGAAGCGAACTGGAGTCAAGAACCAGGAAGTCACTGAAGCGAGGATCAGCCGGAGCTGGAGCCGGGGCAGGAACACAGGGAGGATCCGAGGTCAAGGCAGGAACAGCGAGGTCAGCAGGAACAGACGGCAACTCGACACTCTGAAGAGGAACCTCGTTGCAAGGCGTCGTTTAGGAGTCAGATGCCGGCTTACGCACTGTGCCGGCGTCTGACGTCATCCAGGGGGCGGTCCAGCACTTCCGGGGGCTGGACCTTTAAATGCTCTGCCCTCACGCATGCGTTGCAGCGTGGGGGCGGAGCCAGCATCGGGCCTCGGCGGCGTCTCCCTCATGGAGACGCCGCAGCCATGCGGCCAGCAGGCCTAAAGCCCGGCAATTCCGGCCACAGACCGGAGCGGGGGTAAGTGGGCACGGACGCAATCGGGGCCACAACAGGAACCAGGCTAGTGGTATTCCTGTTTCATGTCTAAGGCCTTATGTCAGAAAATACCCCCCTTTCACCAGCATTTCTGTGCCCACCAGTGCTCACCAGCTGGTCTCCAATGTGCACAGGGAAATGCTTTATGGAAGACAGATCACTGGCATGGTCTTTAATGCACACAGGAGAGCACAGCCTAGTGATTACAGCAATGGGCTGAGAACCAGGGAAACCAAGGCTCAAACCCTTTGCCCTTGAAGCCCGCTTCTACCACCAACATTCCTCCCGTTGCCTAAGGTACCCATTTAAGATTGTAAGCTCCTTGGGGAAGGGGCTTATCCTACCTGAACACTTAACACCATCGTACAGCACTGCATACATCCAGTGGTGGTATACAAATTATTAAGTATCATTATTTAGAAATATATCTGTGGGTGTACAGTGTTATTTCATACTGCATTACACCCTTAGAAGAAAAATAAATATATTTTACATAGAAATTGCTGAACTTATTAGGATTCTGTTTGCTCTATGATTCCCAAATGGCAGCAGGTCAGGTAAGGAAGTGGGGGAAAATGGGCATTGCTGGGGTGGGAATAATCAACTCATGGCATGCAGAGGAAAATACTGTAACAGTCATTAAATGCTAGGGATGTGCACTGATTTTTTTTTTTCATGTCGTTATCTGATAGATTTCATTTTTTAAATGGTTTGGGAGGTATTTATTTCATGTTTTCCTACTTTCGGAGTTAGTACGCACTAACTGAAAATGTTACCAATCAGTTAAAAAGTGTCAGTTTAGGAGGAATTCGACAGCTAGAGGTATGGCTCTGCATTCCACTGGCTGCCTCCTTAGTTACCGGTACTTGTTTGTGTTGCTGCGATTGCAAGATGCTGTTTGCAGGGGTAACAAGTGTAAACAAACAAGTGATAGCAGCAAACTCTAGTCAGCACATGGTAGGCGCATGGACGGCCGGCGCCATCTTAAAAAATGGTGCAGGCCATCCATTGCTCCTACCATGTGATAGGGGCCGGCCAATGGCACCGATAGCCCCTGTCACATGGTAAGGGCAAAGGGCCATCGGCGCCATTTTGATTAGTGGCCCAAGAGCGGGAGATCGCTCCCGGGACCCCCGCTGGACCACCAGGTACTTTAGGAAAGTTTTGGGGGGTCGGGATGGTGGGGGATTGTAAATAGTTAGATCTAAAGGGTCGGGGAGGGTTTGGGGTTTTTTTTTCTGTGTGCCCTTTCTTCACTCCCCCCCCCCCCCCCAAAACGATAAGAATACCACATGAAGATTTTGTGGGGTTTTCCTATCGTTTTTGGGGACCCCCGATACTTGACGATTTAGAAAATATCGTACGATATTTTCATCCATCAAAAAAACGATGCACATCCCTAGTGCATACCATCCTGTCCAGGTGATTTACTATTCCTTCAGTTTTGTCAATCAGGCCTATCACATCTTCCAGGTTCACAGTGATTTGGTTCAGTTGATCTGAATCATCACCCATGAAAACCTTCTCCAGAACGGGTATCTATGCAATATCCTCTTCGGTAAACACTGAAGCAAAGAAATTGTTTAATCTTTCTGTGATGGCCTTATCTTCTCTAACCCTCTCTAACCCTTTAACCCCTTGGATCATCCAACTGACCTCCCTTGCAGGCTTTCTGCTTTGGACATATTTAAAAAAGTTTTTATTGTGAGTTTTTACCTCTATGGCAAACTTCTTTTCAAATTTTCTCTTAGCCTATCTTATCAATGCTTATGAATTATCCTATTTTCTTCTGATGGATCCTTCTTCCAATTTTTGAATGAAGATCTTTTGGCTAAAATAGCCTCTTTCACCTCACCTTTTAACCATGCTGGTAATCGTTTTGCCTTCCTTGTACCATTCTTAATGCATGGAATACATGATTGGTCTGTGCTTCTAGGATGGTATTTTTAACAATGTCTTGCCTGTTGCATACTTTTTACCTTTCAATTTTTTTCTAACTAATTTTCTCATTTTGCCAAAGTTTCCCTTTTGAAAGTTTAGCGCTAGAGCTGTGGATTTACATACTGTCCCCCTTCCAGTAAATAATTCAAATTTGATCATATTATGATCACTATTGCCAAGCGACCCCACCACCTTAATCGCTCTCACCAAATCCTGCACTCCACTGAGAATTAGATCTAAATTGATCCCTTTCTCATCGGCTCCTGAACCAATTGCTCCCTAAAACTGTCTTTTATTCTATCCAGGAACTTTATCTCTCTATCATGCTCTGATGTTTCACTTACCCAGTCAATATTGGGGTAATTGAAATCTCCCATATTACTGCACTACCAGTTTGGTTAGCTTCCCTGATTTCTCTTAGCATTTCACTGTCAGTCTCACCATCTTGACCAAGTGGACGGTAGTATACTCCTATCACTATAGTCTTCCCCAACACACAAGGGATTTCAACCCATAAAGATTTGATTGTACATTTAGTCTCATGCAGGATCTTTATCCTGTTGGACTCTATGCCATCCCGGACATAAAGCGCCTCCCCGCTACCAAGATGTTCCTCTCTGTCATTGTGATATAATTTGTACCCCGGTATAGAACTATCCCATTGGTATCCTCTTTCCACCATGTCTCTGAGATGCTAATTAAGTCTATGTAATCATTCACTGCTATACACTCTAATTCTCCCAACTTACTTCTTAGACTTCTAGCACTAGCATACAAACATTTCAAAGTGAGTTTTTGTTTGTATTTACATTCTGCTTTTCAGTTGACAGGGATAGCTCAGGTGAGTTTTTAATTATAGGCACTTGGACTACTTTTCTTATTATAGGAACCTCTCTGTTGGGATGCCCTAACTCTAATATATCATTAATATCCTTTAAAGATACCTCCCTCCGAGCCATGTGCTGCGGAGCAACTGTCTGCTTTCCCCTTTGTTCTAGTTTAGAAGCTGCTCTATCTCCTTTCTAAAGGTTAGCGCCAGCAGTCTGGTTTCACCTTGGTTAAGATGGAGCCCATCCCTTCGGAAAAGTCTCCCTTTTCCCCAAAAGGTTCCCCCAGTTACTTACAAATTTGAATCCCTCTTCCCTGCACCATTGTCTCATCCACGCATTGAGACTCTGGAGCTCTGCCTGCCTCTGGGGACCTGCGTGTGGAACAGGGAGCATTTCAGAGAATGCTACCCTGGAGGTTCTGGATTTAATCTTTCTACCTTACAGCCTAAATTTGGCTGCCAGAGCCTCCCTCCCACATTTTCCTATGTTGTTGGTGCCCACATGTACCACGGCAGCCGGCTCCTCCCCAGCACTGTCTAAAATCCTATCTAGGTGACACGTGAGGTCAGCCACCTTTGCACCAGGTAGGCATATTACCAGGTGGTCCTCACGCCCACCAGCTGTCTACATTCCTAGTAATTTGTTCACCAACTCTGACGGCCGACCTAACCCTTCCCTTCTTGGCAGAAGCCCAGGGAGACACATCCTCAGTGTGAGAGGACAATGCACCGCCTGGAGAGCAGGTCCTTACTACAGGATCATTTCCTGCTGCACCAGGTTGATGTTCTCCGATCATGAGACCTTCCTCCTCCAAGGCAGCACCAGGGATGCCAGACTGGAGTTGGGACTTGGCTCCTATGTCCCTGAAGGTCTCATCTATATACCTCTCTGTCTGCCTCAGCTCCACCAGGTCTGCCACTCTAGCCTCCAGAGGTCGGACTCGTTCTCTGAGAGCCAGGAGCTCTTTGCATCGTATGCACATGTACAACTTCTCACCGGTGGGTAAAAAATCATACATGTGACACTCTATGCAAAAGCCTGGTAGGCCCCCCTCTTGCTGCTGAACTGCTGCCTTCATCTTAAATTTGTTCAGTTCCTAGTTAAGTTTTAGGTTGCTATGGGTAAAGGATTGCGTACAATTAGGGTCCTTTAAATTAGTGTATTCACTAATATTCCTGGTAGTGACCTACCAGATAAGGTGTGGGGAATTTCTGAGTTTAAGTTAAAAGACTGATTTTTTTTTTTTTAAGTGTGAGAATGATTCCTGCCTATAAAATAAAGGAGGAGCTAGGGCTGGGAGGGTTGGGAAATAGAAACACACAAACTTCTCTTTGCTGCCTGACTTTCTGACTACCTATTTAAAACAAAACACACTAAATAATATACCCCAATAGTTTATTTCTCCCCAATAATTTTAAGTTTTAAAATTTCTCCAAGCAGTACTTACTGATTTTTTCCAGCCACCAGCAAGGTGATTCTCTCCTCTCAGTGCTCCCACTGGATTGTCTATGTAAATCAGTTATTTACTCTTTTAGATAATAGAAGGACTAGGGGGCACTCCATGAAATTAGCAAGTAGCACATTTAAAACTAATCAAAGATAATTCTTTTTCACTTAATGCACAATTGAGCTCTGGATTTTGTTGCCAGAGAATGTGGTTAGTGTAGTTAGTGTAGCTGGGTTTAAAAAAGGTTTGGATAAGTTCTTGGAGGAGAAGTCCATTAACTGCTCTCGTTATGACCTTCTTGTTTTCTATCTTTCATTCTGCCTATTGGTTATCCCCACGCCCAGTTACTATCCCTGTTGAAATGTACTTTCCAACCTTGCAGTTATTATGTGAACCGGTATGATGTCCCCACAAATACCGGTATATAAAAGTTTCTAAATAAATAAATAAAACTGCTATTAATCAAGTTGACTTAGGGAATAGACACTGCTATTACTGGCATCAGTAGCATGGGATCTACCTAGTGTTTGGGTACTTGCCAGGTACTTCTAACCTGGATTGGCCACTGTTGGAAACAGATGCTGGGCTTGGTCTGACCCAGTATGGTAATTTCTTATGTTCTTACATTAGTGATTGTAGCTCATTTTATAAATTATTATTAGGCAGCATCTAGCTGCACAGTAAAAACTTCCAAATGGTCTTCCAAATGCTGTTTTAAACAAATACACTGCATAGATGTGCACTAAAGTACAAAACAGCACTCTGTATCCTTCCCATAGAGAATACCTCCTGCCAAAGGGGGGCTCGACAGGTAAATTATTTGCTACTGTGTTCTTCTGAAAGGTTGCAGGTCTTACTTTTATTTTGTGAATCTAACCACTATTGCTTTAATACATCCACACCAAGATACTTTAGTTCCCTCCCTCAACCTTGCCAGTGGGAAAATGAATGCTTAACTTACAGTGCACTAAAAATGAGTAAATATTTTATGCGCTTGTCATGTTTTTATGCACTGAAGGCTATAAATGTTAAAAATGATTTTCAATAATAAATGCCCAATAACACAGAAGGCAAAGCATGGAACTTTAATCATGGTAGTGCTGTGCTATTTAAAAAGTCTATTATTCCTGTGTATGCTTTTATAGCTATACAGCCTGCCTTCAGGGTTGACAATTTCAGCTTTCTTTTGTATGGGATGGCCAATTTATTTTGAAAGCTCCCTGCATTTCATCTTTTGAATTTTGTCCATCCTACGTAGAGAGCCAGCATGGATCCATCACTATGTATTGTTTCATATTACAAAGTAACATAATGCAGCAAGAAACCTCTCAGATTTCCACTTTGTTACAAAGGTGACCACCCCTTCATTTTAAGACAATTGACCCCTATCCTGCCCTATTCTTCTCCAATAATTGTAATGGTTTGCTCTCAAATGGCAGAATCAGATTAATAAACAAATAGCTAAAAACAGGTCGCTCCTGTGCCTTATTATTATGTGTGACCAACCCTTCAGTTTGTCACTAGATGGCCTTAGGTCCCTTACCATCTGGACTCTTTCAGTCTCTCCACCGTCGGCCGACCGTCGGCCCCTATGACATAGTGAGGGCAAAGGTAACGCCGGCGCCATTTTGAATACTGGCAATACAGCCCGAGTGCAGGAGGTCGCTCCTGGACCCCCGCTGGATTTTGGCAAGTCTTGTGGGGGTCAGGAGGCCCCCCCCCAAGCTGGCCAAAAGTCCCTGGGGGTCCAGCGGGGGTCCGGGAGTGATCTCCTGCACTCGGGCCATACCTTTGCCCTCACTATGTCACAGGGGCCTTTTTTGGGGGGTTTGGGAGGGTGTTTTGATTATCGGATCGGCCGCAGTCGATAATCAGAACTCAAATCGGGCTGGGCAATAAAAATTTTAAGATTTGGATCGGAACTGGAACCGATCAGATTCCGGTTCCGATTCACATCTCTACCCGTTAGTGCTATCTTCTTCAAGACGACACTGTGAGCCGGAATCGTAACCCCATCTGCTGTGTGAGCATTAGATTGCCCACCGGGATTAACAGCAGCCACTGACAGCTTCACTGTGAACTGAACTGAAGTTTCTTCCTCTATCAGTTCAATCAGTTTGAAGAAAAAAACAAACAAAAAAAAAGGAATCACTTAAGAAACTGTTTTGGTTGCTTTACATGTTTGTTCTTCTCTTGCAGGTCTTGGGATGTTCCCGTGACACTGCACTAAGTTGATCTCTCCTGGTTTATGAACAATAAACCTTAGCCCTTTAACTTTCAGCTAGTTCTTTAGAAAATCATAGCAGCCTGTTGTGACACTTGCCTTTATTTACTTTCCTAACAAAAAGGTTCGTAAATTTCTTTTGATGTAATTTTTGTCACCTGATGTTCAAATAATTTTCTTCTTCTTTTTTCTGTAAATCTATTTAAAATAAAAGAACTCTTCATCCGCCACCAATTCTTCTAAATTGGATGCTTCCTATTAATGCTGGTAAACCTTATTGAAACTGTGCCTGCACGGGGGGGGGAACGGGACAGCTGAGGCAAGAAAGGTGCGGGTTAGTTTTGAAAGAGAGATGTCCCTCCAGTCCTTAGCCAGAGAGGGACCGTGCATTACTTGGGTACATTTGGAGAGTGGTTATAAACTAGGGAAAGAAAGAAGGTAAAAAAAAAAAAAAAAAAAAAAGAAATGTTTGAAGTGAACTACAGGATAAAATGCTAATGCAATTAATGTGGGCTCTGCACCGGTTTTACCCTGGTCAGGTTTCCCATTAATTTTGTGCTCTGTAATCCTCCTACATGAGGAAAGGTCATAAAACACCGTCTAATACACAAAACATATTGGAGATCCGATTTCAGAGCTACAATTGTACAGGCCATCTGTTCTCAAACTTAGTGGAAGCTGTCTGCGTAAGACAGGGCATGAATCTGCCATGATTATATTAATAAAGCATCAACGTGAAACAACAATCTCAGAACGGAGTTCTAAAAGCTAGAGACATGAAGATCAAAGCTGTTAGCGAGCGAGCCTGGTAGCAAAACTAGAAATCATCCAATATTCATTTTGGCCACAACAGCAAAACCCGTTTAATGACTCATGTACCGATTAATACCATCTCATCAGACACCCAGATGCATAAGGAGTCATTATTATTATTATTATAAATTCATGAATTTATTTTTGCTTTTGCACACACTGTATCTGTACGTAGCCTTTCCTCTCCTGCTTTATCTATTTCCCTTGACAAGGCTTAAGCCATTGCTGGGGATAGGGGCACGGTTTCTGGTGTGCTGCAGTGCGGTCTTGATTTAGCCAGACAACTGAGTTGCCCAAAGGTTCCCATTCAGGCTTTTGCTAGGAGTGTGCAAAAGATATGTAAAGCCTTCTGCTTCATTTCCCAGTCTCAAGAGCTCCTCATCAGGACTCTTGTAATTCAATTACAGAGAACCCAGCACGGCTCAGGAAAAACACTAACTAAATACCAATGAGGTAAGATTCATTAATTGTTATTGCAATTCTCAGTTCACACCGGCCCCCATCAAAATAATGTACTTTTTAACAATTATTTATGAACTGAGAGCATTTTGCAGGATTTGCTGTCAATGAACCAGGCCTGTCAAAAATCTGTTATTAGTTATGAGCAGGGTTTCCTGGGTCAAGCTCAGCTGGGCAGAGGTTATCTCTTCCACAGAATCCTTGAACTGTTGGAACTCAGAGTTAGAATAGCGGGTACTTGTACCGTATGTTACATATCATCCTGGCCTAAAATAAGATGAGCCTAATTTTGCCTCTTTGAAAACGGTCTAGTGATGAGCACCTAAATTTAGGAATCTGAAAAGTGGACAAGGACTTGAGGGGGAAAATGAGGTGTGCAATACAGATTTTTCAGTGCTTGGTGCCTAACTTATGTACTAGGGATGTACATTTGTTTTAAACAAATGAGTAAAACATGATGAATGAGGCCATTTTTGGTTAGTTCCGAATGAAACGAAGTGAAAATAGCCTCCGATGAAAATATTTAAAAACTTTCTTTTTTTTTGTATTTGATTAAAAAAAATGAGAGGCCAAGGACTAGGAACAGCACTGGGGCCTGTCATTAAGGCCTAGGCCAGATGCTGGGGCCCGTCACCAAGGCCCAGCTCTAGGAACAGGCACGATGGCGGGGCTCAGCTCATGACTGGATTTGTTTGCTGAGGCCAAGTCCCAAGACACAGGCTTAGTCCCAGGCCTGATGCTGTGGCCCAGCGAAGTCTCGTCACACAGACTCAGGCCTGAGACTGGGTCCGAAGCCTGGGCTTGAACCTAAGCCTGACCCGAATGAGGTCCAGGGCAATGTTTAGGGCCAGGCCTTTCACCATATTCTTTCTTCTTCCAAAAAATAAATAAGATGCCGCTCACCAAAGGATGTGCCGCAGTGACGTCACTGTAGCACCTTCCTCCCAACCGGACGGCACCATTATTATGTATGGCTGTTGAAATGTACGGCTGTACATGAAAATGATTTCGTCCATTTGGAAGGCGCTGCAAGTGTCACTGCAGCACGTCCTTTGGGTGGACAATGTCATTTTTATTCAATTGAAGATGGCAGAAGGCCTTATCCTGAGTTTGGCGAGGGGACCCAGAATCGGTCATGGAACTAGGTGACGGGACCCAACCTCGGGCTGGGCAGGCCTAGACCCAGGTCTTATTGACGGAATCTAGTCTTAGGCCTGGGCCTAGGCAATGGGACTTAGGCCTAGGCCTTGGTGATGGGATCTGGGCCTGGGCCTAGGCCCATTTTTTTCTTTCATATTGAAGTCAATCCGACCTATGATTTGCCTTACCTATTGACTATAATGTAAAATGAAAAAGCTAAGGACATGAATGAACTTTTTTTTTGTTTGAGAGGAACCTGAATGAATGATCCAAAACATTTTTTTTTAATCTACTCACCCCTATTAAGCATCTAGATTTATTTCACTGAATAGCAGGCCTAAAATTAAGCACCTGATTTCATCTCAAATTTTGCTGAACTTTAGGTTCCTAAAACTGAGATGCCTAGGCCAGGTGCTTAGCTTCCTTCCAAAACTGTCCTTGTAAACTCATCACTTGGAAGATGCTATGCTGAAAAGAAAAGGGCCATTCCCACTCCCCAAAAGAGGCAAGGTAAGTATGACATACCTTCAATGTACTGGACAATCCTAACATCATTGCTGCCACACTACAAAATGATATACACCAAAACAAAAACTCTCCACTGGAAGGTGTGACTCCAAAAACAACTAAATCCACAACTGACACCCTCTTAAAACTTTACCAAAATGGACAAAGGTCAACATATTACTATCTCAAAAACCTTTTTTTTTTTTTTTTTTTTAGAAAGAGTTGGTGGTTTCATATTGGACTAACACTGATACCCTCCGGGTGATCAGAGTCGTTGTATATCTATAATCATTAATCGCCAACCTCCTTTCCAAGATTTAATATTTTTGAAATTTTTTTCACAGCAATTTAAAAGCAATTTTTGAATGTATGCTGCATGAAATATGAAATACTTCCATATATACAATGTTTTTGTAAATCCAAACTTTTCATGTGATAAAATCAACAGTTATGTTTGTAAATCTGTGGCATCAAAAAATGATTAATTATGCACGGTCTTACTGCCCTCCCAACAAGGCCACGTTTTGAGACGATGTCTTTTGTCGGGGGATGTTGCTTCACTTGTCCTATACCAGCGAATATGGTGTCTCCACTGCTTCATACGGCTTTACTTGATCCACGGTTCATACAGTGAGAGACCGGTCCCCCCCTTCACCTGGATCAGAGCAAGACATTGCAAACTCCTGCTCTTTTGGGCCTGGTAGGACATAATTTTATCTTGCCCACCAGGCCTGGAAGTGATGCTGTTATGCTTCTGCTGCCTCTGTCACTTTCAGGCCTTGGGGGGTGGTAGTGAAGAAAGCATAAGGGAGAATGGCATGTCCTCTACACACATAGATCTACTTCTGCCTCTTCTCCCCAAAACCTCTTGCGGTCATCTGCAGTCGGTAAGGAAGGAGGGAAGATTCTGGACAGAACTGAAGGATTTTCTGCTAGCTAGACCCAGGAGAAGGGGGAAATCTGGTTGATGCTAGGCAGGGAGGGGTAAGGAGGAGTGTGGGTGCTGCTAGGCAGGGAGGGGTGGGGGGGGGGGAGAGGGTGTGACTGCTGCTAGGCAGGGGAGTGTGGAGGAGAAAGGTGATCAGAAATTTTCTGGGTGGGAGAAAGAGAAGGCCTTCGTAGGCGGCTGGGCATGGAGGGGTGGGGAAAGAAGGGTTGTGGGTGCTGTTAGGGAGGGGTGGAAAGAGAGACAGAGCGTAGGCATTGTTAGGCAGGGAGGAGTGGGGGAGATGGGATGTGGGTGCTGCTAGACAAGGAATATTGTAGAAGAGAAGGGTTCAGAATGCTGCTTTGCAAAGAGGCACGGGGAGAGAGGGGGTTAGGAGTCTGCTGGGCAGGGAGGGGTGGCAGAGAAAAGGAGTGTGGGGGATGTTAGACAGGAAGGGGTGGGAAAGAGTGGGTGGCAGTTCTGGGAATGTGCGTTTGGTGAAGGTTGGTCTGCTGGGTGCTGTGAGTGCGACTGAAGTAAAGTGTTTTACTAACATGTCAGGATTTGTATCAGTATTATTGTGTTTTCTCAATAGGACATGCACTTGTAGGGTTTTGCTGTTTTGAGTCCATGGTGTTAGTGCTGCTATGGTATGGCAGGTTTGCCACGTAGTGCCGTGTTTTTTTTTCCATGTTTCGTATTATTTTACAATGCGCCTGTTAGTAAAGGGAGTTTGTGTTGCTGTTACTGAGATGAAACCAGAATATCTTTTTTGTATGGCGGCTTGTACAGGACGATATCCTAGTTCTGCTCTGTACCCATTGTTGAGGGGGTTGAGGGTTCCTATGGATGCAGAGCAAGGGGCCAACGAAATAAGCTGCATAAAACCTGCCACGGGTATTTGAGCACGTAATTGCGTGTGGTTTTCCATGCTGATCTTATGAATTTATATAATAACGTGTTCAGCATAGAAAAAAAACACACACAAACCCGCTTAGAAACCAGCAGCAGGTTTTGTGTGAGTGGATGCAAATGGCATGTAAAGGAGTCAGTTATCTATTCATGTTCAATGCAGACAGCAGGGAGATCAGTTAGTGTGGTTAATAAAGCAGTGTAAAGAGTGCTTCCAGAGTTAATACCTAAGTAATGCCGGAAGCAGCCGGGTTTGCATAGCACAGCGATCCGGCGTGGACAAAGGGACGGATTTTCAAGATAATGGGTGGGTGGGAGGGTTTTTGCCTGGAGGGGGTGAGTGGATGTTTGGGGAGGGGGAGCAGAAGGGGTAATATTAAAGCTTCTTTAGCAAGGAGGGAGAGAGGAGGCCTGGAGGCTGTCTTAACTTTAAATGCTCTTTTGTACTTAGCAGCCAGGTTTCTGTGTAAGCGGGGAGGGGGGGGGGGGGGGGGGAGGTGGGCATGGGACTGGGAGGCCCTCAGCTTGCTGCTATGATATTATTTTTTAGGTGCACTACTTACCCGTATATCTCTGAAGATATGCGCATAAGTAGCTAGTTATCCGGTCACATAAGACCGGATAACTTTAGACCTAACCAGTCATATTTAACCAATGGGCGGTTAGGGTTAAAGTTATCCGGCTATGTGTAGCTGGCTAACTTTAAACAAGTATATTCAGCGGAATGTTTAACCCGCTGAATATACAGGACAAGTTATCCAGCTAACTGTATATGTTTACATTTGTCCCATGATTGTCATACATTAAATGTGTCATACATGTGAGGATTATCTATCAGCTGTGTCTCAACAGAAAAAAAAAATTTGAGAACCAATGGTTTATAAAACAGGAGATTCTCTGCACCTCTCTACAAACATCTATTCAACAGTAATCACAAACAAGAGTCCCAGACAATATGCTCCAATTAAATTTTTTTGTTTGTTTTTACACAAAACACTTTATTCTGTTCAAAGAAACAATTTAATGAGAAGAAAACAGCATCTTCAGCCTCGTTTGATCATTTGAGAAACTTACTGCAAATTTGAAAGACTGCTGGCCCAGCAGAAAACAGAAAAAAGACATGAAATCAGCAGTATTCACAGTTCCAGTGGATGCATTACTTTCTTCCTTTATAACTCACTTTTGCCTCCATTCATTCTGTCAATTGCAAGCTCTCAGGTCATAAATAACTTGTTCATAGACAATCTGCCAAGTACTCCATCCAATATATATATACAATGCATTTGTATACTACCATATATATATGGGTATATATCAAACAAATATGTGTGCAGCAGTGATTTACTCTCAGTAAATGAACAGTGATCATGGTCAAATCAAACTGCATGCCCTTATATATTAAGAACTTAAGAACATAAGAAATTGCCATACTGGGTGAGACCAAGGGTCCATCAAGCCCAGTATCCTGTTTCCAACAATGGCCAATCCAGGTTACAAGTACCTGGCAATTACCCAAAAACTAAGTATATCCCATGCTATCTATGCCAGTAATAGCAGTGGCTATTCCCTAAGTCAATTTGATTAATAGCAGTTACTAGGGATGTGCTTTCGTTTGCACCGAAATAGGAAATAGAGACGATATTTCCTATTTTGTTGCGTTTCGGGAGGGGAGAAAGGGCACATTAAAAAAAAACAAAACAAAACCCTAAACCCTCCCCATACCTTCAAATTTAATTAATTGCAACCCTCCACCCTCCCGACCCCCCAAGACTTGCCCGACCTCCTCCCCAAGACTTATCGAAAGTCCCTGGTGGTCCAGCGGGGTCTCGGGAGTGATCTCCCCCTCTCAGGCCGTCAGCTGCCACTAATCAAAATGGTGCCGATGGCCCTTTGCCCTTACCGTGTGATTGAGGCTATCGGTGCCGTTGGTCAGCCCCTGTCATATGTAGGAGCAATGGATGGCCTGCGCCATTTTTTAAGTCTTGAGGGGTCGGGCGGGCAAGTCTTGGGGGGTCAGGAGGGTGGGGGTTGCAAATAATTAAATTTGACGGGTTATAACATGCGTGTGCCGGTGCATGCATGTTATAAAATCAGTGTGTCCATATGTGCTCATCGGGAACCTCACGCACGTTATAAAATCTACCCCTAATCTAACTTCTCCAGTTAGTGTTAACCTGGTTTTACACATCCAGGGCAAAAAGGATCTTGTACCCACATGGTACTCGTGCAGAGAAGAGACTGTCTTGCAGTGCAGCAGAGCCACTGGATTTCAAGTACCTAGAGGTGTCCTAGAATGTAAAGGAATCCCTAGAGCCTACCATTTAGAAAATCCTGCAATACAGAAGCAAGGGGATACTGAGACAGTGTGGCCTGTGACTGCATCAACACACAATTGGACGCGCGTCCAAAACGCATGTCGCTAATAGTGCTCATCACACGTAAAGTACATGTAGATAAGGCTATTAGCTAATCCTCACGATGCAAAAAAATTTCCCATGCAGTCAATGCACCCTTGAAACACACCAAATTTTACGCCAGCCTAGGGCTGGCATAAAGGTCTACTGCACACAAGGGTGCATTGTAAAAACCCAAAATTCCTGCTTTCTGTGATCCCTCCTACTAGTATTGTTAAAGAAAAACAGTTCGTGAAAAAAAAAAAATGGGGGGGGCACCCAATATACACGGTCCAGCCATGTATATTGTGCCAGTAGTGAGAGAAAATGGATGCTCGTATTGAGCATTCGTTTCCTAACCCGCTGATAGCCACCTCCCCTGGACACCCGATGCTGAGAGGGCACTAGGGAAGTACAATTTCCCTTAGCGCCTCCTTTTTACCACAGCAGCTAACTTAGAATATAAAATCGGGTTCCGGGGAGAGGTAGATCAACGCATTTTAAGAGAGCGGGTGCTCAATCATGAGCCCCACTTAACACGCACCAATACTGCATAAGCCTGAAGGTGGGTGAGACCGGTGACAGATCTTTCTGAGTAATATTTTTGATGGCCAAAATGTATCCTATTTTTTCAAGAAAGAAAATACACTTTTTTTTTGTTGTGAAGAGGTTTAAGCCACCCCTCTTCACTGGGAGCCAGGCTGGATTAGCAGGTTCCCCCCCAAAGACCTTTCAACCTGAGGAGTCTTCCTTTCAGATCTGCTTAACAGAATCAAGGAGAAGCAAGGACTGTCCAGTAACCTGGAAGCAGGAAAGAGAACTAGGTGTTCAGGAAGATGCTGGACTATAAGGCAGGTGTTTTACTATGCTAGTAAGGGACCCCAAACCTAGAAATCCCAGATAAGCTGCTGGGAGAGCTTTGAGTGCACAACTTACACCACCTTGGGAAGCTCAACCAGTGTGCTGAAAGAAAAGGACACCTACCCACAGTGAAACACTATCTGTAAAGACATCATCTGTAACTGCACAAGTATTTAAAGATGGACTTTGCCTTAAACCAATCAGTAAATTATTATTTAACACCCAGTACCAGGTCCTGTTTGGTTATTCACAGCATCTCCCTCCAGGGGTTGCCAGAGTTACAAATACACAAAAGGGACACACTAAAGTTTCTTTCGTTGTCTGGGCCATAGACAAGAGACTCCCCCCATAGAAAGAATCCCGCCCCCTCCCCAAGGGATGAAGAGTCGAGCTGGGAAGAAGTCAGCCACTCGGAGAGCCCCAGAAGTTATAAGTGTGATTGTGTGCCCTTGGGATTAAACACCCCGGGTAAGGGTTACATTAACATCAGGAGAAAGGTCATAACATTAAAAGTAAGAAAATTCCACATCAAGTATTAACCTTACTTCAGGGGAAAACAGAAATTGGATCTGCTTTGAATTTATCAGCAGGCAGTTAACAAATAAAATAAAAATAGAAAGCAGTAATCAATATTTAAAATGACTTTTTTCCCCGCACCCTTCACTGTTCGGGGTGGGGTACAATGATGCATCTCTTGCAACAAAGATACTTACACACACTATGTCATTGTTACTTAAATATTTAATAATATTGAAAAATTGTATTGTATGATTCATATTTTTTTTTGTACAGAAAAAAATGTAAAGCTTTTTTCTATAAAGGTATACACAAATATGTGTGTGTGTGTATATATATATATATATAATATATATGTGTGAGAGAGACACAAGATGATGAGCATATTACAGCACAACAATACAAGTTTTTAAGGTTTTTGCAGTCAGCTTTATCATTGAGAAAATAGGCAAAACAAAGTTTTACCTCAATGAGTGCAATAATTAAAGGACAAAATAAGATGTGGCACATTCTGGCAGCAAGAATTTCTCACGACACAAGGAAGGCTGGAGCCAAAATATTGAGCGGGATCCCTTTGGGATCATCAGTTTAGTGCTCTGTCAGTGACAGTGATTTATATGTAAGTACGCAGAGTTCATCAGAGGCAGCAACCATCTGGAATGGCTTTCTTGTGTTTTGGGCTCAAACTGGAAGGAAATGGATCTTCTTTGATATAGTGAAATATCAAGCCACAGTTAGCAGCTTTCCTAAAAATGGATTCGTACTACAATAACTGATCCATTCTGCCAGGGAGGAAGAATTCCCCAGCAGAGGATGCAGCTAATACCCTTTCTACCTCTCAGCTTTAACAAGCTCTGCCAGTAAAAATCAGAACAACTTTTGACAAGGCTCTGTCAAGACTGGGAATATCTGTCACTAAGACACACTAAACTCAATTATTTTCAAGCCCGGATAATTTGGCTTTTTGCTTTATTGCACTGAATTCTTTGCAGTACAGCACTGAACATTTGCAACCCTTTAAATTAACCCCATTTGACCTATCACCAAACTGAAGCCTAGCAACATTCCACAGCTATGGCTGAACCACTTCAACAAAATCACTGTAGGCAGTTCTATGCTCTGTTTGTGCATCTTTGGTGGTATAGTAACTTCACCTCAGAAGATGCATATAACAAATCTTTTCTATGTATTTATTTATTTAATTTAAAAATACGGTATATAGCCCGCTTAACTACAGTGTTAAGCAGGTTACAAGAAACATACAAAATTAAAATCCATAAAAGCAATAAATGAAAATCAAACATTAACAGACTTAAAAACCAATAAACAACAATTCATAAAAACAATAAACCACTAAATAAAAACATAACATAAGGTAATAATAAAACTATAAATATTTCCAAAGTGCTCAAGGAGTGATTCTTAGCAGCAGACTTGAAATTCATAAAGTGCTAGCTCTGTCAATAAATATCAGGAACACCTGAGCTATAAAAGCATGGAGAAGGGGATGAAACAAATATGAGGTCAACTACTGAGCTGCAAAAAGTCCAATTAACCTATACTGGATATTTAGCAGTGCAGGTGTGCCATGGAATACAACTGGTTAACCTCAAAATTAGCCAGATGGCTAACTTTAGGACGCTACCAGAAAGTCCTAAAGTTAGCTGGATAATGCTGAATATCTAGCAATTTTGCTCCACCCCAGAATACCCCTCTTTTGTCTCTGACTTATCTGGCTAAGTTGTTAGCAGGCTAACAGTTTTGCCAGAAAATTCAGGGGCTGTCAGACAGACAGGAAATTCAAAACGCCAGGGTTTGTTCAGCCAAGCGCCAGGTAGGTGGGCCCGTGTGTTTGTTGGATCTATCTGGTGGGCTACGCAGCGGACCTAGGAAATCATAAGAACATAAGAAACTGCCATGCTGGGTCAGACCAAGGGTCCATCAAGCCCAGCATCCTGTTTCCAACAGAGGCCAAAACCAGGCCACAAGAACCTGGCAATTACCCAAACACTATGAAGATCCCAGTAACAGTAACATAGTAAATGATGGCAGAAAAAGACCCAAGTAGTCCATCTAGTCTATCCGGCAAGATATTTTTTTGAATAGATAGTAGTGGTCGCTCTGTGCAGGTTACCCCCCTATGCAAGTTACCTTCTTTCTTCATTTCCATCCTCTAGGGATCCTCTGCTTTTATCCCACACCCTTTTGAATTCCATTACTGGAAAATTTGATATGGCTTCCTGCAAAATCTAAACAGCTCCAACGGAAGGAGTAGAATTCATTTTCAAAAGGTTTACACTTTGTTTTAACAAGAAAAAGGGTCCCATTTTGTGAGCAGTCGCATTTTACAGGCTCTCCCAAGTTAGGAGCTGCACTTTTGAGCAGTTTGATGATGCCCTGTAATCTGGTCTTCACCCTTTTGGGGTTTGGAAAAAGTTGAGAATCATTCTGAATATAATGCTCTGTTATACCCATGGCAATTTTCTCTGAAGCTAGTTTTCAGACGCTGCACACAATCGCTAGTGGGGTTCCTTGTCATTAATTCTAACACATTTAGTCAATGTACACACATGAAGTATTATGGCACAGAATTAGTGTGTAACTGTATGATCCCCCATATCATATTGAAGAAATAACCAAAATAAATATAGATTTTCATGGAATACATATATAGATAAATACCTCAGTATAATTAGTACAAGGGTTTATTGGTGAGCTCAGCGCACAGCTTATTGACAGCAAATAACTTCAATGGGCAGCTGTCAATAAGCTGTGCTCTGACCTCACCAATAAGCCCCTGCACTAATTATACTGAGGTATTTAACTATTTATGTATCCCTCTTGTATTTTTATATTTACTTTTTTGATAGATATCTCCTATATATTATGTATGTTTATGTTTGAGATTGTCTTTTTCCAGTGTTTTGTTTTATTTAATTTTTTTAAATTTAATATTAAGTATATTTATGGAACCTCTTCTTTATCTCTGTCATTTAAATAGTGTTTTGTCATTTTTGCTCCTCATGACCCATGTGCTCTCAGCCTTGCTGTAATTTAGTTGGTGCTCCATGTGTGTCCCCTTTGAATTCCTTTTGAATTTCTCTTTAACCTTTTACATTTTATTTTTTGAAAGGATTTATATTAATTATTTGCTGAGGTGCATTCGTTTGTTTGCTTTGCCATTTTTTTGGCCCACTCTTAAAATATTTTTTATTTTCATTCCCATTTATACATCTGGTCCCTCCCGATGAAGTTAATTGAAACACAGTCTGTGTCAGGGGTCCGTGAACATAATTCATTAAGAGTCCCGCTGTCGCTCCTTGTGACCTTGGGCAAGACACTTTACCCTCCAGTGCCTCAGGTACAAAAATTAGATTGTAAGCTCTCTGGGGATAGGGAAATACCTACAGTACCTGAATGTAAACCGATGTGATATCTCAGATCGAATGTCGGTATATAAATATAATAAAATAAATAAATAATAAATAAATGTTAATTTCTATGAATGAATAAAACATTTTTTGAACAGCTTTTTGAGTTCTTGTGGCCCTTTCAAGTTTTGTCCCAGTCACTATTATTGTCTCTGAAGTATACCAGTGATTTTGGCTTCCCACCTACTTTGTTTGGCATACAAATAATGATGACAATAATAATAATAATAATGATGACAGTATCCAACTCCTGAAATGTTGCATTATGACACTTGTATGTGTGCTGGATTAAGGGCTGAACATCGCATATGCATAGAAACATCTATTTTTCTTATTTGTAAATAGAGGCCTCATATAATATTGAGGAGAGTTTATATTATAACCGTATTTTCCTTTTATAATCATTGGCCTCCATTTCACAGACTTATATGAGCTTATTTCACTTTTTCAGTAGTTTTTTTTTAAACATTTTTAACACTTTAGTCAGTGACAAGCAAAAGACACTTATCGTTGTGTGGTCTTTTCTGAGCGGTTAAATGCTCGAGGAGCGGCTCAAAATATCCTGCAGCGGCTCAAAATATCCTGCAGTTACTGTGACTATTTTGTAGTGCTGAGTACATTAAATGACCACACATTTGAGAATGAGAGTTATAATATAAACCCTCCTCAATATTATATGAGGTCTCTATTTACAAATAAGAAAAATAGATGTTTCCATGCATATGTGATGTTCTTTGAGTGATGTATTAAGTAATTACATCATATCAGCAGTTCGATTGATTAATAAGGATTAAGGGTTGAGGCATAAAGTTCTTTTAGGGGGATGTCTGTTGTATGAATGTAGTAATTAAGAAAACATGCGTGAGCAGAGATTCCAAAATTGATATATGGGACTGTAAGAATGACATCCACACCTCCACTTCTGAGATCAGAGTTGAAGATGGTAGGGCTGCAGGTCACATCATGTATCTTTAAGGATTGCAGGACACAGTATGTACCTACCAGTACGGGTTCTTGTTTTTGGAATGCATTCTCCATGTACATCCTCAACAAGTTCCTTCAGGCATGGTCCACAGGTATCCGATCCAGGTGGGCAGTACTCACGCTTCTTTATGGTACAATCAAGTTTTGAAGGACAGGAATCATCTAAGAGAAGCAAAGAGGAGAAATTAAAATGCATAAAAAAAACTTAAACTGGGTGATTCTGCAATTGGATACAGCCATATGCATCCTGCCATTTCTGTGGTGCTGATCTGAATCTGAGTTGGGTTATCAGCTTCTACTGGTGATCTGGTGACTTATTTCAGAGGATTCTCAGCTTGAATGCCAATAATGAGGCGGCTATATTACCAATATCAAGTATAGTCCTTGTAATGGGCATTTAGGTTAGGCAACCTAAACAGAGTAGGTAAGGATTAACTGGCAATGGAACACTGCAAGATGGAGGCACATTAAAGAGGTTTTACAACCTACCTAGCATGCAACAGTTACTTTTATATAATTAATTGGTGTGGGCCATTTGAATTCTTCATTTCCTTGCTGGAGAGCAAGGCATGTGTTACTGATATTGCTGAACACTATTAGTTCTACTTTTGGAAATCTTGATTAACCTAATCACATCAATCTTTTGCATCACAATTCTGAACAATGGCATGGCAACAGAGATGTTCCTCCTTGCAATACAAAGGTTTACATTCTCTACTTATCTCTCATCCCTGCCGCAAGTTATGCAACTGTGTTAAAGGCTAAGTCTCTGACAAGATTGACTCTCTCTAATGGGTGCATTAAACCAGCAGTGTTACCAAGATATTATATCTATCTATATTTCTATCTATAGATCTATCATAGAAACATAGAAACATAGAAATGACGGCAGAAGAAGACCGAATGGCCCATCCAGTCTGCCCAGCAAGCCTCACACATTTTTTCTCTCATTCTTATCTGTTTCTCTTAGCTCCTTGTTCTATTCCCCTTCCACCCCCACCAGTGCTATCTTTCTGAGAAAAAAGGTGAAGGTACTCAACTACAGATGCAAATTTTTATTTTTTTTTAGGGACCATAGAACAAATCAAGCAGGTGAAGGAAAAAGGTGCCAGTACCCATTACCACCAAGTACCCCCTGAAAAGAAAATATATGATACATAACAGTTTTTATTCAAAATCTTTCCCCAAAACAAGAAGTGAAATTGTAAATTATCCCTGAGAGAAGGCTGGGATAAATACATTACTCTGGTTTGTCTAATTTAACTTGTTGTACAGATGTTATAATGGAGTAACCCTGAGATAGACTTTCACACACTTACAAGATTAGGGTCAGATGGGGGGAGAGGAGTAGGGTGGGGAGGGTATGAAAGTTGTGGGGATTTGCAATATTAAATTGTAACCACTGTAAGATCTCTTTCAGGGGGAAAATTGGAATGGAAACATGGAACACATATGTCAACTTGCTATTTCAAATGTGCGTGGTATGCATAAGGAACAAATGTATTTTAGGAAGTAGTGCAGTGCATTTTCTTTAATTCAATAACATTCTATTTAAATAATTTTTATTAGCAAGTGAGAAAACCACAAGTTGCAAACTCATATTATGTAGCTCAACTAACAAAACGGTACAGAGTGATAATACATCAGCTATGTGTACTCATGTAGCACTACCTTTTTTTCTTTTTGTTACAACTCCTTCCCCCAGTGTTCCAGTTCCTCACACAATCATACTTTATCCATCCCATTCAGTCCACACACATCCTCCCGCTACCAACCACCATGCGAGAATTACTTATTATTTAGAGAATCAATCTTGATATAGGTAGTAATATCCCTTAATTCACGTTAAACGCAGCATCCCAAAGACAAAAATATTCGCTAAGATGTAATAATGCTCAATTGCCCTGCAATTCTCGCCTACGTGCCAGTTCTAATGATGCAAATTCTTTCATTGCTAACTTCCAATCATTAAAGACAGGGAGCTCCTCATTATGCCACTTAGCAAGAATCATTTTCTTTGCTAGTGTGAGTGAAACTGCTATAAGCCTCCTTCCTCCTTTCAGTAATATAACATCTTTGTCAAACAAATGCAGAGACACGCTTTTGGTTTTCCATGTTTCCTCTCCAGAAATGTTGTATTTTGTGACAGTCTGTAAACATGCGACTAAAACTTCCACTGAGGTGATTACATTTCAAACATTTATCGAATTCCCAGAAATGCATTTGAACACCTTTAGTTCTAGTTAAATAGTACCACTATAATACCTCAGGAGAGGCTCAAGGCAATTTGCTGCCTGAGGTGAGGGAAGAAATGGCACGGCACAGGTGAAATCACCAAGAGGACCAGGGCAGGGGGAGAGGCAATGGAGGGTGAAGTGACTTGCCCAAGGTCACAAGGAATGGCAATAGGATTTGAACCCTGGCTTCCCTTGTTCACAGCCTGCTGCTCTAACCACTAGGCTACGCCTCCATTCCTTATCACCTACCTTCCACCCTTCTCGAAGATCTGCTCCCTGGGGATGTGAATGGTGGGAGTCTGTGTGTGTGTGTGGCACACTCTCTTGGGGCCAATGCAAGGGTATTAGAGGCCCTAGACAAAACTTATAGCTTTTCATTCCCCCTCCCTCTCCTCTTCACACAATTAAAACTTATGCATTCTTTTCCACTTTAAAATTTATTAACCACTTCCCTAACCTAAAAAGGCAGATTGCATGGAAAAGGGACATTCAAAGTACAATCTTCTGAAGTAAAAATATCACTTACAACAACATATATATTATATAGGTATATATTGCAAAAAAAACCCACACTTTCAATAATAATAGTTTAATAGACTTAATAAACTACCTTTCTCATAGTAATCAAAGCAGTTTACTAGATCCCATATGGTATTAAGCATATGGTAAAGATTTGGCCTACAGAAAGCCAGGAATAAACTGAACTACAATTCCAATATAGTAAGCCTTTCATATCATAACTGCCAGCACTCAACCTATGAAAAAGCCATACTGCAAATATTCCATCAGGCCCTAAACACCAATACACCTCCTATTAGGAAAACAGATTAAAGCCAGGTTGTTGTAAATGTCTCACAGAAACTACATACTAGCAGAATATCTAAAGCCTCAGTCACACAAGCAAAACACAGATAGACTCTCACTGAATACAGAATAAAGAGATCATAAAATATAAATTGAAATATGCAGACAAAAACTGAACTGGAAATCACAAGAAGCCAAACTCTGTAATACAATCAAGAAATATAAAACATTAAACTTACCAATAAAAAGAATGTCAAATCAAATATTTCAAAACAGCAGACACATCACAATCCAATAATTTAAACTAACAGGGATTAAAAAAAAAAATCTCCCACTCTCCATACCTGGGAATTTTAGGTTTCCAGTCCTCCTGAGACTGTCGTAGATTGGAGGAGGGCGCACAAACTTTAACTTCTCTCACACACATATATAAAGGAACTCTCACACATACACATGTGCGCAGGCACTCTCTCATACACACACACATATGGAGGTACTCACACACACACACACATCATGGAGGTACTCACGCACACACGTGTGCAGGCACTCTCTCATAGATACACATATATGGAGGTACTCACGCACACACGTGTGCAGGCACTCTCTCATAGATACACATATATGGAGGTACTCACGCACACACGTGTGCAGGCACTCTCTCAGACACACACATATGAGGTACTCGTGCGCACACACACACGGAGGTACTCACGCACACACGTGTGCAGGCACTCTCATAGACACACACATGGAGGTACTCACACACACATACACACGGAGGTACTCACGCACACACGTGTGCAGGCACTCTCAGACACACACATATGGAGGTACTCGCGCACACACACACATGGAGGTACGCACACACACGGAGGTACTCACGCACACACGTGTACAGGCACTCTCATAGACACACACACATGGAGGTATTCACACACACACATGGTGGTACTCACGCACACATACACATGGTGGTACTCACGCACATATACACATGGTGGTACTCACGCACATATGTGTGCAGGCACTCTCTCATAGACACACACATATGGAGGTACTCGCGCGCACACACACACACGGAGGTACTCACGCATACACGTGTGCAGGCACTCTCTCAGACACACACATATGGAGGTACTCACGCACACACAAAGACACCACAGGCTCTTTTCTGCTGCAGGGAAAACGCTGACGGCTGCAGGGACTCTTCTTTGGCTGCTTAATTGTCCTTTTGCTGGCGAGGAATGGGAACCCCGCCAGCATATCACAGTTCCTTACCCCCGGAACCTTCCTTTTGCTAGTGGGGAGTGGGAACCCCATGAGCACGTCACAGTTCTAGGTTGCCATGGGACTTTGTTTGTACTGGCGGGAAGTAAGAACTTCGCCAACATGTCACTGCTCCACGCAGCCAGCACTGCAGGTTTTCCTGCTGGCGCAGTTGTTGGCCTGAATGAAGACAGGAAGGTTTCAGGGACCAATTTTGCTGCCTCAAATTCTTGGGCCTGAGGCGGACGCCTCACCTTACCTCATTATAGAACAGTTCCTGTAATATCTTATACTGGATCTCTCTTAGATTAGCAAGGAGGATATGATGATAAAAAGCCAAAAAGCTTGCATAATATCCATCTCCTCTAAATCTGGTCCCAGGTCTTGTTTCAACTTATTCACCAGCTTAGCCACATGGTATTGATCTAATTGTTTTTTGAACAGTAATATCCAAATTCGGATTTATTAAATCTAGGGCTGGTCTCCAAAAAAGTCTCATCCTCCGAAAAGGAAATGGTGGCCAGATCCCCATAAGCTGTAGAGTCTTACCTGTAAATATGAAAAAAAAAAAAAAAAATCCCTAATTGATACTTCATATTTTTCCCATAATTGTTGAACTGAATATAAACTCCCCACAACAGTGTCCACCAGCTGTCCAAGACAAAGTCCCTTCTGCTCCCAAGAGTGGAACACTGATGTAGTAAGTCCCACCTCAAAATCCTTGTTACCGTTGAATTGCAAAAACAGTGAGTCAGTAAAACTCCCCCCCCCCTTTTTGCCACCATTTCCATGCTCTTCCAAAAGCTGAGATCCAAAATGGGTTACAATGCAGTCTATGCACCAATGTTTTAAAGAAGATTGAGTATTCTGTCTTGAAAAGCAGGACCCAATATTCCAGCAAATCCTCGCATTTGTTATACAGTGAGACCCAATCCTGTACGTATCTTAAGAGGCACACAACATTGTACAATCTTAGATCCGGTACTGACAATCCCCTCATTTTTTTTTATCACTCATTAATGTGTCAAGCTTAATCCACGTGCATTTATTACTCCAAATAAAAGCAGAGATTATTGATCAATACATTCTAATCTCTTTCTCTTTAACCCAAATAGGAAGCAGTACAGCACTTTAGGTAGCACTATCATTCTGATGACCGTACATTGCCCCATAACAGATAACGCAAATAAAACCCATCTAGTAAGCATTGCCTGCACCTTTTGCAGATTATCTACAACATTGCGTTTATACATGTCTCCTAGAGAATAAGAGATCCATATTCCTAGATATTTTATAGTAACTGAATTCCATTTCAGTGGAAAAGGACCCTCACATCTGGCCTGTAAAGTGGGATCCAATGGGAAGCTCTCTGATTTGTCATAGTTGATCTTTAATCCTGAAAAAGAGCCATAAATCTGTACAGTGTCTATAATTACAAATAGGCTTGTTGTAGGGTCTCCTATAAATAGCATCATATCGTCTGCAAACAGATTAATCTTAGCAATCTTTCTCTTGATTGGTATACCCTGAAAGCTAACTATGTTCTGTAGTTTTTTTATATATATTAAGAATTAAAGGGAAGGATGGACAATGAAGAGAGGAATCAGAAGAAAAGAGATATATTAAACATATTTGCATGGCATTCATATTAGAAGGAGGTAATGGGTCTAAGGAAAGCTATCAGGGACAGTGGAGTCAGTGCTGGCCCAATGTTGTGGAACAGCCTCCCGGATGAGATCAGGGCTGAAAATGACTCTCTTAGTTTTCGCAAACTACTGAAGACTCACCTGTTCACCTATGCCTTTGCCTGACTCTGCCCCAGATTAATGTGTGTGCTTTTTCTCTGAAGTTTTGGTACTCCTTTGAAAAGTGATTAGTTCTGCCTTGTCTTGTTGACCTGCGTTTTGCTCCTTGTCACTATATGTTGTCTTCTGTCGTAATGTGTCTTCTGTCGTAATGTGGGGAGTTTTCTTATTATATATATATGTAATGCTTATAGCTGCCTAGATTTTTGGATAGGTGGTTTACAAAACATTCAAATAAGTAAATAAATTTACCAAGGAGGTAATATTAAATGTACTAGCACATAAGATAGTAAACAAGATTACAGAACCCAATGGGGATACATCCCAAGATACTGAAGGAGTTAAAAGATGTGCAAACTGCACTTCTCATAGCTCTGTTCAATATCACTTGAAACAGGAGAGGTTCCAACAGACCGGAGAAGAGCAAATGTAGTACAACTCCAAAAGGATGGGACATGAAGGAAGCAGAATACTAAAGATCTGTTACTTCAATATCAATGGTAGGCAAAGGTGGCAGCTTAAGGGTGAGCCAGCTGATATAGTGTATCTGGATTTCCCTAAAGCATTTGACAAAGTCCCTCATGAGAGACTTCTTAGGAAATTAAAAAGTTATGGGATAAGGTTAACAATGCTTTAATCCAATATAATACAAAATCACGTATTTGGGATGCAGAAATCCAAAGGCCAAATATATTTTTGGAGTTGAAGAACTAGCTGTCACCAGAAAACACAACAGACCTGGGGTCATCAGCTCCAATGATTTCAAAGAAAACAGTGTAATAAAATAGTTTGGACGCATAAAGAGCCAGATGTACTTAAGCATTTTTCCCAGTTATGAAAAGGGAAAAGCCTTTTAGTACATCAGAGCCAAAGGCAGGTATCACCAGTAAAAACAGAGATATATTATCATCTCTCTACAGATATCTGATGAGATCCCACCTTGAGAACTGTGTTCAGTCCTGGAGATTATATCTACAAAAGGAGACTGATAAAGTAAAAGCATTTCAAAGGAGGACCACCAATATGGCACATGGACTGCACTATAAGTCATACACAGAGAAACTCAAGGAGTTAAAGATGCATTCTCTAGAAGACAGAAGGGAAAGGGGAGATAAGATACAAACATTCAAAAATCTATCGGTTTCAATAAAATACCAGAAGGAAGCATTTTCCAGAGGCTGAAAATCTCAAGAACAAGTGGTCATCATATGAAACTCAAGGAAGAGAAACTCACATGAAATTTGAGGAGATACTTTATCACTGAGAAAGTGGACAACACATGGTCCAGACTTTCAGCTGAGATTACAGGAACCAAAACGCTAGCAGAATTCATGCGTGCATGGGAGAGACACAAAGAGTGGCTAAGTGAGATAGAAGGCCACTGATTAAGATCTGTGGCAGCACAGTAGGCAGATACAAATGGGCAGACTAAGTGAACCAAGTGGTCCTCTTCTGCCAACTTCCTCTATGGAATTTATTTATCTATAGATACTTGAAAAGTCATTTTTGAGAATGTAATTTATTACTGCTGATACACCTCTCAAAGAAAATTTTATTAAAATGTGTTAGCCTATAAAAAGAGAATGGGGGCATGTACTGGATTAACGGCAAGAATGAGAAGACTGGGAAGGGGAATACTGCAAACACACCTGGGCAGGAACACAGAAATTCATACTGCAGCATCAGCATGACTGATCTGGAAAATGTAAATCCTTTAAATTAAAATATTTACCCAGAGGGGAAAGAAATAATGAAAAATATCCTTTACCCCAGGAAAAACTAACAACTTTATGGATTTAAGACATGGCTGTTTTAGGGGGTAAAATTCTAGATACATTTACTAGAGACACAACTTAACCCACTATACAAGGTGATCTACTAAAACCAAACCTTAAATGCAAGGTGGCACAGGGGTTCCTTCTGGAATGAGTTCAGCTAAGTGTTTACAGGTTGATGAAAACAACAAGCACAATCTAAAAATAAATGAAATATCTACCTATGCAAATATTTCTGTTAATAGCAGCCCAGGAACCTGATTAGTGACACATTACCTGAATATTGTTTTCATATCTCAGACCATTAACTTGCCATCAGGCATTCACTATCAGTAGCCTATACCCATCTAAGTGCTCCATTAAGCAGATGCAGTATGGGAGGCCCCAACACTGAAAGCAACTGGAGCAGAAGACAGCAAGGTGTCTCCTTGGTGTGCACTGTTTGGTTCAAGAGGCAATTCCAGCAATATTGGGTTCGATTGCCTGATAAATACGCACAGTCTGAGTCCTTAGAAAAGTGAAATGCAATCATCATAAATGGAAGGCAGCTACCATGGGATCTAAATGAAGTGGGGGAGTTTACATTTATATTTAACCTGGAGTGCCTTGTTCTATTGCAATATTTTACAAATGTTTTAGACCTAAATGATCTTTTTCTTCCTCTTAATACTTTTATTCCTCCCCCCCCCCCCAACACACACACACACACACACAAAGCAAAATTAGCTTTAAAAATATTGTAGTACAATGTACTGGAATTAAGGTTATGTCCAATCAAATATATTGAGTCCACATGAGCTAGCCCACACCCATCTGGCGGGACGGGGGTTGTTCCCCTAATTGAGAACCACTGTTATATTTGATCCCATTCACATTAGAGTGGTACAGCTGTCAAAATATATATTTTTTAATTTTGAAAGAATGTTTATTGAAAAATCAATTTATAATATAATGAAATATTTCAGCAAAACAATGAACCAATACATCAAAATAAGACTACAAAACCTCCTCAATAACAAGCTGCAAGAATATTTTACATATTTTAATTTTTTACATTTATTTATTTTTATTTAAAGCTTTTTTTATACCGGCATTCATGATAAAATCACATCATGCTGGTTTACAGAAAACAGGGGGAGTGATAACTTTGAACGATAAACAGGTGTAGAGAGGCAAGGAAGTAAGTTACAATAAAACAAGGGAAGTTGGAACTAGGAGAAGAAGAAGAGTAGAAGGAATAATTTAGGCAGTAACAATGAGAGGAATAACTTATTTACATAGTGTTGACGGGAAATTTACAAGTGGTTGTAGTCTGTCAGGTGAGAAAGTTAGGAGGGTCAGTTGTGATCAGGAAAGGCTTGCCTGAAAAACCATGTCTTTAGCCTTTTTCTGAATGTTGGTAAGCAAGGTTCCTGTCTGAGGTCAGGGGGGATGGCATTCCATAAAGATGGTCCGGCAGTGGAAAAAGCCCGTTCTCTGAATGTTTGATGGTGTGTAACTTTTGTTTGTGGAAAGTGTAGGGATCCTCTGTATGCTTCTCTGATTGGTCTGGATGAGGAGTGTAGTTTGAGCGGGATTTGAAGGCTGAGAGGGGCTTGAGAGTAGATGGTTTTATGGATGATGGTGATGGACTTGTGGAGGATTCTGAAGTGAATTGGGAGCCAGTGTAATTTTTTGAGAATGAGGGAGATGTGATCTCTTCTTCTGGTGTTTGTTAAAATCCTGGCGGTAGCGTTTTGCAGCATCTGGAGTGGTTTTATGGAAGAAGAAGGGAGACCTAGCAAGATAGAGTTGCAGTAGTCTATCTTGGAGAAAATTATGGCTTGTAGGACAGTTATGAAATCTTGAAAGTGAAGAAGTGGTTTTATTCTTTTCAATACCTGTAGTTTGTAGAAGCCGTCCTTGGTGGTACGGTTGATGAATGTTTTTAAACTTAAGTGGTTGTCGATTAAGACTCCTAGGTCTCTAGCTTGCGAGACAAAGATGTTTGATGGTGTATTTTGTGTAGTGTTACTGTTTTCTGGGGAAATGAGGAGGAGTTCGGTTTTCGCTGAATTTAAAATCAGGTTTAGACTGGAGAGGAGGAGGTTGATTTCTTGTCGACAGGATTCCCAGTATTCGAGAGTTTTTGTAATTGATTCTTTGATTGGGATCAATATTTGCACGTCATCTGCATAAAGAAAGTGTTTTAGTTGAAGGCTAGTTAACAGCTGGCATAGAGGAAGTAAGTAGATGTTGAAGAGGGTAGGGGAGAGAGAGGAGCCTTGTGGAACTCCTAGTGGGGAATTGCAGCGGGGGAATTCTTTATTGTTTATTTTGACTTTGTACCCTCTGTTACTAAGGAAGGTTTTGAACCAGGCGAGAGCCGTTCCTGTTATTCCGATGTCCGACAGTCGGTTAAGGAGGATGGAGTGGTTGACGGTGTCAAACGCCGCAGACAGGTCTAGGAGAATTAGTAAAAAGGATTGTCCTTTGTCCAGGCCCATGATGATATGGTCTGTCAGCGAAATGAGGAGGGATTCGGTACTTAATGCCTTGCGGAATCCGTATTGTGTTGGGTGCAATATTTTATGATCTTCCAGGTAATCGGAGAGTTGCGAGTTGACTAATTTTTCCAATATCTTGGCTATAAAAGGAAGATTGGAAATTGGAAAAAATTTTACATAGCAAAATTGTGACAAAACACAATTTCAGAAATATAGAAACTGTCCTCCAGGTGATGCAATATCCTCTCACATCGAGGATGTCTTCAGGCGTGTGTGTCAAGGAGGGAAGGGTTAGGACAACTGTTGTAGCTGGCAATTCAATCATTAGGAACATGGATAGCTAGGTGGCTGATGGGCAACAGCATCACCTGATAACCTGCCTGCCTGGTGGGAAGATGGTGTACCTCATGTGTCACTAGATAGTATTTTAGACAATGCTGGAGAGGAGTCAGCTGTCATGGTACATGTGGGCACCAACAACATAGAAAGGTGTGGACAGGAGGTCCTGGAAACTAAATTTAGGCTTTTAGATAGAAAGTTGAACTCCAGAACCTCCAAGATAGCATTCTCAGAAATGCTCCCTATTCCATGCGGAGGACTCCAGAGTGAGGCAGAACTCCGAAGTTTCAATGTGTAGATGAGATGATAGTGCAGGTTTGTTAGTCCTGGGAGGAGGAATACCCTAATGGTTAGAGCAGTAGGCTACAAACCAGGAGACCAGGGTTCAAGTCCTGCTGTCACTCCTTGTGACCTTGGGCAAGTCACTTTACCCTTCATTGCCTCAGATACAACAACTTAGATTGTAAGCCCCTCTGGGGATAGGGAAATACCTACAGTACCTGAATGTAAACCGATGTGATATCGGTATATAAAAATAATAAATTAATACATTTTGGGGAAGGGAGAGCCTATTTCATAGGTGGCACTTAACAAGGGTGGAACCTCATGCTAACTTTTAAAAAGAATAAAGCAGTTTTTAAGCTATATCATAGGAGAAAGCCAACAGTCAATGAGAAGTGCATGGTTCGGAGTGAGGTATCTTCAAAGGATACTCGCATAATGAGGAAGTTAGAATATTCCAACATAGAGGTTGTGATAGAGGCAGAAGTAGTCCAGGTGCATTGAAATAAAGAGCAGACAGAGCTAAATGATTCCAAACTATTTCAATTCTGTGGAAATTATGAGCTTCGCCAGCAGGCATGTCAGGGTTTAAACACTAACTTCCCTTTTCCCTGGCCTATGCGCTGAATAAAGCATCACTTGTGCTTAAGCCTCTCTGCCTAGGAGAGGATACCTGACTGTCATGTATTTCTCTGGCTTATAATTAATCCTGATTGCCTGTAAGAAGGGCTAGTTGTCCCTAGTCAGAGGCAGGTCAAAGACAGGAGGTATAGGATTCAGCAGCCAATGAAATGATCCGTACACACCCCCTGAGCCAAGCCAATAGTGTAGTGATATGTTTGTTGCTATGTGGAGAGGAGCCAATCATGTGATGACACATCATCTGCTTTTGAATGTATGCACAATAAAAAGGGCACCCTCAGGTGTGCCCAGTCTTTTCCTTTTCCTGCCTGCCATGAAACCTGCCTGATGTGTCTTCTTTGCCTCCATATTCAATAAATTCCTAGACAGGTAGTGAATAAAATAAAAAAACAAACACATATACTTTGAATTGTTTGCATGCAAATGCCAGAAGTCTAAAAACTATGGAATTTATTAATCTATAGATACTTGAAAAGTCATTTTTGAGAATGTAGTTTATTACTGCTGATACACTTCTCAAAGAAAATTTTCTTAAAATGTGTAGCCTATAAAAAGAGAAGCAAACAGAGAATGGGGGCATGTACTGGATTAACTTTGAATTGTTTGCATGCAAATGCCAGAAGTCTAAAAACTAAGAATGGACGGTTAGAATGTATAGCATCGAATGAAGATGTAGATATCTCAGAGACCTGGAGGATAATCAATTGAACACTGTGATATCTGGGTACAAATTATATGGCCAGATCAAATTGGTAGAGAGGGTTTCAACTGATTCTTCAGGAAATCTAACATTCTCAAAATGGGGGAGTACCTCAAGAAGTCATCAGTTGGATAAGAAAATCTAGATGAACTGGGCAAAACTAAAAGGAGATATCATAAGAGCAACTAATAGTTTTGTTATGAATGTAAATAAAGGGAAGAGGAAAACGAGACTGTTCTTATTTTCTAGAAGTAGCTGAAAAGGTAAGGGAGAAAAGATTAGCATTCATAAACAACAAGACATAGTGTACTTGGAATTCAGGAAGGCCTTTGAAATGGTTTTGCATAGAAAACTTACAAATAAATTGTGCACCCTTGGTATGGATCCTAGAGTGACTAAATGGGTTAGAAACTAGAGATGTAATTTGGTCGAACCTTTTGGTTCGGCCTTCGTTATCGGCCCGCTGTGGAAAATTTAGTTTCCTGCAGTTCGGGTCGATTTTTTTTCGGCTGTCCCGAACAGAAAAAAAAGAACCCATCCCATCCCTTCAGATTTAATTAATTATAATACCCCACCCTCCCGACCCCCCAAAAACTTGCCTAAAGTCCCTGGTGGTCCAGAGGGGGTCCCAGGAGCAATCTCCCGCTCTCGGGCTGTCAGCTGCCAGTAAACAAAATGGCGCCGGTGGCCCTTTGCCCTTACCATGTGACAGGGGCTATTGGTGCCATTGGCTGGCCTCTGTCACATGGTAGGAGCAATGGCCGGCACTATCTTAAAAAATGGTGCGGGCCATCCACTGCTCCTACCATGTGACAGGGGGCGGCCAATGGCACCGATAGCCCCCGTTACATAGTAAGAGTAAAGGGCCATCGGCGCCATTTTGATTAGTGGCAGCTGACGGCCTGAGAAGGGAAGATCGCTCCCGGGACCCCTGCTGGACCACCAGGGACTTTATGCAAGTTTTTTGGGGGGTTGGGAGGGTGGGGGATTGTAAATAGTTAGATCTAAAGGGTCGGGTGGGTTTGGGGGGTTTTTTCTGTGTGCCCTTTCTTCCCCCCCCCCCCAAAATGATAAGAAAACCACATGAAAATTTCGTGGGGTTTTCCTATTGTTTTCGGGGACTCCCGAAACACGACAAAATAGGAAATATCGTCTATATTTCCTATTTCGTCGCAAATGAATGCACATCCCTATTAAAAACTGGCTGAGTAGGAGGTGACAAAAGGTAGTAGTAAATGGAGTTTTCTGAGGAGGGGGTGTTACTAGCAGTATGTTTCAGGGATCAGCCCTTGTTCTTTTCAACATTTTTGTGAGCAACAGAACAGAAGGGTTGTCAGGAAAGGTTTGCCTTTTCGTTGATGATACCAAAATCTGTAACAGTCAGGAAGCAGTGGAAAACATGAGGCAGGATCTAGTGAAGCTCAAGGCATGGTCTAAGGTCTGGTAACTAAAATTTAATGCTAAAAAATGCAGAGTAATGTATTTAGGATGTAAAAACCCAAGGGAAAGGTACAGTATTGGAGGTGAAATTCTTCTAAGCACAAAAGAAGAGCAGGATCTGGGGGTAATTGAATCTGATGATCTTAAAGTGTTCAAAAAAGTGGATAAAGTGATGGTAAAAGCTAGAAAGATGCTGCATAGGGAGAGGAAATGGTCAGCAGAAAAAGGGAGGTGCCCCTGCACAGGCCCCTGGTGAGACCTCACTTAGAATATTGTGTACAATTCTGGAGACCGCACCTTCAAAAGAATATAAACAAGATGGAGTCGGTCCAGAGGGTGGCTATTAAAATGGTCAGTAGTTTTCATTCTAAAGCATATGGGGATAGACTTAAAGATTTAAACATGTATATCCTGGAGGAAAAGCAAGCTAGGGGAGATATGACGTTCATGCACAGGAAATTAGCCTTTTTCAATGGAAAGGAGGCTCTAGAACGAAGGGTCATGAGATGAAGGTGAAAGAGCGTAGACTCAGGAGTAATCTTAGGAATGATTTCTTTAGAGGGTGGTAGCTGTGTGGAACAGTCTCCCAGTGGAGGTGGTGTAGACAAAACAAGTATCTGAATTCATGAAAGCACAGGATAAATACAGGGGATCTCTAAGGAAGTGATGAGAATTATAATACTAAAATTAATCAGGTGGATGGGCAGACTGGATGGGCCATACGGTCTTTTTCTGCTGTCATGTTTCTTTGTTTCTTTTTTCCCTTCAAAGTCAATTTAAAAGCAGTAGTCAAGGCTGGTTTTTTTAAATTATAGAAATTGTGACATCTTAAGTATGTTCTAGATCAGTGGTTCCAAACCTTTTTTCTGTCGTGGCACACCTGACATTGGGCTCACTTCATTATAGCACACCAGTATCTTCCCTATCTCCCACCCACCTAGCATCATCATTCTCTTTTCTTCCCCCCCAACTCCAGCCATCACCTTCCCTTCATTCTCCTCCCATCTCCCACCCTCTCAAATCATCACCAGCTTTTCCTCTCTCTTCCCTCTCCCTTCACTCCACTGTAATTCTCACGTTTTTCTCTACACCACCATTCTCTTCCCTTTCCACTCCCTCACCACCACCACATCTGGTACCATCATCTTCTCCTCCCATCCTCTCTACCCCCGGGCATCAACATCTTCTCTTTTCTCTCTCCCCTGCATCATCACCTTCTCTTTCCTTTTCTCTCCCCTCACTCCCTGGTATACTCACCTTCCCTTCCCCTCCACCCTGCTGGAATCATCACCATCTCCATCTCTATCCAAGTTAGGGCCTTACAGTTGCTTTGGAATGCTGCAATGCATTTGGTTTCTGGGGTCCATTTAGAAAATATATTTCTCTAGTGGTACAAGCCCTTCACTGGCTTCCAATTGTGCAGCGGGTAAAATTTAAGATATTGGGGTTGGTATTTCATGCTTTGCATGATGATGGTCCTATTTGAAAAACTGTCTTACTTAGCACTGGTCCAAGATGCTCATTGAGGTCTGCTAGGTCATTCCTGGAGTAAAGGATACCCAATTACAAGAGAGACTAGTAGGTGAGCATTCTCATGAATAAGCCCTATTGTATAGGTTTCCACTAGTTATAAGAAATGCAGGACTACAAATCATTTAGGAAGCAGATAAAATCTTACCTGCTTCAGGAAGTTTTTAAGGTTGTTTAAGTAGGAAGTGTTTTAACTATTTCATTTGAAATGGTTTTATGAATGTTTGTGTGTTTCTGTTTTATTATGTTTATATTTAATTATTGTGATCTGCCTAGAACAGATGTCCTGATAATAGGCAGAATATAAATTAACATAAATAAATAAATAAGGTAATGGAGAGAAAAAGCCCAAGCACTAGAAAGCAGAGCATGGACCAGAAATTTTTTTTGTGACAATATTCTATAGGGTATTATTATTTATGAATAAAACTACTATGTTAGCTCTTATAATGCAGAGAAAAAAGAACCATTAGAAGCCTATGAATTTCTACATTTAACCTTAGCAACTTCATCATTAGCCTATCCACTTGTCTTGGATAATTATATACACATATACTAATGTAAGAGCCTATTTAAAAAGAAAAAAAAGGCAGTAAAAAAATGCACTTACTCGCACACAGTCATCCCCCCCCCCCCCCCACCGCTTTTCTCTGCGGCAGAAAGTGGAAGTGTTATGATATAACACACATACCTTTCCTGAGGAGGGGTGGTTAGGGAGGTTTGAACTATGTGTTTTGTTACATATTGTGCATAATTTTAGCCATACAAAGGACTGGCAACATGCACATGAATATATGCTTTCCCACATGAAACATGTAGAAAATTGCGATCTGTAGGAAAATCATCTTAATTGAATTTCAGCTACATTATGGTTGCTAAGGGACAGTTTTGGGTGGGATACCGACAGCTGACCCTAAGGAAACAAAATCAATCATTAAATCTCCTGAAAAGGCAGAACAAATATGACTTCTGGAATGTGACACACAGAATGGCCAACACACAAATGTAGTAAATTATAGAGGCAATTTTCAAAGGGATTCTCTGCAGATAAATGGATGTTTATCCATGCAGAAAGCCCCTTTGAAAATTTCCCTACCACCAATGTGGGGAAAGCAGATTTCTTTACCATCAACAGTATTTTCCATAGATAGCAGGATGAATTAGCTGTTACATGTAGGTGACATCAACCAATGGTATTGAATGGATTTGTCTCTCCAAACTGTAGAACTTTTAGCTCTACTGAACATGTGCAGAAGTTCCTCTTCAGGCATTGCCTTGTGAGCCTCCTCAGTCAGTAACAGAGTTAAATTTAGATATGTAGTTGACTCTCTAGTGAGATGGGCTAGTGTTCTATGGCTAATTCATCCTATCTACAGAAAACAAAAATTATGGTAAGAAAACATGCTTTTTCCATCAATTAGTAGGCTGAATTAGCCATTACATGTGGGGAGTCCTGAGCAGAGGGTTGCAGTGCAACAATTAATGAATGAGCAATATGGACCCCACTGTGGAGAGTAAAATGTAGCGAGAAAAGATTTTGCAAAACCTCTTGTTCAAAACTACTTTCATTCATTGAAATAATATCAAGCAAGTAATGTGTAGACTGATGACATGTCACAGATCTGCAGATATATTTGATGGGTACTGCTCAAAGATGACCAACAGAGGAAGTCATGGCTTATACCTGATGACTCTTGATTGAGTCGATAAATTGAAGTTCTCCTAGGTTATAGCAGTGATGGATACACTCAGCTATCCAACTTCAATAAAGTTTGTTTGGTAACTGCTATTCCAATGTGGTCATGATCATATGAGATGAAAAGCTGATTTACTTGACAATGAGGTTAAGTATGTCATTTATAATATGCCAAGGCCCTTTTGTAGTCCAAAGAATGGAGGGTTTTTTGCCCTCATGTGCATATGATCTTGGGAAAAAAAGGTAGGTAGTAAAATAGATTGTTATATATATATATATATATATATATATATAGACCGCCTTACACAGAAAAGTCTAGGCTGTTAACAATGAAACACGCATAAAATAATTGGCAATAAAAAAAACTAAAAAAAACAAAATTACATTAAAAAAGCATAAAAGAATAGCAAATTAAAATACTGTTTCAAATCATAAAACTCAAAAATAGGCAGATTTAAGACCTTTGAACTTTTTAAGGGAGTCACATTTTCGTATTTCGAGTGGGAGGAGATTCCAGAACATAGGTCCATCAATGGAGAAGGAACATTCGCATGTAATATAGAGGTGTGCTGCTTTTGGCAAGGGGACTTCGAGAAGGAGGTGTTGTGATGAGGGTAGAGAATGAGTGGGTTGATAAAATTTGAGTAAGGAGTTGGCCCATGGACAAGAGATGTTATTCAGAAGTTTATATATTATTGTTCCCAGTTTATATTTTATGCATTCGGATATGGATAGCCAATGGAGATGAATTACAGTTAGTGTAATGTGATCTGAACGTTTTGTGTCGGACGGGAGTCATGCAGCCGAGTTGATTAAGAGTTGGATAGGTCGTAGAGTTGCAGCAGGAAGACCAATGTATAAAGCATTACAGTAGTCAATAATTGGGAATAAAAAAGCTTGAAGAATAGTACAAAATTCAGCAGTGAAGAGAAGTTTTTTTAAGCCAGCAAGTAACCAAAGTCTGAAACAACCCTGTTTGATGACATTCTTAATTTGCGGTTTGAAAAACAGAGTGCTATCTAGAAAAACACCTAAACTTTTAATTTGTTTACTAATGGTAAATGTTGCAGTATTGATGGATTGGGCTTGGGATGAACCAGCGTTCCATTATCTTGAGTTAGAAGAGCAGAGTCTCACCCCAGATGTAAGGGAGGACTGTTGGAAAGCTGAGACTATTTTCAGTAGAAACTTTGGGTGACTAAGAAGAAACACTGTGTTATGATAGAACTCAGGTACAGAGGGAGTGAACAAGAGCCTGGAGTTTGTGCCAAGGTGACTGCAATGAGAAAAAATACTTTCCAAGTTAGGAACTTTAAAGTAGCTGACTCCAGCGGTTCTAAAGGAGGCTTCATCAGTTGAGACAGGACAACATTGAGATTCCCAAGGAACAGGTTGTTTCTGTAACAGGGGTTTGACATGCCAGAGTCCCTTCACAAAATGAGACAAGTGGATACATGGAAATTGGTTTGTAGTCCAACTAAGTGTGGTAAGCTGCGATGGCACTGAGATATATTCTCACTGAGGCAATGGTGAGGCCTGAATTAGGTAAGTGAAGCAAGTATTCCAAAGGTTGCAGAGACACACATGAGCAGCAATCGGAATCATGCTGTTAGAACCAGTCAGGAAATCTTTTCCATTTGAAGGCATAGTTTTTCCTGGTTGAAGGCTTTCAAGAGAAATTAACATTTTGATAGTCAATGGTAATTGAAGATTGACGATCACTGAGCGTTCAGCACCCATGCAGCGAGGTTGAGGGCTGAGAGATTGGGATGAAACAGCGTCCCATCATCTTGAGTTAGAAGAGCAGAGTCTGACCCCAGATGTAAGGGAGGACTGCTGGAAAGCTTGACGAGATATGCATACCAAATTTGTCTGGGCCACGCCAATTCTATGAGGATCAGGCAGGCTTGGTCTCTGAGAACTTTCTGTTTTGTCTTGGCGGGTCCCACCTGCAACTAGTATCACTTACCTCCACCCACTCCAGTTTGTGGCGCAGCCTGGAAGCCACCTCACACTGCTCCTGTGGCAGGATGCCACCAACACCTCCGCTGAGCCATTCCCTAGGTGCGTGTGCGTGCCAGTTCTAGAAGGCTCCATAGTGGGAAAGGCTAATCTCATTGCTCCTCGATTATATCATGAGGCTGGGTATTAAACTCAGCTGTGGCTCCTGCTTGGCACCTCAGCAATGGGTCATGTGCCTAAGAAGCAGAACGTTTTGCTCCTGATTGTGCCTTGCCCAGCCTGCCTCGTTCAGCCTTGGCCTGTCTCATCCAGTGTTGTCTCCTCATCCCAGTCTCTCTCGTGTCTTCGTCCATCCTTGGGTTGACCTCCTGGTATTAATCTCCTGCACTGGACCTGACCATGACTGCCGCCTGGACCTGACCACATTTACCTGCCGCCTGAACATGACCTCTTGCATTGTGCCCTGCCCACTCTTGTCTACCATCTTCCCCGACCACTGGCCTGTTCCTCATCTCTCCAGGCTGCTGCCTGTCCTGATTGCGGCATGCCTCCGGACTCTCTCTCACTCTACCACCCTAAGGACCCATTTAAGTCCTGCCATCCACCGGAACCCAAGGGCTCAACCTGCGGGAGAGGCAGCTTATATAGGTGAAGCTCCAGTCTGTCCCGCATCAAGGCGCATTCGCCAGCTGTTGGCATAGGCCTTGTAGTTTTGCCTACAAGGCTGTGTCAACTATGCCACAGCAACAAGGGCTCACTCTCATGCCACTCATCACAGTAATGAGTGGTACTGATGGACAAGCGTACATGAGGCTTTGGCTCCAGTCGAGAAGGAAAGCGTCTTGTGCTAGCTTGAGATCATTTGATAATGTTCTGCTTGGCGCTTTGGGTGAAGAAATTATATATAGATTAGTAGATAGGAAGTTAAAATAAGCTCCCGAAGAATGTCCTATTTGTCTTCTATAAGCCTCTTATATGGACATTTCTATTCTAGCCTTCCATATAAGCCTCTTAGAATGCATGGAATAATGGACATTTAAAACTCCAAACAGATTAAGTTTCTGGAATTAATTTCTTATATGGATAAAATGGACATTTTAAAGAATGATGGACATTTAAATACATATAATAACCAAACCACAAGAAATACTAAAATAAGCTGTAATGGTGAAGGCCCAGAAACTTTTCCAGCATTTCGGGCCTTCCACTGGAAGGAATATTTCATAATATTTAAAATTCAAAGCTGTGACAGTTTCAGTTGCAGAGGAGAGTGGACCTTGTACTAGAAAGTAAACAGAAGCCTTGTGGAACTTAGCAGACTGAGAATGTGATTGGAGGTGAATCTGGAAGGCTCAGCATTGCCAAATATTGATTAAGCTAAATCTGCAGAGAGATGGTAGCATCCTATGTATGGATAAGAAGAAGAGAAGGCATATCCTATATGGGGGCATCTAAACAGGAAAGGGCTCATATCTGGTGCCTTTTCCACCCTTTTACCACATGGGAGAAGTCAACAAGCATGTGCTGTTGCAAAGACCACCATGATCTCTTTTGACCTAAAAACAAACTGGATGCCCTGACATATAAGGAGTTTGGGCTTGTATTCAGATCCAACCAATAAGATGAGACACATGCAATCATTCTGTTTGATTGAGTGAGACAGTACCATAAAAGAACAAAGGCTGAGAACAGAACTTTGGCATCCAATCATTCCCAACATGAATGTGACCAGGAGTAGACAGACCACAACAAAGCTCTACAACAAAGCAGATGTGACCAGAACTTTGACATACAGGCATCCAATCAGCCCAGTACAGATGTGACCAGAAGGAGACAGACCAGACATGCAGAGGCATCATGGACTCTTGGCCAAGTTACAAGACACTTCTCTTTGGGAACGGTAAAAAATTTAGGGGTGGGGGGGGTCGGGAGGGTTGGGGATGCGAACGGATTAAATTTAAAGGGTTGGGTGGGTTTGGGGTTTATTTTTAAGTGCCCTTTCTTCCCGCCCCCAAAACGATAAGAGAACCCCACAAAAGATTTTGTGGGGTTTTCCTATCGGGTTTTGGGGCCCGCCCTGCCAGGACAAAAATTTTCCAAAGGAAATTGCAGGGAGTTTCCCTTTCAAAATTAGCTTTCAAGTTCTAATACCTGCAGGCCTGCAAGTTCTGTGGGGAATCTGAAAATTGATCTTCTCATAAATAGAGATGCATCCAGAGTATTGCTACATATACTTGAGAAGCAATGGTTGTCTATGTAATTCCTAGTAAGATCTTACCTAATATACAGGTATCAGCTCTACTTTATCTGAATGTTTTTTTGCAATCCAATTAATAATGGTATATTAAGAAATAGCAGAAACTTGGCACATGTTATTGGCATTACCAGAACTGGCTCTCAATAGAACTCCAGGGTCCATGTTCTAATTCAGAACTCCAGTTAGATCTGGCTAAATGCCCTTCCCCCACCCTAGGTAGCAGTGTGGCCCCCAATGTTTTGTACACAAGTGACTTTTACAGTCAGAGCTCTGTATTTAATACATCAAACTGAACTGTGATACCAAACAATAATTTTGTTTTGTAGGAGAAACAAGATGATAGATCTCCTTTTAACTTTATATATATATTAGCTGCTGGGCACTCTTTCCATCACCATTCTTTGCTGTCTCTCTCTTTTCCCCTACGTCACTCATTAAAGGCACAGCAAGCTTTCCATCATGCACTTGATAATAATAATCAAACATCTATTTGCCTGATGCTTTCCTCCCATGCCTAGAGCATTTTCTCTAGCTAGTACGCTATTCTCATTGAAATTCAATAAATTATCCATACTCTTTCTAGCATCTGTCCAATGTTTAATCTCAGTATTGTTGTTGCTTTTATTTTGTTCTTCTTGATTCTCTGCAAAGGACACACATCTCTTATATTAGCAAATACATCACACATCTTTTGTCCTGTAAGTGCTGTCAGCCTCATTTGTATAACACCTTTATTAAAATAACATAACAAAAGAGAACAGAGCACAGGTGGGCTGCAGGCATAGATATGCATTTACAAAAGGGATCTGCCTCATGGAACTGACAAAATAATTGGTTCCGCTACTTAATTTTTCTCTATATATAATTTGTAACATTTGTGATCAGTCATGCTCCAAAATCCATATTTAAGTTGCCTTTTTGGGACATTTAATGATTTATTTCATTTCCTTAGGGCACTTTTTGGTATCCCTGTGAGGCAGCGCCCCATTTACCTTTGCAGGACAAGGCTAAATGCCTGGTCCACCTTAAATCCACTAAGGAGAGTATGCTCTGTGAGTGGGTGCCTGCTAGGCAGATAGGGCTCAGAGGGCATAACCAGAGACTGGGGAATAAGAGCTGGGATCCAGGCAATGATAACCAGGTAAGGCCCAGGAGGAAGGCAGCTTCTGTAATGTAACACTGTCCAAACACTGAGCTGAGATGAAGTTGAACTGTGTGTACCAAGGGAAGCAGTACTGAACTGTATGTAGATAAAGTACACTTTTCTGAAGGGAAGACCGTTTACTGTTGTGCATGTATGAAGCTGTAATAAAGATATGCTGTTTTAATAAAAGTTGGAATTAGACTAGTTTGTCTCCAGGTCTGTGGGAATCACGGTTTGTTCCCACATATGGTATTATCTTGGGATTTTTTCTAAAGCTTTGCACGAAAAAAAAAACCTCCAGCCTCCAAGAAAGTGTCTGTTTGGAGTACAGAAAGTGTTGTGAAGAGGACCTGAGGCTCTAAATGTAGTACACAACAGAGAGGACATGTGGCTCTAAAACAAAATACAGAGTGCAGGGTTGCACAGAGCTTGGTAGCTTGTGAAAGGGTATGGCTCAGATGCTTCACTTAAGAAAACCCCCCCAAAGTTTAAAAGTTTCATATAGAGAGGAAACTGTGAGGGGGCCTGATTGCAGGGACAGCCAGGAAGTGGTAGGTTTGTACCGGCTAACAGGAGAAGCCCAGCTGGAAGTAGATAGGGATTAAACGTAATTTAGTTACTACTGGTTATGCAGGTTTTTTGTTTTATTTTTTTTTGTCTTGAAAAAAAACAAAAAACAAGAGGAAGAAACACTGGAGCAGCAGGGCTGTGCTGAACAGGGTGTGGCCCTGGAAAAGCTGCCAGAGTGGACTGTGAATGCAGTGAAAGGAAACAGGGCGGGGCACTATTCTAGCAAGCAAGCCACTCTGCAGGGAAGGAGTGCAGCCACGAGTAAACCTGGAGTGGAGCAGCCAGGGTATTGCAGCAATCTGAAAGCATGACTGGAGAAAATTGGCAAGCATTATTGCAGAGGCTTCTGGAAAGGCACAGGAAGTTACAGGAGAGCCATATAAAGCGCTGGCTTGCCATAGTGAAGGGAGGAATGCATGTAGCCTGGGACTGAGGAAGCAACTACAGAGAACTCAGTGGAGGCCCAGCCAGAGGATGGTGCTACAGGTGGTCTTGAGGAAGACCCTGTAGGGTGCCCAAACATTACTGGGAGTCCAAAGACTGCTCCTGTGAGAAGCCCTGAGAAGGGGGTGGTGAAGAACCCTGAGAGAGGAGTCTCAGACAGCCCTGGAGACGGCAATACAGACTGCTCAGGAGGAGGAAGTAGTGAGAAGGTGGAAGTCAACACTACAGGAGGTCCTGAGGAAGACCCTGTAGGATGTCCAAACACTACCGGGAGTCCAGAGACAACTCCCATGAAAAGCCCAGAGAGAGGGGGCACAGAAAGGCAAGCAAGAGATGCCATGGAGAACCCAGAGGGTGGCTCTGTGGAGACCCCAGTGAGTGAGGCTGTGGAGGAGCCAGTAACTGGTGAGATGAGGATACCGCAGAGAGTCCAGAGGGAGGCACAGGAGAGCATACAGAGGAAGAAACCATGGAGAGCCCAGAGAACCTGGAGGAAGAGCCTACAGAGATCCCAGAATGGTTCTGTGCATACTCCAGCAATTGAGGATACAGAGGAGCCAAGAAGGGGCTCTACAGTAGAGATACCAGATGCCAGGAATCAGGTGCAGCACTTGTGATGCCAGGAATACATGAACCAGCACTTGGGATTCCCCAGTCGGTCCATAAAGCTCCATCGGGGTGGAATTCGAACCCAGAGCCAGAAAAGAACTTAAAGGACTGGGGATGAGCACTGTGTGATTGGCACATTGGGTGATGGTCATGATGCTGTTGAGACTATCCCTAAGAGATGGGGGTGAGCATGTCACTAGGTCCCCGTTCCCAAGCGTAGCTAGTGGGAGGCCAGATGAAGGGGAATGGGATGTTTTAGATGGGATCCAGGAGGGAGAATGGATGCTTGGCCTGATGGGTCCAAGCTGAGGGGAGGGGTACTCAAGGCAGTGCCCTTAGTGTTCCCCTATTTACCTGTGCAGGACCGGGCTAGATGCCTGGGTCCACTTTAAATCTACTAAGGAGAGTACGCTGTGTGGGTGGGATCCTGCAGGGAAGGTGGAGCTCAGAGGGCATAAACAGAGACTGGGGAATAAGAGCTGGGATCCATTTGGGGGATAACCATATCAGGACCAGGTCTCCAGGAGGAAGGCAACTTCTGTAATGTAACACTGTCCAAACACTGAGCTAAAACAAAGCTGAACTGTGAGTACTGAGGGAAGCAGTACTGAATGGTAAGTAGAGAGAGTGCACTGTTCCGAAGGGAAGAGAGTCTGCTGTTGAGCATGTGTGAAATTGTAATAAAGATATGCTGTTTTAATCAAGGCTGGAATCAGGCTAGTTTGTCTCCAGGCCTGTGCGCTAGTTCCCACAATCCCACAAAAACTGTGGCTTAGTAATCTTAAATAAATGATGAAATACAATAAAAAAAATTTCATATGATATTAAAATGGCAATTTTCTGTACATTTCACGTCGGTAAAACCATGTTTCTGCACATAAAACATGAATATTGCTTAGCCTCTGTGAAGTCAATATTCAAAGGCATTTAGCAGGATAATTCACAAGTTATTCAGCTAAATGGCAATTTTTTAAAATATTGAGTCAGGTTACCAGGCAAGGATAACCAGGTAAGGCCCAGGAGGAAGGCAGCTTCTGTAATGTAACACTGTCCAAACACTGAACTGAGATGAAGTTGAACAGTGAGTACCGAGGGAAGCAGTACTGAACTGTATGTAGAGAAAGTACTCTGTTCTGAAGGGAAGACCGTTTACTGTTGTGCATGTATGAAGCTGTAATAAAGATATGCTGTTTTAATAAAAGTTGGAATTAGACTAGTTTGTCTCCAGGTCTGTGGGAATCAAGGTTTGTTCCCATATATGGTATTATGCATGGGATATTTTCTAAAGCTTTGCATAGAAAAAAAAAACCCTCCAGCCTCCAAGAAAGTGTCTGTTTGGAGTACAGAAAGTGTTGTGAAGAGGACCTGAGGCTCTAAATGTAGTACACAACAGAGAGGACATGTGGCTCTAAAACAAAATACAGAATGCAGGGGTGCACAGAGCATGGTAGCTTGTGAAAGGGTATGGCTCAGATGCTTCACTGAAGAAAAATCCCCCAAAGTTTAAAAGTTTCATATAGAGAGGAAACTTGTGAGGGGGCCTGGTTGCAGGGACAGCCAGGAAGTGGTAGGTTTGTACCGGCTAACAGGAGAAGCCCAGCTGGAAGTAGTTAAGGATTAAAAGTGATTTAATTACTGCTGTGGAGGAGCCAAGTGATTTAATTACTACTGGGAGTCCAGAGACAACTCCCATGAGAAGCCCAGAGAGAGGGGGCATAGAAAGGCAAGCAAGAGATGCCATGGAGAACCCAGAGGGTGACTCTGTGGAGACCCCAGTGAGTGAGGCTGTGGAGAAGCCAGTAACTGGTGTAAGCGAGGATACTGCGGAGAGTCCAGAGGGAGGCACAGGAGAGCATACAGAGGAAGAAACCATGGAGAGCCCAGAGAACCTGGAGGAAGAGCCTACAGAGATCCCAGAGTATGGTTCTGTGTATATTCCAGCAATTGAGGATACAGAGGAGCCAAGAAGGGAATGGGATGTTTTAGATAGGATCCAGGAGGGAGAAGGGATGCTTGATAAAAATGAGGCGTTCCAAGGTGGGATTAAGTTATCCGGCTAACTTAGCTGACTGTTAACTATAACCTACTAAGTTAGCCGGATAACTTTACGCCTGCTCTGAGGCAGGTGTAGTTATGTGATCATGTGTGGCTGGATAACCTACCACTTAATGAGATATCTTCAAAAGATATTTGGTTAAGTAGCACTCACGTTTAAAAAAAAATAAAAAGCTTGACCACAAGCCTCCCAACTCGATTCTCACCCCTTCACCATAAACTTTAAACATCCCTGCTGGCTGAACCCCTCCCCCCCCCCCGCCTGCCCATAAACTCCTCCGATGGAAACTTTAAAAAGTAAAGGGACTCTCAGCACCAACCCTCTTCCCCCCTATAAATAGAATTAAAACTATGGTCTCCATCCCCCCCCCTATTACCTAATTGAATACTACAGACCCCTGTTTGCAGCAACGGGAGCGCAGTCAAACTTTAGCTTTAAAAAAACACATGAGAGCCACTTACCCGGATTTCATATGAAGATACAAGGTTAAGATGTGCGATGTATTTGCTAAGTTAAGTGGCAGATAAGCCGACCACACAAGGCCAGATAACGTTAAACCTTAACTGGCAATATTCAAAAGCTGGCCGGATAACTTAGATGGATAGCATTAATAAAGGAATTCAGTGGAACCTTTATCCCGCTGAATATCCAGGACAAATTTTCTAGCTAATTTTGCCGAATAAGGACATCTGTGTGGGTAAAAGTAGGCATGTTATTTTTACCTGCTGTGAGAAGTGTATATCCTGACCCAGCATACGTCTGTCTGTCTATCAGCTTGGGAAAGTACAGTGTGTGTACTTTCAGTCACTGAGGAAAAGAGTGGGTGGGTATATGGACAGGCCCTTATACCAGTATTTTAGAATCAAACAACATTCTCTGGCAGTGTTACCACCATCATGCAGCCAGCCTGTCCCAAAGAAAGTGCATGGCTTGATACACAGGCCAGAGACAAATTTATAAAGACTAGAGTGGCAGGGTCGCATTAGCAAGGAGGTGCTATGGTCGCGCAAGCAACCCTAGCGCCTCCTTGCTAGCATGACCCCCTAATTTGGGTATTGCATGGTGTCCCCCTTGTGGGCGCCATGCGCGCATTAGGAAAGCGGGTGCTGACCTTTCCGCAATTTTTATTGCATCGGCCTCTAAGTATGGAAGTGTTTGATGCCAACTCTCAGCCCATCAGAAAGCATCTTCAATTAAAAGCATTCTTTGTGAACCATTTATTTATTTATTTATTTATTTCGAGGCTTTTTTATACCGAAGTATAGCGGGATGCCTTCACTCCGGTTTACAGGATAAACAACTTATACATAGTGGTGACCAATTGGTAACTTATACAAATATGAGTATAACATCTTATATAACTTAAATAACTTGGTAAACAGGTTGGTGACAACAGTCACTGGGGCACTCTAGCAGGGAGCTGAGATAGGGTGGGGGGGGCTAGGGGGAATCAGCTGAGGCGGGCTGGATAGAGGGCTGTGTAGCAAAAATTGAAGAACAAGAGACAAGGAGGAGAGGGCGGGAGGGGGGGTGAAGGAGGATGGGATGCCATAGGGGTGGTAGGGAGAGGGGAGGGGTGGGAGGTCAGGGAGGGGTTGGGGGAGGGTAGGACGGGGGAAGAAGGTGGAGGTGTTTGGGTATTAGTTAGGGAGGGGGGTGGTAGAAGGAAAGGAGGGGGGAAGAGGGATGTGGATGGCTTAGCCGACTCCGTCGCGGAAGGTTAGGTTGAAATACCAGGTTTTGAGTTCTTTTTTGAACGATTTGCTGTCATTGAGTGATCTTAAGTAATGGGGAAGGGTGTTCCATAATTTGGGTCCTGCGACGGAGAATGTCTCTGTTCCTCGTGGCTGTTAGTTTGGCTATGCTGGGGGAAGGTATGTCTAGGGTCATTTTGCCTTCTGTTCTGGTGGTCCGTTGTGCTTTGTGAAGGTGAATCATGTCAATTAGGGCGGGGTTGGCTGCATTGTAGATTGAGTTGTGGACAGTTGTTAGCGTTTTAAATTCAATCCTTTGTGCTATGGGAAGCCAGTGTAGGCTTTTCAGGGCAGGAGTGATATGATCTGATTTTTTCTTGCCAGTTAGAATTCTTGCAGCGGCGTTTTGCAGCATTTGGAGTGGCTTTATGGTGGATTTTGGGAGGCCGATCATCAGGGAGTTGCAATAGTCAATGCTGTTGAAGATTAGAGATTGCAGAACTGTGCGGAAATCTTGCTGGTGGATAAGTGGTTTCAAGTGTTTCAGGAGGTGGAGTTTCAGAAAGCCTTCTTTCGTTTTCATGGCGATGTTCTTTTTTAGGTTGAGGTCGCTGTCAATCCAGATTCCAAGGTCTTTTGTTGCGTTTTTGAGTTGGATGCTGTGGTTGTCAATTTGAAGGAAGTGTGGTGCGGTAGTTGATCCAGGGTTGTGTTTGCCTATGAGGATACATTCGGTTTTATTCATATTGAGACAGAGTTTCATCTGGCTTAGTTTGTCTCTGATGTCGATTAGGTGCTTGGCTGTTGATTTCAGAGCATCTTCGATGGTGTTTGATATGGGGATGATAAGTTGAATGTCATCTGCATACATAAAATATGTTATGCCCAGACTTGAGATGAAGTGACAGAGTGGGAGTAAGTATATATTAAAGAGGGTTGCAGATAAGGCGGAGCCTTGTGGTACCCCGGTGTCTAGTGGTAGGGGGCTAGAAGAGTTGTTGTTAATGGCGACCTTGAAGAGTCTATCTTTTAGGAAGGATGTGAACCATTTTAGTGTTTTGTCGGTCAGGCCGATGTGTGCTAGGCTGTCAATCAGGGTCTTGTGGTCCACCACATGCGTGCGACTGGGAAGGAACTTCCCTACCCCCTATCTACCCATAATTAAAAGCAATCCGTACTTGTATGTTGAATAGAATTACTGGGAAGAATTTTTAAAAAAATTGAACAATGAATACAGAATGTTTATTTTCTTATTTTACTTAATAAACCATGATTCCATTTGCATCAGCAAAGTGATTTAGAAATTAAATTATAAGGACATAAGAACACTTTTTTCTAGTCTCTTAGAGAAGCAGGTAGAGGGAAGAGTTATTGTATGCCGTCTGGGACTGCGGCATCTATCAATCAGGCTATGGTAACCCAAAACATAATAGAAAGCTTTGGCACCTTCCTTCCAGTGCAAAGCGGGAACCCAGGGCAGATCTGCTATGGGAAATTTCATCTATGCCAAGTGCCACACTGGGTTACTAATGTAGGTGCAAAATATGCTCTCTGAAAGTGTCATCTTTCCAGGAATGTGACTTGAGTTTTCAATTCAACAATTCATAAGGAAGGCTCCATCATTAATGAATACAATGGATCAGGGAAAATGGTGTTTATTCTAGGAAGGAACTGTAGCCCGATGGTTAGAGTGGAGAAGTAGCCTAGTGGTTAGAGCAGCAGGCTGAGAACCAAAGAAACCTGAGTTCAAATCCCATGAACTTAGGGCAAATTACTTCATCCTCCATTGCCTCAGGTACAAACTTACATTGTGAGCCCTCTGGGGACAAGGAAATATCGACAGTACCTGAATGTAACTTGCCTTCAGCTATCAATGAAAAGGTATAAACTAAATAAATACATAAAATACATGACTTTTACTCCTGGTTGTATTGCTTGCTCAATGACCTTAAGCAAGTCACCTTATCTCCTATGACTCAGTTTACTGAACTGTACGTGGGCAATAATATACTTAGAGCTCAAATACAAGAAATCACAAACATTCCTGGGTCACACACATTGTTTTATATCTAAATAAGTTTGAATCATTCAACTGGATTGCATTGTAATCCTATGGCGATTTTATAGATGTAGGTTACTAAAACCAGCAAGTAAAAAATGTTCTTGTAGCCGGGGGCTAATTAATGTTGCTACTGAGAAACTGAATGGTTGAACTTTTGTCCACAAGGAAAGTAAAATTCTGATGTGATGTTCAATCCCCCATTAACGCTCACTCTATGAAGAATAGGATCAAAAGATTTAAAAAAAAAGAATAAGACAATAGCAAGAAACAGCATATGAGATTTTTTTTTTTTTTAAACACAAGCAAGTAGTGGTGAAAAACATTCATATTTTTATAAAGTTTTTAATAAGCAAATACAATTTTAGTTGTAGACTGGGAGGTAATGGTTAAGCCATTAAGAGCATGTATGGCATATATACATTGGCGCTCTAGATTTTTGTGTGGCATCATAAACAACCCCTGATGCCAATGTCTGGTTGGATGCTAACTTTTGCTGTTATACATCTTTACATATGGACAAACATCAAGGCTATTATGAGAGTTGGATGCTAACTTATCATTCAAACATTTGGCTCTGGCGTAACATGAAAGCATTTCTACTTTTTCTAACACATTATGGGGTAGTTTCTCTAAGGCGCGCACATATGGACTCGCCGATTTTATAACATGCGTGCGACTGGGAAGGAACTTCCCTACCCCCTATCTACCCTTTCCCCTTCCCCTCTCCTCCTCACCCCCTAAATCTACCCTACCTTACCTTTTTTTTTCAAGTTGCTGCTCCTCCGGCACGTGCTTTCCCAGCACAGCCGCAAATGGCCGCTATACCGGTGCCTCCAGCCATGCCCCCGGACCGCCCCTCACCCCCGACGGAACACCTCTTTATCTGGGCCCGGCCCTTTGGCACGTAACGGGGGTCACACGCGTGGCCGGGCCCCTTTGAAGATGCGCGCGGCGCGCACAAGGCCCGGTCACATGCGTAACCCCTGTTTTTCTATGCGCGCAGGGGAATAAAAATTCGGACGTATGTGTTTTAAAGACTTTAGACTGCGTCTTAAAGGTTGAAAATGTTATTTGCTTACAAAAAAAATTAAGAAAAATATCAATTCCAGGGAAACTATCCTATGAAATATATCTGACACTTCCCTGATTTATGAGTGTAAATGCGTTTTCACCACTGCTTCTTTGCATTTTGATTTGATGTGTGATGTTTTTAGCCAGTTCTTTTTTGTTAGGGATATTTCTTTTTTGGTCATTAGCAGTTTAGATCTGTGCAAAGATTTTCATGCATACCTTGAGGACAGACACTGAACATCATTATCTTGTAATCTTATAATATGTGTTAGTGAATGATACTGGCTATAAAAAAAATCTTAGAAAAAATTTAGGGCCTGATTTTAAAAAACATTTACATGCTTAAAAATTACTCATGTAGATGGACTTTTTGAAACTGTTAAATACATGCCATTGAATTGTCCATAGGATATTCATGTGTAAGTGCACTTTATAAATTTAAATGGCTTTTTAAAATTGCTACAATAGTATGTTACATTTACACATATAACGCCTTTTAAAATTAGCTCCATAAACTGCGGTCCTTTTCCCAGTGATCAAGCATATTTCCAGATAAACCTCATGCACTATACATGTTATTCTCACTATAAATATTGTAAATTTAGGACTAATATTTTATTCACCAATGGATATTATACAGATTAGGAAGTCTTCTGTTGAATACTTATAGGAATGTATTTAGCTATTGTACAGTGAAACTATGGATATGGTACACCATAGTGTGGGTAGCATTTTAACAGAAATACTACTAATTTAGCACATTATATTTTAATCCCTTTGATAGAGATCATGGCATGGAATTATTTAAGCCAGTATTTCTTAGTTAATATTATGGACTTCAAGCCCTATACAGCAGCATTCCTATGGTAATATATGAATTTGTTAAGCTCTGCAGAGTTACTTTAATCAAACTTCTACAAATTTGGTCCACTAAGGCAAGTTACAATAATTGGCAAAAGAGGAGAACTAATGTTTCTCACCTTTGCGAAATGGGCAATCAATCCAGACTGTTTTGTCCATTTAATGTATATGGGACATTTAATACCCTCATGAGATGCAACGTGTTTAAAGAGACACAGCTTATTGAGGGCCAGCTGCACTTGGCATTCACAGCAAGGACTTCAATACAGAGCTCCAGTAACCATCCTGGTCCTGGAACAAAACTGGATTGTTTGCAGGGTGAGCTGTCTCTTATGGTACATCATAATCTTTGATAAGAATAGTTATTAAATTGGTCCAATAAAACATATAACCAGCAAAGAATGCAGAAAATGTTTCAGATTACCAGTAAAGTGGCCCTTCAGTAAAACAGAAAAAAAAGCCTCTGCAATGGAAAATAAGTTCTACAGGATCCTTTCGGGAGAGCATATCAAAGACAACAGGAAGGTAATCTTAAATCCCAAAGCTGTTTACTGAACACGTAAGATTCCAGTGACTTTTATTTATCCAGGAAACCAACAAAACATGACCTGTAATACATGGAACAGGGTCTTGCCTTTATGAAATTATTATTTTCTGGGGCCTGCTTTAATATGCTTTAGAAAGTGAGCTCAAGTGATTTGCACTGTGTTTGGCACAAATAAATCTTCCATGATTTGGTTGTATTATTATTTTGCATGTTTCAGCCAGGAGAAAGAGGCAAAAGAGTTTGAGTTTATTAGGGATGAGGAAATGGAAATTAGAGCTACATAGAAGCACTAATAATTACCTTGTAAGAGAAATTAGGAGAGGACTTGAACTGAATGAGGGCAGGAAGTAACTGGAGAATATTTTATTCAAATAGAGTACATACATTTATTCCATGCATGATCATTAACAACGATGACAGTCATTATTCAGGGCCGAGTAGCAAAGTAATTCTGTTTCTATGTCAACAGAATTTACACTCCCAACAATTCTGTAGCAGGAGAAATGGTACCGCTTACTGTTCATGTTAAGAACATAAGAAGGTACCATACTGGGTCAGACCGATGATCCATCAAGCCCAGCATTCTGTTTCCAACAATGGCCAGTCCAGGATACAAGTGCCTGGCAAGTACCCAAACATTAAATAAATCCCATGCTACTAATGGTTGTAATAAGCAGTGGCTATTTCCTAAGTCAACTTGATTAATAGCAGTTTATGGACTTTTCTTCCAGGAACTTGTCCAAATCTTTTTGAAACCCAGCATTGAAATATTCTGAGAATTATTTCAATGCTCCTGAAACTAACTGCAAGTTAATATTATGGAGTACAACCAAAGTGTGGGCAAGTTATATTTATGTAATGCAGTTTTGGTTTGGGAATTATACCATTCTATTGGTAACTCGAGACTCACCACATGTTGCAATCTATGGTAAAAACACAATAATATATAATACAATATCAAACAAACAATATACGCACACTACTTATACAATATCAAATAAACAATAATATTCACACTACTTATACTACTTTTCCATATAACTGCAAATGCACTCCAGTCTCCACAGAATGCTATAAAGATACCTCAATACTGATTTGTGAGGAGGGCTTCTATTTTATTTTGTTTTTTAAACCATTCCAGAGCTTCACTAACCTACTCTAACAATGTACTTCCGTTCTGATCTAAATTAGCTGTTCTGATATTGAGACCTCACACAGTTCCAGCAATGTCCCTCAATGCAGACTAGCAACACCCCTGCCCCTTTTATACAGAACACCCCCATAGCCCTGTCAGTGTTCCACTCTTCTAATCTACTTTTCTGCCAAGGGGATATTCAAAAATGACTTTATTGATTCTTTTCCTATAAAACAAATCTTCATTGAAGACCCCCACATGCAGCCAATATGTCAGATTTCAGATATTTCCAGGAGAGTTTTCTAGTTTACAAAAATATGAGCCTCGTGTCTTAACAGCACCCGAAAATATGTGCATGTAAATTAGGACTTAATTATTATTAATTTATTTAACTTCTATTCCGCTTGCTCCACAGTTCACAGTGGATTGCAATCCCAAACCTTCTCTGAAGACTCCACAGCTGGTCGGGGCTTTCAGGATATGTGCGATGAATATGTTTCAGATAAACCTTTTTGTTAGGAAAGCAAATAAAGGGAAGAGGAAAAAGACAACTATCGTATTCTAAAGAAGTAGCTAAAATGGTAAGGTAGAAAATGTTAGCATTCATAACCTACAAGCCATTACAGAAAATGGAAGACAGCAATATCTGGAAAAGCTAAGAGAAGCTGGGAAAGTAGTCAGGAATGCAAACATTTGAATGGAAGAAAAAACAGCAAATACAATAAAACTGGAGGACAACTTTTTTACTTAGATATGTTAGTGATAGAAGGAAGCGCAAAAGTGGCATTGTGAGACTCAGAAGCAAAGGGGAGGAATATGTGGAGGCTAATGAAGAAAAAGCAAATTGCTTAATAAATATTTCTGTTCGGTGTTCACTGTAGAAAGGCCTGGAGCAGAACCACATAAAACGTATACAAATAAGATTAGAAGTGAAGTAAAACAATCAGTTTTCAGGCAAAGGTAAAGATTTTTTAAAGACGTGGCGATTTTATAACATGCGTGCGTCCCGCCCCACCCCTTTCACAGACCCTGGCACTTCCACGCATCCTGGGAGATATGTGCATGGCCCGGCTGTTTCCAAAATGCACTCAGCGTGCGCACAGCCCAGCCACGTGCGTATCTCCCGGTATTTGCGCACGTTGGGCTTTACAAATTTACCCTTTTATGAGGAGCTAACTAAACTTAAAATAGATAAGACAACGGGGCTGGATGGGATACATCAAGGGTATTGCTGTAACTTTAAGAAGTCCTAGCAACAACACTGGCTGATCTTTTCAATGCTTCTTCAGAGTTGGGAGTAATTCCAGAGGACTGGAGAAGGGAAGATGTGTTCCTATTCATAAATGTGGAAGTAAGGAGAAGGCTAGGAACTATAGGCAAGTTAGTCTGATCTCTGAAGTAAACCAATGAATGGAATTGCTGCTAAAATAGAGGATAATGCAATTTCTAGAATCTAATGGATCGCATGAACCGAGGCAGCATGGTTTTATTAGAGATAAATCTTGTCAGACAAATCTGATCAATTTCTTTGATTGGGTAACCAAGAGTTGGATCAAAGGAGAGAGCTAGATGTAACATACTTGGATTTCAGTAAGGCCTTTGACACGGCTCCTCACAGAAGAATTATAAATAAAATTCAGCGCCCTTGGTATGAGACCTAGAGTGACTGATTTGAGTTACAAACTAGCTGAGTGGGAGACAAAAAAGGGTACTGGTAAATGGAGTTCATTCTGAGGGGTCGCTACTAGTGGTATGCCTCAGGGATCAGGCCTGGGGCCGGTTCTTTTCAACATTTTCGTGAGCAACATAGCGGAAGAATTGGCAGGAAAGGATTGCCTTTTTGTTGATGATACCAAAATCTGCAACAGGGTAGAGAGCCAGGAAGGTGAGAAAAACGAGGCAGAATCCAGTGATGTTCAAAGAATGGTCCAAGGTCTGGCAGCTAAGATTTAATGCTAAACAAATGCAGAGTAATGAATTTAGGATGTAAAAACCCAAGGGAAAGGTACAGTATTGGGGGCACATAAAAAGCACAGGATCTAGGAGCAGCTGTATCTGATAATCTTAAGTTGGATAAACATAGTAATGACGGCAGAAAAAGACCAAAACGGTCCATCTAGTCTGCCCAGCAAGCTTCCCAAGGTAGTAACTACTGCTCCGTATCGGTTAAGCTTTATTTATTCCCATCCTCTAGTCTTCAGGGATCCACAGTGTTTATTCCACGCCCCTTTGAAATCCTTCACAGTTTGTCTTCACCACTTCCTCCGGAAGGGCATTCCAGGCATCCACCACCCTCTCAGTGAAGAAATATTTTCTGACTTTGGTTCTAAGTCTTCCTCCCAGTTACATCAAAAGCCAGAATGATGCTTGGCTACACAGGGAGAGGAATGTTCAGCAGAAAAAGGGAGGCGATTTTGCTCCTGTAATAGTGTGTACAATTCTGCAGACCGCACCTTCAAAAGCATATAAACTGGTTGGAGTCAGTCCAGAGATTTGCTACTAACATGATCAGTGGTCTTTGTCCTAAAGCACATAGGGATAGATTTTAAAAGGAGCGTGCCCATGTCCATGTCCGATCGCCGATTTTATAATATGCACGCGCCAGCATGCGCATGTTATTAAATCCGTGGGCCACGCGCACATGCGCGCCGGATTCTATAATCTGCGCGTGCAGGGGGGGGGGGGCCTAGTTTTGTAAAAGTGTGCACGGCGACGAAATTGGGCCTTCCCCTGTTCCCTACCCCCCTACCCTTTAAATCCTATTTTTTTTTTCTTTGTTTTTCAATTTACTTCAGCTCCCAAGCTGAAGTAATTTACGTGCGCCGGCCAAATGCCAGCACGCGCTTTCCTGGAACAGCGGCTAATGGTGTGTATTGCCAGTTATGCGCGTGACTGGGCCCTTTTGAAAATGCGCGCGGAGGGCCCGGCCACATGCGTGATAATATTTGCGCGCGTGGCCGATTTAAAATTTGGCGGATAGGGATAGACTTAAAGATCTAAGCATGTACACCCTAGAGGAAGGGCGAGATAGGGGAGATATGACAGAAACATTTAAATATCTCAAAAGTTTCCATGCACAGGAAGTGAGCCTCTTTCAATGAAAAGAATGCTCTAGAACGAGGGATCATGGAATGAGGTTGAAAGGGAGTAAACTCAGGGGTAATCTTAGGAAATATTTCTTTACAGAGAGGGTAGTGATGCATGGAACAGCCTCCCAGTGGAGGTGGTAGAGGCAAAAAGCCAGGAAATCATGGGATAAATACAGGGGGATCTCTGAGAGCGTGATGGGAATTGTAAGGGTTAGATAAATTTGACAGATGAGCAGACTAGAGAAGCCATATGTTCGTTTTCTGCTGTCATGTTTCTATGTAAGTCTGCATCTACCAGTTCTCCAATAACTTTTGATTCAATTGTCCTATTAATCTTTTTAGCTGATAAAGAAATAGCATCAAGTACTTTCTGGGTAAAAAAGAATTTTTAAAAATTATGCTGCAACTCAAATATTATAATAAATGAATCCTGAAACAATAGGGAGTGGGTAAGCTCAGAGAGACCTCATAATTAGGTGCCCAAAGGCTAAGCCAATATAAGCTTTTAGTAGCACAAGTTTTTCTTTTAATCATTGGTCTCAATGGGCTGTTTGTAGAGTTGCCCCAATGTACTTAAAGTCTCTATATGTACTTCAAAATCGGGTGATGCCACAAGCTATGCCCGAAAATATTACTTAACTTGCAAATTTGTGTCCATGGACAAGCTTTGAAGTAATGATGGCAAAATGGTGTAATCCGACGTTATTCCAAACTCAAATATTGACAGCTAAAATAATCCCAGATGGTGATTTTGACTAGTTTTCCCAAGTAGTTTTACCCAGTTTCACAGCTGTGGTACAGGAAGATCAATTTTGACTCTTTGCATTATGGGGTGTTATGGATTTTTTTTGTTTAACCATAAGACCAAAAATTAAGCTATCTTGATTCATGGGTATACACACTTAATTAATGTAAGCTGCATGTTTCTTCCCCAAATATAAATTTTATTAGGGGAAGACTGCAAGGGACAGCTATAAAACTGCCAGTGGTGATTCTACCAATCAATGTGGGTGATAGCTCTTAATTTGGAACCTAATATCCTGTAGTTACAGGATATTAGGTTCCATATTAGGAGATATTACCCAGGAAAAAGATCTAGGCATCATACATCATACATTGAAATTGTCAGCTCAGTGTGCTGCAGCAGTCAAAAAAGAAAACAAACAATGTTAGGAATGATTAGGAAGGGAATGGTGAATAAAACGATAGATGTCATAATGCCTCTGTATCGCTCCATGGTGAGACTGCATCTTGAATACTGTGTACAATTCTGGTTGCCACATCTCAAAGAAGATATAGTTGCCCTGGAGAAAGTGCAGAGAAGGGCAACCAAAACGATAAGTGGCATGGAACGGCTGCCCTATGAGGTAAGGCTAAGGAAGTTAGGGCTGTTCAGTTTGGAGAAGAGATGACTGCACATTCAAATGGATATAAACGGGATAGAATCAGTCTCCAGAAGTGTACACAGTACTCCAAATGAGGTCTCACCAAGGCCCTATAGGCAGGCAATATCACCTCAATTTTTCCACTGCCTATTCCTCTCCCTATGCAGCCAAGAATCTTTCTGGCTTTTGGCATCGCTTTATCCACCTATTTGACCACCTTAATATCATCAGATACTATCTCCCTCAGATCCCGCTCTTCCTTTATGTTCAGAAGAATTGCACCTCCTATACCTTAGGTTTTTGCTGCCTAATTGCATTATTCTGCATTTTTTAACATTAAATCTTAGCTGCCAGACCTTGGACCATTCCTCAAGCTTCACTAGATCCCTCCTCATTTTCTACACCTTCTTGGCTGTCCAACCTGTTGCAGATTTTGGTATCATTGCAAAAAGACAAAACTTTCCCGATAGGGTCCCAGCATAAGAAGGCGTGCAGCTCTGAAATATGCCAAAGGCTGCCTTAAGAGGGAGGTGTTTCACTAAGGTTTGTTTTATTGGCTCGAAGGGAGGCCCTCTTAAGGCCTTTAAGACTATTTATTTTTTTAATTGTATATACCGCAAATCACAATTTCTAAGCAGTGAACAATAAAGCATTCATAAAATCTGTTATACAAATTATTAATATTGGAACATAAACAAACACATCGACCAGGACAAATCAGTACATTAATACTTCAAAAGATACCTTAAAGTCCCACTGAAGAACTAAGGGATTGAATGGAGGGAAAATCCGCTTTACCCCTTTCAGAAATCGTACTACATCGGGTAGACTGCCACTTGGGTGCCCCTCACCTTATCTCTAAAGCATTCAATTAACACTTCCTATACCTTCAGAGAGTTAGTTGCCAGCCCTTTATCTAGGTCCGGCTAAAGAAAATCTAAGATATGCAGTAATCCCATCCAAAATGGGTTGATATCCTGATTTTTGCAGAATGCTTCAAACGTCAGCCATGATGTTGAGGGCTTTTGTGACTAGCATGGGTGAAATCATTGCTGAGGAGTAATCCTTATTACACAAGCATGTCCTTTCAAGGGCCAAGCTGTAAGAGAGAACATGTCTGGATCCGCCATCAGAATCCACCCTTACTGGAGGGTCTTTACCCCCTTGGGTAGACACAACAGAGGACCATAAATAAGATGACTAGATCTGCATACCACAGCCTTCTTGGCCAATCTGGAGCCACTAGTATCGCCATGGACGGAAGGCCTTTTCTATCTTCTTTATTGTTCTGCCCAGTAGAGGCCACAGAGGAAAAACATATAGGAAACTGCCCCAAGGACAGGGGCATAAGAGATAATCTATGCTGCTGAAACCTGGCTCTGTCCTGTTGCTGAATAATCTGTTGACCTTGGCATTCGCCCTGGTTGCCATTAGGTCCACAGCTGGGATTCCCCAGCCATCTACTATAAGCTGAAAGATCTCTGGACTCAGCTTTCACTCTTCCAGATCCAGCCTTTTCCTGTTGAGGAAGTCGACTTGGTTATTGTCCTTGCCTGCTATGTGGGCTGCTGAGAGCAGTAGCAAGTTTTCTTCTGCCCACTCAAACAGCTGGGCTGCCTCCTACACTAGTGACCAACTGCAGGTGCCCCACTGTTTGTTTACATATACCACTGTTGTGGGATTGTCTAACATTATCCTGACTGCTTTCCCCTTTAATAGCAGACTGAAGCATTGAAGGGCTAACCTGATCGCTTTTGTTTCCAATCTGTTTATTGTCCACTGTGCCTTCTTCTTTGGCCACCACTCTTGTGCCATCCAACCTTGACAATGGGCCCCCCCATCCTTCTAGGCTGGCATTTGTGGTAACTATCTTCCATTTGGGGGCTTGCATAGCTGTAACTTTTAATAGACTGGGTGGCTACGTCCACCAATCTAGGCTCTCTTTCTTATATCTGGGGGTACCTGCAAGCTACGCTGGTACTTGAGACACGGGCGAGTAGCGGAGCACAAGGGACTGCTGTAATGGTCTCATGTGAGCTCTGACCCACAGAACCAAGTCCAGTGCTTATGCCATAAGGACAAGCAATTGAAGAAAGTCCCAAGCCCTTGGTTTCTGGAATGCCTGACTGCTCTGGATTAGCTTGGAGCATCTTTTAGGAGACAATGTGACTTTTCCTTCCTTTGTATCAAATCAAGTCCCCAAATACTGTAGGGTTTGCTCATTGAGAAATCTATCACCATTCCTAGTTGCTGTAAGAACTGGACAATATCTTGCAAGGCTTTGTGGTTTTCCTGTGCCAACTTGGCCCTTATAAGCCAATCATATAGATATGAGTGTACCATAATTCCGCTTCTTCTACCACCATGACCTTGGTAAAGATCCTGGGCACTGTGGCTATTCCAAAAGGTAATGCCTGGAACTTGAAATGTTGTTCTAGGATACAGAACCTTAGCAAGCTTTGGTGAGAATAATGGATGGAAATGTGAAAGTAAGCTTCTGCTAGGTCCAATGAACTCAAGTACTCACATTGCCTCACCAAGGCCAGTAGTGACCTTAATGACTCCTTCTGAAAGTGGTGAATGTAGAGGCATTTGTTGACTTCCTTTAAGTCTAAAACTGGCCAGAACAATCTGTCCTTCTTTGGCACCACAAAATAAATTTAATAAGTGCCCTGGCCCCACTGCTGAGGGAGGCACTGGCACAATAGCCTGAAGGAGCTGAAGCTTATTCAGCAAGCTTCCTACAGCCTCTCTTTTGACTGGAGACGTGCAGGACAACACAACAAAGATGTCCAGAACTCGCTTTGCACACTCGGGAGTGTAGCCTGCCAAATGATATCCAGGACTCACTGGTGGTCTGTGGTGATCTGGGTCCACTGCACATATCTCATCAGGCAGCCCACAGGCACTACTGCAGAGGGCACCCTGAGCTGAAGGCTACTGAGCCCTCCTCTTTAATTTTTTGTCTCCTCGAAAAAATTGGGATCTATTTCTCCTGGTTTGCTGTGCTACATATCTGCCCTTTTAAAACCCTTCGGCATCCCTAAAGTGTTGGCATTTTGGACCTTGAGAGCATGTTTTATACTTGCCCTAGGGTAGCTTCTGGGATTTAGCATCCCTTAAGTCTTTGACGAGTTTCTCCAGCTCTTCATTGAACAAAAGGCTTCCTTTAAAAGGCAATTTGCTTAGGCAATTCTTGAAGACTGCATCTGCTGCCCATTTTTGTAGCCATCCTGGTGGCCACCTCCAATGCCATTGCCCCAAAAGACATCCTTATAAGATCATATAGAGTGTCTGACGAATAAGCCACCATGACTTTATCTTAGCCGTATCTTATGAATCTAGGAGCTGTTGAATTCAGTGTACCAAAACTCTGGCTAGATAACCTCTATAAATGGCTCCCAGTAGAGCCAAAACATTGTAGGAGAAGGTGGCCTGATTTAAGATAGCTTCTATTTTCCTATCCTATGCATCCCTTAGGGAGGTCCTGCCTTTGGCTGAAATGGTTGTTTTAAGGAGGACCACCAAAACCAATGCATCAACCTTATCTACCCTAAAGAGGGTTTCTTTCTCCTTCACTTGGAGTGGATAGATTCTTCTCATCACCTGTTTAACCCTACATGAGGCATATCACACTCTACCAGCACCCTAGCCCTTAAAGCTGAGTGCAGGGTAAAAAGTTTTTCTCCTGTAGTATGGTATCCCCTTCAATTTGATAGTCACCTTGAGGGTCTGAAATTGAAAGGGCAACCAATAAATTGGATATGAGCACTGTGAGCTTATCCCTGCTCTTCTAAGAGAGTATACTCCCCTTCTTCTATGAGTCCTGTGGGTCTCAACTAATCCGAATCCACATCTGATCCTGATTCATCTCCTTGAGTGATATTCTGAGCTGAAGAGCCAGAATCCCTAGACAGCATGAACTTTCTGAGGGGAGGACATATCTCCTCCATAACCTTAGAGGGACCAGGCTGGGAAGGAAGAAGGTCGAAACCCAGTTTTTGCATAACCGAGAATACCTGAAAAATAAGGTGTATGAACCCCAAAGGGACTTCACTACTAGGTCTCTATCCCTGACCTTCTTGTAGAAATGGGGCCCCTAGCCCCACACATGGGTGTCTGTCCTACTGCCCCTTAGTGGAGGCCACAGAATGAAGTTCCTTGGAGTCCAGTAAATGAAAGGAGTCTAAGACACACCAGGTTTGACATATCTTCTGCCTCTGCAGTTCTTACAAATGAGTCCCCTGTGACTTTGTTGGGGAAAGCCAGTGCATCCTGCTAAAGTAGTAATTCCTCCCGGTCACACACCAGACACAATGAACCTGCTACTATGGACACCTTCATGGTTCTACAAGCCCTACAACTGCAGCCTCTCATCATACCATTGAGCAACACAAGCCCTTTCTCCCTATTTTCTCTCTTTTTTTTTTTTTGGAGGGGAGAAGGGGAAGGGCAGAAACAAGACTAACTTGCATTTGTCTTTTTTTCCCTAATAGTCCAATTAGGCAGGACAGCAGGAGTCTTGACATGCCCTTCAACATGGTGCCACCATCTGTAAATCCTTAGGCCAACTGTGGATCCATGGATGTTTCGTCCCCCAATAGCTGCATATCTTTATTCAAATGTATTGATAGCCTACAACGAGACTAGGCGATGTACAAATATACCAACAAGCCCTAGCTGCTCCTACAAGCTGCAGTGTTTCTCTCCTCCCTGAGGCTTTCCAACCATCTGCAGTGATTAAACTCTAGGAAGGTGATTCAAGAACCCAAAAGGAAATGGTTTCAGAGTGCCACGTACCCACTAGAAGATTCAGATCCACTGTGACCCATTACACCCCGCCTTGATTCAGAAGCCATCCATCAATGGCAACAACCAAGACTGGTGCAAGATTGGGCTGAATAGGAATTTTGTGCTGGCAGACAAAATCCAGCCTAATGAAATTGTCCACTGCTCCAGAGATAAGGGTAAGGAGCTCTGTTGATCCTGAAGGCAAACACAAGGATACAGAGAAAGAGATGCTGAGCCAAATGAATGAAGGACATCTCAATAAGTCCAAGGGAATCTGCTCCTATGAGACTGGTGATGAAAGTGGACCACACCTGGGTTTATAAGGCAATTTCTGACAAATATCCAGGATCAGCGCAATAGCGGCAAAGCCCATATTGCTCCCTTCAATCTTCCTCCGTTTGGGAAAAGCAAGTGCCAATATAGCCCAGTTCTATACATCTTCAGGCAATGAAACAGGATTAGCTCACAGAGCTCTGTGGAGTATAAGACACATGGCGGAATACTGGTGCTCTGATTGTCATTCATGAATATGGGCAGTCACACGTAGGCGCAAGGAGATCAAGGCATACAACTCTGAAGGCCGCTCTCAGCAGGTCAGTTCATCCTTGATCTGATCTGCTAATACATTCAGGAAGGCCACGATAAGGGCTTCACTATTCTAGCCCATCTCACTTTAGCCATGCGGAATTCTAAAATGTACTGCCCCACAATATGGGTCCTTTGCTTTAAATGGAGAAGGGAAGTAAAAGCTGAAATCAAGTGACCAGGGTTATGTTATGCTGGAGAAAATCCGGATGTGGATCCTTGAGCCGACCGGCCCGAAGGAACAGTCGGTAGGCAGAACTCCCACTGGGCAAAAGGATCTTCACCTGGAAACCCGAGACTCCTCCAGAGGAGCTGTGGGAGCCCGGGTTGCTAGGACTTAGGAGGCTTCGCCCTGGAAGCCCGAGGTCCCCCCAGGAGAAGCCCGTAGGGACCCGGACCGCTGGGACTTAGGTGAGAACGAAGAAACCCAGGAGTGGAATCCGGACTGGAGTCTGGGCAGACAACGAGCAAGCTGAAGTCGGGATCACGGTCCGAGGTCAAGGCAGGCTGAAGACAAGCAGGTCAAATACGAACCGGAGTCAAGGCAGGTAGTAGGCAAGCGGAGTCAGGCAATCCGAGGTCAAGGCAGGTAGCAGGCAAGCGGAGTCAGGCAATCAGAGGTCAAGGCAGGTAGCAGGCAAGCGGAGTCAGGCAATCAGAGGTCAAGGCAGGTAACAGGCAAGCGGAGTCAGGCAATCAGAGGTCAAGGCAGGTAACAGGCAAGCGGAGTCAGGCAATCAGAGGTCAAGGCAGGTAGCAGGCAAACGGAGTCAGGCAATCAGAGGTCAAGGCAGGTAGCAGGCAAAGCAGGAGTGCAACTTAGAACTACAGGAAGTAGAGAACCTCGTTGCAAGGCAAAGAAAGGAAGAGACTGCAGAGCTTAAATAGCCCTGCAGCGTCTGACGTCAGAGGAGGGAGGAGCCGGGTTTTCCCGCGCTGGTTGCTTTAAAAGCAGAGATCAGTCGCGCGCGCGCGCCTGGGGGCGGGGCTGGCCGCGAGGGCACGCCAGCGGCAGCGTGGGAGCCGGTGCATGGCGCCCGAAGACCCTGCAGGCCCGCGGAGGACCGGAACGGCTGAGGAACGTAGCGACCGGGGTCCTGAGGCCGCGGAACGCGGCAGCTCCCCGAGACCCGGGAAGAAGGTAAGGTCTCGGGCGCCAGCGTGGCGACCGAGACCGCAACAGGTTATCAAAAAATGCTTTTAAAGGCATCACAGTCTGAGATTAAGGAGTCCTGCTTTTTCCAGAGTGGGGTGCCCAAGCCAGAGCCAAATATTATATACGCCATCTTTGACTTATGATCAGAGAAATGGGAGGCCTGCACTATAAAGCACTGATTCAAAAAGCCTCTGCAGGTTTTTGGGTCTCCAGAAAAATGTGGTGGAGTTTCCACTCAGGACAGCTGCAGGATTTATAAGAACTGAAGGCGGTACTTGTCTGCGCCAGTGATCCAGAGGGCTCCGAGAGACGATTTTGAAGAAGAGCATCAACTTGTCCCTGCAGGCTTGCAGGCATTGATTCAATGTCTCCAGACACCTATTGTGTTCTGAAAAACACATGGCCAGCTCAGTGGGGTCCATATTGGCCAGAGCTTGATATGATGGTTGACTGCGAGTTGTCCCAGGAGAAAGCAGCCAAGTGCCGGTACCCAGCGAGGCATGAAAACAGGGTTAGATCCTGGCACAAACAGGGAATGAGAGGTCTGAAACAGAGTAAGGAGCAATAATGAACCAGAAATCCAGGAGCCCAAATACGACAGCAAATAGGAGCACTGAAAGTAAAAGCTGAAGATAATGCAGTCTTCTCGGTATAGGAACACAGCCAGAGTACGAGGACCAGAAAGAAGGACAGAGCTCTGGCAATTGATTACTGAGACTGCCCTGTACAAGCCTATACAGGAAACAAGATGGCCACTAGGGGAAGTGAGAACTAGACAGAGAGTTCAAGTGGCGCATAGTGCCACTTGAGGCCAAAGATGCACTCAGCAATGGATCATTACGCATGGGTTCATTCACTCTGGAGACTCATCATTCAAGTCTCTTACATGGAGAAGCTAAAACACAGAATACTACTATTCCTGTTCCCCTCTGATAAATGGAACAATCCTCTTTAATAGAGATCATTTAGGTGCTCTACAAATGCACTAAGCAAAGTGTGGATTAGTTTGGCTGAGGAGAAAGAGTGTAAAAGTGAGATTTTGATTGTTTATAAAGGAAAAGCAAAACTAAAGGGAGGAGTCAGAGGGTAGAGGTGGATGGAGTTTTTAAGGAAAGGAAGGAATCAAAGGTAGGTCTCATGAAAATTAATAGTGTAGAACAGATGTCAAAGAACTCCACCAATCACCATTAGGTATTGCTTATTGCAAATTTGTCTAATGTACAATACAATCATTATCAAGGAAAGGAAGATAGACAAAATAGTTTTCTTTTCAATCTCCTCTGAGAAAAATCTCTCTGGACATCTAAGTTCTGTTGGAGAGCTGGAATCAATAACACCATGGTAACAGTTCAGTCTGCAAACAAATATTCCTCATGTGTGCAAAGATCTAAATTGCCTTCCAAGAGGCTCGATAATAATGATGGATAACATACTCAGCTCTGCTGCCACCATCTGCAGAGGCACAGGTTTAACAGGGCCTTTGGAAGGTTTCTCTGGGACTATTAATATCACAGTCCATTTCTACTACCAAGATTGCAGTCAGGTCTGAATGAGGATATCCGTTAGTCACAGTGGGCTGCCAGCATGCACAGTATTGTGAATGCTAAATTACTAGGTTGCTAGATCCCTGACCGCAGTATTCATAAACAGAGGAACAGCACAGGGAGTCACCTGGTGAATCTGATTCACTCCTATGACTTTAGCTTTCAAAGTTTCAGGCTTTCAGTTGCCAATTTTGCTTCAGATTTCTGCAAGGAGTCCTGTTGCTGACGGAGGAGGATATCAGCGCTCCCCCAGCCACCGCCACTCCACACAGACTCCAACTGGCCCCTCTCTTTTACCCACTTGTAGATGTACAATGTTTCTCAGAATTCATCCACCACGGCAAGCTCCACACGCGAAATCTGAACAGGGAAGACAAGGGCTGGTAGGAAGCCAAAGGAAAAATCCATCAGCAGGGCATTTAAAGGTTAACTACTTATCTGGAAAGGATTACTTGACTCCCCTTTGCTAGGAACAACCCAGATATGTCAAGGTTAACCTCAAAGACACAAAGTCATCGGAGAATGATTGCATTCACTAATATTTACTCATGTTTTTCTCATATTTCAGAAACAAAAAAAAAAATCACAAAGAAACATTTCTCCTGGTGAGATTAATTTTTTCAGGGCAAGTATGTAATAGTCACCATGAAAGGTGGTATGGGAATCTACATTGCTTATCTATGATCCTGTTTTATTTTCCATCCTATGTACAATGAATAAGAAAATGCTCCTATGAAGTTATGATCTTTGCTCTATGACCATTTTACAGTCAGTTATTTTATTCTGATCTAATTAGGTTTAAAAAAAAAACAAAAACCCAACAAGATAACTCCAAAAACCTGTAAGTAGTAAAGTACAGATTTAATCAGGCCTGATGATGGAGAACAACCCACTCTCAATATCTTGTCTTCCTCCTTCTCCTCTCAAACCTCACACGACGAGAACACACCTTCTCACAGTCGGGAAGCAACACAAAACACTGTAAAATCAACGCCACCCAGGGGAAATGCTGGCAGCAGGAAAGGAAGGAGGTGACGGCAGCAACAGAAATGAAGAGAGAAAAAACCACAAAACATGCAATGAGTAAGAAACAGATTCAGTTTGTTTTCTGGCAGCACTTTGCAGAGCTCCTACATTTGCTCTCACAATAATAATTTTTTAAAAACCCATCGTGGCGTGAGATAGATAGATATAGATATATATATACAGAGAGAGAGAGAGAGAAAACTCTACTGCAGTTGATCAACAGCAGCCTCTAAGCTGATTTACAAGCTTTTGGGGGGGGGGGGGGGGGCAGAGGAAGTTATAAACTGTTGCCATAGAAACAAGAACAAGTGAGTAATGAATGAGATCACAGAGCAGAAAATCTGTGCAGAAGAAGAAAATGAAATTACTAATTCCCCATGTCAAAACTAGGCAACAACATGAGGCCCTCTCCTGTGCCAAGATGTCAACAAAACAACTTCTCATTTTAAAACCTTCCTCCTCCATCACTGAAGCCTCATTTTTGAGTTGGCATGCTCCAGAGGCTCTCAGGCCCCCTCGTCAGCCCAAGGCTTGCCATCTACTCTACGAGGTGTGCCCTCAGGGCTGCTCTTTGATATGCGGGTACTACCATGGCAGACGCCTTCCTTCCCTTTCCCACGGGCAGGTCCAGGCCGGATTAGCATTGACTAGTGGGGTCTGGTGGTTGAGGAACAGGGAGATGGTTTTGAACCTGCATCCCTGTTCTGCCCCTGAGCCAAGGGGTGTCCAGTCCAACTAATTATTGTTATGCACAAATGAAGCATGATTGGATGTGCTTTCATCATTCCTGAACATAATTGGAAAAAATATAAAAATTTTATTTGACGACCTTCTGCTGATAGAAGTAAAATATACATCCTGTATGTTTCCATCTCTCTCCGGTTCAGTGTTTCGGTCCTCATTACTGCAGATTGCAGTTTGAGATCCAGTGAGGGTTAAATATGAAATTCTCCTTGATCAAACACTGCTGGGATAAAATGTCAGTGAATAAAATCAGATAGATTAGAATTGTTTAAAAACAAAACAGTGTAGAGTGATATCTAGTAATGTGGATGTAACTGCTTTTGTTCTGACTTTTTTAGTTTATTCAAGATGGAGTACTACCTTTTTAAAAGAAATGTTTGTGTGTCTGTGTATGTCAGAAATATGCTATTTAAAGATTTCATACATAGTACTACTAGTACAAGACAATTCAGCTACTGTTGTGCTGGTAGTGGACCCTTGGCCCGAGATGGGGGTTGATGCTACCCGTGGGGCAAGCCCCACAGGTCCCCACCATCGGGAAGTGGAGCAGACTAGGAGATGGAGGCAGACTGGAGCTTCGCAATACCAGCCCACGTTCCCCGCAGGTTGAGCCGTTGGGTGCTGGGGCCGGCTGGTCTTAGGCGGGCCTCCGTGAGACGACTCCCAGTGGGTGTTGTAGCGGGTAACCAGAGACCAGCAGAGGTATCGGAGGGACCAAGGCAGGTCCGGACGAGGCTGGGGTCCAGAGGCCGCCAAAGGAGGGCCAGACAAGAGCAGGTGATGCCCGAACAACAGAAGGCTGGAGCCTGAGAGCACCAAGTCCAAAGAGATATCGAAGCGTAGTCGGGAACAGGCTGGAGTCGAGGCAGGTGGCAGAGCTAGTCAAGGAGCAGTGGAGCGAGAGCAAAGGACGGGAATCAGTCTGGAGCGTAGTTCCAACGAAGCAAGGGTCAAAGCAGGAATCAGTCCCGAGCGTAGTTACAACGAAGCAAGGGTCAAAGCCAGTAATCAGTCCTGAGCGTAGTTCCAACGAAGCAAGGGTCAAAGCCAGTAATCAGTCCAAGTGGTCCAAGCGTAGCAGGGGTCAAAACCAGAAGCCAGTCTGAGTAAGGCTAGGGAGGAACCAGGAACGGACTAAAGAACTGGGACCAGGAACCAGGAACGAAGTCAGGACCTAGGACGAGCAATGAGCACACAACAAGCATGGAGACCTGTTGCCAAGGCAAGGAATGAGTGGCGGGCCCTGCCTTAAGTAGCAGGACCCGATGATGTCATCCGAGGCGCAGGTAGGATTCCCGCCGTGGCTCCTTTAAAAGAGGAAGAGGCGCGCGCGCCTAGGAGGAAGCTGGCTGCTGGACGGCGGCGTCTCCCCGTGGCACATGTGGGGAGACCCACCGGGAACTGGAGGAGTCCGTGGAAGAACAGGGAGAGCCAGAGGAGCCCGCAGAGGGGCAGCGAAAGGCCAAGGAGGCAGCGGGGGTGCGGGAGCGCAAGCGGCTAGCCACTACCACCAGGGAGGACGGGCCGGGTCCGGGAGCCTGGCGCCAGAGATGAGTAGGTCCGGTCGCGGGCCTGCCATGATGGGGACATGCAACAGCTACCTATGGCTCCCTATTTATTTTTATTTATTTATTTAAAATTATTTGTTTCCCATTCTGTCTTACATTCCAGGTGAGGTACAATCAACCGTCATAAAAATAAAAATACACAACAAAACAATATAGATTAAAAAGTAATAACCTTCCTTTCAAACTTAAAACCCTGCTCACTAATCAACATCCTCCATTGTAACATCTGTGCAGAATGGTCAATTGTATAATCAGTTCCTCAATGCCTGTGCAATACATTAATGCTTTCATTCTTCCTAAAAATATTTCTACAGCTCTCTACCCTAAGATTGTCAGGAAGCACATTCCATATAGGAGAATCTACTTCCACAAAACCTTCTTCTCTCCAGTCTTACACAAATGCATTACTCACATAGGGGACAATATAAGCCACCCTGAGCTTACTGCAGGTTTTTACTCCTGTTTTAGTGAGGGTTTTTCAGCGCTAATGTTGCCCAGGTATGTAATAAGGACCTTAGCACCACACTAAAATAGCTGAAGCAAGCTCAGGCCAAGTGTATGCAAATTGGCTATTACCCTGCAATGCAAGGAGGCACGCTAAGGAGGAGGCTACCTACCGCGTCTCCATTTACCCTGGGAAATTTAATGTCTGCTCAGAGGCAGGCGTTAAACTTCACACGGTAGATAGGCAGCACCAAAGCAGGTTGGGTTGGGTCAGGCTGGTGAGAAGTCCTCCCTTCTTTCCCAACTCACTTACCTTAAAAAAAATGTAGCTGATAACTAACAGTGGAGGGACCAATCCACCATCAGTAAGCGAGGACGAACAGCCCTGCCTGGAGGAGGTAAGGCCTCTCCTGCCCGGGGTTGCCTGGGGGTAGGGGGATTTTGAATCAATAAAGCTGTTGCTATTATATGTGCTCTAGGAAGGGTTTCTTGAACCGCTAATTTTTATAAGGTGAGAGTTGGGATTTGGGAAGGGAGAAAGGTTCTCACCCCGCCAGAAGGCCTGGTCCGCCCTGACCCAACCCAAGCCTGACTTGATCCGAGACCAGCCTGGCCAGCCCAACCTGAGCCCTACCACTCTGCTCTTGCTCAGCCCTCCCTCTCCTGCTAATGAGGATTTGTAGATCTAATAGGCATGCAAATAGCCTCAGAGTAAAAAAAAAAAAAAAGGATGCTTTTCACTTCTAGCACATCTTTATTTTTCTTTTTTTAACTCATGAGGCATTTGCTTGCCATTGGCTTTCTGCATCCCGCAGGGATCCTGTGTTTTATCATTGGTGCAAAGAAAAACCCATGCTAAAATTTAAGGACAATTTTAGCATGGGTTTTATTTCATCAGCCCAATAAACAGTATGTCTAGCAAGGTTTTCCCTTGAGATCTTAATGGATGTGATGGAACACAAGTTCTTAGTAACACGCTAATAATTGGCAATTCGACATTCAAAGCTTAACACAGTAATACAGTAAATGACTGCGGAAAAAGAATCAAGTGGTGCATCCATTCTACCCAGCAAGTTGTTTTCTTTTCCTTTCCAGATAATAACTGTTGCACTGTTCAGGTTACACCCATGCCTTCTGTTTAGGGTAGTAACTGCCACTATGTGCAGGTTACCCCAGCTAACACGTTACCTCTTTTCTTCATTACTATCCTTTACTCATTAAGGATCCCCTGTATTTATCCCATGCCCTTTTGGATTCCACGACCATTCTTGTCTTCATTGCCTCTGTTGGGTGGACATTCTATGCATCTACCAACCTTTCTGGGAAGAAATATTTCCTGACATTGTTCCCGAGTTTCATACTATGACCCTAGATCTACAGCTTTGCTTCCATTGAAAAAGGTTTGATTTGTGTGCCTCATTAATACCTTTCAGGAATCTTGTGATTTGTATCATATCTCCCCTCTCTCTTCTCTCCTCCAGGGTATACATATTTAGATCCTTCAGACTCAACTCATAAGTCTTCCGGCGCAAACCCATCACCATTCTGGTAGTCTCTTTCTGGCCCGCTTCAATCCTGTCTCTAGCTGTTTTGCGATACGGTCTCCAGAACTGAACGCAGGGCTCCAGGTGAGGCCTCACCAAGAACCTGTACAGGGGCTTTTTCACCTCCTTCTTCCTGCAGGTTATGACTCTCTCTCTATGCAGCCCAGCATTTCTCTGGCCTTAGTCACTGCCTTGTCACATTACTTCTCTGCCTTCAGACTGTCAGACATTATCATCCTGAGATCTCTCTCCCGGTCTGTGCACATCAGTCTCTCGCCCTCATCACATACAGCGTCTTTGGAGTTCTGCACCCCACATGCACAACTCTGCCTTTCTTGGCACTGAATCCCAGCTGCCTATCCTTCGACCATTCCTTGAGTTTTCTTAGATCGCTTCTCACTCTCTCTGTTCTTTCAGGTGTGTCGGAACGCACTGTACTGTATCGGCCCGTCTATAAGGGAGCTTTTCCATCCCCTTTACCATTTTTGTCGCCCTTCTATGTCTGCTGTCTTTTTAGAGATGGAGGTGACCAGAACTGCACACAATACTCTAGATGCAATCGCACCATAGATCTATACAAAGGCATCATGATATTCTCAGTTTTGTTCTCTGTTACTTTTCAAATAATTTCTAGCATTCTATTTGATTTTTTTTTTTTAACCGGCACCATACTCTAAGCCAAATATTTCAAGGTATTGTCCAGCAGGCCTTCAAGGTCCTTTTCCTGAGCAGTGACTCCTAACATGGAACCTAGCATCATTTAGTTGGGATTATTTTTCAGTACACGCAGTACTTTGCACTTGTCCACATTACATTGTATCTGCCATTTGGAAGCCTAGCCTCCTAGTCTCATAAGGTCCTTCTGCAGTTCCTCCCAATCCATTTTTGTTCTAAGGACTCAAAACAATTGTGTCATTTGAAAATGTGGTCACCTAACTAGCAGGCCGATTCAATAGGCTCCGCAGGAGAGCCGGCACTCCGAGGCAAGCGCCCATTCTCCAGACGCGTGCCCAGGCACCTCTCCTGGGCGCGTGATTCTTTATTTAAATTAGGGCACACTAATTCTTTATTTAAATTAGGGCCCGCGCCTCCTTATTAGCGGAAGCGGCGGCTGTCAGCGGGTCTGACAACTGACGCTTCATTTTACTGGCGTCGGTTGTCAAACCCGCAGGTTCAGAAAATGGACGCCGGCAAAATTGAGTGTCCGTTTTCCAACCACGGGCAAATTTATTTTTTTTTAATTTTTGGGGCCTCCAACTTAATATCGCTTGGCCGCACATTTTACTTTCTGTATTTTGGGTGACAGTATAAGGGGTAATAACAGCGTGTTAAAAACGGGGGCTAAACGGTGCGCTCAGCCGAGCGCACCATTCTGTATCGGCCTGCCAGCTTGCCTTTCTTCAGATGATTTATGAATATGTTAAATAGCACAGGTCCCAGTACAGACCCATTCGGAAGGCACTCCATTCGGAAAACTGACCATTTAGCACTACCCTCTGTTTCCTTTCATTTTCTAGGTACCAATCCACAAGAAGACACTGCCTTTGATCCAAAGACCCCCAATTTCCTCAGATGACTTCTGAAAATCCAAATGCATATAATCAACTGGCTCACTTTTGTCTGCATATATTTTTATACCTTCAAAAATAAAATCTAGTAAATTGGTAAAGCAAGACATGCCTGTACAAAATCCATATTGACTCTCCCCATTAAATCATCTCTATTTATGAGGCAGTAATTTTATTTTTAAGAATAGCTTAGACCATTTTGCTCAGCACAGATATCAGGCTCACCAGTCTCTAGTTTCCCGGATCATTCCTGGAGCCCTTTTAAAAAAAAAACCCGTCATCACATTGGCCACCTTCCAGTCTTCTGGTACTGTGAGCGTTTTCAATGATAGGTTGTAAATCACCAGAAACAGGTCTGCAATTTCATTTTTTAACTTCCTTCAGAACTCTGGGGGTGAATACCATGTGATCCCGATGATTTATTATTCTTTAATCTGTCAATCTGAGTTATTGTGTCCTCCAGTTTCACAGCAATTCCATCTAGTCACTCAAGAGGTTACCACCATCAAAAAATGTTTCCAGTGTGGGTAGAAGCCCGGCATCCTCCTCAGTAAAGACAGAGGCAAAGAATTCATGATAAAGTCCATATTCAAAAGCATTTAGCTGGCTAACTCAGATGTTAGCCGGCTAAATTAATATTTGGGCACTTATCCAGCTAAATTCTAGCCATCTAATAAGACAACCGGCTAGAATTTAGCCAGCTAACTTAGGGGTGTTCTATGGGTGTAACTGGGAGGAGTTGGGATAGCCAGTTAAGTCTGGTCAGACCAAAGAGCTGCCCTAAAGTTAGGTAGCTATAGTTAGCCAGCTATATTCAGTAGTGTGATTTCACTATCGAGTGTAACTTTGCTAGCCGGACTGCATGGGGTAGATTTTCAAAGGGGTACGCGTGTACCCCCCGAAAACCTACCCCAAACCCCCCCTGCGCGCGCCGCCGAGCCTATTTTGCATAGGCTCGGCAGCGCGTGTAAGTCCCGGGGCTTGCATGGAGGGGCGAGTTGGGGGAGTGTCGGGGGGTGTGGCGCGAGTGATGCGGCATTTCGGGGGTGGGCCGGGGGCGTGGCACCGGCCCAGGGGCGTGGTCGAGGCCTCCGGATCCAGCCCCCGGGTCGGGTGATGGCGCGCCAGCAGCCTGCTGGCATGCACAGATTTACACCTGCTTTCCGCAGGTGTAAATCTGCCAACAAAGGTGGGGGGGGGGGGTTTAGATAGGGCCGGTGGGGGTGGGTTAGGTAGGGGAAGGGAGGGGAAGGTGAGGGGAGGCAGAGCGAACAGGCAGCGCGTGCTGGGCTCAGCGCGCGCAGGTCGCACAAATGTGCACCCCCTTGCGCGCGCCGACCCCGGATTTTATAAGATACGCGCGGCTACGCGCGCATCTTATAAAGTACGCCCGCGCATACATTTATAAAATCTACCCTTATCTGAAAATGTATGGACCTCTTAGTTTTTCTGCCGTTTCCTTGTCCTCCTTGATTACTCCTTGTTATCTAGCAGCCCGACTCCTTCACAGGTTTTTTGCTTCGAATGTACTTAAAAATGGTTTTTGTTACTTTTTTGCCTCTTTTGCAAGCTTCTTTTCAAATTCTCTTGGCCCGCTTGATTAATTTTCTACATCTAACTCACTAGTGCTTATGCTCTTTTCTATTTTCCTCATTTGGGTCTGCATCCATTTTTTGAATGATGCCCTTGTAGCTTTAATTGCATCTTTTTAATTGCATCTTCATTAAATCACACCGGCAGTCGTTTTGTTTTCTTTCGACCTTTTTTAATGCACGGAATACATTTTGTCTAAACTTCAAGGATGGTAATTTTAAACAACATCCACACTTACTGCAAGTTTTAAACCCTATGGATTGTACCTTTCAGTTTGTTTCTAACCAATTTCCTCATTTTATCACAGTCTCCCTTTTTATACTTAAATGCTACTGCAGTACTTTTCCTTAGTACTCGCCCACCAATGATTATGCCAAATCATATTTATGTGCAGAAAACATGCTTTGTGTATGCTCAAAGCATGTTTTCTACATATAAATCCGATTACAGGTCCTGGTGTCAGAACTTACATTTCTGCTCACAGATTGACATAAGCACTGAAAACTATTCCACCTCTGTCCAGAAGTAAAATTTCTAGAGCTAGAAAAATATGAGTTAAGAGAGCACACCTCTCTGCATTGGAGGGTAATAATTAATGCTTTCATTTGTATGGAATATCCATGCGAGGGCACTAAGCAGGACGTGCAATTTATGCATACATTTTTTTGGGCACAAAACTCTTTGCTGCATCAGAAGTAATATTTGATCACAAATAAATGTGCACACAACTGCAGGCAAAACTGTGAGCTCTGCTGAGTGCACCTTGTTGCATTTGGCCTCTTTGTGACTATGTCATCTGGGAAAACATTCTGGATTACAGCTTTTATATAGATCTATCCATTCTAAAAATTTAGTTGCTGTAAGGTGTGAAAGAGATAATATGTGCACAGACATAGTAAAACCATAAGTGACTTTTGAAGGAAAAAATAAAGCGCAATTTATTTCATTATAATATCTGTCCTTTTAAATATGACACACCAGGCAATCCCATTACAGCAGAAATCATTATGCAGGACTGTGTTACCAGTCTATGCATCCAGTCAACCTGCTGTTATATGGAACACGATTACTGAATTATACAGCCTTCCTTCTAACTCTCCCGCCTAAGGGTACCATTTTCCTGTCCTATCTATTTCATACCCATATCCCTCTATAAAGGAATGAATACGATTGTTTTGAAAAGTGGGCAGCGGTTCTGCAATCTTTTCTTTCCCCTCAGAGACCTGGTTTGTAAATATATTATCCTGTACTCCTCCTTTTCTTCTCTCATCCCATCACCAAAAAATAAGATGTGCTTTCCTCGAGGTTCTCCCATTACCAAAACATGTATACACACCCATGCTAAACATCTTACTTACAAGTATGATCAAAGGTTTGCTTTTCTACCTTCTGGCAATCTTCTACCATCCTCTCTCAAAGTTTAACTACAAGATCCCTGACCAGTGTCAATGAATAAGCATCACATGGCATTTCCAGGTAAAGATACCGGTGGTGGGTGTGGCCTCTGCATGCTGTTGCTAGGTTTGGCCCCAAGGCAAGGCTGGTAACCACAGTGCCCAGGGTGAGTTTCTGTGTATTAATGGGCCCTGCCCGGGGTGTCACCCTTCTGGGTTGGATTCCTGAATGCCTTAGGGAGGGGCCATGAGAAAGTCGAACTATTCTACAGTCCATAATCGATGACGTAAGTCATCACTTCAATGCAGTACAAAATAAAATTATTTGGATGAGAGGGACTACATTAAATATCACAGGGATTCTCTTACCTCCTCTACCTATTATTTATTGATTTTATCTCTGTATTGGCTTATTTGTGTTACTTTGTACAACAATGCGTCAAGTGTCAGCTTAATAAAACAATCATTTTAATAAGGAAATCTGCTATAACATGTTGTATTGTAACAGTTGCATACATATGGTTTTAACTACGAAGGAAAGGAGGCATAAGAACAAGGGATTAATGGCAGTGGTGTAGCAAGGGAGCAGAGGGGGGTCCTCTTTTTGTATTTTTTTCAGTCACACCCAGGCAGAAGGCAAGAAGAGGGTGTTATTTGAAATGTCTGCTGTTTCTGTGACCTTAAGCATTTCTTCAAGGAGGGTGGTGGTGGTGGTAGTGGTGGGAAATGGGGGAGGGGGGGGGGGGAAGAGGGGGCGCAGGGAGGCAACACAAATGTATTTGCCACCAGGTGACAAGAGACCCTCACTGTACCACTGATTAGTGGAGAGGGTGGCACACATGCAGTGATATAGTTTATGAGAAATCTGATAGACTATGGGCAATTCCGGTACGGATTATGAACAAAACAGTACAAAGTCATGATGCCCTACTTTCTGCATTAAAAAAAAAAAAAAAGAAAAGAAGATTTTCAGAATTTCAAAAGAAGAGAGTTGTTAAGAATTCATATTTTCTTTTTAAATCAATAAGGTCAGAATACCAGAAGAGGTGTGGTGGTATGTGTAAAGTGCTGCCCTAGAGTGTGATGTGTCAGTCCCAATATAAAGCACATCAGGGTGTGGCGAGGTAGAGAGAGACATTTCTGTACATGTTTGTAGGCTGGTGGCCAAGGGAAGAGTGCCTTCAGGATCTGAAAAGGTCACACGTATTTAAGACAACACAAACTAAATATGGGTTTTAAAACTCGCACAGGCCAAGACATGCCAACTGCAGGGCAAGCAACATTGCAGTCAGATATTTTGGTGACTTTTTTGGCAAAAAAATGAACCCAGGTAAATAGCATGAATCTGCACCAGTGTGTGTCTTCTGTAGTCAAGTGTTTCAAGCTTGCATTTTATTCTGGGCAGTGCTGTGATGGCACCAAGCATAGCCTAAGGCAAGCAGACAGGTGGCACCTGGCAGAACCTTCCAGATGGTACCTTCCCCCCCCCCAAGGAAATTAGAACTTATGAATCACAATTAAATAATTTTTTTGTTTCTGTGTTTTTTTCATTTATTTTTATAAGGCCAACTGCTGGGTCTTTATCTGAGGGAGGTACATGGACAGATACAACCCAGATCTGAAGGGTGATTGAAAGCTCCTATACATCATCATCTTGAAATTCTTACACTGATGCAATGAAAGGTGCCACAACTTGCAGAGAACCCAGTTCTCTTCAGGACCAATATGGCTTTTGTTGCTCACCTCTTGCTTGACTACGTTGACTCCTGGTTCCCGGGCCCCCCTGGACAGCATGGACGCTGCCGACCGCCATCTTGCGCTCGGAGTCCCTTAGGGGCGCGCGCTACCTGGCCAGTCTTATGCACGTCATGGCGGGAACATCGGGGGCGTCCCCCTCGGATGACGTCATTCGTCAAGGACTCTTAAGCCGGCTGGCTCAGCCTACCTACAACTTGGCAACGAGTTCCCTCATTTCTGAATCTGCTTCACTCACTACAGAGGCTTATTCCAGTTCCTGCTCCATGGCATGAGACATCCGGGTACCCGCTCCTCGGAGGCCCTTCCTGTCTCTGGCTATCTGTTCCTCGGAGGGCCTTCCACCTAGGACTTCTGCCTGCTCCATTCCCCGGGGCCTTCTCTGGAACTTTCACTCTGCTACAGTGAGTACCCTGCTCTGCGGACAATTGCCATACCATCACTACTGTGGAACCCTCGTCGGTGTACCCCGCTCTACGGACCATTGCCATACCATTGCTACTGAGGACCTTCACCGATGATTGCCATATCATCACTACAGAGAAATTCTCCTCTGTGGGTATACCCCACTTCACAGACCCTAGGGCTCCCCAGTGCCTGTGTGTCTTTATGCCACACTACCCGCTCCACGGGCAGTGTCACTCTGCTTCTCTAATAAAGTTCAAGGACTCTCAGGCTAGTGCTACGTCAGCTCCCTTTGCTGACGTTCTGTGACTCCACCACCTGGGGTCACTCTCCCTAGCTTCCTCTGCCTCTCATCTCTCTCTCTCTCCAGCAGCTGTTGTTCTACGCACCTCACAGATGAGACCTCGCCTCCCGACGGTGAGGCTCACGGGGCTCTTCCCCGTGGGTGGTACCATCTCTCACCTCGGCCCAGAGGCCCACATTCCCACAAATCCTAACAGCTTTTAGAACCACTTTGCATCTCAAATCAAACTAAATCTAATGTATTTTTAACCCACCTTTCCAAAAAGACCCAAGACATACAATTTAAAAAATTACAAAAGTCAGAAAAGCATATATAACAACACACAATCAACTAAGAACTAATATAAACAAAACACAGGAAATGCATTGAAAAGTATCAAGAAATAACACACTCCAAATATAACAGAATAAAATCAGAAAGTAAATGTTTTTCTTGAAACAAAAAAAATAAAAAAAGATTATAGCCACAACAGGAAAGTCAGATAGAATAAAAAAAACAAACTATTCTGTGTTTAAATAGTATTTTTAAATCTCTTCTCTAAAGTATTTGCAAATTTGATTGGTTTATGTCTGTAAGTAGGTATGTCAGCGACGCTGAGGCGTGCCCAAGTATGTATTTAGGGATTGGCAGGGAGGAACATAGCTTAAAGGAGGAATGAGAGGAAGAAAATACTGTTAAACAGTTGTGATTCTAAACATCCAGATACATATAAGAGCCCTTTTCATCTCTGACTATCAATGTCTATCATCATTAACATTCACTTACAATTGCCTCCATTACTTTACAGGACTCCAAATGGCTGGCTTCCTAGGTCAGAGTTATTTTAAGAGATGGAGCCATCTAATGGTTAGACCCAGGGGAAATTGGGCTCAAACACCACTTCTCCCACTGACACTCCTTGTGACTTTGGGTAAATCACTATTTCAGTTGCCTCAGATATCCAGTTACATTGTGAACTTTTGGAGGCAGAGACTTGTTATATCTGAATTACTAATAATGCTGTAAGCTGACTTCCGTATTCTTTGGAAAGGCAGGCTAAAATGTATTATTATTATATTATATTATATATGCATGTGTATGAGTTATAGACAACCAAACATATGCAAGCCTGAATAAGAATGTTGTCACATACTAAGACCCCCTCAGAAAACAGACCAGATTCTGAATAAGCATGGGAGCTAAACTAAGGCAAGACCTTAAGGTGGCTCCTCCTAAAACAGGTGCAAATTGGCAGTATAGGCACTGCTCTTACAAGTGTTGTACCTGTTCTGTGTGTATGTGTGTGTTGGGGCAGGGAGAATAGTGAGATCAGTGTGTGTGTGTGTGTGTGTGGGGGGGGGGGGGAAGAGGGAGAAATGGAGGGGTATTTACACTGCTGTTGCCCAGTGCTGTACTTGTTCTGTGACAGGGCAATGCGTGTCATGTATTACTGGCTTCCAGATTTACTAAGGGATCAGGAAAAGTGGGATGATTCATTTTCAGCAAAAGTAGCACCCGAGACTTCTGCACTGCAATACTGGCATGTTATGACCTGTACTTATTATATCGGGACCAGAATCTGTCAATGTTTTTCATTCATAACTGTGTAGCATATAATGATATTTAATATCTCACTAAACCTGCAGATTAACAGATAAGGTAAAGATACATTGGCAACACTAAGCAACAAAAAATGTAAATAACTCAGTTGACAGCTAAAAAAGAAAGATAATTTTGTTATATATTTTTTTTCTGACATTTAAATTAAGCTTTGGAATTTGTTGCCAGAGGATGTGGTTAAGGCAGGCAGTGTAGCTGGATTTAAAAAAGGTTTGGATAAGTTCCTGAAGGAGAAGTGCATAAACTGCTATTAATCAATAGGGAATAGTCATTGCTTTTCGCCGGCATTAGTAGCATGGGATCTAATTAATGTTTGGGTACTTGCTAACAATGCTCCTTCCAAGGAATGACTAGGTGTTTACAATTTTTTTTTATTGTGAGCAACAATTTTTTTTAAACCAGAAATGTTTGAGCACCAATATTAGCATTGCATTTATGTATATAGCACAAAGAAAAATGTAGGTGAGCAACCATGTAAAACCTGTGAGCGATGCTCCAAAATGCATGAGCAATCACTCATGTGCTCAGCTTAGAGGGAACTATGTTTGCCAGGTACTTGTGACCTGGATTGGCCACTGTTGAAGACAGGATACTGGGCTTGATGGACGCTTGGTCTGACCCAGAATGGCATATTTTATGTTCTTATGTAATTTTTATTTGAGGATACTTTTGTTTTATCCTCTTAATAGGAAATAAAAAGTAAAACAAACACTTGAGTGTAAAGTTTACAGAACTGCCAAAGGAAAACTGGGACTTTACAAATATTTGCTGATTCTACAAATCTCAGAAAAGGCTCCCACAGCTTAAAAAACACAAATTTCATCACCCTCCCATGGTATTGTAAGCCTTCCTATATTTTTTATTATCCAATCACTGATTCCAAAAAGAATTTTCCAAAAGCTTGCCAGAGAGTATATTGCACTGTACTTACAAGTGAACAATTAGTTTATTGTTTATTATGTAATACATCTTAACTGACAAACTAAATAAAAATAACCCTGACTCCCAGGGAAGGTTCACTTTAGTAAGTTTATTAACCAAGGGCCATCTGTACTAAATAGTGTTCCCTATTTTGTGTCTATGGAAAAAATGTTTAGTACATTTGATCCTAAATCTTTTATTTGAAAAAACAAATGGCTTATTCTAGGGCAGTCACATCAGGGCAGATAGGTAGCATTGTCCCCTCTTTTGCACAGTTTCTCAAAGACAGATTTTAGGAGATCTCTAGAAAGTTGAAAAACACCTATCATAGCCATTTTCCATGATTGCCAAGACCATGGCAGATCTCCCCATTTTTTTTTTTTTTTAAATATAATCTTGCTCCACCACCCATCAAACATTTTTCAAATCATCTCTCACTCTCCCATGCTTCTCAATAGTTTTCAGCATGACCTAACGATTGTCTTTGAAAATGACATACCCTGGACACTAACCTTTTCTTTGATTTACACTGCAGACAGTCTCTATTGCTGGTCTAGAACGTGAGATCCATATGTATTTCTGAGTAATAAGGTAACAAATTTGCAGGTAAATCTTTTATGGATCCTGGCAATTAAATAATAATATTTAAAATCTATTAAAGTCTTTCCAGGGCTGCCTTTTGGAATATGCGAATTTACAGTCGCAAAAGGCGCTATACTCCAGGGGTACCATCGTTTCCTACCAACGTGACTTCTGGGGTCAAAGAAAGGCTGGTCCCAATGAAGTGCTGCTGCCAGCCTCCTGTCCCACCCCATAGCCCAGTCTGCAGGAAAGCAAGGCTAATGTTCCAATACTTGTAATTTCCTTCAGCATAGTTCAGTTTTTTTGATCAGCTATATAAACCATGCAGAGGGAGAGTTTCTGGCTGCAGGAGGAAAATGTTACAAGTGATAAACCATTGGTCCAACTCTTCTGCTGATGGCCAAGTCTCTGGGGTAGCACATAGCGGAAGGTGAAGGAGGTATGGAAGGTGAGAACGGGAAGGAGAATGGAGTAAGGGTGAAAGGCCAGAAAGAAAACCCCGAGCAGGCAAAAAAAAGCAGTTTTAAATCTCCTAGGGGAGGGGAGAAGGGAACTCAGGGATTTGAGGGAGGAGGAGGAACTGTGAGTGAATGGAGACTTGGGGTTGGGGGACACCAGAGACTCAGAGACATGGGGGGAGAGTTGGAACTGGGATATCGAATGGGAACTTGGGGGGTAAGGAGATGAAAGGGACATTAGGGGGGACTGAGTGGACCTGGAGATGGAGGGCCAGTGGGGATTCAGAGATTGGAGGATTGAAGATGTGTTATGTGTTATGGTGTGAAGCACCTGGAGGTGTGGGGAGGGGTGAGAGACAGTAGAAAAGGACTGGGGCTGTGGAGGGCTTGATGAAGGATGGAATGGAAGGAGGAGAAGGAGCTGAGGAAATTTGAGTAACAGGAAAGAAGCTGCAGTTGGTGAGGGAGTTTAGGCTAGAGCAAGTAGAAGAGAGCTGGGGAAGAGATGCAGAGGGTCAAGATGTGGACTAGATGATGAATGAAAGAAGAAGTGAAAGATTGGGGAACTGAAGACCTGGGGAGGGGATAAGAGTGGGGGCTGGAAAGCAGGTAGGTGGTCTTATGTATTTTGATTATGTATGTTTTACTTGTAAACTGCCTGGGTAACTTGTTTTACAGATGGTATATAAAGTCCAATAAATGATAATATGGGAATCCATTTTTAGTCACTGTGTGGCTCGGCTAGTTAGCTGGATAAACATATTCAGCTAACTAGCAGGGTATAATTCAGTGGCACAGTTGCACCGCTGAAAATATCCAGGTAACTTAAAGTTAGCCGATTATATATAATCGGCTAACTTTAGGACAGCCCTACGGCCCAACCAGAGTTAGCCATATAAGTTAAATGGCTAACTCTGATATATCGGAGTTAACCGCATAACTTATGCAGCTAACTCTGCTCCTCCAGGAAACGCCTCCTGTCTGCCTCTGGCCCGCCCTGATTTATGTAGCTACATTCTGGTCACATAACACATTATGCTGCTAGAATATAGCTGCATATGCTATTGAATATCGCTGTTTTGCCCTATAGACTGATAACTTTTCAGTTATCCATCTAAATGTTTTTTGAATATCAGCCTCAAAAATAATAATAGGTAAGAAGTGAAAAGGACTGGGAAGGACATGGATGTAAGAGAGGGAGGATGAGAGAAAAGGAGGAAAGTAAGTTTGCTTACATAAATAGTGTTCCCGTAGAGAGAAAGATGAATTAGCCATGACATGTGGGGTGATGTCAACTGACAGTGCCAAACAGATACGTCTCTCTAAGATCATAGAGTTTTGTTCTACTGAGCATGTGCGGGAAATCCCTCAGAGGCGTTGCTTCTTTTGCCACCTGAGTTGTTATTAGAGCTAAATCTAGGTAAGCAGTCGACTCTTAGGGAGGCAGGTGGTATTTAGCATGGCTAATTCATTCTGCAGTCTATGCAGATCACCATTTACAGTAAGAAAATTTACTTTCTCTTTTGACAAGCAGGACTGAATTAGCCATGACACGTGGAGAGTCCCAAGCTGAGGGTTGCAGTGGTGCATTTACAGAACAAATAACCTGGACCCACTGTGAGTAAACAGGTTATGTAAAATTGCTTGTCCAAATTTACTGTTACCTTTTCATAAATTGTCTAGACAGTAACAGGACATGAAGGTGTGCAGTGAACACCAAGTTGCAGCTTTGCCGATATCTTCAATAGGAACTGCTCTCAGATGAGCCACGGATGCTGCCATGGCTCTCACTTGATGAGTTTTGATAAGAGTCTGTGATGTGGATGCCCGCTAGGGTAGAACAATGTGCAATACAGTCTGCTAGCAAATTGAACAATGTTTGTTTGGTTACTGCTATGACCAGATGGTTAGGATTGTAAGAGACATATAGATGAGAGGCCTGACAATGTGGCCGCATTCTTTTCCTGTAGTAAGCCAAGGTTCTTTTACAGTCTAAGGGATAAAAGGCCTTTTCACCTTCATGAGCATGTGGCCTTTGAAAGAAAGTAGGTAAGATGATGGCCTGTTTAATATGAAAAGCCAATACTACCTTTAGTAAAAACGTTGAGTTCATGCAGAGTACCATTCTATTGTGAAAAAAACTACATATTCGGAGTGTAATGAACTAATGCCTGGAATTCACAGACTCTTCTGGATGACATGATTGTGACTAGAAGTAATACTTTCCATGTGAGAAATTTGAGAGAAGCTGACTCAGTGGTTCAAATGGACGCTTCATTAGTTGTGCCAGAATCACATTCAGCTCCCATGGAACAGGTCTGACATCTGGAGATTTAGTATGCCACAAGCCTTTTATGAACTTGGATATCAGTGGATGAGTGGAGATTGGCATACCCTCAATTAAAAGTGACAGGCCACTGAGATCTAAAGAAAAACAAGAGAATAAGTATCCCCACTTCCGGACTTAACTAAAATAATAGAATCAGTGGTCTTAAAACATCTCTCTAACTTCCTCAGCTCTAATACAGTTCTTGATCAATACCAATTCAGGTTTAGACAATTCAATAGTACCAAAACCCTTCTCAATATATCGAGGATTTGATGCAGTCACTTCTTATATGCTTATCCCTTTTGGATTTAACCATTGCTTTTGACACCTTGAACCATAATATTCTCTATTAACAATGTTTAACTCATACTGGCATTTCTAGTTTAGTTCTCTCTTGGTTCTCATCTTATCTTAACCACAAATAATATTTCAGAATAGGTTCATGAACTTCATTAAGGGCTCCCATCACTACAGGCCTCCCATAGGAGCTCTTTCAGCAGCTCTCTCTAATATTTACCTCACCCCTCTCTGTAGTCTTCTTTTCACCCTCAGCTTATCCTACTGCCTATATTCAGGGGTTTGTTTGTTTTTTAATCATTTTTATTCCATAACAGCACATAAAAAAGACCATCTGTTCTGCCACTACTTGTTTTGCTTCTCTTTGTCTCTCTAGCATTAGGCTATCCCACAACATACTTACACTGAACCTTGACAAAACAGAAATTATAATATTAGGAAGGCCCTCTTCTCATCAAATCCCCAATACTCTCAATTTTGATCAACACAACTTAAACATAACAAAGAAAGTATGCAATCTAGGGTTGATATTTGACTTTTTTCGCACCATGCACAAACAAGTAAAATCAGCTGTCTACTCTACTTGTTTCAAACTCTGACTTCTCCATCATCTAAAGCCTTTACTGAACCATGCTAAAATTAGAATTGTTTTATAGGACCTAATTCTCCCAGGTCTAGACTATTGCAACTCGCTTTACTCCGGTCTTCCTCAAAACGTTATCCGTTCACTTCAGCTGACTCAAAATGCTGCAGCCCGTTTTCTCTCTGATGCCAAAAAATATGAGCGTATCACACCAATTCTCCTATTTCATCACTGGTTACCAATTCAATTAGGATAAAATATAAACTTGCAACAATTATAGCCAGACAACAATATCACCTCCCAATGGATTAGTTTCATCTTGAGATTATACCCACAAGAACCCTATGCTCAGCTATACAGTACTTGTCGTTTGAGGAGAGGGAACCTCCAAAATGACTAACCCTCACCCGTGAAAGAGCTTTTTCAATAGCGGGTCCAATATACTGGAATTCACTCTCTTTAACCATCTGATCCATAAAATATTCTAAGGTCTTTTAAAAAGCCTAAAATCCCACCTGTTCAAATAAGCCTTCCCAAATTCATAACAATTTCCCCTCATTCTATTTCTCAGGTCTTATTGTTGAAGATTCGTTCTACCATTAACCTGCAGGTTTTTCATTTAGTTGCTCATTGTTATGTAATTGCAGCAGCTTCCTGTAATGTCTGTCATGTTTGATTTGTTTTATCCATGTGCTGTATCTTTTAACTATGGATGTCAATATTGTAACCCACCCTGAACTGTGGAAGGCACAAGATATTTATTTTTATATTTTATTTAAAATATTTATAAGTATTTGAGTAGGTCTTTTGGTTTGCATGGGATTGGGTACAAGAAAATCTGTAAACTCCAAGATGAGAATCTCTTCCATTTAAAACCGTAAGCTCTTCTAGAAGATGGATCTGGGCAGAGACTACTAGATCTTTATCCTCTTGGGCAAGGAAAAGTGTATGATTAGAGAGCGTTCAATAGTCATACTATCAGGTTGAGGGGGAAAAGGTTTGGATGATATAGATGTCTTTCCTCACGGATCCACACTGAAATGGATCGGAGGGGCACTGGACCGCTGTACCAGATACGCACATTTTCTGGGCAATGCTGGAGCAACAAGAATCAGCTGGGCCTGGTCCTCAAGAACCTTTAACACTGTCCCGATAATTAATGGAACTGGTGGAAAAGCGTACATGAGATCTGCATTCCAACACAGCAGAAAAGCATCCTGAGCAGATCCAAATTCGCTGGGAATAATGGAGCAAAATCATTCCATTTTTCTGTTTTCCTCTGACATGAATGGGTCAATTGCTAGAAGTCTCCATAGTCTGAACAATCGGTTGGCAGTTGATGATTACATGGACCATTCGTATGGGCAAAATACTCTGCTGAGGCAATCTGCTAACATGTTGGAAATTCCTGGAAGGTAGGTTACTTGCAGGACAGTTTTATGATTATATTCCCATATCTTTATCATTTACTAGTAGAAGGTCCATGACTCTGTGCCCCCCTTGTTTGTTCACATAGTTCATGGATACCTGATTGTCAGTTTGAATGAGAACACTCTTCTCTAGGAGGAGATGCATGAAAGCTGTCAAAGCGTATCTGATTGCTCACAGCTCTAGGAGGTTGATCTCAAATTGTCTTTCTATTAATGACCAAGTTCCATGAGTTTGGAAGAGGCCTTTTTGGGTCCCCATCCTTTTGTGGAACTGTCACAAATACTAACTGGAAAGATGATGTGGTGCTCCCTCTTGGAGGATGAAGGGTTATAACCACTAGCAAAGCTCCTGTCTATGTCCCATGAGACTTCCACCAAGATTGTTAACAGCAGCGTTAAATGGCCCCATTAGGAATGGTGGCCCCACTGTAAAAGTTGCTTGTGAAGACGAGTCAGTGGAACTTCAGTGCATTCAGAAAGTATTCAGTCCCCTTCACTTTTTTCACATTTTGTAACATTATAGCCTTAGTCTAAAATGGATAATGTGCATTTTTTCACTCCTCAATCTACACACAATACCCCATAATGACAAAATGGAATCAGGTTTGTAGATATTTGTGCAAATTAACTTAAAAAAACAAAATTGAAATATCACATTTTCATAAGTATTCAGACTTTTATTCAGTACTTTGTTAAGGCACCTTCTGTAGCGATTACAGCCTCAAGTCTTCTTGAGTATGATGCTACAATCTTGGCACATCTGGATTTCATTTTTTCATTTCATTTATTAAAATTTATTAATCGCCTAACACTTAGAAAGGCCTAGGCGATGTACAAAATACATACATAATAAAACAAAATAAAATACAACACAAACAACAGATTTTAGTTTCACAGAAACCAAAAGCAAAATACCAGATATTAATGGTACATTTGATGTTACAGACATCAAAACATGATTCCAAAAGAGGAAACTCGATAATTAATACATCATAATTGCTTTGATAAGCAGATTTAGGAACATTCAACCGCATTATTTATCATTAAACGCACGATGGAGCAAATATTCCTTAAATGACGTTTTAAACTTTTTAACGTCTTCTAAAGATCTGAGGTCAAAAGGAAGGAGGTTCCATTGAATGGGTGTCGCTATAGGATTTAGGTATTTTCTCCCATTCTTCTCTGCAGATGCTCTCAATATCTGTCAGGTTGGATGGGGAATGATGCACAGATGTTTTCAGATCTCTCCAGAAATGTTTAATTAGGTTCAAGTCAGGATTCTGGCTGAGCCACTCAAGGACATTCACAGACTGTGCCAAATCCATTCCTGTGTTGACTTGGCTGTGTGCTAGGGTCATTGTCCTGTTGGAAGTTAAATTGTCACCCCAGTCTGAGGTCTAGAGAGCTCTGGAGCAGGTTTTCATCAAAGATCTCTCTGTATTTTTCTCCATTCATCTTTTACTTGATCCTGACTAGTTTCCCAGGTCCTGTAGCTGAAAAATATCCCTTTCCAAAAATCATTTCCTCTCCCAAACATTCCCTTTCCCTCTTCCTCACTCTGCCATCCCTCACTTTCTCTTCTGTGTTTCCCATAACTTTAGCATCTTTCTCCTGCCCTCCCATCCAACAGCAGCATCTTCTTACCCTCCTTACCATTTTCTACATATTTTGTTTCCCAGCCCCATAACCCCTCCCCATCGTCAGTATTTTCCATCGACAATCAGAGCTGAATTGAATTAGCCATGACACATGGAGTGACGACATCTGATGGCACTGAAAGGACCCCCTCCCCAAGCTCAAAGAAGTGGCGCTATCTTCAAAAACTCATGCCTCAATAAATTGGTTAGTCTATAAGGTGCCACCCCTGCCTCTTGTCATTTTTGGATATAGAATAGTACAACTACTTCATCAATTTGTAATAATCGAATCAGCTCTTAAAAGGGCCACAAAAGCAAGAATATTTTCTAACACCCTACCAGGGAAGGATTCCAGATTACTGGACAATTTTGGCTCGAATGGTGGTTTGCTGCAAGATGGTTGTCCTTTTGGAAGGTTCTCCCATCTCCAAAGTAGAACCCTGGAGCTCTATAAGAGTGACTATCAGGTTCTTGGTCACCTCCCTAACCAAGGCCCTTCCTTCCCCGATTGCTCATATTGGGTAGGCAGCCAGCTCTAGGAACAGTCCGGGTGGTTCCAAACTTATTTCTTTTAAGAATGATGGTTGCAACCTTGTTTTTCGGGACCTTCAATGCTGCAGCAATTTTTTTGTACCCTTTCAGATCTGTGCCTCAACACAATCCTGTTCCGAAGGTTTATAGACAATTCCTTCAATTTCATGGCTTTGATTTTATTCTCACAAACACAGAAGCAACCTCCTCTCGTATTAATCACTCCACAACATACAAAAAAGAGAGGGACATAGAATGTAATCCTTTTACTACAAGGATGTTACCAAACAAGAGACAATATCATCAGCACATGCTCCAACAGTTATAATCTGCTGTCTCTCGCCCACAATGGGCCGCAGGCAGTTTTCAGCCTTCTGAGCAAATCTCATATAATCATTTATTGTCTCTTGCTTAAACCATCCTAAAAATTCAATTTTAATTAAAGTGCTAGAATATATTGTATTTTATTAACGCATCTCTTATTGCGAAGTGTGCATAAAGTTACTAACTATTAAAAATCGAATATTTAGCCCAAATGCTGATCACTCAAAAAACCAAATTGTAATTTTCACAATTTTCTCCCGACATGGCACATGTTTCAACTGAAAAACAGTCTTCTTCAGGGGAAATCTTTTTTTTTTTTTTTTTTTATTTAAGCATTTTAAACATTTATTACAAGAAACTCTCGCATTATAATTTGTTAAGCACATAAATGGCCAAATGTCAATATTCTTAAGCAGAAAACAGATATAATGTTCTATTAGTAATTTACACATTTATGCACCCAAAATAATAAAGGAAATACAAGGAGAGCATGCAATATTAGGAGCCATTAGGAAATAATAATTCTTACAAACATGGCGTACTGAAATCAGACCGTCGTTTACATTTCTATCACACACTTTGGGATTATCAAGGGGCACTATGTGAGTTTAGGAAGGACCTTAACTGTAAAGGTTCCATAAATACATACATCTGTTGTTGATAATGCATACAACATTTACAAGGAAAACAAAGTTTAAACTTAGCTCCAATTTTTATCACCTCCTCTCATATTTAGAAATTGTTTCCTTCTGAGCTGTGTTTGTTTAACAAGATCGGGGTAACACCAACTCCTTTGCCCAAAGAATAACACATGGCTACTTCTGAAATAATTTTTAAATATATTATTTCTGTCCATTAATAGAGCAAAAGTAACTAGGAGAGGTCTTCTTAAAGTAATCGCCAGTTCTTGTGATGAATCCAATATTGAGGACAAATCAGGTAAAGCTTGCTCTTCTTGCCCTTCAGCGCTTCCCTGTTTAGCATATAGGTAATAGGCCTTTGTTACCACTGGTTTTATTTCATCAGGTATTTTTAGAACCTGAGCAACATAGAGTCTGAATAAGTCAAGTGGTGTAACATTCTTTATCACTGGGAAATTTAGGAAGCGCAGATTATGGACACGTATGTTATTTTCAAGTTTTTCTAGCCTTCTATTCACATCATTATGTGTCAAAACCACAGCTGAATGAACTTTTTCCATTTCACTCATTCGATTCTCCATTTTATTCAGATTTTGTTTCTGCTGATCAATTTCAATGGCATTTAAATTCACTTGATGTTTTACCTCTTTAATTTCTTTAGTAAGCCCCAAAATAGCTCTTTCAAGTGACTGAAGTGCTCCCCATATAATTGTTAAGGATATTTCCTCAGGACGTTTTATTAACTTTATCAGTTTCGGTTCCTCCTGCACTCGAGCGGCCCCTCCTCCACCCAATGCGAGACCAGCGTTTTCCTCCAGTTCCACAGATCCCAGCCCTTCTGGAAGGTTTTGTCCCTCGGCTCTTTCTGCCTCCTGGGACCTTACCTTCCTCTGTGGCTCCTGAATGGTAAGGCCTCCGATTGTTTCAGGTTTCCCCAAACTCCCCGCTGTCCCTCCTCCGAGCTCCTCTTTCGGTTCAGCAGCCATCTTCTCTTTTTCTCTCACTTCCGCTTGTCCTGGTGGCGCTGGTCTCGCCGGTGATCCAGGACTCAACGATGTCTTGGTCAAAGAGAGCCGGTCCCGCTCCAAGGACTGCTCTCCGCGACCAGGTCTCCCGGTGAGAACGGCGGTATAGCGGGAAAAAAGCTTCCAATGTGGGGTTGTGATGTTTGAAGAGGTGTAGACGACGTTTCTACACCTCTAACCCGCGCCTTCCGCTTAGTATGAGGCATTGTGGCTGAAATAGAATATAAACGAAGGAAATAAGAGCGGAGGTTAGGGAGCTTCTTTCAACGCGTCTGATCAGGGCGCCATCTTGGAAAGCTCTCCTGTTGTTTGGGGGGGGGGGGAAATCTTTTTTCATGAAATACAGGCAAAATATTCTCAGATCCTACAATACAAAATAATTAATAAAATCAAACACACACATTCACTGAGCATCTATTTTCAAACTAATTACCTTCACTGAAACATCTCAAATCATAGATACACTGCAGGTAGCTACACAGTAACAATATCACACTATTATAACTCACCTCCTTATTGTTACTGTGTAGCTACCTGCAGTGTATCTATGATTTGAGATGTTTCAGTGAAGGTAATTAGTTTGAAAATAGATGCTCAGTGAATGTGTGTGTTTGATTTTATTAATTATTTTGTGTTGTAGGTTCTGAGAATATTTTGCTTGTATTTCATGAAAAAAGATTTCCCCTGAAGAAGACTGTTTTTCAGTTGAAACATGTGCCATGTCGGGAGAAAATTGTGAAAATTCCAATTTGTTTTTTTGAGTGATCAGCATTTGGGCTAAATATTCTATTTTTAATAGTAACTTTATGCACACTTCGCAATAAGAGATGCGTTAATAAAATACAATATATTCTAGCACTTTAATTAAAATTGAATTTTTAGGATGGTTTAAGCAAGAGACAATAAATGATTATATGAGATTTGCTCAGAAGGCTGAAAACTGCCTGCGGCCCATTGCGGGCGAGAGACAGCAGATTATAACTGTTGGAGCATGTGCTGATGATATTGTCTCTTGTTTGGTAACAACCTTGTAGTAAGAGGATTACATTCTACGTCCCTCTCTTTTTTGTATGCTGTGGTTTGATTTTATTCTGACATGCACTGACAACTGTGGGACCTTAGACAGGTTTATATAGACAGTTGTGTGCCTTTCCAAATCATGTCCAATCAACTGGATTTACCACAGGTGGACTCCAATTAACTGAGTGTCATGGCAAAGGGTGTGAATACTTATGTAAATGTGATATTTCAATTGTTTGCACAAATTTCTATAAACCTGATTTTGCTTTGTCATTATAGGGTATTATGTATAGAATGAGATGGCAAAAATTCATATTATCCATTTTAGAATAAGACTGTAACGTAACGAAATGTGAAAAAGTGACTACTTTCTGTCTGACTACTTTCTGAATGCAATGTATATGAACTGTCACCATATATGTTCCTGAACAACTAGAATGTCTCTGGCTGTTATGTGATCTGTGTTCAGCAGTTGATGTACAAGTGTTCTGAGTGTGTTCACTCTGTCTGATGGAAGGAAGGCTTTTTCTTGCAGGGAACCTATCCATGCTCCTATGAATTTTATTCTCTGGGTGGGAACTAAAATCGAATTTTCAAAGTTCACCAGGAAGCCTAATAACTATAGGAGTTGAATCAACTTCCTAGGGGGTTGAGATTGAGAATAGCTTCCTGAGAAGTCGCCATCACTAGCCAGTCATTTAGGTAAGGAAAGACCTGGATGCCTTGATAATGAGGTGGGCTGTTACTCCAGCTAGGCATTTGGTGAAAACCCTTGGAGCCTCCGAGAGTCCAAAGGGGAATACTCAGTTAAGAGAACGTAATAAGAGAAGGTAATAAGAGAAGGCCTCCACAAAACAGAGATGGATGTCGATATGAACGTAAGCCTCCTTCAAATTCATGGCACACATCTAGATGAAGGGAAGAATTGTAAGAAGGGAGTTTGTTTTTAATTTCTCCCAGAGCAGATTCTTGTTCAGGCTTAAATACAGGATGAGTCTCAATCTACCATTTTCTTGGGGATAGGGAAGTAGTGGGAGTAGCACCCTGGCCATTCTGCTGGGGTGGAAATTAGGGATGTGAATCGTTTTTTGACGATTTAAAACAATCGTCAGATATATTTTAAATCGTCAAAAATCATTAGAGCCGCGATAAAATAGCAATTCCCCCGATTTATCGTCAAAAAATCATAAATTCGGGGGAGGAGGGAGGGCGGGAAAACCGGCACACCAAAACAACCCTAAAACCCACCCCGACCCTTTAAAACAAATCCCCCACCCTCCCAAACCCCCCCCCCAAAATGTTTTAAATTACCTGGGGTCCAGTGGGGGGGTCCTGGTGCGATCTCCCGCTCTCGGGCCACAGCTGCGTTAATAGAAATGGCGCCGGTGGCCCTTTGCCCTTACCATATGACAGGGCAAAGGTAGCGCCGGCGCCATTTTGGTTCCTGTCACCCGACGTCACGAGTGCAGGAGGTCACTCCCGGACCCCCGCTGGACTTTTGGCAAGTCTTGTGGGGGTCAGGAGGCCCCCCCCAAGCTGGCCAAAAGTCCCTGGGGGTCCAGCGGGGGTCCGGGAGCGATCTCCTGCACTCGTGACGTCGGGTGACAGGAACCAAAATGGCGCCGGCCCTACCTTTGCCCTGTCATATGGTAAGGGCAAAGGGCCACCGGCGCCATTTCTATTAACGCAGCCGTGGCCCGAGAGCGGGAGATCGTGCCGGGACCCCCCCACTGGACCCCAGGTAATATAAAACATTTTGGGGGGGTTCGGGAGGGTGGGGGATTTGTTTTAAAGGGTCAGGGTGGGTTTTAGGGTTGTTTTGGTGTGCCGGTTTTCCCGCCCTCCCCCGATTTATGATTTTTTAACAAAAAAAACCATGACGATCAGATTTCCCTCCTCCCCAGCCAAATCGATCGTTAAGACGATCGATCACACGATTCACATCCCTAGAACAGATTCTATCGCTCATTGACTGAGAAGTGACTCCACTTCCAGGCAGAGATGTGCTGAATGAGACGGATCTGGATTGAAGGCTGAGCAATGAGGAAGCATGGGAAGTCAGGAGAAACATAAGTGGTATCCAGTCTCCACAATTTTGAGTACCCAGTGGTCTTTTATAATCGTGCACATTTATCCAGGTAGGGCTGGATTCTCCCTCTTACCAGAGAGGATGATTTTTGGGTTTGGATGCTAGCCCAGACTTAGTTTGAGTCTATTGTGCTGCTTTAGGTTGATAGCATTCTCACTGTCGACTGCAAGTCGACGGTGAGAATGCTATCTCACCTAATGTTGCTGCTGTGGAAGCAGAGGCAAGATTCATTACCTTTGAAGGGAATCTCAGGAAGTACAGTCTTTTAAAAGTTTAGTATGGTCAGTGTGAATTAGACTGATGCTCTGAGCTGGTTGAGAGCGACTGGACTGCCACATTTTTCTTTTTGATTTGAGCCACCGTTTCCTTGGGCTTATCTCCAAAGAGGTGGTTTCCCAAGCAGGGAATGTCAACTACCTTATCAAGGATGTAGTCCTCCGAGCTGCTGGCATGTGACCAAGTAATCTGACATGCTTCTATCATGGCTAATGAAGAGTAGGTGGTCATGTCAAATGCTTCATAAATTGACCAAATAAGATGGCATATACACTGTTCCACGTCCACATATGGTTGCGAATATGCTGAGGTGACATCGCCTGATGGAAGGAATAAAATCAGTTTTTGTATGCAATCATATAAGTACTGAACTATGTAGAATTGGTGAGCAGAGATTTGTGCATTGAACATGAAGCTCTGAAATACTTTTTTGCCAAAATTGTCCAGTAACCTGGAATCCTTCCCTGGTAGGGTGTTAGAAAATATTCTTGCTTTCATGGCCCTTGTAAGAGCTGATTCAATTATTACAAATTGATGAGGTAGCTGTACTATTCTATATCCAAAAATGACAAGAGGTGTGTGGCACCTTATAGACTAACCAATTTATTGAGGCATGAGCTTTTGAAGATAGAGTCCACTTATTTGAGCTTGGGGAGGGGGTCCTTTCAGTGCCATCAGATGTCGTCACTCCATGCGTCATAGCTAATTCAGCCCTGCTTGTTGATGGAGAATACTGAAGATGGGAAGGGATATGGGATTGAAAGACAATAAAAGATGTAGAAAATGGTAAGGAGAGTAAGAAGATGCAGCTGTTGCATGGGAGGGCAGGAAAACGATATTAAAATTATGGGAAACACAGAACAGAAAGTGAGGGATGGCAGAGCGAGGAAGAGGGAAAAGGAATGGTTGGGAGAGGAAATGATTTTTGAAATGGGAGAGTCACAATGGAGATATTTTTACTTTAGTGACTTTGGGAATGTGGATCTTATATCTTTGTATTTTGAAAAGTATAGAAGGAAATGCATTTGTTTGTATTCTTCCAGCATGGCACTGCATGCAGAGTCTGGCTTCTTGGTTTTCCAGTTCAGTTTCTTCTACACATTTCTGAATTTGATGAGGGTACCTCTGCAACCATGGTGAGGGATTTTGCTAGTGTGTAGTTTCTGTGTAAGCATCCACAGTAGTCCAACTTATTTTTCCAGTAGGAGGGGTACTGGTGTTGTAGGGCACAGTGTAATATTTGCAATGCTGCCGTTTCCTAGGTTGATTTGCTGCTGTTTTGAGTGCTGGAAGTTATGCTGTTTTGGTACAGCAGGCTTGCTATAGAGATTCTGAGTGACGTTTTGGTACAGATTTATTTTACTCAAAAATGTGTCTGGTAGTGTAGGAAGTTTTTGTCATTGCTATTGAGGTGACATCAGAATTTAAATAATTTTATTTTTGTAGAGTGAGCTGTAAGGGAAAACCTATTTCTGATCTTCACCCTTTGCTGGGAAAGTTTATTAGGAGTAACTTTGTTAGGTTATTATGATTAATGTATAATGTATTTTTGTATTATTATTGTTCATTTTTATGATTTGCCTATTGTTAGATTGTATGTTTTACTGTACCATACCTTGGATACCTCAGTAGAAAGGCATGAAAAAAATTGCAAAAAAATTAAAATGGTTATCCACACTCTATATCCTGGTTTGTTCTTATTCTTTCAACTAATGGCTCAGTAACAAGGGCAAAAAAAGAGGCAGAGAGAGAAAGCATACGAGTCTGGTTCCTCTGCTTAATGTAAACAGATCTGAAAATACTCCATTAATTTTTTTACACAAGCTATGGAAAAAAATCTCTTCTTTTGTATCCAGTGTTTAAAGTTACCCCAGAACCCAATTTGTTTAACATTTCATCCAGAAAACTCCACTCAATTATGTCAAATTCTATTTTGGCATCTAGCAATAAGAGCATAGCTAGGGCATTAGTCTGCCTTTGCAACACAAGAACATAAGAATTGCATTGCTGGGTCAGATCAAGGTCCACTGAGCCCAGTATCCTGTCTCCAACAATGGCTAATCCAAGGTGCAAGTACCTGGCAGATCCCATAAAATAGATCTAAATTCCTGTTACTCACTCTCAGGATAGAAATAGCTTTCTTTAGTCTACCTGGCTAACAGACGGGCCGATACAGTAAAGTCCGCGGGAGAGCAGACGAATGCTCGCTCTCCCGGCGCGCGCACCAGCCCCTCGCCGGTGCGTGCGATGCAGTATGCAAATTAAGTGGCACGGTAGAAACGGGGAAAAGGAGGCACTAGTGACACTAGCGCGTCCCTAGTGCCTCCTTTTTGACAGGAGAGGCGGCTGTCAGCGGGTTTGACAGCCGATGCTCAATTTTGCCGGCATCGGTTCTCGAGCCCGCTGACAGCCACGGGCTCGGAAACCGGACGCCGGCAAAATTGAGCATCCGGTTTTCGGCCCGACAGCCGCGGGCCGAATTAAAATTATTTTTTTTTAAACTTTTTTTTACTCTTCGGGACCTCCGACTTAATATTGCCATGATATTAAGTCGGAGGGTGCACAGAAAAGCAGTTTTTACTGTTTTTCTGTGCACTTTCCCGGTGCCGGAAGAAATTAGCGCCTACCTTTGGGTCGGCGCTAATTTCTGAAAGTAAAATGTGCGGCTTGGCTGCACATTTTACTTTCTGTATCCCGCGCACATACCTAATAGGGCCCTCAACATGCATTTGTTGATTCTGATGTCACCTCAATGTTGAGGGTGCTATTAGGTGCCGCGGGTTGGACGCGCGTTTTCCTCCCCTTACTGAATAAGGGGTAAGGGAAAACGCGCGTCCAATAGCAGGCTAACAGTGCGTTCCGTCAGAGCGCACTGTACTGTATCGGTCTGAGAGTAATTCAGAGTTGATAAAATGACCTGCAAGCCCCCAGTCACCCCTTTTAATTCTCTCCTACTCATCACGCCTCCAGTCTATAATAGGGTGCTTTAAACATGGCAGCCAGTTGGTGGCCAGGGGATATACTAACCAACTGCTCACTGTCTCTTATGAGCAGAATTCTGAGTAAGCTGCAGGTGCTTTTTTTCAAATTTTTTTTTTTAAACTGCACACTTTCCCAGCTCTTCTTGGGTTTCTTTTCACTAAAGGCTGTCCTAATTACGTAAAAATTGTAATTTTGTCAAGAGTCCTGCAGCTTTACAATCATTTTAGTTTGCAAGGTTGAAGAAGACTGACATTCACAGTAACTCAACAGTTGAAGGGTTTACTTTTTATTAGTTTTAATTATCACTAGGACGGCTGCACACTGGAAGAGAGGATAACAATCCTAACACAGGCAGCCAAAAGATACATGTGAATCTAAAAAAAACAAAGCCATTTTATGTAAACGTTTGTCTAGCATCAAATATGATAATGGAGAAAACCCCCTCTACTTAATATTTCTTTTTTTTTTTTTTAAATGTTAATACACTATAACAAATCTACCTTCCACCATGGGCAGTCAGATTTGTATAAACATCTGCCGTCAAATTAGCTCTGAAAAACTGCACATTCCCCACCCTTCCAAAGCAAATATGATGAATCAGCAGCAGGAATCTGCAAGGAAAGGTTCTGGTAACTATTTACCAGGACAGCATGCACCAGCATCGCTGCAGGTCCAAATCAATTTAAAACAATAAATGCAGGCCCCACTGCCCTGAAATCAACAGGCAAACATGCATGAGGCTCGTTCCTTCACCATGTGAGTCAAGGGGAAAAAATGTTTTGGTTTTTTTTCACACACAAAAATGGAGGAAAATCACAAAGAAGAAATGGACAAACTGCAGAAGAAAAACAAAATCCTTTTAAGTGAGATGTTCTGCCTTTCCTTTAATTAAATGAAGGAATGTCAGTTGATCTTAAGCTCTGCTGCTAGCTGAGCAGGAAGCAGTGGAACCCAAAAGGCGCCTGCCTGCAAGCCTGCCCGATTTCCTGTTCTTTCAACAAATGCAGGAAGGCAAGACAAAACGTCAGGGCCTGCTAAGGCAGTAGTAGAAGGTAAAACTGGGATGTTGATATTGCCACTGGTAATGGTGCAAATTTAAACTGACAAAGCGCTACATCTCATCTCCAGCCACACCTAAATGCATAATAAAACCGGTGTCCTGTTATTGTTACAGAATTACAAGTGTGCTGCCTGAGATCGCCGAGGTGTTAAGTTACTCATATGTGCGCGCACACACACAAATTTCTCATGCCACTTGACTAGAGATAGTAACTTACATTTTTGTTATTATTTATTTATTATATTCTGGTCCAGTATGTTCCTCCTCCTGCTCCTTTTGGTTTCCAGCTAAATAGAACTCATCCTCTACAGAGCAATGGTGCCATGAGTTGTCCCCCGTTTCTATAACCTTCCCTAGCTCAGTCGCTGCAGTGCCACAGTCTTTGGCCACAGTCTCTGGCCAAAAGTCCATGACTTTTGGCCAGATCCAATTTTTGCTGGATCTGGAACATGTGCACCCTAGTTCCAACCAATAGGTGTCACTATTGAGCAAGGCTGGGAATCTCTCTCCCCTCCGGAGTTGTATTTATGGAGCATCCACAGACGGCCCAGGGATTTGATTCTAGGTCTTCTGCTCGGAAGCGCAGATCATTTGTCCCACAGGGACCAGCCCAGCACAGTAACTTCCACTAACACCGAACTATACTGCAGTGAGAATGCTCAGTCTATAACTGTGATTCATAACATTGATCCTTAGTTAATTATTTTCAGAAATTTCTCTTGGTGAAAATAATGGCTACTTTTGTCAGTGGAAATACCTTGTCCCACATCACAACTAGTTAAGCCCCAAGAACTTCCCATACTATGCCTTCTTTATTAGGGTGCAACTATTTAGAAACAACAACAACAAAACATTTAGAAAATGGATGAGCAAGAAGTACTCCAGAGAAGACCCTAACACCACCAAAAATATACTGCCACTCTCAAGTAATGGTGATATTTCCTGCCAGCTAATCATTGTACTACAGACAAGCTTAACCTACAAGCTTTTCTATATCCATAAAACCCTTTTAGATGTCAGACTGAGTTTTATAGTTTGGACATATTACAATGAGAGGAATTAAACCAGGGTTCCCATTACTGCTGGAAACCACTCTGGTTTAATGCCTCTCATTATATGATCAGACTAGAAAATGCATATGCATATATTACAATTTGTGGCCTGGTGGTAGGGTCATGCAGCATTTTTGCCGCAGAACGCCTCATGGGAGGTTCCTACGATGGCTTATTCCTATTTCTATAATCATAGAGTGACCCCGATTGTCTGTGCCGATTCGTGATTTGGATTTCGAAAGAGCCGGAGCCTCTCTCTTCTTGCCCCTCATTCTTTGATTTTTAAAAGGCCCAAAGCTTTGGAGGAGAGCCTGGGCATTGCAGGGCAGATTTGCTGCTAGTCAGCTAATTTCCTGTTTGAGGATTTTCTTTGGAAGAAACCTTTGCCCACCTTTCCCTTACACCACCGATTTGAAAAAAAAATAAAAATAAAAAGGAAGAGTTTTGCTTTTGAAGGTTGAATGTAGTTTTGAGATTTTTGTGGATTTTCTCAGCCGCCCCCAGTGTCCCTTAGTCCAAGAGATTCAGATGCAGAACTGGCAATCAGAGGAGGAAGGAAGGAATAGTCATCTGGCACCCCAGCTGGTTGGACGGAGGATGAGAAAAACCAGCACACTGGTGCTCCCCTAAAAGGAAAGGTGGAGAAATTTTCTTCCAAAGATAATCCCCAAACAGGAAACCAGCCGACTAGCAGCAAATCTGTTTGAAAGGCACACAAAGGACAGAGAAGTGAGCAGCAGGCAGATATTTTCTAGTTTGCCCAGGGTAAGCCTCTTTCTTAACTTAAAGATCCAAGAGGAACCTAGGAAAAAATTCAAGGGACCACAGATGCAGAATTAAAGTTGTTTCTGTAAAATAGATGCGACATGAGGAAAAAGTACAGATTGCCAAATAATCACCATTAAATCAATAAATCTGAAAAGCTGTGTTGGAAGAGCACCCTAGATTCCAGACTCTCTACTGGCACTTAAAACACCACAGTACTCAGCCTTGGAGGTTTACCCTTCCTCCCAATAGAAATCCTACATCGGGGTGTTGGGAAAGTTTTTCCAGGACTCAATCCCAACATTGTAGTGTGAACCTGTTCCCCCTGGGATTTGTCCAAGTTGAGCTTATAAATATATCTATAGAAAAAGAAAGATAATGATTCAGTGTATGTGTATATTATATACATACACACTCTCTCTCTCTCAGTTCCTCTCATTATAACATGACCAGACTTCAAAACTCAGCAGGATACATAAAGGACTTTATGGATATAAAGAGGCTTGAAGATTAAGCTTGTCTGCATTACAGCAATTAACTGGCAAGAAATGTCACCGCTACTTGAGAGCAGCAGTGTATTTTTGGCATTTTTAGATTCTTCTCTGGAGAGAATACAATTCCATCAGACTGAGACTTGCAGTCTCCTGCCTCCCATAGCGCTGCCCTAAACTTTCTATCCTCAGATTTACTGTGGCTCTCCTTTTCCTGCCAGTTGTAAGCTCTTCATGGTAGGGAATTCTTCGCTCTATGCCTGTGTTAATCATACATTTTTATCTTTTATACTGACATAATGCAAAAATCTACCTTTTGATACCATATAAAAATATAACAGTAATAACCTTAATCTAAAACACTAAAAATAGTAAAGTGTGTGCTTGTTTTTTTTGTTTTTTTACCAAGTACCTTCTGACCTTAACAGGATAGCCATATAGTAGCAAAGTCACTTGCTTTATTGACATTTTTTTTTAATTATTTAAAAAAAGAAAGCAAAACAAAAAGTGAATATCAATTAGCTGAGTAGACGGTCTGTTCAATCACAATGCACAGGAGATCTGGTACGTTATTTTTTTTTTTAAACATAAATTATTAATTAAAATCTAACCATCTCCATTTGACTTCATAAATGGAGCCAATCAAAGAAATCACAATAGGTGTACAGCCAAGCTCTTTTCCATAGACCAGCAAGGCACCAATGTGAAAAGTTCAGGTTCCCAGATAGCAATTAGCTCCACTTCATTCCTCCTCCCCACTGTTCCTTCCTCAGCGGTGAAATACAGAAATGATGTGCTGTACAGATAGGAAGGGAAAAGCAACAGAAAGGTCTCTTCAAGCCTCTTACAAAACAGAACTCCCCCTTCCCATTCTTTGGCCCATAAGACAACAGGCACTGGAACACAACTTAAAACAAGGACTACGGTAGTCCTGTAGCCATGACCGATAATTTCAGATGCACCTCATGGAAAAACATATGCGCACTACCTCCTGTATAGCGACACTAACTGAACATCTGATATACTGTGACAAGCAAGGCACCACAAAGATCCAAAGAGATAAGGCAACACAACTAAGAAGCTGCACTTCCACTAATACACTGTCGGCCGAACTTTAGAACGACCACGCGTGCAAATATCGTCACTTACGCGAGTGACTGCATGCACCGCATGCATTTTCACTTACAACTGACCATTTCCAACAAGACCATGATTTCTCAACACTGCTGAACTAGTACCTTGGGAGATAAAATTGTCTGCCTCAAGGGAGCCGGTGGATTTGCTGCCTTTCTGTATACTACTAAAATCTAATTAGTAGCACAGGTCCAGAACACGAGTGGCCAAAGTGCAACTGTCCTGAAAGTCAAGAAGCCAGGTGGTGGTGGAGTGATGTGGATGTGTATGTGTATGTGTGTGTGTGTGGATGTGTGTGTGTGTGTGTGTGTGGATGAGGGTGTGTGTGGATGTGTATGTGTGTGTGTGTGTGTGTGTGTGTGTGTGTGGATGAGGGTGTGTGTGGATGTGTGTGTGTGTGTGTGGATGTGTGTGGATGTATGTGGATGTGTGTGTGGATGTATGTGGGTGTGTCTGTGGATGTGTGTGTGGATGTATGTGGGTGTGTCTGTGTATGTGTGTGTGGGTGTGTGGATGTGGGTGTGTGTGTGTGGATGTGGGTGTGTATGTGTGGATGTGGGTGTGTATGTGGGTGTGGATGTGGGTGTGTATGTGGGTGTGGATGTGTGTGTGGATGTGTGTGTGGATGTGTGTGTGGATGTGTATATGGGTGTGTATGTGTGTGTGTATGTGTATGTGTATGTGTGTGTGTGTTGGTGGAGGGGGGTTGCTTGGAGTAGGAAGATCTGATAGTGATATCACTTCTAGCTGGAAGTAACATGCTCTCATTCCTTTGAGCCGCTTGGTAACCTTCCATAAGCCATAGTTTGCCTACCTCTTGCTCAGACTTTTGGTTCTGCCACTCTCTCTTGGAAAAGGTAAGCTACCTCCTTACGATTCATTTCTATTCATGTACTACAACATCTTTTTGTTCATTCTTTTAAAATGGTTGTAGTTTGTGCTTGAGTAATAGTAACAATTGGTATTCTTCTTTCTATGCTCTTCCCCTCTTCCTATCTCCCAAAATCAGTCATTCTTCCATTTGTTCTGGACATGATGGCATGCATATTTCAGAATAACATATTGTAAAGTGCTTACAGATCCCGCCTGAATTTAAGAGAAAGTAAAATATTTTATACAAATCAATTATTTTGTCTTGTTCTGCTACACTGTGTCCAGTCATTTGCACAAGAACATTACTGGTAAATGTAATAGAACATGTTGATAGAACATGAAAAATATCCATAACAGTTGAATGGACACTGCCAAAAGTTAAAGCAATAAAGTGTAAATTACCACAATGGAAGGAAAGGCAGGATTTGATTCACTGTCAGGTCAATACAGTAAAGTGCGGCCGCGGTTACCCTGTTCCTAACCCGCCTTTTACTCACAATTTGGCCGCATTAGCCCAACCCACGATCCACTATCCCCTTTAACCCATTCTTACCGCCTCTTTAAATCAACAAGTAACCCCTTCCGCCCGCGGCATGTATATGAGATGCAAACGATCGGATTAGCTATTCCCCCCCTGTTCAGTAACGCACGCCCCGACTATCACCTTTTTAACCTGCAGTTTAGCCGCGCGTTTAACCTGCTAACTTACCGCCTACCCTTACCCCTGCATTAGAGGCAGGGGTAAGGGTAGGCGGCAAACTTTCCCCCAGCCCTCGCTCACCTGCCCTGGCCGGTGAGCGAAAAAGGGGCAGCCCAGTCCTCTCTACCCTCCTCCCGAAGCAACGAAAGCGAAAAAGGAGAAAAGTGACATGTGAAGTGTAACTTACTCTTGCAGCCCTCCTCCGGAGACGCACCGCGGCTCCCCTGCCTCCCGGGGGCTGCCCCCTGCCTCCCGGGGACAGCCGGCGGCGAAAGCGGCCTTGCCCGCGAAGATGAATGCCTGCACAGGCCCTCTGACACGATCGCTCCAGCTGCGGCCACTTTTCCTGTGTGCATTCAGCCTGTGCGTGCAATTTGGCGCTCAAGGCGTGACGTCTACGTGTGACGTCACGCCTTGAGCGCCAAATTGCACGCACAGGCTGAATGCACACAGGAAAAGTGGCCGCAGCTGGAGCGATCGTGTCAGAGGGCCTGTGCAGGCATTCATCTTCACGGGCAAGGCCGCTTTCGCCGCTGGCTGCCCCCGGGAGGCAGGGGGCAGCCCCCGGGAGGCAGGGGAGCCGCGGTGCGTCTCCGGAGGAGGGCTGCAAGAGTAAGTTACACTCACATGTCACTTTTCTCCTTTTCCACTCCTTTTTCGCTTTCGTTGCTTCGGGAAGAGGGTAGAGAGGACTGGGCTGCCCCTTTTTTGCTCACCGGCCAGCTTTCGTTGCTTCGGAAGGAGGGTAGAGAGGACTGGCAATCCCGAGCATAGGAGAACCGTCAACTTCCTGGTACCTGTCATTTCAAATGTCATTTGAAATGACAGGTACCAGCGCACCCAGGTTACTGTATAGGCACTGTATAGCGCTCTATACAGTAAAATGGATTGCGCGGGCCTAACCCTTCTCGGACGCTTCTTGGACGCGGCTTGCATTTGCAAGCTATTTAAATACAGTATCGAGCGGTAGGTGAGCCAGACTGTGCGTGCGGCAAACGCGGGTGCGCCCAGCACTAACGCAGCTCTTCCTACCGCTCCTTACTGTATCGGCCCGTAAATGAGCAGCGGCGCGAGCTTGTCCCATGCCACTCGCCGTAAGAAGGGAAGAGGCACGCGGTGGCAAGGTCCGCGGGGGGAATGTGGAGGAGGGGAATTCTTTTAGGGACTTAGAAGCCAATAGCATACTGCCAGCGATTTCAAATTGCTGTGATGCTATTGGCTGGGAGACAGGCAATGGTTCAGCTTGATGCGTTGCCTGTCTGTCGGGGTCAGCGAAGTCAGAGGTGAGCTGTGCTGGGCTTGGTTGTCCCTCCCACCCTCCCAAAGAAATGTTGTTTACTGTTTCCAAGAAATTTTGAATTGTCGCAGTGATGGCGGAAACCTGAGCCTAAGTTGAATGTTGTAAATATAATGTATTGGTTTAATTGACATGGGGGGGGGGGCGGGGGGGAGAGTCTCATGCAGACAGGGGGGGGGCTGCTGCATGAGAAGGCCGAATGAGCTAGGGGGCTAAAGTTCAAAGGCCATGGCATACCTTCGCTGGGATGAGGTGGGGTAAGAATGGGGGCTAATAGTTTACCACTGGGACGTGGTGGTAAGTTAAACGGGGCAGACCTGTAAAGGGAGGGGGGGGGGAAGGAGAGAAGTTCAGGCTGATATGTCAGCAATGTGTTTATTGTTCAGGCTCGGGTATGTGAAATAAACTGCGGCCTTTTATAATGCCAATAACTGTTTTGTATTATTGGAGGGGGTAGGGGATTGAGCCAAGCACAGATCTTGACTCCTCTCATTACTAGAAAAGGTTCCACTGGGATTTTATAAACTACTGAAGAATTTCAGGCAATTACTGGGATATATAAATCATATTTTTAAAAAAGAAAAAAGGATCTTGTAAACTTTGCTGCCCCTGTGTTTTAACAACTGGGAGTACAGGAAAGCTAGTCATATTAACCCCTTCATCCATCATGTCTGTGGCGCTAGCTCCAATTCCCTAAATTTTAGACAGGTACATAACATTCCTTTTCTTCCTGCTAGACCAGTCTCTGCTAATGGGATTTCCTGCTCCACAGCTGCTAGTGACAAAGACCACACCTTTTCTTTATGACATCATCTTCAGATCTAAAGGGAGGTTTGTCCTGAGGTAGTTGCCAGTATTTTCTGTCTCCAGCAATTGCGGGCACAAGAGGACGTGATTCATTCCTCCCAAACCCAGGGTTATGTACTGGTCTGGTTGAGCTACTTGTAATACTAAAACTGATTTCTCCAGTAGTGCCAGTCTTCTAGAATTAAAAAAAACAAAAACAAAAAACAAAAACCGATGTTGATTGAACATTCCCTTGGGGCTTGATCCTTGTTCCCTTAGAGGGTCAGGTGAATTGTTCCTAGAATGGGAGTGCCTGGGTACTTATTTATTTACAGCAATTTCTTACTCACCCAATTGCCAGACATCTGTTCTGGGTGGCTTACAATTTCATATACACAAATCAGAATCATAACAGAACAAAAAAACCCTACACTCCCCCAAAGGCCTCCGGAATAGATGAGCCTTCACCTGCTTCTGAAAGGTTTTATAATCCTGTAACCGACGGATTTCCCAAGGAAGCCCATTCCACACAGAAGGAGCAACCCAGAAGAAAGCTCTATTCCTGGTCTCCTGTTATCTAACTTTGGTGACTCCTTTGACTGCTAATAAGGAAGCCCTCTCAGTAAGCAGTGATCACATGGGAGAATACTAAGACACTTGTGTCTTTAAATAATCCCGCCCCTCCCCATGAATTGCACAGGGAGTCAGGGACAAAATCTTCAATTTAATTCTTTGGCTGACAGGGAGCCAACACAGGGACCTCAGTACCCAAGTAATGTGGTCCCTCAAAGGAGTCCCCGCCAGCAAACAAGCTGCGGCATTCAACACCAATTGCAGTGCCCTTACCTGACACTTAGACAAACCTATATATAGGGCATTGCAATAATCCAAGGCCGAAAAAAGAAGTGCTTGGATCGCCACTCTAAAATCTTCCTTATCTAGAATATATTTCAAGCACCGCAATTTACGAAGCTTAAAAAATCCAGCTCCTACAACTGCAAACAGCTGCTCCTAAATGATAAAAACCCTATCCAGCACTACCCCAAGATTCCTGAGGACAAAATTGGAATCATCATATCATCAAAATATCGCTGCAACGGGACGACTTTCACAGGACCCTTCAAAATATGGAGAATGTCCATCTTCATCACATTCACGTGATTGGCACACATTCAATCCCTCACCTTTCTCAAAATATTCTTATCCTCTTTCAAGGTGACAGCTAACACCAGCCCCACAGGGAACACAAGCTCCCGCATAACTCATAAAAATTATCCCAAGACTTTGGAGCAGGTGACAAAGGGGAAACATATAGAGATTAAAGAGAACTGGAATCAAAGATGACCTTTGAGGGTCACCTGTCATCACTGGAACCCAATCCAAACTAGTTATAACTTTGGGAAAACATGCATTTGTTTAGGTTTCTGAGTAACTTGCAATGTTCAAAAAATAATTATTTGCTTTTTCTGAGCATTAAATATTTTTGATGGACATTGTTACATGCATTATATAAAATTTTGAATAAAGCATTTTCGGTACCCTTTATGGGCCAGTGGATGAATGATCACGAGGTCCGGGATACTTCTCTTGCAATTGAGATGGTTGCACATACTCCTGGCTTGCTGACACCTGCATAGATTGCTTATAAATGTGACCATAGCTTCGCTCCTAAGATTGTCCCTTTCACCTTAATCAGTCTCTCTCTCTCTTCCAGCCTTTAAAAGCAATGGAGGTTCTAAAGGAGACAAGAGACTTTGCCTCTTAGATTTGCGCTGCATTCTTTAAGGTACTTAAAAGTCACCAAAAGATTGATAGACTATTTGTGTTATACAGAGGCCTAAGGAAAGGAGAAGCAGCCTTCAAACCACACTATCTAGATGGATTAAAGAAGCAATTTCATCAGCTTATCTACTTAATGGCTCTCAAGAACCAGCAATGCTCAGTGCGCATTCCACAAGAGTACAGGCAACATCGTGAGCAAAATTTGCAGGGCAGCCACCTCATCATCCTTACATTCTTTTAATAGGTTTTACAGATTGGACAGACTCAGTCTTTGGCATAGGAGTCGTTAAGGCAGCAGTGTCTCTCTCCCACCTAACCTAGGTACAGCTTGGGTACCTTCCATTAGCAGAGACTGGTTTAGCAGGAAGAAAAGGAATGTGAAATTTGATCTTACCTGATAATTTCCTTTCCTTGAGTCCTGCTAGACCAGTCCAGGGGGGCACCCAGGAATTCAGCAACTGCCAATTTTGATATTATTGCCAAGGTAGGCAATATAATTTCTCTTTCTCTTCTCCCATAACTATGTGGAAGAAATTATCATTTGAGTGCCCCTTGTTGCCTCAAAAAAAATATAATTTGGCAGGGTTTGTATAATGAAGCAGCAAAGGATGGAAACTTGGGGAGGTTTTCCCTTATTTACATTTACTTAAAAAAATAAAATGTTTGGTTCAGATCTTGTAATTGGCTCACTGCTCTAACAGTAGATGTCACGGGGAGTTGTGTTGATAACAGGGAATACCCCCTCAGGAGCAGTGAAGGACCACATGGCTGGAGCTTGGATTATCTTCTGCTTAGCCAGTCCCCTCCCCCACAGGTTGGATTCTGGGGGCTGGCAGGACTTGGCTTCAGTGATTATACATACTGGAGGCTTGAACAGGCTGGACTGGTACAAGGTTAGAAGCTTGGAACTGGCTGGGCTGGACTGTACAAGGCTGGAGGCTAGAACAGGTTGGGCTTGCCTGGAGCAAGATTGGGTAGGCAGGAGCAAGGCTGAAGTGGACTGGTATACGGTGAAGCTAGGCTGGGCAAGGCTGGTTCTTGGAGCAAGTACAGGACAAAGATTGGAACAAGGTACAGACACAGACTGGGTCCAAATAAGACAGTGGCAAGACAGGGACTGGGACAGGATACAACAATACCCAGACAACAGGACTAGGCAAGGCAGACAGGACTAGACAAAGACAACACTGAACAAGGAACTCTGAGGCCCAAAGGCAGCATAGAAGGCCTGTAGGCCACGAAGCATAAGGCCCAAAGGCCTCTAGGCACAGTAGGCCCTGAGCAAGTCACAGAGGAATGTTCAGGAGGACAGAAGGCCTGGGGTACACAAGGCTTAGAACAAGACACAGAAGCCAGGTCAAGGAGCCAAAAGTGATTCTTTGAAACAGAAAGGTGGTTCTGGTAAGGCTGGGTTAAATGGGTCTTGAGCTTGGATATGGTGTAGGCAACAAGGCAGAGCTTGGCAAGACTGGAGGTGAAGCTCACTGAGGGTCCCTGGTAGAAAGGAGGCTGCACCATAGGCTTAATCAGGTGGCCAGCGAGTAGATGGCTCGGGTAGCTAGGGGTAGAGCTCACTGGAGGCTTCTGCTGTTGGGGATAACCATCACAACGGTTTACAGCAAGGCACAATAATGAAAATATGAGTGTTATAGATTACAAATTAAACATGTGCCATCATAGTACAGTAACAATTTAATAGAAAAAACGCTGAGGTAGATCTTCAAAACATACGCGCATGCGTACTTTTGTTCGTGCCACCGGCGCGAACAAAAGTACACCAGATTTTATAAGATATGCACGTAGTCGCGTGTATCTTATAAAATCCGGGGTCAGCGCGCGCAAGGCTGCGCAAAATCGGCAGCCTGCGCGCGCCGAGCCGCGCAGCCTGCCTCCGATCCCTCCGAGGCCGCTCCGAAATCGGAGCGGCCTCAGAGGGAACTTTCGTTCTGCATCCCCCCACCTTCCCCTCCCTTATCTACCCCACCCCCCAGCCCTACCTAAATCCCCCCCCCTCTACCTTTGTTGGGCAAGTTACGCCTGCTTGAAGCAGGCGTAACTTGCGCGCGCCGCCCTGGCATCCCCCAGCACAGGCTGCAGTGCCGGGAGACTCGGGACCGCCCTCCCGGCCCACCCCCGAACCGTCGCCACGCCCCCGGACCCGCCCCGGACCGCCCCCTGCCATGCCCCCAGACACACCCTCTCCCGCCCCTTTTACGAAGCCCCGGGACTTATGCGCGCGCCGGCGGCCTATGCAAAATAGGCACTCGAGTGCCCTGCGCACGTAATTCCGGGAGGATTTACACACGCAGGGGTTTTAAAATCTACCCCTATGTGTCACAATAGGCTGGATCAGGGCACAGTGACAGAAGAATATTGGCAACTGCCTCAGGCCATACCTCCCTTATAGCCAAAGATGATGTCATAAGGAAAAGGTGTGTCCTCTGTCTCCTGCAGCTGTGAGAGTGGGAAAACCCATTAGTAGAGACTGGTCTAGCAGGATTCAAAGAAAGGAAATTATCTGATATGACCAAATTTCACATTACAGAAATAGATATTACAGTATTGCAGTAGAGGAACGGGAAAGGAAAAAAAGAACAACAACAGCATAAACAATTTTACACAAACATTAAGTTTTTCAGGCTAGGAAGTAACAATTTGTTAAGATTCCCAGGAACTCTGTTCCTGCACTTCCAAAGCACTATAATTTTATCGCCTATGGGGATCCTAAAGATTGAAGGGTAAACTAAATTCAACCATTATGATTCTCCCACTCATGCTACAATCATTGAAAATGTATCCTTTTGTGCACCATTTCATGCCCTTTAATGAGGGGTTTCCACTTCATAGCTTCAGCCTCACTGGACGATACTGAAAATCTGCATCAGTGCATAACCTTAACTGGTTTATTTTTCTGGAGGTCTTCATTCCTCGGCTCATCCCGCCTTCAGGTTTTAATTTTATACTTTCCACGCGTTTATCCTGATGTCATAATCCCTTTACTGTAAGGCTCAGTATCTCTACTCAAATCTTATTCCTAGCTCTCCTTTTGGGTTTTTTTTTTGTACTGCTAAAATTTCATTTTATATATACCTCATTTTGCACTAGAAGTTTGAACATTTTATTATTGCCAAGACCCCTTTCATTTAAAGCTTTTTCCCCAAATCCATTCTTCAGAAGTTAGCACTATAGTTAGGCTTTGTGAGTATCAATGTGCTACCTATGTGGGACTCCAATAAGGACCAGCACAAATTCTTTATGGTGGGAATGTTATAAATGAAGGACTTTGCCTAAAACTCTAAATATCAATATTTTTTCAGAAATGAAACAAAGAAAATACAAAAGGGGGTTATAATAATTTTTCTCTGACTACCTCCTGAATTTTCTCAAAAAATAATCGTGCTAGTACTGAAGATTTAAAAACAAAATGACACAGATGAACTAGTTACACATATACAATGTAAAGTAGTTTAAAGGATGATAATTGGGAAAATAAAGAACTAAAGGTGAATTGTTGAAACAAACCGGGAAACAGTAGGGGAGAAAAATTTGAATACGACATTTCATACTGCTGTGTTAATACTTTGTTAACTTTGGCCTGGATTTTCTAAGGTCGCAGACCTTAGAAAATCCTGCGGTAATGGGGGCGGGACTGCAAAAGCTGGCAGTGATCGCACCTCCACGGTGCAATTGCTGCCGGCTTTCGCACCCAATAGCACCACCGTGAAAGGTGGTGCTATTGGGCACGAAACTGGCGGCGAAAAGGGTCCTTACCTTTTCGTCATCGCGGAGTCCGCCCCGACTCCTCCCCAATTTAGCTATGCACGCGAAAAGTCCTTTTTCGCGTGTGAAAGCTTTCGAAAATGACCTCCTTTGTATCAGCTGAGCAATGTGCCATGCCAGAATGCCAGCGGCATCCTGAGACTGGATTAACTATTGCACTAACTGAGAAACCCAGGGTGGGGCCATTCCAGGACAGTGAATAGCATAAAAATAAGCTATGCTTACAACTTTAGGGAGGGGGGGAGAGGGGGACTGCAATAGCTAATAAAACCTTAATCCAAGTTGCTAAAAGACTTCACACTAAAGAAAGTGGTTCCTAGAACATCGGAAGGCTGAAGTTAGGTACAGCCAAAGACTCGGCTTTTCAAAAACCGGAGAGCAACTGACCACCAATGGCTCTGCTCTTGAAGGGTGTACCAACTTGGCAAGGTAGAGGTGATTGCTTCATTTGGATGTCTAGACCAGGGTAAGATGGGTCCAAGGAGTAGGATAGGGGAAGGGATTTTAAATTTTTTTTTTTTTTTCATTTTGTTTCATTTCAAATAAACCAAACAAACCATAAGTGAAAAAGAAAAAAAAAAAAACCAGAAAACAAGGCGCATAAAAAATGTAAGTGCACCAGAATCTACAGTCTACAGCCCACACAGAATGAGCTTATCATCCAGTGATGGTCTCAGGCAAACTATGAGGCAAGTACTTCTCTTTCCTATTCCTTCTTTGACAAAGTCAAGGAATAATCTCCAGATTTTATAGTCCAGGTGTGTTTTTTTCTTTTCTGTCATATATCGATTATTCCATTCCTAAACTATCCCAGGTTTTGTTGAATTAAGTATTCAAGCTAGACATCAACTTTTTTTTTCCCCCCACTTTGCAGTAATATAAACATCTAGGAGTACATTTTCAAAGGAGTTAGGCACATAAAAGTAGAAATTTTCAAAAGGCCATTCATGTGCACAAATCCTTTTGAAAATTACCTTCTTGGAATTTAGAAATCATTTTTATTGTGCACAATGCTCTACTAGCGCCATCACACAGTTCAAAGTCCCTTCAAGGTGAAGCACGGGGAGGTGACGTGACTGCTCAAGGTCACAGTGCAAACTGGAGATATGAACGGAGCACAAACTGTAAAGATTTCACAGCTGCATTTTGTAATCATTTTACTGTGCTCATACCTACAAGGAACATTTTTTTCACTTTCCATGTGGTAAAATAGCTGTTTGGCAGGTGAAGGTCTGAAGTGATCCCTAGTGCAAAATAACCAGTGTGTTGCATTTCATGAAATATTTTGTGGGTAACTATGCATAGGAGTTTTGCAACGCTTTGCTCAATGGTTATCTAAACTCTGTTTATAAGTAGTAAGCAATTGGATGGGGAATAATCTGGTTCTGAACCTTAGGAAGACTGAGGATATGCAGGTCAATTGTTCCTCAGCAGCTGTCTGTCCTGCTGCAGACAGGTGAGATGTTGCTTCTCTTTCTTGCTGTTTATAACCTGGGCATTCTTTTTTATCTTAGGCTTTCTATGCAATCTCACATTGGGGCTACAGTTCCTACTAGCTTCTTTAAACTGAAATTAGTGAGAAGACTGAAACCATTTTTGTCATCTGGGGGAATAAGAAGGACGGTCCTGTCACTGGTCATAGCCAATGAGGATTATTGTAACGCTGTTTGGCTTGGTTTACCAGCAACCTTTCATTAATTTCTCCAACACATCCAAAATGTGGCAGCCCGCATACGAGATAACTACCGCAACTGGCTGCCCATTTTATGGAAAGTTAAGGTAATTACTTTGAGATATACAGCCATGCATAGGGGATATATCCTAACTTAGGACAGTTCTAAAGGAATATATTTCCTCCCAGTTATTGCATTCAGCTGGAAAAATGACTGTATTTCTGGCATAAGAATGGTCCATTTGTCTGAAAATCAGGCCAGATTTTTTTTTCTGTTGCTGGTCCAGCCCTGTAGAATGCCATCCCCCTAGATCTTTGTCTTGAGGCTGTCTTTTGAAAAAAAAACAAACAAAAAAACAACTTAGAAAGAAAATCAATTAGGCCTTTGAAAATATGATGCATGCCAGCTGGTTTTAGTGTCGCCTATATTCTCATTACTCTTTTGTCAGGATAATAGAGGAAGTTATTTATGGTGATATTCATTTGGTTTTATACTTTACATTTTATTTTTTACCCACTGGGAGCAATAAAATTAGGACTAGTGGGTTAGATATGTATACTAAAGGGGTCATTTTCAAAAGCTTTTACAAGCTAAAAGAAAAAAGACACATACCCTTAAATTACCCATGTTTGATTCAAAAATAATTTCCTGCTATGCAGAGTTCGCACTGAAACAGAATACAAGAAAAGGCATTATTTTAGATATTATGGGGATAATTTTCAAAAGGATTTACATACGTAAATGTAGCTACTATTATAGCGATTTTCAAAAGCCATTTACCCATGTAAAGTGTACTTTCGTGGGTAAATCCTATGGACAATTCAATGGCACAGATTATAGCAATTTTCAAAAGTACACTTACACAGGTAAAGTGCATTTACACATGTAAAACCCATTTTGGTCTAAAGTCATTTTCCTCACAAACTGAACAGGATGATATAAAGGCAAACAGCATTACTGTGTTCAGAAAAGATATCAGACAAATTTATAGAAAATAGATCAAATACAGATTATTTAACATATTAGTAGGTTCACTATAACCCTAAATCATGTGTGCTAGAAACTGAAAGGATTGACAACCCTATACATACTCTATATTTTATACATATTAAATAAGCACAAGCTGCCTGCTGCTGTCAGAGATAGGAGGCTGGATTAGACGGATCTTTGATCTAACTCAATTTGGCAATTCCTATCCTCTTAAAGTCCCTACAAAACAACATACTATTTGGCATAGCTTTTTTTTTTTTTTTTTTTAAACTCGCCCTGGTTTAATTCCATGATTTTCCATTATCAAGGCCTTATGCCTTTTCTCTGCCATATGAAACAAATGCTGGCAGTTGACAGTGCATGAAAGCCGATTTGTTTTTGAGAAGGTAAGCATTATTAACAAGTTGAAAAATTTCCTGGCACTCACTTATCCCATTCTTCTCCAACCCCCCCACCCCCCCCCCCCCCCAAGCCAAACCTCAATGGCATCGGCAAACTTTTCAAACAGCGGCACCACTAACTCCCACTGTGCCTCCCATGCTCCAGCCACAAGAGTGGAAATGCGAACGCTCACTTCCCCTCCCCTCTTTGGCAGCAGCAGCATGCAATCCCGTTGCTCCTCCCACTCTAGTTCCACTTCCTCCTCTGCCCCTGTGTGTGGCAGGTATGGCTCCTTCAGTAAAGGTGCACGGCATGTCATGCGTACGAATAGACAGTTGCGCGCTTCCTAACAGGTGCTCTTGCCATCGTAAAATGCACCTAGAAATGCAAGCATGCTTCTGCTAGTACACAATATACAGAAAATCAAACACAACATATCTTATTTTTGGTTTATCCTCATCAGCAAGAGCTGTTACTTGACCAAAACACACCATACCTCAGCTCTCCTCTCTATAGCAGACCTAGAACAAGCAGTTCACCAAAACAGATCTAGAGAATTAGAGGCCCAAGTACTGATTACAGCAGGGCTTCCCAAACATATTCTAGGTTGTGATATCTCTCATTGGAGCAACATTTGAGACCACACAGGTCCCCTTCTTCAGATGGGACTTCAAGTCTGGGAGAAGGAACATTTTATTTCTAGGGAAATATTGTGGGGCATGAATTCCCACAATAGGCTAACATGGTTCCTCTATAACTCTCCATTATTAAAAAGTAAAACAGAATTTTAGAGTGAGGTTAACTGAGGACTTTAGTTTACAACCTGTCTCTTCTAATTATCAGTTTTGTGCAATTCAGCTTTTTAGCAGTAAATCTTTCAAGCTTGTGTGATCCCTGAGAGCCAGCTATCTGCATTAAAACTATGTTAAATTATTTATACTGCCACAAGCAAAGTTTAGGAGAGAATGGTAAATCTCTTCTTTCTGAAGATTCTGCAGAGAAAAGTATTACTGAGGCTGCAAATTCCATGCAGGTTTAATGTCTCACAAATCTCACACACACTTTTCCTTTCACTGTATCACTTACGGGCCAATTCAGTAAAATGCGCGGGAGAGCCAGCACTCCGAGGCGAGTGCCAGCTCTCCCAATGCGCGCCCAGACCACTTTCCTGGACACGCGATTCTCTATGCAAATGAGGGCCCGCAGTAAAAAGGAGGCGCTAGGGACTAATCAGGATTCATCTCCACAGAACTGGATGATTCCTCCTCAGCTCTCCAACTGGATACGAAAATAACTTATTGAGTTACCAGATATGAGTTTTAAATGAAATGCCTTTGAGAGGATATTCTGACCTATACAGCAATGTTTCCAACAACCAAAAAAAAAAAAAGATTTGGTCACAACTAATAAGTTAGGAATGGCGTCAGATTTATTTACTTTACATTCGATTTTCTGCCTTATGTCACAGAACTCCAAAGCAGTTACACAGTGAAAACACAAAACTGATAAAAACTCATCTCCCTCCCATAATATAACACATTAAAATCAACAAAGAAAACTTAATCATACCCCAAAATCCCTTGCCAAAAGTGGCTGTCCCTTCCCATCCTGGTCTACAGAGAAAGCAAATGAAAAATAACAGGCCATGAACTCTCTCCCCCTCATGGACACTCATCTGTAGTTCAGAAAAATATGGCTAATTAATTAGTAAAAGTCCACTAATAGCCAGGCCTTGTCTTTTTTTTCCAAAACATTACGTAATTCAGCTCTAAACAAATATCTAAATGGGATCAAATTCCAGAGTATTGGGACAAAGCAGGAAAAAGCCCAGTGTTTGGTGAGCATCAAGTTAACAGCTGGGAAAAAAGAAACACCTAACAGGGCCTGTTGAGATGATCTCCGTGTCCGTTCAGGCTCATATTGGTAAAGTAAACCTGCTAGTATAACATCTCAGTGCAAACAGTAAAAAGTTATACCAAAGAATTTTAAAAACAACTCCTCTGCTTCTCAGGGAGTCTTTTTTTTTTTACCCCCTGTGAGGCCATGCAGCTGTATTTTGCAACAACTGCAATAGTCTTAACATTAGATCAGGGTACCCTGTTAGAGGGAATTATAATAATCAATCCTGTCCAGAACCAGTGGGTAAACTATTGTCAGGAAATCCTTTCTGGCGAAAATGCTCAAACATTGCACAACTATCTAAGCAATACTAATGTAAGCCTTAAACACATATGATATTTGGGCATTCGTTGACAACTGGGAAACTAGCTGTACACCAAAGCTTGTTACAACTTCCTTAGGAGCTAAAGAGAACCCACAAACCATAGGAAAGTTGTAAGCTATGCCTTTTGCCTACTTATCCATAAAATGTTGGTCTTGGCTGGATCCAACTTAAGCTTATGTTGCTACCTCATTTAAGTAGCATTAAGATTGAACACAGCATGAAATAACATGGCAATTCTGGGTGGACTGGGGAAAGTTAAAATATACTAAATAATAAAACAGGCATAATATATAATATGTGCTCATTAAATTCATTATGTGCAATAAATAAAAAATATAAAATCAACAATGTCCCAATACGGCCATGCTTCAGCCAAGTGCATGCATCAGGGAAAAAACTCTCAAGCCTCTTAAAAAAAAATTATTTAAAAAATGAAATACAGTAAGAAAAAGAATATAATAAAAGTCTATTCTGTGAATAGATGAATCGCATATTCCTAATCAGACCATTAATGATGCCTCCGAGGCATGAAAATATTAAGCTATCTCTGAAGTCATCCCACTGCTATTAGCAGTGTGGTGCAAAGTATCCAACATTTACTGGGTATTTTGAAGGCCTTATGATTGTATAAGTGAAGAGGGGTACAATGTATATGTGAAAAATATAATAGACATGAATAAAAGCAAGTTTGCTTACCATAAATGGTGTTTTTCAAGGATAGAGTGAATGAACCAAGCTGAATGGGTGCAACGTCCTCCAGTGGCGTGGATTAGAACCTTCTCCAATAGCAGAGCTTTACCCTGCTCATGCACGGGAGCTCCTGCACGCATCCCTCAGTCATCATCAATGGTTCTAGTCAGTTGGTATGCGAAGAATGGATTATGGATGATACTTACTCAAATCTACAGAGTCTGCCAGGGAGGTGGGCAAGTTTGCATGGCTCATTCACTCTGCTATCTATAGAAAACACCCCCCACAGGGGTGACCGTAGTTGTGTTGGGTTTCAGTGGTTGTGTTGTGGCTTTCCTCAAAAACCCTGCTGACCTTTAGGTGTAGTTTGTTGAGGGGGCTTTTGTTGCCTATGATCTCATGGGCATGCTATCTGCACGATTTGCAGACGTTGTGCATGAGGCTGCTGATAGAGCTGTTGGTAGAAGGTAGGTCTGTACTGTCAGTATTGCTTATAGGATTTCCATGGATAGTACGGCCTTTTGTACTGCAAGAACGGTCACTTGGCAGACACAGAATTGTCGTTCATTAAGGAAAGGGATTGTACTGCTATGTTCTGTTCCTTGATTTGTGCCACTGTTTCACGGAACTTGTCCCCAAATAGATTGTCCCCAAGACAAGGGAGATCTGCCAGTTTGTCATGTACATCCTCCCTAATGAAGCTCGCTCGAAGCCAAGATGTTCTGCGAGCCGCTATCACCGATGCAGAGGTTCTGGAGGTAGTTTCAAAAGCTTCATAAACTGAACGGAGGAGAAGACTTCCTCCAGATCAGTTAAAGGTTGAGGAGTGATCTGTTCCTCGGTGTCTGAGCGCACGAAAGACTTCAATGGCTGCAAGCATTCGTATATGTACTGGACCATATAAAATTGGTGTTGTTGAATACAAGGGGCAAGCATCAAGTTTTGAAAGATCTTTTTCACAAAGTCATCCAGTATCCTTTCCCGGGGAGGGAGATGGCATGAAGTTTAGACTTTCTTGCTTTCCTCATAGCTGACTCAACTACTACTGACGTGTGAGGGAGGTGAACTGGGCCATAATATTGAGACTATTTAAGGCGGTACTTAAAGTCTAACTTTCTGGCTACCGGTAAGCTGGAGTGAGGAGATTTCCATGATTTAAGGAGGACTGATTCTAGGACTGAATGAGGAGGTAGAGCAGTCTGTTCCGAGGGGACATCTAATATCTTTAAGAGCCCAAAGACTTCTTTCCAGGGGTCTGGGATCTTCAAATTTCTATGTTAAGCAAGGCCCCCATTTTTTCACAAATTTTGGATATGTGAGATCCTCTGGCAGGCATGTGTGTTCTGGAGGGTCCTCTGGTTCATCTGAGGGGAGGCCCATAGAAGAAGTGGGGGATAAAGAAGGAGATTGATCTGGAGGAGGAGACTCTGGCCTCTCCCATCTCTTTTTCTGGATCTGGGGAAGTGTCATGAGACTCCCAAGTGCTCGGACTTTGTGTTGGAGAGTTTGAACTGATTAGAGGGGAGACTGCTCCATGATGAGACTTGGGACGCTCTGAGTCTGAGATGTGAAACCTTGGAGGACTGACCTTTGGATAGTGAGAGGAAAACAAAAAAAAGACAGAATGATTGAAATTTGGTGCATGATCTCTATGGAGCTGTGTCCCAGAGACCTTGGAAGTGGACGCTGTGTGGTGGTAGATGGGGATACCGAATGGCAGCCCGTATGTGGTTGAGCAGCCACTCTGTAAATATCTGAGGATTGGGATTAAAGGGATCTGACGGATAGAGGCTCCTTCACCATTTTCTTAGGTTTAGGATATAGTCGTTCCTGGAGATGAGAAATTTCCTGTCTTCTTCTGCATTCCCATGATAGGCCTAAATATACCTGCTCACTGTGGCGTGAAGATCCCGAGGAGATAATGAGGGGGATCTGGTTCGTTGGGACAAAGACCTGGGTTGAAAGGTCTGCAGAATGGGTTCCACATCTACTGCCACTTCTAGGTCGCGGGGTGTTTGTTCTCTAGAGGCGTTACACTTTCTCTAGATGTAGGTCTCCCCTGAAATCTCGGGTTTAGATTTCTAGAAGGTCAAGATCTTCCCATAGGGGGTTTTAAGAATTTGGACTTTGTCACTGGACGCAATTCTACGTCATGTGGAATGAGCTCGTGTAGCACAGTTGGCTTTTCTGCCTCATTTGTGGTTCGTCCGATGCTTTACGCCATGGACTGGCACCAATGCATGGTTATCCAACACAGGTTTACCTTTGGATGACACTGGCTTGTCACAAGATGTCACAGATGTTTTGTGTGGCGATGCGTCAATGGCTTGACTCGACGCAGATGGTCAGGACGTGTCGTGTGCTGATGCATCGGTGGGGTAATGCAGAGACATGAGTAAACAGTCTCATATCGACCTCTTTCAGGTCTCTGTAGGAGTGTGAGGCTTTGGACCCAGCAACGACTGAATCAAGTGGTGAGGGGAGGGTGCATAACTATTGGAGTGGGAAGAGGTCACTTCTCCCCGAAGCCTTGCGATCTTGTCAGCTCTTTGCCTCTGGGCTCGAGGGGACACGTGGCCGCAGTCAATACAGGAAGCCTGGTCGTGGTCTGGACCAGAGCAGAGATAACAATAATTGTGTCCATCCATGGCAGACATGATGTGCTCACAGGAGCAGTATTTGAAGCCTTCTTTGGCATCGACATCAATGATAAAGAGTGTGACTGAGGAGGAGAAAAAAATTCACATCCGTGTGCAACGTGGAAAAAAATGCAACTGACTAGACCCGTTAATGATAACTGAGGGACGCGTGCGGGAGCTCCCGCATATGAGCAGAGCAAAGCTCTGCTATTGGAGATGGTTCTGACCCACGCCGCGAGAGGATGTCGCACCAATTCAGCATGGTTCATACACTCATTATCAACGTAAAAATAGGAAATCAGCAGCAACAATAACAGATAATACATGACAATGAAAATAACAGTAATGAAAAAAAATTAGATATAAAACATAGTAAAATATATAAACAACATTGAACATAGACTAATAAGAAAAGATGATATCTGAGAAAGGGGAATGTGTATGTGTGTAAAGAACAAGAGCTGCAGCTGTGACCAGCCCCAAGGAAGGAATGAAACAAACAGCAAGAAATAATAAAAGCACAAGCAAAATAATCTGTTTTCAATATAAGATTTTCCATTTAATATGTACAGCACAATTTGATAATGTTACAAACATTCCCCTTATGAATGCTCCCAAGCCGATACAGTACAGTGTGCTGCGGTGGAGCGCACTGTTAGCCCGCGTTTGGCCATGCGTTTTCGACACGCTATTTTTATCCCTTATACAATAAGGGGTAATAGCGCATCAAAAACGCGCGGCCAATCCCCCCGAAACTAATAGCGCCCGCAACATACAAATGCATGTTGATGGCCTTATTAGTTATTCCCGCGCAATACAGAAAGTAAAACGTGCAGCCAAGCCGAACATTTTAATTTCTGCCGGTACCGGGAAAGTGTACAGAAAAGCAGAAAAAAACTGCTTTTCTGTACACTCTCTGACTTAATATCATAGCAATAATAAGTCAGAGGCCCCAAAAATAAAAAAAAAATTTTAATGTTCCCGGGGCCCGCAGATCGGAAGACGGACGCTCAATTATGCCAGCGTCCATTTTCCGAACCTGTGGCTGTCAGCGGGCTCGAGAACCAACGCCGGAAAAATTGAGCATCGGTTGTCAAACTCGCCGACAGCCGCCGCTCCTGTCAAAAAGGAGGCGCTAGGGACATGCTTTTTACCACAGGCCCTCATTTAAATACTTGATCGTGCGCCCAGGAGAGTGGCCTGGGCGCGCGTTGGGAGAGCAGGCACTCGCCTTGGAGTGCTGGCTCTCCCGTGGGATTTACTGTATCGGCCCGAAAGATAGTGCAGGGCAACCAGCTGGCTTCAAATTTTTTTTTTTTTTTTTTTTTAAAGGGACAGGCTGATCCAGTCCTGGTTTTACCCCATTACATGCAGAGTCACATAGCTCAGGTTGCTCTGTGAAAATTTGGTGGTCTTCTGCCATCATTTCTGTGTTTCTATGAAAAGTCCATACTTACAGTGGGGTAAAACCAAGACTGATCTGCCAGTCATGAAAAAAATAAAAATGGAGCCAGCTTGTCACCCTCAGCAATATAAGAATACAATAATTTTCACCACATCATACTTCTGCTGCAAAAGGAAGAACCTGTGTGTCAAGTATAAACAGCTCTGAAAGCAAGTCAACCTTCTCCATGCAATTTGTTTTGCCCCAAAAACATTCATAATCATTTAGGTGGCTCCTGGGACTGCTCTAAAACCCCAAAACAGCATTTCTTTAACCTTAAAAATGTTATGGTTAGATAATCTAATGTCACCTACCCTACATCACCAAGAGGTTTCAACATAGCGATGCTTACCATAGCATAGTACCACGCCAGGTAAGTTTAAACTGCAAAAAACATCATGCTGCAACTTGTAACTAGACAAGAAGGAAACTGCCACCACACATAAGCTAAAAACAAAATGAAACAATAAACGTAGGCTTGCAAATTACCATACAAAGGGTTAAAAATTAAGCAGTGGAATTCCCTGAGTTTATTAAATATTTGAGCAGTCCTATATCCTTGTTTACACTGCACTTAGGAAGCTAACAAATCAGCTGTCCCACACCACCTTTAATAGCTAACACCCTTTGTTATAACACTGCACCTCCCAGAGCACAAAACAGCAGAATAGGTATGCAACCTAAGGCGCCCTTTCCTGCACCTTGAATCCTATTCATCTCCCCTGACTCCTTCCCCCTCCCCATGCACACAGGTTCTCCCTTTTGCAGCGGAGGTATGAGATGGTAAAAGTTACTGTATTCTTATATGTGCTGAGGGTGACAAGCTGGCTCCATTTTTTTTTCATGACCCCTCCCCTCATCCAGGATCATCTAAGCCATTTCCCCACGACCAGCAACAGAAATCAACAGAACTGAACCATGGTTTGCGCACCAGTTTTAAAATACCAATCAGATTTTCGACAGAAGAGTTTGGTGAGCCAGATGAATAATAGTTTTACCAATGCATTAAGCAGAGCCAGGGAAGCAGGTATCCGGAGGCTGTGCTTGCCACTTTCACAGGGGTGTCTCTCTCCATCAGGCCTCTTTCACTGCTTATTCCTTGGTATGATCTGCACTGCCAACATCCTGCCAGTGCAGAAGGGGTAACATTATTTTAAGCAGGGGGTTTTAATCCTCTTGCTTTGGCAATGATCGTTACATCGTCTGGTCCCCCAATGAGCTCAGGTGGCAGGGTGTTAGCTCCCAACTTTCTCCCTCCAATATTACACAGGTTCTCGATTTCAGTCTAAAGGCCATGGAGGAACTGTCCTCATCTTATAGCCCAGAACCTATACTTGAGTCTTACTGAAGAAGTCAGAATGCCACAACGATTCTACCAGGCAGGGTGAAGGTATAAAGGCACGGAGAAGGTTAAAATAATAAGGGGGTCTCATCTCAGGTAGGGAAGTTGTCCCCATTGCCAAGAGGATGATTTACTGATTGGGAAACAAAGATGAAAGTCAGGACTGGTTCTTCCATTAAGTGACCTAAGCAATTACCTAGAGTGCTACAATTTTGAGAGCAGCAGGAGAGGCCACACCTTCAAGTTGCAGAAAACAGCTGTTCTGCTTATTACTCCAGGCAGTGTGCAGGGAACAGAGGAGTAGGGGAGGGAGTGAGGCTGGAAAGCAGAGAGCACAGCAAAAACAGCTACTCTGACCCCAATCCAGCCCCAATCCCTCCTGTGGAGGGAGCAAACAAAAAAAATTATCTGGCACAAGTCTGCACTGAAGGACTGCAAAACCAGCCCTGCAAGCAAAATCAGCCCAAACTTTGAACACACTTACAAATGAAGCATGTTTCACAAGATTAAATGTATTTATTACGTACATCTTTTCATTGATGTTTTATAATATTCATATTACAGAAATAAAAACTGACACAGTCGTAAGTTGCCCACTAACAAGCCCTGGCATGTGGCCACAAACGTACAGAAGGGACCACAAGAGAGGGGCACTGTGTCAACAAAAGAGAGGTCTGATAAGCAGAACTGAACCACTCATAGTGCTGTGCACTCTACAGCCTATTACAGGCCTCCACAGAAAGAATTCTACAAGGCAAAAATAAAAGTATAAACAAAAAACACATTTGTCAGTATGTCACACTTTTTATTTGGCCCCATACTTTCTCCTTTCTCTTCCAGTTCAGTGGGAACCAGTGCTCAGAACCTGGCATCGTGAACCTTCATTTACAACTACCTGGTGATTTTCCCTCTGTATTAATAGGCCCATCTTCCCACTGCTCCTAGTCTGGTCATTTTAGCAATGGTCCTAAGGCCAGGAGCCATGCACCGGAGCTCCTCCCAAAACCCTGTATCATCCAGCCACCAGATCTCACCCCCTAAATGATGACCTTGACTTTCTCCCTCCCAAAGGGGCTGCAAACACTGCCCTGGTCGACCCGGCGTGCAGAAGACCAGATCTAGAAATCAAACCAGGGACCTGCTTCATGGAAATGCACAGCATTTGCCACTGGGCCATCAGGCCGGCCCAATACTTCACAACTCTTTCTGAAGTCCTTTTCAGAATATCAATAAAATATCCTCCCCCATTGGTACTTCATTGCTACTATCATACTTGCAAAGGTGAAGGAATACTGCAAAGGCAGGGCAACATCCATCACAAATCCCCACCCAGAATTGCAGAATTGTTTAATTGTTTTTTTCCCTCCAAACAGTGGTTTGGAGGGAAAAAAATGACATTTAACACAATCTTTTTTTCAGTGGGTGCGAGTGGTAGAACCACACAAGTCACACGCTATAGTTTCAAGTGTGGATTCTCTGATAAAGCTGACACAAAACATAGCTAAGATGATTTTAGCTAAAAAAAAAAAAACAAAACCTTGCCACTGCTGATGTACAGTGATACTGGGCCTCCTGGAAGACAAAAATTCTCTGCTAAGTATTAACATACAGTACCAACAATAACCTGGCATTTCGCCTCCCTAATGGGACTTAAACCTTTTCCACAAAGTCTGCACTCTAAGCACTATCAACTCACTGGCTCCGCAAAGTTAAGAAGGGAGGGGTGAGACAAGGAAAACAAAAGAGTAGAGCAGTGCCAAGAGAAAAAGAACACACTGCTAATTTGGAACCGATCTAACTCACAAACATTCTCTGCAGCAAAGACCGCATAATGCTATTCTCTGTAAACTCTCACAAGCAAAGTTTGCTAAAAGTATTTTTTTTTTTACCTTCTTTATATTCATCTGTATTTTAAAGACTGCCCTCCGACCTCACAGCCAGTCAGATTTCAGGATATCCTCAATGAATATGTATAAGATAAATTTGCATGTACTGGATATTCTAAAAACCAGACCTGGTCACCAGCACAGGTTTGGAAAGCCAGGCTCTAATCTTAAACAAAATGGCCTGGGGCGGTACATCTTCAGTCAGTACAGAATAGGATAATATAACATAAAATGGTTCTTTTCTCCGCAGGTGCAATCTGCTAGTGACACATCCGCATACCTTAAATAGTTAAAGGGGAGGTGCAACTTCTACAGAGAAGAATACTTTCTTGTGGTCATAGGTGAGAAGGGATGGATCAGTTCTCCAGCACACATTCCCCCCCCCCTCGCACTTTTTTCCTTCAAAACACCGCACATCTGTACATTAAATTCTTCCACATGTCAACAAGAAATGTGAATTATACATCAGAATTACAGCAACTCTAAAACATTTTTATGTTCCCCTCATCCCAAAAAAGGAACAAGTTGCTGCAGACTGATGGAATTATTGCTTTTGCACGTAAAAAGAAATACTGGTAAAACTGTTGTCATTACTATGCAACACCTACATAAAGCTTTTATGAGCTGCCAACATAAAAAATAAAAGACATTTTCAAACTAGTCATAGGTGTTCCCTTGTCTAGTTCTCAAAGCAGGTATGTAAATAAAACTGCTGACAGGCAGGTACACCAAACATAAAAACCTCGTGAATTTGTTAGATCTCCATATGAAATTGTGATGTTTCAGTCCTAAGGAATAATCATGGTGGCTTCACACTAGCAGTCACACTAATAGACCAAAATGTCAGAATATGATGCAGAGATCTAACAAGTTCAGGTGACTTATGTTTACTTCCCAGAGTGCTTGCCTCTGATTTAATTTTCATAATCTCTAAACAACAGTCTGCACCATTATAAATATGCAACAGATATTAAAACATAGTGGGGGTGTGAATCAGTATCGGACTCATTTCCGGTATCGGGTTCGTAGAAAAACCACGGGAAATCTTCTTTCCCACGGTTCTGAGTGGTTTTTCTTAGGCTGTCGCAAGCCGAAAAAAAACCCCTCACCCCAACCCTTTAAATTTAATTATTTAGAATTCCCCACCCTCACGACCCCCCCAAAACTTTTCTAAAGTACCTGGTGGTCCAGCGGAGGTCCCGGGAGCGATCTCCCACTCTCGGGCCGCCGGCTGCCAGTAAACAAAATGGCGCCAATGGCCCTTTGCCCTTACCATGTGACAGGGACCATTGGCCAGCCCTGTCACATGGAAGGAGTAATGGACGGCTGGCGTCATCTTCAAAAATGGCGCGGGCCATCCATTGCTCCTACCATGTGACAGGGGCCGGCCAATGGCACCGATAGCCCCTGTCACATGGTAAAGGCAAAGGGCCATCGACGCCATTTTGATTAGTGGCAGCCAATGGCTCAAGAGCGGGAGATCGCTCCCAGGACCCCCGCAGGACCACCAGGTACTTTAGAAAAGTTTTTTTTGGGGGGGGGGGGATTCTAAATAATGAGATTTACAGGGTCGGGGTAGGATTGGGGGTTGTTTTTGTGTGCCCTTTCTTCCCGCCCCCCCCAAAACGATAAGAGAACCCCACGAAAATTGTGGGGTTTTCCTATCACTTTTGGGGACCCCCCGATATTTGACGAGTTTGAAAATATCGTCTGATATTTTCAATAGTCAGAAAAATGATTCACATCCCTAAAACATAGTAACATAATATTGACAGCAGAAAAAGACCAAAATGCCCAGCAAGTTTTCTATGGTAGCAACTGTCACTCTGTGCATGTAACCCCCCATGTTTCTGTTAAGGACAGTAACTGCCGTTTCGTGCAGGTTACCCCCAAGGGAACATTTTTACTGTGTGAGGGGCCGTCTTGAAAATTCAGACAATTCTCGATGTGCATTGCTTTTCAACTTAGCCGTAGAAGCAGTCCTGTGCTTTTTCCCTTAGGTCTGTGTATCAGTACCCCAGACTGTAAAAGTCAGAGCTTATGTTAGTTGTCCTCTGAATCCAATTCTCGTTTTCCTCCCACGCTGTCAAAGTGGTGAGCGATGTCAAAGCAGAGAGCAGTTTCGTTAAAAGAATCAAGGCTTATTGGTTAAGGGTAGTAATCCCCATGCATATTGTTAAGGGTAGTAACCGCCACAGAGCAAGAACCAACTCAAACCTTAAGAACATAAGAACATCTGGACTGATGCTCAGCTGTTTGTATGCTCTTCCGCATTTATTCTCAACTGTATCAGTTATCACCCATAGTTATGCTCTTATTGCACTCATGTTTTAGTTATTAAGTTTAGTACCTTCCTTCCCTCCTTCTCCAAGAATATTTATCTTATACCTGCTTCCGTTTATTAAGTTCACGTGTTTTATGTAAAGCCTGTTGCTACATTATGTTTCATTGTAAACTGAGGTGATGTTCCAAACGTGCCGCGGTATATAAAATCCCTTAAATAAATAAAAAAAATAAACATAAGAGATTGCCATGCTGGGTGAGACCAAGGGTCCATCAAGCCCAGCATCCTGTTTCCAACAGAGGCCAAACCAGGCCACAAGAACCTGGCAATTACCCAAACACTAAGACGATCCCATGCTACTAATGCAATTAACAGCAGTAGCTATTCCCTAAGTAAACTTGATTAATAGCCGTTAATTGACTTCTCCTCCAAGAACTTATCCAAACCTTTTTTGAACCCTGCTACACTAACTGCACTAACCACATCCTCCGGCAACAAATTCCAGAGCTTTATTGTGCGTTGAGTGAAAAAGAATTTTCTCTGATTAGTCTTAAATGTGCTACTTGCTAACTTCATGGAATGCCCCCTAGCCCTTCTATTATTCGAAAGTGTATTTGTTAAGCAGATTTTAGCCAATAATGTATCACTATTTCTTTAATGGCCATCATTCTGTAGTGATGATAATATCGTATAATTAGAAAACTACATAGATAGAGACTGTATGTGAATCTTACCCTTTACAGACATATGATCACAAATGTATCTGAAGATATTCCTTTAAACATACAATCATGTACTCACAAATACTGCATGTGTGAAATCCATGAGCAAATACCATAAAGACCAGGAACACATGTTTCAAAAGTGGTCTTGACAGGTTCCACTAGGTTTATGCAAAACAACTGATAAATTAAAAACGTGAATCATCTTGTCTAACTCCAAAGCCAGCAAAGTTGAAATGCACCGTCACAGGGATATAATGCTAAACTACTAGAAAAGATCATTTTTAATAAATAGTTATTTTCTTCATTTGAGGACACATAACACTATACACCAGTCAATGAAGAGGAAGAAGGCATTTCCAACTGGCTGGCTAGATTTAGCCAAGTTCGAGCACCTCTTGAAAACCCTCATACATGAACAAAATAAGAATGTGGAACCAATAAGCAGATGCCAAATGCTGATACCCATTTCCCTGATGCAATTTGTAAACGTAGGCACCCCTAAATAACAAGATAGCTAAGAATAGGGAGTCAGCAGATTTCAAGACTGCTGCAACAGAGCAACCACTATAATCAACATTAGGAAGGGATACAAGTTTTACACTTAATATAAACAACACTTGAAATGAAGTATGGTATCGAGGCGAAAATCACTGCATAATGTAGAAATGACTCAAAATAGCATAATATATAATCCTTATATCTTGCTATGGAAGCCCAAAACATTTCATAGCACACCTTATCCAACATAAGTATAATTGCCTCTCCATTGTGATAGTCTGTGGGTTATAAATGCTGCCATGAGGCTGGAATTCCATGTTCACGTTATTTCTGTCAATTGCTCAAATCCATTGGTTGCTGTGAAAGAAAGATGGCACCAGATTTCAGCCATAGTTTCATATGAGCTGGAAGCCCAAAGGAGCAGGAGGAAAAACTCCCTGATCCAAAAGAAAGAGAGAAAATATGAGGCTGTTATCTACAATAATAACTGGAAATTGAAAAGTGCCTGTTTCCAACAGGCCAAATGATTCAGAAGCATACAGCGATTTCCGAGGTAGATGTCATATCAACATTTATTTTTTTTTTAGCAATTGGACTAGATGGAAGATTTAAGAGAGAACAGAAGAGATGGAACAAGTATCATGTCAACTGACTCAACTGTTTCTGTGAATATTGCCAAAATGTACAGGTAATATGCAACCATATAAAAAACGGTGGGGATTAGCCATCCAAATTGTTTGGGCCATCCGGCCCAGAATGGATATGGGGGTTTTTTTAGACTTTGTGAACAGGGCCCATGGAAAATATAAAATACCATATAATGTTTTGCAGATCTCCAATGCATAATACGCCTCATTTGAGAAAGAAGAAATAATGCATTTAGAAGGACAACTTTTTTTGTTCCTCTTTTAAACTCTTGAAGATGACAACTGAAATATTCCAGAAATGTCAAATCACAAAGCTGCAGACATGAACCACTCTGTGTACTGGCATGTAACCTTGGTTTTCTGAATAAAACAATAAGGCACTACAATTGCCGTTCCCATGCACTGTGAATCATGCAATGAGGCCCGACTAGTCAGACAGGTTACTTCCAGTTCCTCAAGCCAGTGAACCAGGAGCGCTACGAAGGACTTGTAGTCAAGCAATAGAAACTTATCAACATTAGTTTAAGGATCTATCAGATATTTCATTAGCAAAAAGACTTAGGCTTTCCTATTATGGTAAAACTTGAGAATCACTTGCGCAGTTCAGGGGATCTCACCAAATCATAAACAAATGATCTGTTTTTAAACTCCTTTCCACTCGCTTCCCCCACATTTTAAAGACATGGTTTTATTCAAAATAGGGTTGCATTCTCAGAAATGCTTCCTGTTCTTTGCACAGGACCCCAAAGACAGGCTGAGCTCCAAAGTCTCAATGCATGGATGAGACGATGGTGTAGCGAAGAGGGTTTTAGATTTGTTAGGAATTAGGGAACACTCTGGGGAAGGGGTTGCCTGTACTGACAGGAAACACTCCACCTTGACCGGAGTGGAAGCTGGTGCCAACATTTAACAAGGGGAGAGAACAGCTTTTAAACTAGATGATGAGGGAAAACTGACAATCGCTCAAAAGTTCATGATTTAGAGGAATGTATCTTCCAAAGATATTTGTAAAACAGGGAAGTTAGAATTTCCCAGTAAAGAGGTTGTGATTTTATTTATTTATTTTATTTATTTATTTAGGATTTTTATATACCGGCAATCATGAAGACATATCTTGCTGGTTTACATAGAACAGGAGTGCATTATATACAAAAACTAGAACTGTGGTGACGGAAGGTACAGTTACATTTAACAAGGGAAGCCGAACTTGGAGAAGGAAGAGAAAGGAGAGAAGAGAAATAGTTAAACAATATACAAATTAAATATAGTGTACAAACTAATATACAAAATAGATGTTAAATACAAGAGAATGGTGTTTTTGATTAAGGGTAAGTAGCCCAGACGGACGTACACAAAGAGCAGCCAGTGTGAATGATTCTAAACTGCCCGCATCATTTGCTAATAAGCAGTTTGTGAATACAAACAGAATGAAATTAAAAATAAAAACGCATACTTTAAATTATCTGTATGCGAATGCCAGAAATCTAAACAGTAAGATTGCTTGAGTTAGAGTGTATAGCGTTATACGAGGATACAGACATGCTAGAGAGGTTACGTTTTTAGATGCCATAAATGACTGCCTCATGGATCTAATGAGAGAAGCAGCTACTTTAGATCTAGTCCTCAGGGGAACGCATGACCTTATACGAGGGGTTACTGTGATGGGGCCACTAAGCAATAGCGATCATAATGCTATCAAAGTTGATATCATCACTGGAGGGAGGACATTAAGTAAAACTACTATAGGTGTACAGCGGTTCTCAACTAGTGTGTTGCCAAGCACATGCAGGTGTATCACCACACTTCCTGGGCCCCTACTGCCCAGCTGCTCCCCTCCCCCAGTGAAATGGGAACTCTTCCTCCGCCCGGGCTTAAAATGCTGATAGCCTCGGCAGAACGCGGCAGGAGAGCTTGAGTCAGCAACATCAGCATGGTCTCTTATTCCTCCCACCCCTCCCAGCCCAGAAGAGAAAGCGGAGTGCAGCGTCCACGCACGCAGGAAGACGAGACCAAGCTAGATGAAGTGCGTGCAGCATCGACCCGAAGAAGCGCAGTGCGGCCTGGAGCAAAAAGAGGAGCATCGTCAGACTCCTTTCTGGAGACCACGAGGAGGATGTTGCTGCCACTAGTTTGGTGGGAAGAGAGAGAGAGCGATTGAGCATGTGTGTGAGATCATATGTGTGTGTGTGTGTGTGTGTGTGTATGTGAGACAGCATGTATGGAAGTGTGTGATTAAGAGCATGTGTGATTTAGAGCCTGTGTGTATGAGAGAGACAGTATGTATGCAAGTGTGATTCAGAACCTGTATGTGTAAGAGAAAGAGAGAGAGCATGTGTGTAATTGTGCGATTGAGAGCCTATGTAATTGAGAGAGAGAGAGCATTGCATGTGACTGAGAGAGAAGAAAGTTGCAAGCAGTATCTGCTGTTTTGAAATATTTTATTGGTGTATAGAAATATTTAAGAGTTTTTAATTATTGGATATTCTATTCATCTGCTGTTTTGACATAATCTGTTCTTTTTAGTAGTATGGTTTTACTACTATTGATGTTATATTTCTTGCTTTATGAGGACTGGTGATTTCTCTTTTTCCTTTGTTGCACTGCATACAGAGACACTGGCTTGTTGTGGTTTCCAGTTCAGTCTTCGACTGCATGTTTCTATTTATGCTTTATGGTCTCTTTATTCTTTATTAGGTGAGGGTCTGCACATGTGATTGCTGCATGTAGTTTCTAGGTAGGGCTGTATAGCAGCCTGGCTTGTTCCATTTTTCTAATAGAAGTATTGGAATTTTAAGGCCTGGTGTAATATTTTCAGTGTTGCCTTTTCTTAGATAAGGTGGTTACTGTTTGAGTGCTGGAAGTTGGTACTGTTTTGGTATGGGATATTTACTATTTATATAAATTTCTGTTCAGACAGAGTACTCTTATTTTTTCCCTTGTGTCATTCTTAACAGTAAAAGTAATTTGGGGCCTTTTTCTTTTTTTTTATTTCCACCATAAATTGCATTGAACAATGTGTCACACATGTGAGCGTTGTCAGTCAGATTTGTCACGATGGGAAAAAGGATAAAAACCACTGCAGTAGTATTTAACTTTAAAAGGGAGACTATGATAGAATAAGGACATTAGAAAAACTAAAAGAAGTAGTTGCAAGGCTTAAAAATTTGCATGAGGCCTACGCATTATTTAAAAATACCATTTTGGAAGCCCAGATAAAATGTATTCCATGCATTAAAAAAAGGTTGAAGAAAGACCAAACAACTACTAGCGTGATTTAATGATGAGGTAAAGAGGAAATTAAAGCTAAAAGTGCACTGTTCAAAAACTGGAAAGCAGACCCAAATGATGAAACAGGTAAGAGGATAAGCACTGCCAAGTTAGATGTAAAACAATAATTAGACAGCCAAGACAGACTTTGAGAAAACACTTGCCATTGAGACAAAAACTAATAAAAACTTTTTCAAGTACATTTGAAGCAAAAAAACCTGTGAATCAGTTCGACCATTAGATGACCAAGGAGCAAAAGGGGTGCTCAGAGAGGACGAGGAAATTGCAGAAAAACTGAATTAATTCTTTGCCTCGGTCTTTAAAAAGGAAGATGTGGGCAACATACCTAAACCTGAAACATTCTTTAATGGTGAAGATTCTGAGCAACTAAAACAAATATCTGTAGCAATGAAGGATATAATGGATCAGATTTACAAGCTAAAGAGTAACAAATAACCTGGACTGGATTGCATCCACTCCAGAATTATAAAAGAAGTAGAACATGAAACTGCTAACTTGTTACCAGTAATCTGTAACCTATCTTTTAAAACGCCATGATTCCTGAAGACTGGAAGGTGGCCAATGTGACACAAATTTTTAAAAAGGGCTCCAAGTGTGATCTGGAAAACCATAGACCAGCGAGCCAGACGTCAGTACCAAGTAAAATGGTAGAAGCCATTCTTAAAAACATATAGACAGAGACGACTTAATGAGGGAAGAATCAACATGGTTTTAGCAAGGGAAAATCTTGTGTTACCAATCTTTTAGACTTTTTTGAAGGGGTAAATAAACATCTAGATAAAGGTGAGCCAGCTGATATAGTGTATTTGGATTTTCAGAAGGCATTTGACAAAATCCCCCATGAGATATTCCTCAGGAAATTAAAAAGTCATGAGATAGGATCAGCATTCTATTGTGAATTGGTTACTGGTTAAGAGGTCAGAAACAGAGGACTAAATGGTCAGTTTCCCAAATGGAGAAAGGTCATCAGTAGATTATCACATGGATCGGTACTGGGACCTGTGTTGTTTAACATATTTATAATGATCTGGAAAAAGGAACATCAAGTGAGGCGATCAAATTTGCAGATGACACAAAATTATTCAAAGTTGTTAAAACAGCAACGGAATGCGAGGAACTGCAGAAAGAGCTTGTGAGACTAGAAAACCAAGCAGCTAAATAAGAACATAAGATATGTCATACTGGGTCAGACCAAGGGTCCATCAAGCCCATTATTCTGTTTCCAACAGTGGCCAATCCAAGATACAAGTACCTGGCAAGTACCCAAAGATTAGATGAATAAGCAATAGTAGCTTGTGATTTATTACCTTAATAGCAGTTTAGGGATTTTCCCTCTAGGAACTTATCCAAACCTTTTTTAAACCCATTTACACTAACTGCTGTAACCACAACCTCTGGCAATCAATTCCAGAGCTTAACTATGCACTGAGTGAAAAAGAATTTTCATTGATTTGTTTTAAATGAGCTACTTTCTGACTTCATGGAGTGCCCCCAGCCCTTCTATTATCTGAGAGAGTAAATAACCAATTTACATTAACTTGTTTAAGTCCTTTCATGATTTTGTAGACTTCTATCATATCTCCCCTCAGTCATCTCTTCTCCAAACTGAACAGCCCTAACTTCTTTAGCCTTTCCTCATACAGCAGCTGTTCCATGCCCCTTATTTTGGTCGCCCTTCTCTGTGATTTCTCCAATGCAGCTATATCCTTTTTGAGATGCAGTGACCAGAATTACACACAATATTCAAGGTGCAGTCTCACCATGGAGCGATACAGAGGGATTATGACATCCTCCGTTTTATTTTCCATTCCCTTCCTAATAATTCCTAACATTGTTGCTTTTTTGATTGCTAAAGCACACTCAGCCGACAATTTCAATGTATTATCCACTATGATGCCTAGATCTCTTTCCTGGGTGGTAAATCCTAACATTGTGTAGCTACAGCAAGGGTTATTTTTCCCTACAACTAAAAAGCAAGCTTGCTTAACGTAAATTGTGTTTTCCATAGAAAACAGGATGAATTAGCCATTATTTATTTGATTTATATTCCACCTTTCAGCACGTCAAAGCGGATTACATTTAGCTACTGTAAGCATTACATGTGAGTGATGTCATACAGAGACACTGAACAGACTTTTCTCTCCAAGGTGTAGCGCATGTATGGGAGTTACTTCATGAAACTCTCCAAATTTTTCATACATAATATCCATTAAAGAGAGGTTGGCCCCTTGCCCCCTCTTCTGTATATAGTATTTATTCTATTTTATTTCATTTTATTTATATATTTATTGCTCCGTTCACCCCTTCTTTATTTTCCTACTCCAAGTTAAGGCGTCCTTGTTATAATGTAACTGTATGCTCCGTATCTCTTGTTGATTGGTTAATTGTATATTCTGCTTAGTTCATTGTAAACCGAATTGATTTGATTTGTATCAAGAAAGTCGGTATATAAAAGCCTTAATAAAAAATAAAAATAAAATGAACCTCCTTAGTCAGTGACAGATGAAACTAGCTGTGTAGTCAACTCTCCAGGGAGGTGGGTGAGAATTCCATGGCTAATTCATACTGCTATCTACAGAAAACACTGTTTATAGTAAGCAAACTTGCTTTTTCAATCGACAAGCTGGTTGAATTAGCCATTACATGTGGGGAGCCCCAAGGTGAGGGCTGCAGTGAAGAACAGGTATCATAAAATCTGCTTGTCCAAATCTACTATCCATTTTTTAGTTGTCATTAAAACAGTAATGGGATGTAAATGTGTGTATTAAAGACTACATCACAGCTTTGCACATATCTTCTCGAAGATAAGCAACAGAAGCCATAGCTTGTACCTGATCTGCCTTGACCGAGTTTGTAACTTGCAGTCCTGCCAAGTCATAGAAGTGATGAAATTTTTTTTTTATTTGGGTGACTAAAGAACTGGATCAAGGAAGAGCACTCAATGTGATCTACTTGGATTTCAGCAAAGCTTTTGATGCAGTCCCGCAAGGGTGGCTTGTGAATAAAATGAGAAGCTTGGAAATGAGCGCCAAGGTGGTGGCCTGGATTACAAACTGGTTATCGAACAGAAGACAGCGTGTGATGATGAATGGAACCTATTCTAAGGAGAGACTGGTATTATATGGATGCCACAAGGATCTGTGTTGGGACCAGTTCTGTTCAATATCTTTGAGAGCGACACTGTGGAAGGGATAGAAGGTAAAGTTTATCTTTTTTGCAGATGATACTAAGATCTGCAACAGAGTGGACACGCTGGAATGTGTAGAGAGAATGAGAAGTGATTTAAGAAAGCTTGAAGAGTAGTTGAAGATATGGTAGCTGGGATTCAATGCCAAGAAGTTCAGAGTTATGCATCTGGGGAGCGGTAATCCAAAAGAGCTGCATGTGATGGGGGGTGAAGGGCCATTGTGCATGGAGCAAGAGAAAGACCTCTTGGTGATAGTGTCTAGCAATCTGAAGATGGTGAAACAATATGACAAAGCGATAGCTAAAGCCAGAAGAATGCTGGGCTGCATAGAGAGAGGAATAACTAGTAAAAAAAAAAAAAAAAAAAGGGATGTAATAATCACCTTGTACAGGTCCTTGGTGAGGCCTCACCTGGAGTACTGTGTTCAGTTCTGGAGATTATATCGCAAATGAGTCAGGAACAGGATGGAGGCGGTTCAGAGAAGGGCGACCAAAATGGTGGGGGGGTCTCCATTAAATGACTTATGAAGAGAGGTTGAAGGACCTAAATATGTATACCCTGGAGGAGGGGATGTGCAGGGGAGATATGATACAGACCTTCAGATACCTGAAAGGTTTTAATGATGCACAATCAACAAGTCTTTTCCGTTGGAAAGAAATTAGAACTAGGTGTCACGAAATGAAACTTCAGGGAGGACGACTCAGAACCAATGTCAGGAAATATTTCTTCACGGAGAGGGTGGTAGATGCCTGGAATGCCCTTCTGGGGGGAGAAAGGGCACAACCCCCCCCCCAACCCTTCAAATTTAATTAATTGTGACCCCCCCACAAAAGTCCCTGGTGTTCAAAAGTCCCTGGTGTTCCAGCGGGGACCCGGGATTGATCTCCCCCTCTCAGGCCATTGGCTGCCATTAATCAAAATGTCACCGATGGCCCTTTGCCCTTACAGGCTGGCCCGCGCTATTTTTTAAGATGGTGCCGGCCGTCCATTGCTCCTACCATGTGACACAGGCCGGCCAATGGCACTGATAGCCCCTGACACATGGTAAGGGCAAAGGGCCACCAGTGCCATTTTGTTTATTGGCAGCTGATGGCCCGAGAGCGGGAGATCACTCCCAGGACCCCCGCTGGACCATCAGGGACTTTTGGTATGTTTTGTGGGGGTCGGGAGTATGGGGGGATTGTAATTATTTAAATCTGAAGGGTAGGGGTGGTTTTTTTTTTTCCTGGTTTGGGACAGCTGAAAAATAATCGGCCTGAACCGGGGGAAACGGAATTTCCCGCGGTGGGCTGATAACGAAGGCCAAACCAAAAGGTTCGGCTGAATCACATCTCTCTATATCTCATTCACTCTGCGTTGGACGTGCGTTAAATAGAAGCTAATCCCCCTATTGCAGTGGTTCTCAACCCTGTCCTGGGGGCCCACCAGCCAGTCGGGTTTTCAAGATATCCACAATGAATATGCATGAGAGAACATTTGCATGCACTGCCTCCATAACATGCAAATTTTCTCTCATGCATATTTATTGTGGATATCCTGAAAACCCGACTGGCTGGGGGGGGTCCCAGGACAGAGTTGAGAACCACTGCCCTATTGCATTAGGGAGTGGATTAGCGCCAGTTTAACCCACGTCCAACTGCGGGTTATACAGTGTGCTCGGCTGCGCGCACTGTATTGCATCGGCCCCTTTGAGTGTTGGGAGCAGCAGTAGTGGAGGATTTCTGGCAACCATGCTAACTAATCAAGCCAGCTATCCGTATTATACCAACTTCCTCCTCCTGCACTTGTTTATAGAGGGAGCCGGTCCATTGTGATGGGTTTATGTGCCACACTACCTGCTGGTGTGTCAGATTTTTTTTTTTAATTAATGCATGGTTTTAGCAAGGGAAAATCTTGTGTTACCAATCTTTTAGACTTTTTTGAAGGGGTAAATAAACATCTAGATAAAGGTGAGCCAGCTGATATAGTGTATTTGGATTTTCAGAAGGCATTTGACAAAATCCCCCATGAGATATTCCTTCTGGAGGAGGAGGTGATGACAAAAACGGTGAAAGATTTCAAAGGAGCTTGGGATAAATACTGTGGATACCTAAAGGCTAGAGGATAGAAACCAAGAAATGAGTACATGGGGGTAACTTTGCTGGTGTGGCAGTTACTACCCTTAACAAATAAGCCACAAATCCATCATTGCTCTCTACTTCAATGGCAGGGAGAAAGGAGGAAAAAAGAATTAATTATAGACATCAAATAACTAGGACATTGAATTTTGTGGTCTGGGAAAAATAAACATGGGGTAATTTGCTAATGTGACTGTTACTACCCTTAACCAATAAGCCTGAAACTCTTGATATAACTCCAGCATTACTTTCTGCTTCTATGGCAGAAGGTAACAGGGAATTGGACTCTAACAGCAACCAATAAGGGCTCTGACTTTGACGGCCTGGGAAACTGATAAGAATGGGGAACTTGTATGGCTCGACAGAAACTTCCATAATCTTGCTGGGCAGACTGGATGGACCGTTGGTCCTTTTCTGCCATCATTTCTATGTATGCAATCAGCTAACCAGTTGGATAAGGTGCGTTTGGCAACTGCTATCCCAAGGCAGTTAGGGTCTATGAGATGATATGCTGGTTGGTTTGATGATGAGGCAGAGTATGTCTTCGATAATATGCTAAGCCCCATTTATAATCCAGAGTGTGGAGGGCTTTCTTCCCCTCGTGCACATGGAGCCCTAGGAAGAAAGTAGGTAGTACTATAGACTGATTGATATGGAAAGCTGAGACTACTTTTGGTAGAAACTTTTGATGAGTTTGAAGGACCACTCTGTTGTGAGAGAAATGCAGTATCTGAGGGTAGTGGACAAGAGTCTGGAGTTCGCTAACTTTTCTCACCGAGGTGACTATAACAAGGAAGAGCACTTTTCCAGTCAAGAACTTCAAAGAAGCAGACTCTAATGATTCAAAAGGAGGCTTCATTAGTTGGGAGAGAACCACATTGAGAGCCCATGAAACACGTGGCTTCCCTATCAGGGATTTGACATGCCAGAGTCCTTTCATAAAGGAAGACATTAGTGGTTGCATGGAGATTGGCTTATTGTCCAACAAGATCTGATATGCCGCAATGGCATTCAGATGTACTCTCACTGAGGCAGTGGCAAAGCCTGAGTTTGAGAGATGAAGCAAGTACTGTAAGAGTCATGGAGGCTCACACAATAAAGGATCAGAATTATGCTGCTATTGTCACCAGATTGAGAATCATTTCCATTTGAAGGCACAGTTTCTTCTTGTTTAAGGGTTTCTAGATAAAATAAAAAATGTTTTCAGTTTTTAATGGTAAATGTAGATTTGCAATCACTGAACACTCAACATCCAAGCCATGAGGTTAAGGGTGAAACATTGGGATGGAAGAGTGTCCCATCATCTTGGGTTAGACGAGCAGGGTTTGACCCCAGAAATATGGGAAGATTGCTGGATAGCTTGACAAGATATTCATACCAAGAATGTCTGGGCTACACCAGCCCTATCAAGATCATGCGAATGTGTAGAACTTTCTGCACTGTTTTGGCAATGAAGGGTATCAGCAGAAAAGTGTACATAAGGTTTTGGCCCCTCTTGAGTAGTAAAGTGTCTTAAGCTAGTCATGATTGCTTGGTGGAATGGAACAAAACCAATTTCGTTTTGTCCTTTACTGTGATGCAAAACAAGTCTACTGTTAGTAGACTCCCAGAAGCTGAATAGTTTATTTCCAACTGATTGCTGCAGACCACTTGTGAGGTCAACACACTCTGCTGAGGCGATCTGCTAGAATGCTGGAAACACCTGGTAGATAAGATGCCTGAGGGTTTGCTTGATGTCATTCCTCTCAGTTCCAGATTTTCAGCGAAGCCATGATCCTGTTCCTCTCTGTTTGTTGATCCTATCCCTCCCAGCAGCCCAAATACAGGAAGCCTACAGCCACCGGGAAATCCCATCCCACCCGATGGCCCAAATGGAGGAGGCACCGCAGCTGCCAGGGGGTCATGGCTTGCCTGCGGCAACCGAAGGATCCCATCCTGCCCGACGGCCAAAATGGAGGAGGCACCGTGGCTGCCAGGGGATCATGTCCTGCCTGGTGGCCCAAATAAAGGAAGCCTGCAGCCGCTGGAGGAGCCCATCCTGCCTGGCAGCCAAAATGGAGGAGGCACTGCAGCTGCTAGGGCATCACATCTTGCCCAGCTACCCAACTAAAAGAGGCCCCACATTGGCAGGGGTTCAGTCCTACCCGCCTGCTAGAGAGAGAGTTTGTGTGTGTGTGTATAAGCATGTGTGCCTGAGAGAGGAAGCGTGTGTATGAATGTCTTGTGTATGTGTGTGTAAGCACATGTGCCTGACAGAGAGGAAGTGTGTATATGAGTGTCTTGTTTGTGTGTAAGCATGTGTGCTGAGAGGAAGCATGTGCAAGCATGTGTGCCTGAGAGAGAGGAAGTGTGTATATGAGTGTGTGTAAGCATGTGTGCCTGAAAGAGAGGAAGCACGTGTATGAGTGTCTTGTGTGTGTAAGCATGTGTGCTGAGAGGAAGCATGTGCATGTGTAAGCATGTGTGCCTGAGAGAGAGGAAGTGTGTATATGAGTGTGTGTAAGCATGTGTGCCTGAAAGAGAGGAAGCACGTGTATGAGTGTCTTGTGTGTGTAAGCATGTGCATGTGTAAGCATGTGTGCCTGAGAGAAAGGAAGTGTGTATAAGCATGTGTGCCTGAAAGAGAGGAAGCACGTGTATGAGTGTCTTGTGTGTGTAAGCATGTGTGCCTAGAGGAAGCATGTATATGTGAAAATATGTGGGCCTGAGAGACAGCAAGTGTGTAAATGAGTGTGTGTAAGCATGTGGGCCTGAAAGAGAGGAAGCACGTGTATGAGTGTCTTGTGTGTGTAAGCATGTGTGCCTAGAGGAAGCATGTATATGTGAAAATATGTGGGCCTGAGAGACAGCAAGTGTGTGCGCGCGTAAGCATGTGTGCCTGAGAGAGGAAGCATATATATGAGTTGCTGTGTGTGTTTAAGCACATGTGCCTGACACACAGGAAAATTTCAAATGTGTATATGAGTGTGTACACGTAAGTATGTGTACTGAGAGAGAAATATTGAAATATTTTACTGAATTTATTTTTTTTTGGGGGGGGGGGAGGGGAGGCAACAAATGCATTGATCCATGGGCACCAAGGACTCTTGGTACACCTCCAGGAGAGAAACATGATTTTTCCACATGGGCAGCTCTAAAAACCATGTACCTTACTAGATTTTATTTTCTTCTGGTCTGACATTCTTCTATGAGGAAACTAACATTCATTTTGATTTTTTTTTTTTGTAGTGCTTAAAAATGCTGATTTATGGCTGTAGAAGCAGTGAGGCAAGGCAGAAAAAGGTTTCTAACCAAAACAACTACCTTTGAAGGAAAAAACATAATAGCGAGATTAAGTACATGTCCATGCTTCAGCTCAGACAAAAAAAAATAACTGAGGAGGCTTGTGCAGGAACCCCCTCACGTGCTCAATAAAGCTAAAAGCTGTACAGCTTGGAGAGACAAGTCCCTTCGGGGCCGCTGGCTAATTCAGCCTGCTTGTTGACAGAAAATACTAGTATTTAGCCTCTATATCTAGAAATGGTGCAACCGCACCTCGAGTACTGTGTGTAGTTCTGGGTGCCCCATCTCAAGGAAGACAATAATGGAAGTAAAAAAACAGCAGAAAAGAGCAACAAAAATGATAAAGCAGATGGAATCTCTCTCCTATGATGAGAGGCTACACAGGCTGGGGCTGTGATGGCTGAGAGGGGACATGATAGAAATGTATTAAATCATGAGTGGGGTGGAAAGGGGAAATAAACGATGGTTATTTACTATTTACAAAACTAAAACAAAAAAAGGGACACTCCATGAAATTAACAACCAGCAGATTTAAAACAAACTAGAAAGTTGGTTGTCCTCTAGCAACAGATTCCACAGCTTGGTGGAATGCTGATTTATGGCTGTAGGGTTAAGGCAACTAGCACAGCAGGATTTAAAAGAGGTTTGGACAAATTCCTGGAGGAAAGGTTCATAAACACATTATTATTAGCCAGGTAGACTAAGAAAGCTATTGCTATTCTTGGGAGTGAGTGACAGGAATTAGATCTGCTTTAAGGGACCTGTCAGGTAATTGTGACCTGGGTTGGCCACTTTCGGTGACAGGATGATGGGCTGGATGGACCTTATTCTGACCCAGCATGGCAATTCGTATGCTCTTAATAAAATCTGTACTCTGATACTGAATTTCCTAAAATGCTTGCATGATATACAAATTTCTTTTTGGGGGCTAAAAGTAAGGAGTCATGCTCTGCAAAATTTAGAGGCACACACAAAAATTAAGCCCATAGCAGTTACAGCCCAGCATAGAGACTCAAATTCAATTCTTCTGTCCAACAGGGCTGGCAGACCTCAGACACACCACAAAGGCAATGCTGTGCTATAATGCAAAAGGGGCAAGGAGGAAGGGGACAGTTAATGTTACTGCAGCAGCATCTGCCAGCCACAAATCAGTGCCAAGGGTAGCCCCCAAGACCAGAGAAGTTTCAGTGTGCCTCCTTCTAGAGAGTGGGGACGGTTATAAACAGCGGATAACAGCAGAGAAAAAGTTAAGCAGCTCGGAGACAGGTGAAGCGTGTAGGGCCAGATATTTGCTTTGTCCACTGGATCGCACCTCCAGAGAACACATGAAAAGGACCAAGCCTTTTCTGTCAAACCATCTCAATGTGTAATTGGGGTGAGGGAAAGGATAAGATGTCAAGCACTGAAGAGAAAAACTATTATAGCCACATTATAAAGAAGCATGTATCGGAGTCATCCACAGCAAACAACGGTAAAGCTTACATATATACCAGTGCTTCCCAAACTTTTCATGCCCAAGGCACACATGCATTAATTAAAAAAAAAAATCTGACACACCAGCAGGTAGTGTGGCACATAAACCCATCACAATGGACCGGCTCCCTCTATAAACAAGTGCAGGAGGAGGAAGTTGGTATAATACGGATAGCTGGCTTGATTAGTTAGCATGGTTGCCAGAAATCCTCCACTACTGCTGCTCCCAACACTCAAAGGGGCCGATGCAATACAGTGCGCGCAGCCGAGCGCACTGTATAACCCGCAGTTGGACGTGGGTTAAACTGGCGCTAATCCACTCCCTAATGCAATAGGGCAGTGGTTCTCAACTCTGTCCTGGGACCCCCCCCCAGCCAGTCGGGTTTTCAGGATATCCACAATAAATATGCATGAGAGAAAATTTGCATGTTATGGAGGCAGTGCATGCAAATGTTCTCTCATGCATATTCATTGTGGATATCTTGAAAACCCGACTGGCTGGTGGGCCCCCAGGACAGGGTTGAGAACCACTGCAATAGGGGGATTAGCTTCTATTTAACGCACGTCCAACGCAGAGTGAATGAGATATAGAGAGATGTGATTCAGCCGAACCTTTTGGTTCGGCCTTCGTTATCAGCCCACCGCGGGAAATTCCGTTTCCCCCGGTTCAGGCCGATTATTTTTCAGCTGTCCCAAACCAGGAAAAAAAAAAAACCACCCCTACCCTTCAGATTTAAATAATTACAATCCCCCATACTCCCGACCCCCACAAAACATACCAAAAGTCCCTGATGGTCCAGCGGGGGTCCTGGGAGTGATCTCCCGCTCTCGGGCCATCAGCTGCCAATAAACAAAATGGCACTGGTGGCCCTTTGCCCTTACCATGTGTCAGGGGCTATCAGTGCCATTGGCCGGCCTGTGTCACATGGTAGGAGCAATGGACGGCCGGCACCATCTTAAAAAATAGCGCGGGCCAGCCTGTAAGGGCAAAGGGCCATCGGTGACATTTTGATTAATGGCAGCCAATGGCCTGAGAGGGGGAGATCAATCCCGGGTCCCCGCTGGAACACCAGGGACTTTTGAACACCAGGGACTTTTGTGGGGGGGTCACAATTAATTAAATTTGAAGGTTGGGGGGGTTGTGCCCTTTCTCCCCCCAAAAACAATAGGAAAATCCACGAAATTTTGTGTGGTTTTCTTATTGTTTCGTCGACCCCCCCGAAATGCTATGAAATAGGAAATATCATCTATATTTCCTATTTTGTCGCAAACGAATGCACATCCCTAATGAGATTGCGCTCATCACAGGCAAATGCATATAAATGAAAAAAAATAAATGTGTGTCTCAGACGCACATTTATCACTCAGCTATTAACGCCCGCGTTGGGCAGGCGTTAATAGCTGAGCGCATTGAAAAGTACAGAAAAGCAGGAAAAAAAACTGCTTTTCTGTATTTCATTAAAAGTTAAAAAAAAAAAAAAACCCTCAGCCGGCCGCACTGAAGACCGATGCCAATATGCTCAGCGTCTGTTTTCATAACCGGCCAGCTGCGTTATGAAAACCGGACGCCAATAAACTCGGCGTCGGTGTTCATAACCGGCAGACCGCCGGTAACCGCGGGGTCACATTAGCAAGGAGGCACTAAGGTTGCAAAAGCGACCCTAGTGCCTCCTTGCTAGCACGACCCCCTAATTTGCTTATAGCATGGTGCCCCCCCTTGCAGGTGCCATGCGCACGTTAAGAAAGCAGGCACGTTTTTTATAGTATCGGCCCCAAAGCGAGTCACATCCAGTGCTCAGTGCACGCTTTCACTCAGCCTGGGGAAAAGACAAAAGAGGAGGAGGTGCTTATGTGCATGGCACAAAGCAGAGACCATGCATTGCATGAAGCCTACTAAGTCCCACACTCCAGGGCTCATGCTGTAGCTAGGAAGGAGAGACATGCATGATTACATAAATTCTCATGACAGCCCTTGCATGTTTAAGAGCCACTGCTGTGTGTCCATGTGATGTAAGGTGCCGAAAGCACAGTGAAGGTACTGGTCTGGAACTGAGCATCAGGTAATAGTGATTTTTCTGTGGCATACCTAATGGCACATTAGTTGAGAAATGCCAATATATATATATAGGAAATATATTACTCTAATCTTTAGAAGGTATTGACAAAAGACATCTTATTTTTGTTTGGAAAGACTATGATGAATCAACCAAACAGGAATTAACAACCGCTAAACTAACAGCCATACCAAAGGTGGACAGGTTTTATTTTGTTTCTTATAAATATTTACCTTTACAAGCATTTCATTACGGTTTGTTTATATACAATGCTAAGCTGCCCATATAAAAACTCTTAGCCCTGGCAAGCTATGAATAAAGAACAGGCATTATGCTTTCCCCACAGCCTTTGTTGTGTCTTACTTAAACAAGGCCACTTCTGCCCTAAAGCAAACAGTACACACCAGTTAACCAAAATCTCACGAAGGTGTGAACCTGCACCCCTGTTAAGCAGAGAAATTCTCCCAAGACATAGGGAATATTTTGTATATAATTTCCCATGGTTTCTATCCCACTCATCTTCATGTCATTATATTTACAGAGTAACACAGTAAGTGCCAGCAGATAGAGACCAAAATGGCCCATCTAATTTGCCCAGCAGCGTGTTTGTGGTTGTAATTGCCGCTCCATGCAGAAATGTTAGCTCACGTTACCCTGGTTTTTCATTTTCATTCTCTTGCTGCTAGGGATCTTCTGTGTTTATCCCACGTCTTTTTGAATTTGATTACTTTTTTTTTTTTTGTTTGTTTCCACCACTTTCTCTAGGAGGGCATTCAAAGCTTCATATCATGATCCCCTAGTTCTACAGCCTCCTTTCACTTGGAAAATGTTTGTTTCTTGTGCATTATTAATACTTTTCAGATATTTAAAAGTCTGTACTGCATCCCACCCCATCTTTCCTCTCCTCTAGAGCAGTGGTTCTCAACTTTTTTTTTGGTCGGGACACACCTGACAAATGGTTTTCATATGCGTGACGCACTGAACATGTGATCGTCAAGGGGCTAAATGTAAACATCTACTCTGCATCCACAAGAAACTGCCCCATCTCCTCCCCCCCCTACCCCCCTCATTCCCAAACAATGGATGCAGAGCAGAACTAAGATATTTCAAATACAACTCGCTATATAAAAAAGATATTCTGATTCTGGTGGTATCTCAGTAACAGATGCACAAACTCCCTTAGTACCAGGTGCATTGTAAAATACAAAACTTGAAGAAAAAAAACAAAACCACTCAGCACATGTGTAGCAAACCTTCCATACCATTGCAACACTACTTCCAAGAATTCTCTATGAAAAGGCAGCAGTGTAGCACCAATGAATGTCCTATTGAGAATGAGAAAACACAGCAAAGAAGATTGATATAAATCCCTACCTACTAGTAAAATACCTCACCTCACACATACAGATCCGTCCTTTACCACATACAGAATAAAAGACCACAAATTACAAATAACGAATGGAAACCTAAAAAAGCTACTCTGCATGCAGTGCAAAACTGGAGAGCTAGAAAAAGAAATAAATTTCCTCCTACACTAAGCAAAGAACAAAGAGAGAAGAAATGTACATTCCCAAACTGACATAGTATGGCTCTTGCACTCCATCACTCCCCCTCCATCATCCTTCACTTTTCCCAATTACTCCCTTTCAATCATCCACTTACACTCACATCCCTGCCCAGCATTCCTGACCCCCCACATCCTCTTCCCTGTGCTCCCTCTCTCTCCTGCTTGACTCTCCCTATCCCCTTCTTCCCATCTCCCTGCCTGCCCAGCTACCCCAACCCCGTTTCCCACCCCTTCCTGCTCAGCAGCCCCCACACTCTCTCTCTCCTTTACATTTCATCTGCCCAGCATCCCCAACCTCCTTTCCCCACCCTCCACAGGGTGAAGAGATCATCAGCAGCATCACTCCCAGACACAGCAGTGGGAGATAAAGTTTGCACCCCATCAGGCCCAGAACAGCAGGAGCTGGCAATGTCTTGCTCTGATCTGGGCCAGAAAGAAGAGAAGGAAGTGAGAGGAGCCTCCCATCAGGCCCAATATAAGAGAAGTCAACCAAGTCCAACTGGGGGCTGATGATAAGACAGATGGCCCTGTGACACACCTCCCAGGACCTCACGACACACCTGTTGAGTCTAGAGTATACATATATTTAGCTCCTCAATTATCATCTCATATGCCTAAGGACCTTCGTTGTCCATTTTGATTTTTTTTCCCCCTGGGAATTTCAATGTTATTTAAAAAAAAAATAAAAATCAGTGGAAATATCATTTTTCTTCAATTGTTGTTATAACATTGAAATTCCCAAGAAAAATAAAACTGAAAATGAAGATCCCTACATTTACCTTTTGATGTAGACCCTGCCCCATTTTGTTTGTCTCCCTCTGGAATGCTTCTATCCAAGCTCTATCTTTTTTGAGATAATGACCTCCAGAACTGAATACTCCACATGAAAGTGACCTGTAACAGGACATTATCACCTCCTTTTTCCTGATGGTTATACCTCTCTCTCTCCATGCAGAAAAGCATTCTTCTGGGGCAGGGGCAGTGCAAAGGGATTAGGCGCCCTAGGCACCTTCTGCTTTGCACCCGTCCACCCCCCCCCCCCCCCCCCCAGTCGCGCACCCTCCCAGTCGCGTTGCCTCCCCCTCCAGTGACGCCGTGACCCCAATCTCTGCCCCGATCGCACCACAAGTAGCTGAAACTCTAACTCCTCCTCCTTGCTGCCGCTCATGGCTGGCGGCCTCACAAGGCTTGTGCCCCCTTATGCTCGGATCCCTAGGCCCAGGCCTAGTGGTTCCGCCAGCCCTGTTCTGGGGATGCCTTTTTACACTGCTTTAAATCAAACACTATCACCCCGAGGTCTCTCTCCCAATCTGTGCACATAAGCTCCTTTGGGTTTTCTGCGCCCCAAAACGTATGACTCTGCACTTTTTGGCACTGAATTTTAAATGCCGAGCATTCAATCGCTCCTCAAGCTTTCTTGGACCATTTCTCATCCTGTCCACTTTGTTGCAGATCTTAATGTCACCTGCAAAATGATAAACGTTTCTTAAAACCTCTGCAATAAGTAGCTATATCGCTCAGCATTATTTTTTCAAGCATTTGAGGAAAACAAACATTTATTATCCCCAAGATATGTGTACATGATATAATTATTAACCTGTCTCAGATGTTTTGCAACACCAGCATGCTATTAAAAATATTATTACTATAACACAGTGTTTCCCCAACCTTTTGAAGCACAAGGCACGCCTACATTAACAAAAATAATGTGTGGCACACCAGCCTCCATGGAGCAGGCAGTGGCGACATAGAAAGGTTGCAGATGAACAAAAGAAAGAATTAGGGAACTACTGAAAGCACCAACAGCATCTCTTCCAAATTAAAACAAAACAAAAAAAGAACCCGGAAAAGACTAGGTGAAGACATATATGAACCCATCAAGATGCACCAGCTCCTGCACAAGAAGGGAGAAGTTGGTGTGGTGTGGGCAGCTGGCTCAGTTGGTTACCTTGGCTGCTGCATGAGGCTGCCAGAGCTCTTTCACTGTTACTGCTTCTCACAACACTCAAAGGGAGTCACATCCAGTGCTCACTGCATGTTCTAGACAGAGGCTTGAAGAACTCAAGGATCTGCTGTGTGCTCTGTGTATGCTGCACAAAGCAGGCCTGAACTCTCCGTGCTCTGCATGCTGCCTATTAATTACCACACTCTGGGATTTATGCTGCAGCTAGGAAGAAAAAAAGGCACACATGATTAGACATATTCTCAGAAAGAAGTTTCTACAAGTTTAATAGCCACTGCTGGTGTCTCTTTTTACTGGAAGGTGCTGAGAGCAGAGCCCAGGTGGTGGCCTGGATCTGAGCACCAAGCAGTGGTGACTTTTCCATGGCACGCCTGATCGGATCTGATGGCACACTGGTTGGGGAAACACTGATTATAGCAAACCAATATACTGTCATTAGGAATTTCACATTTGATGGCAGTTGTTTTAAAGCAGGAGAACTGTATAGATCGGTCTTTACCAGTCTTATCTTGGAGGCACCCCTGCCTAATCTGGTTTTCAGGATATTCGTAATGAATATGCATGAGATATATTCATGTACATTGAAGAAGGCATTCACGCAGATCTCTCTCATACATTTTCATTATGGATAGTCTGAAAATCAGAGTACTTAAGGATAACTGCAGAAATGGCTTGGGAAACATGGCCATAGATTATGCAACAACAACAATTTGAAAAAAACAAACAAACAAAAAAACCATGGATTTCCTGCCTATTATTTCTTAGTTTGGACTCTAGATCTCTTCTTGATTATGACTAACACATTTTATTTTTTTTTATATATTTATTTATAATCATTTTACAAATATTACAAACGAAACATTTGTATGGAAAATACAGAGATATTCATTCAAACAGATTTAGACTAAGAAAACTTGTCTATACTTAACAAAAAACATAATTAATATCTCAATCTCATATTACATAGGAAAAACAGGGAGAGGCAGACTGTAATCTACGAGGAGATATTTTAATACTGCAAGCATTTTAAGAAAGGTACTTTGACCACAATTTATATTTTATTTTTCATACCTTTAAATGACTTCCACATCGCAGATTTTCCACCAAGAGCCAAACACACACTGGGGCATGAGGGATACTGGTTAAAACACTTAAGAACATAAGATCATAAGAAATTGCCATGATGGGTCAGACCAAGGGTCCATCAAGCCCAGCATCCTGTTTCCAACAGAGGCCAAACCAGGCCACAAGAACCTGGCAATTACTCAAACACTAAGAAGATCCCATGCTACTGATGCAATTAATAGCAGTGGCTATTCCCTAAGTAAACTTGATTAATAGCCGTTAATGGACTTCTCCTCCAAGAACTTATCCAAACCTTTTTTGAACCCAGCTATACTAACTGCACTAACCACATCCTCTGGCAACAAATTCCAGAGCTTTATTGTGCATTGAGTGAAAAACAATTTTCTCCAATTAGTCTTAAATATGCTACTGGCTAACTTCATGGAATGCCCCCTAGTCCTTCTATTATTCAAAAACGTAAATAACAGAGTCACATCTACTCATTCAAGACCTCTCATGATCTTAAAGACCTCTATCATATCCCCCCCTCAGACATCTCTTCTCCAAGCAGAACAGCCCTAATCTCTTCAGCCTTTCCTCATAGGGGAGCTGTTCCATCCCCTTTATCATTTTGGTTGCCCTTCTCTGTACCTTCTCCATCGCAACTATATCTTTTTTGAGATGCGGCGACTAGATTTGTATACAGTATTCAAAGTGCGATCTCACCATGGAGTGATATAGAGGCATTATGACATTTTCTGTTTTATTAACCATTCCCTTCCTAATAATTCGGTTTGCTTTTTTGACTGCTGCAGCACACTCAGCCGACGATTTTAAAATATTATCCACTATGATGCCTAAATCTTTTTCCTGGGTGGTAGCTCCTAATATAGAACCTAACATCGTGTAACTACAGCAAGGGTTATTTTTCCCTATATGCAACACCTTGCACTTGTCCACATTAAATTTCATCTGCCATTTGGATGCCCAATCTTCCAGTCTTGCAAGGTCCTCCTGTAATGTATCACAGTCCGCTTGTGATTTAACTGCTCTGAATAATTTTGTATCATCCGCAAATTTGATAACCTCACTCGTCGTATTCCTTTCCAGATCATTTATATATATATTGAAAAGCACCGGTCCAAGTACAGATCTCTGAGGCATTCCACTGTTTACCCTTTTCCACTGAGAAAATTGACCATTTAATCCTACTCTCTGTTTCCTGTCTTTTAACCAGTTTGTAATCCACGAAAGGACATAGTCTCCTATCCCATGACTTTTAGGTTTTCGTAGAAGCCTCTCATGAGGGACTTTGTCAAACACCTTCTGAAAATCCATATACACTACATCTACCGGTTCACCTTTATCCACATGTTTATTAACCCCTTCAAAAAAATGAAGCAGATTTGTTAGGCAAGACTTCCCTTGGGTAAGTCCATGTTGACTGTGCTCCATTAAATCATGTCTTTCTATATGCTCTATGATTTTGATCTTGAGAATAGTTTCCATTATTTTTCCCAGCACTGAAGTCAATCTAAAATAACTCCCTCTCTTGTTGGTTCCTGAACCAATTGTTCCATGAAGCAATCATTTATTACATCCAAGAACTTTATGTCTCTAGCAAGTCCTGATGTTACATTTACCCAGTCAATATTGGGGTAATTGAAATCTCCCATTATTATTGCACTGCCAAATTGGTTTGCTTCCCTGATTTCTCTTAGCATTTCATCATCTGTCTGATCATTTTGTCCAGGTGGATGGTAGTATACTCCTATCACTATACTCTTACATAACACACATGGGATTTCTACCCATATAGTTTCTACTGAGCATTTAGTCTCTTGTATGAGCTTTATCCTGTTGGACTCTATACTCTCCCGGACATAAAGTGCCACACCCCCACCAAGTTGATCCTCCCTATCATTGTGATATAATTTGTACCCTGATATAGCACTGTCCCATTGGTTATCCTCCTTCCACCAAGTCTCTGTGATGCCAATTATGTCAATCTCATCATTTGCTGCTATATACTCTAACTCTCCCATCTTACTTCTTAGACTTCTGGCATTGGCATACAGACATTTCAAAGTGTGGTTTTTGTTTGTATTAACAACCTGCTTTTCAGTTGTTTGGGATAATTTGGAAATCATTAGCTTCGGTGTTTTTTTATATATAGGCATATGGACTATGTTTTCTTTTAATGGAACCTCTCTGTTGGGATGCCCTAACTCTCCTGTTTCATTAGTATCCTTCAAGGATACATTTCTCCGAACCATGCACTGCTGAGTGACTGTCTGCTTTCCCCCTTGTTCTAGTTTAAAAGCTGCTCTATCTCCTTTTTGAAAGTTAGTGCCAGCAGCTTGGTTCCACTCTGGTTAAGGTGGAGCCCATCCTTTCGGAAAAGTATCCCCTTTCCCCAAAAGTTTCCCCAGTTCCTTACAAAGCTGAATCCCTCTTCCCTGTACCATCGTCTCATCCACACATTTAAACTCTGGAGCTCTGCCTGCCTCTGGGGACCTGCACGTGGAACAGGAAGCATTTCAGAGAATGCATCCTGAGGTTCTGGATTTCAGCTTCCTACCTAAAATCTTAAATTATGCCGGCTGGCATAGTAAAATGTGGCTTGCTGTGTTTAAAAAAGGATTGGATAAGTTCTTGGAGGAGAAGGCCATTACCTGCTATTAATTAAGTTGACTTAGAAAATAGCCACTGCTATTACTAGCATCAGTAACATGGAATAGACTTAGTTTTCGGGTACTTGCCAGGTTCTTATGGCCTGGATTGGCCACTGTTGGAAACAGGATGCTGGGCTTGATGGACCCTTGGTCTGATCCAGTATGGCATGTGTGTCTAATTAATGGTGAGCAATCGCATCAGGATGAAATGAAAAGGGAAGCAGCCAGGATCACTCTACTAGGAAGCCTGCAGTCTATGGGAATTAGCAAAAAGTCATTCAGAACTGGTTAGAGAACAACCCATAATCATAAAAAAAAAAACCAACGAATCACTACAATGTCACAAGGATAAATGGCAGAATTGCTATGCTACCCATCAGCCTGCTGATCAAGTAGCCTACAAGCTATCTTTCAATGATTTTGTTACTGGATGAACTAAAATTGGCAGAGGCTTTCAGTGAAGGAGTACATATGGGGTAACGTAATTCTTATCAATATTTTATTTCCTATCACATTCAGGTCTTTAGTGAGATTTCCTCACAATTTAAAATAAAACAAAAATCAAGCTCTGCATTCCATGATAAGCACTAAAGTTTCTTTTATCTGAGCCAGGAACATAAGACTATACAGCCCAAAAAACTCCCCAAATCATTTTTTCCCTATTCACACTGCTTGTCACTAATGCACATAAAATCAGGTTAACTTAAACTTATAATTAAAGGCACAACTGAAATGCTTAAAATTATTAATTGCCTTTTCAAACACACAGACAAAATAAAAAGCACGGAGGCTGGATTTCACCGATTCCTCTGGACATCCAGAATTATTTTCTTGGGCCTTTAACTATTTTTAAGAAGAACAGGCCTAGAACGCTTGAGAGTCAAAATGCTCTGAAACATCCAAATTAAACATCGATCAAGACATGCTGTACATTCTGTGAACCACAGCCACGGTACTCACTCTCTGCACCACTGAGAACTACCAAAAAGGAGAACACATTGGACTTCAGCCAATACTGGTTTTTTTCCCCCATAAGGACAGAATGGAGAAATTCAAGCGTACCTGTTAAGTTCCTTTACTTGTGCAGAAATCCGCTTAGATCTCTACCAGTAACAGTACCCAAGAGGAATATTCCATTGTGTGGGGAGAGAATACAGAAGTAGTTATGTGGGTGTGCAGCGCCCTCATGCAGAATCTAGAATGGCATGCTCTTAGGGGCTGACGCAAAATGATCACGTTGTAAAATGGGCGCCGAGTGTTCAGTGCCGCTTTCCTACCCCACCCATCCTGGGGGCGCCATGCAATATTCAAATTAGGTGGTAACATTGTCAAGGATGGCACTAGGGTCGGCTCATGCGCCCCTAGCGCTTCCTTGACAGTGGGAAGCCCACGAGCGGTCGGCCGTCTGCCGGTTAGGGGAAACAAACGTGAATTTATCGGCATATGTTTTCCTAATTAGCGCACAGCCAGGGGTTCGGGGAAACAGACGCTTGTTAATTTGTGCGGCCGTTCCTGAACCTGACCACCTGCACTGTTTTGGGTTTTTTTTGGTTTTTTTTAAACTTTTTTTTTTTTTTAAAGATTTTGTTCCTCCTACTTAATATCGCAACGATATTAAGTAGGAGGATGTACAGAAAAGAAGTTTTTTCTGCTTTCTGTACAAGTTTTGGGGATTGCTCAGCAATTAACGCCTGCTCCGGGGCAGGGTTTCTCACCACTATCCATTTAGACAGCACATTATATTATGTTATGTTATGTTATGTTATATTTATATATTACCTTCCTTGAATAAATTCAATCCAAAGCAAATTTACAACAAAGTATAAAAAAAATCAAATAAAAATCAATACAATTTATTGATTTAAAATATTTGTTACCCGTCCTTCCAAAGTTCAGGGCAGGGTTACAAAATATACATATATGAGTGTAAAGCAAGAGACATATTAAATAAAACAACAATATACAGTTTCAAATCTTAAGCAGCTATAACACAAATACTGGAGAGCCTGAACTTCGTAATATAGAGGTTAGCAGGGTGAGAAGTAAGGCTTTTGAAATAAATATGTTTTAAGAGCCTTCTTAAAAAAAAAAACTTTAAATCTGAAATAATTCTTATTTCCATAGGGAGGGAGCTCTATAACATGGTTTCCAGCAGTGGAGAAGGCACATTCTCTGGTCTCATATAGGTGAACAAGTCTCAGAGCGGTGACATCCAGCAACCCCTGATTTGATGATCATCCAAGTTGGGATATATAGTTTTAACTTCACTATAATCCATGGTGAGGGGATGTTGTTCAGTAAGGTGTGGATAGTGATAATGCATTTAAAATGAATATAGTATTATAACTTGTAACCAGTGAAATGCTTGCAGTACAGGAATAATATGATACCATGTAGAGATACTTGTTAACAAACGAGCTGTGGAGTTTTGTATTATATGTAAAGGGACAACTGACCTAGGCAGGAAGACCAATGAAGAGAGAACTGCAGTAGTCAAGTCCAAAAAAAAAAAAAAAAGGGAAGGAAGGAAGGAAGAACTGTTTCAAAAAATCAGGTGGATCTAATAAAGGTTTTAAATGCTGCAGTAAACATAGCTTAAAGAAAGAAGATTGCGTTAAAGATTTAATGTGAGCATGCATGGAGACTGATGGATCTATGAGAATACCAAGGTATGGACTGAACTTGAAATGAAAATGTCCTGACCTTTCAAGACAATTTTTCGGGGATATTTACAGAGGGAAAATAGGAAAGGATCAGTTTTGTTGGCATTTAGGGTGAGCTTATTGTATTTCAGCCAATCGTGGCAAAGTGGATAAGCATATTGAGATAAACTGGACTGTTAATGTCCAAGATGTTTATAAAGGAAAGAAAAATTGTATGTTGTCCACATACAATTTTAGTGTACCCCAAGGTCTGAAAGCAGCTGACATAGTGAAGTCAAACAGATGTTGAAAAGGGCTGCTGAAATGCTGAGCCCAGAGAAAAGTGGAACACAAGAAGAAGTATTAAAGCCAAGTCGTACTTGTTGAGAACAATTCATCAGATAAAGCAGTGAACCACAAAAGAACAGTACCAATAACACCTAGTGAAGCAAGATGAGAAAGAAGAATAGAGTGGTCATTCGTGTCAAAGGCAGAAGAAATGTCCAGAAGAATTAGAGCAAAAGAAGTACCATTATCAAATCCCTGACAAATAGTGTCAAAGCTAGAGAGAAGGAGCATTTCAGCATTATAATGTTTCCAAAATCTGAATTGATACTGCTAGAGGGTGGAAATTGAATCAAGGAATACAGTAAGCTGTTGCAATACTGAATTTTCTAGTACCTTAGGGCCTGATTCACTAGGAGTTTTTCCCATAGTCACAAAATGAGAGAAAAGCCTTAATGAATATGGCCCTTAGTTAGGTGTGATTAAGATGAGACAGAGTGGTAATTTGAAAGTAGCGTTGGATCTGCTGGGATGGATTGTTTGGGTTTTTTTTTAGTATCGGACATAATAATGCCTTTTTTAGTGTATCTCTGGAAAAATACCACTGGAAAGAGAGGAGTTTACAAATCTGGTAATGAAACCAGCTGTTTCAACGTTCATCAATTTCATCAGAGCTGGAGAGCAAGGGTTGAGTGGGCTTGTAGACAGGTTCATATTATTGATGGTGTGAATAACCTCAGATTCAAAACAGTCCCATCTCATTCCATCTGAGAAAAAGAAACCTATTGAGTGATTGGAGAAATTTTGGAAAGTCACTCTGATGGAAATAACTCTATCAGCAAAGTAAACCACTAATGTGTCAGATAGGTTTGACCCTGGCAAAGAAGAGGGAGCTATACTGGAAGCCAAAAATGGATTAATAACCTGTTTAACAGAGTCAAACAACTCCCTGTGGTTCTTACATTGACATGGATAACTTGGAGTATATATAAGACTTTTTTAGCGGCAGTGATGGCATCTTGGTAGTTCATTAGCAGAGAGTGCTAGAACAATTTTATGCTGTAGGATGGTGGCGTCATTTCCTTTCAGCCCTTCTCACTGATCTTTTTTGTTGCTGCAAGTCTTTAGTCAACCGGGGACAATTTGGAATTGCTTTTTAGTGAAACATTTTTTGGTGCCAGTTTTAATGAAGCGTCCCACAGAGAGAGCAATTCTTCAGGGCAGACTTTGCTGGGGAATCTAACAGTGGAATACATAACAATGCAAATATAAGTACATTAACAGCCAAGAAACATAGCTTGAACCCATCCCACTCTCACTAGGAAGGCAGAGCTGCTAATCCAACTGCTCAAATAATAACAATAGCAACTAATAACTATATTTCTTGTAATCAATAACCATTCTCTGAGCTATAGAGCTGATTGAACAAATCACCGCATAAAGAGAAAGTCCTACCTGCCACAGTGTAATGTCAGAAATGTATTCCTAGCCAAATTCTGAATTTCATATATATTTATAGAAAGAGAAGTAAAAAATGTTAAAGTCCTGCAGTTCCACACAGTAGTAAAAATCTCAATACATTTGTATGGATTACAAATGATGACACACAGTTTGTTCCAGACAGTATGTTTATTGCAAACCAGTATGCTTTTAAAATACATTTTCAAAGTCACAATTCATTCTTTCTCTTATAAAATAAATTTAAAAACTGAAAATTGCTGCTTACATAAGTATTCAACCCCTGTGCTTTTAAGCTCCAAATTTGCACAGATGAAAGATATTGCCCTAACAATTGGCCTCTACCTGTGAATTAAAAAAGGTCAGCTTTTCTGATAAAAAGCCCCCTAATTCTAGTACCATTGGTCAGACTGTGAATCAGAAGGAAAGTTGTGAAAATGAAGACCAAAGAGCATTCTAAGAAAATTAAAGTTATAGACATGCACTAGATAGGAAAAGACTACAAAATAATATCCAAATGCTTGGATATCCCAGTGAGCACTGTTGGATCAATTGTGAGGTAATGGAAGCTGCATCATACCACCCAGTCACTGCAGTCTCTCAAAACTCAGTGTCAGAGCAAGGAGACTTGTGTGGGAAGGCACAGAGAGGGCAACAATTACTTTGAAGGAGCTACAGAGTTCAGTGGCTGAGAATGGTGTGCACCAGTCAACCATATCAAGAGCTCTGCGTACAACTGGATTGCATGGAGGAGAGTGACTATAAAGAAACCATTACTGAAGAAAAATCACAGTCAAAGCATGTCTGAAGTTTGCTACAAAGCATCAAAGTAACTAAAATGTGAGATATGGTTTTTGTGCTCAGATCAGACAAAAATGAAGCTTTTTATCCAAATTTAAAAATGTAACGTGTGGCACAATAGAGATGTACAATCAGGTGCCCGATCGTTTTCCGCTTTCGTGAACCAGTGGGAAAAGTTCGTTATCTGCGGATCGGCATTTTCTTTTTTTATATAGAATCATTTTAGATTTAGTGTGCACTAACTCCCTTTAGCGTGCACCCAGATCCTTCACATTTATTTACAATTATATTAAAAAAAAACCACCAACCCATCCCAACTCTTCAGATCTAATTATTTACAATCCCCCACCCTTCCCAAACCCCCCCCAAAACTTGCCTAAAGTCCCTGGTAGTTCAGCGAGGGTCCCAGGAGCGATCTCCCGCTCTCGGGACGTCAGCTGCCAGTAAACAAAATGGCGCCGGCCGTCTATTGCTCCTACCATGTGACAGGGACCGGCCAATGGCACCGATTAGCCCTCTGTCACCTGGGTAAGGTCAAAGGCCCACCCGGCGTCATTTTGTTTACTGGCAGCCGACGGCCCGAGAGCGGAGAGATCGCTCCCGGGACCCCTGTTGGACCACCAGGGACTTTAGCAAGTTTTGGGGGGGTCAGGAGGGTGGGGGGACTTGAAATAATTAGATCGAAGGGTTGGGTGGATGTTCTGTGTGCCCCTCCCCCCCCCCAAAACAATAAGAAAACCACACGAAAGTTCATGGGATTTTCCTATCATTTTCGAGGGACCCCTGATACACGATGAATTAATAAAAATATCGTACTAATTTTAAATCATAACAACAATGCACATCCCTATGGCACAAACCTAACACTGCCATTCTCAGCAAACACCATCCCAACAGTAAAGTATGTGGGTGGAAGCATCATGTTGTGGGGGTGCTTTTCCATCAGCACGGAAGTGGGAGCATCTTGCTAAAACTGAAGGATGGATGGATTGGTGCAACATACAGGGAGATACTGCCAAGACACCCTGCTTCAGTCTGCTAAAAAACTAAAAACTTGGAGTAAAGTTCACTTTTCAGAAAGGACAATGACCCCAAGCACAAGGCCAAAGCAACACAGGAGTGGGGTTGAACAGCAAAAAGGTGATGTTCTACAATGGCCAAGTCAAAGGCCAGATCTCAATCCAAACGAGAATCTGTTGGCACTATTTGATGTCATCCCAACCAATCTGAACAACTTGGAGACAAATCTGCCAGGAAAAATGGGCAAAAATCACTCCCAATGTGCAAGCTGGTAAAAACATACTCCGCAACAGACTTAAAGCTGTTACTGAAGCAAAAAGGTGTTTTCTACCAATACTAACTAGCCTGTAACATTTGTATCAAGCAGCATTTGTCAGTTTTTTAATTTTATTTTACAAAAAAATGCAGAGGAAATAAATGAATTGTGACTTTAAAAATGTACTTTAAGAGCATACCGGTTTTTGTAATAAACATACTGCCTCTAAACAATTTATGTAGGTGTTCATTTGTAATCCACATGAATCTGCTTTTTAGGGGGTTGAATACTTTTGCAAGCCACTGTACATATGCACATATCATGTATCCCTGTATAGCAGGAACCACTACCAGTAGTTGTCTGCCTCCAGTAGCTATAGTGTAGAGGATCTGGGATAGCAGGAAGAAAAGATGCATTAGGACGATGGCCCAGCAGGGCCAATCTTTCTTGGGCAGCCAGAACCAGGTTAAAAAAAAAAAAAGCCAAGAGGAGCCATGGCTGATGGTTAGCAAGGGCTGTTCCTCCATTCAAAACAAATAATCCAGTTCCTATTTGGGCCTGGTCTGAGCACAAATATATAAGGACTGGGAAAAAAAACCCCAAATGCCAGGTCCAGGAGAAAAGTGACTGCTGCTGGAAATGGATGCAGTGGCAGCCAAGATTAGCTATGGGACTGCATGAATTGGATGAGTAAAAAAAAAAAAAGTTAAGAAATTAGCCTACAAAAAAGCGAGTTTTAAAAATTATAAATAATTTTCTTTCTTGCTCTTATGAATTTGACTGCTGCCTAAGCTTTCTAAAAAAAAAAAAGTCTCAATAAATATAAATGTATTTCTGCTGCTTCTAATACTATTTTAGCCTTTGTTTGTATATATGTTCGGCTCCTATGTAGGCTGATCTTGTTCTCTTGTTGGGATTATTTTTTGCTCTGGGACTGTCTATGCCACAATAAATATAACTTAAGACATCAACAACAAATAAACACCATGAGACAATCATTCAACCTAATGGTTCTTTCCTACAGTTGGCTCCTTGACCCAGAACGGATTCTTTTTCTATAGTTTTTGTTTTGAAAGGTCCCCACCATACGACAGTATAGAAAATGTTAAAATAAATAAATAAAATAAAATAGAGAGAACTCAAATATATAACTGGTAAAGTATCAAAGGCAGTCTTATCAAGGACTCTAACATCAATGCTATGGGCCAGAAGCTAATAACAGACATGAGATGTTTACAAATGGTATTAGGAGTGATACAAAGAAAAGGAACAGGAATGGAGATTGGTGTATAGAATGCCTGTTTGTCTTTGATTTAATACAGGGGTGGTCAACTCTGGTGGTCCTCAAGAGCCACAAACAGGTCAGGCATTCAGGGTACCCACAATAAATATGCATGAGATAGATCTGCATCCATTGTATGCAGATCTCTCTGGTGCCCGTTCATTGGCGGATATCCTGTTTGTGGCTCTTGAGGGACATAGTTGGCCACCCCTGGTTTAATATATCCTTGATGATCTCTACCCACATTCACCATGCTTTTCAACTATTTTGTTATTTTATGTGAGCTTTTGTGGCAGCTTATTATGTGGGATTCTTATAAGGTGGCCAATCATGCAAATTGTGGTTCTTGTGTTTTTTTTTTATTACACAATTTTATTTATTTAAAACATTTCTTAAACCACCTTCCCAACCCCAAAGAAGCTGCCCAGAGCAGTATGCAACAGCATATAAAATGCAAATGTACGCACAGCATGATATACAAACAGCATTTTCAAAAGCCTAATATTTTAGTTTCACCAACTTGTTCACGTATTGTCTCCTCTGTTTATTTTTTGTTTTTTTTTTTTTGTGCAGTACAGCTAGTCCCTTTTTCTCTGATTCTTCTTCTCCCCTTCTCTTGTACCCATTGGGTATTGAGGCCAAGTGTAAGGAATAGTTTGTAAGCTTTTGATATTGCTTCAACAACAGGAAGTTTTGGAATTTAAAAAAAAAAAAAGCCCTCTGTTAGACCTCAGCCTATATGCTAAAATATTCGGGGAAAGGTTTAAGTTAGAGAAGACTCTTGAATCCTGTAATTTTATTTCAGTCAGTCAATATACCATATGTAAGGAAACACCTCAGAAAGAGTATATTATGTGTCAGTTATTTTATCCATAATGAGTTAAGCGGAAAAGTGTATGCAGCTCTTTGATGTATTACTACATGGATTTCACAATTGTGGCATATAAAGTAAATAAGCAGGCTGGATCCAATGAAACAGGGTGCACATATCTGGAAGGGTAGTACATCCTTTAAAAGGTTAAAACAAAGAGCAAAAAATATGGGGTGGCTCACATGCCTCAAGTGGCAGTGCAAGGAGACTTGCATTTGATTTTCGCTCCTGGGCAGCGATGGGCTGGGGGTGCTGCTGCGAGGCAGCATTCATATCCTTATGGAAGGAGAAAGAGGACCAGCTTGTTGCATGATGATGACCACCTCTTTACCCCCCAATAGTTCTTCAAATTGTGATCTTGTCAAAGGAGTCTGTGTCTAAAGTATACAAGTGCCAAGTTTCATGGAAGCCATGGCCTGTGCTTAGAGGATTGGTTGGGCTACATGGGAGTTTATTTAAATAACAGTGCCTAGCACTATAGTTTATCAGGCGGCAATTCCTCCAAAAGGGTCTGTTTTGCACACACCCTGATGGAATGAACCTCTTTCATAAATCAATGGCTTGTTTGAGATGATCTTAATCTCTCAAATGTACTTTGCTAATGCCCTTCTTATTGAAATAAAAGGAGCAAGGGGAAACTGCGAGACCAAAAGTAAAAAGATCTGCAAGAATGTAAATGCTAACAGAAAAGCAGCACAAAATATTATCCAGCAAGCAGCTACACTTTCACACCTTGGTAAACTATTTAGAATAATCTGATACATAAACATCACCATATCTTTCAATAAGACTATGGGATTAAATTATATTTAAAAAAAAAATGTTATTTCATAGACACATAAATGAAAACGACATGCAAGTCCAGCCATTCTACAAAACCCACACTGTTTACAATGCAGGGATAGCTGCACAACACGACCAGGCCACGTATATACTACGATTTCTAACGCGTTAGTAAACAGCACCCATTTTAGATCCTGAAGTAAAATAACGAAGTTTTTTAATTAAATCTGTATTATCGCCTTGAGAAAGGGGAAAGTCAAGTGCCCAGCCAACACGCAAGTTTACTTCCTGAAGAAATCCTAAAGCAATTGGGCTTTTCTCTCTAACTTCTCTTTGCCGATTGCCTAAACATTGATACCCGACAGCTGTTAACCTCCTGGCGGCCAGGATCGCAGCATTTCCAGGGGAAGTGGGTGCGAAACATCGATTTCCGGGCGAGTGTCTGCCTCGCGCCCACTCAGCACCCCGCTGTGGTCAGTAAGGAATCAAGGTGCGAGCCAAGGAAAGGGGCAAAGAAGCCACAGCTCCGGACGGCAGGAACCTGCAAGCCCCTCTGTGGGACGGCAGTTCCAGCTCGGCACCAAATCTAAGCAAGGTCATCCTCAAGCACCCCACCCAAAGCCCCTTACCTGCAGGGGCTGGCGCTGGGTGCCAGTCAGCAGCCAGACGGCCAGCGCGAACCGCCAGAGCAGAGCTCGGAGCCGGCAGCCTGGAGCGGCTTTTCTCGCGACCACCGCCACCACCACCATTCTTCAGGCATTTATCGGGAAGGCGAGAAGAGACATTGCACCAACTGACAGAAGCTCCTGCCCCCGCTGACCGAGAGACCGCGGGATTAGGTGTCGGTGCAGAGGGAGACAGGATGCTGCGGCTGGTTGGCAAAAAAAAAAAAAAAAGCAAACCACAAGGTGCAAGAACCGCCGAACTCCAAGACGGAGGGGGTCGCGCGCACCCGCTGTGTTGACTTGGAATAGGAAGCAAAGGACACACACGCAGCCTGCGCGAGCTCCCACTGGGACTCAGCCTGGGAGGATGGTGAGGTCATTGCGCGCGCGCGCGCACGCGTCTCTGAGAGCCCGGGAGAACAGGTTCGGTGTGCACCTGCACCCTCGAGAGGTTTCTCAGTCAGCTCTGCGAGGTGCTGAAACTCTCAGGAGTGCGGGGTTTTCCTCGTTGGGGAAAAAAAGGTTTCGTACGTCTGGTAGGAGAGGAGATGTGGCATTAATTCTGCGCCTTTGGTGGTTAGGCTGTTCAGTACCCTGATGGAAAAATGGCATCTCTGCTAAGTCCACAAACGAAAGAGATCTAGCAGGAATCATGGAAGACCAGCCGGACCCCGTGTCCGGCCGGGCGGCGTAATGTGGGCGCAGGCCCACTTCAGAGGCGAGGCGCGTGTGGTTGGAGAGGGGGGGGGGGGAAGGTGGAATAGACGGAGGTGAATTGCTGTTTAATTGAGAGGTCTGCAGAGCGGGGTGTGGTGAGGGGGAGGGGCGGTAGAGCTGTGAGGCCCGAGCTAAGGGGAAGTCTGGAAAGGCAGCTTCTAGAGCTGTGAGCCATTCTAGCTGCAGAAGAAAAATGATTTCTGATGCTGCAGAGAGCGCTTTCCTGGCCCTGATGAAGGTTCATTTGGTGAGAGTGCGTGTCTATGGGAGCTTTATACAAAACTAGGTTTCGTGGTCGGGGGGGGGTAAGGGAGCGATTGGTAGGGGCGGTTAAGTGGAGCGGAGGAAGCGCAGGGCAAGGGGTGCCTGTAGCATGTTGGGGAGGGGCATGGCTGTGAGAGAGGAGAGGGTGAGTAATACGTTATTGTTTCCAGAACTGGCAAGGGGGATGTTTGGGGGGGGGATAAGCAGGCAACTGCATGGGGCAAAGAGGTAATCGTAGATTGACTGGGGGTTCTCGCCGGCGTTTGAATGGAGGGGGGAGAATGGGGGGGAAGAGATGACCTTGGTAGAGGGAGGTCTGTGGACAGGGGATGTGCGAGCAGTTTTGGGGAGTTTGGGGGGTTGGAGGTGGAGAGAAATTGGGATATTGCGCCGGCTCCTGTTCCGTCTCCTGCTCCTGCTGTTTTTCCACAGGGGAATTTGGCAGAGGATGATGGTGAAATACCTGGCCCATCTCAATGGGAGGCTTGGCGCAATGACGCGCCAGTGACGGCAGGCAGGGGTCGGCGAGAGCAGTTATACATGGATGATGTGCTGCCTGTGGAGCCTGAACAGACTGGTGAGTTTATTAAGGAGGCCCGCCTCTCGAGGCATGGGCCGTATAACTGGGCAGACGTGCGGCAGGCAGGGGGGAGGGGGGCACAGCCTAGGTGCGGAGAGGGGGGACAATGGGATTAGGGGCCAGTTCAAACCTGGACATGAGACAAAGAAGGCGGCGTCTCTGAGCTCGGGTACTTAGAGGTAGGGCGGGGTGGGGGGAGCACATTTGCAGCCTGGAAGCGAGAGCAACAGGCTGATCTCAGCACGCTGTGCTGTAACAGTTTTGCTTTTACTTTCACTTTGCCTCCAGCACGGCTGTGCTGTAAGAGGAGCAGATCAGCTAAAGGAGCAGGAACGATTTCTTGATTACATCATTGGGTAAAGTACAAGATTTTGTGGCTTATAGGCAAAATGTTGAGAAATTAATGGTAATTTTGTGTGCTAAGGACTGGAAGGTATGCTCACCCCCCCCCCCCCCCTTTTGCATTGAACTGGCTCTGCATTACCAGTACTTTATTTAATGAAAAGGCTTTGAATGCATGGCTGCTTCTGCCTGGAATGTTATTTTATTTAAGGAAATGCCTTAGCACATGGCTGGTTATATATATTTTACCTGTTCTTTATATATATTTATATATATATTTTATGAATTCATGGCTGGCTTTCAGCACAATGCTTGCTCTGCATGTTGCTGTATTTATTGAAAGGGCAGCGAGTGCAGGGCTGGTTATCTTTCACTTGTAGCCTCTTAAGAAACGCCATTGAAGGGGTCTACATGGTGAATGCATAGGTGGTTAGAGCACATGGCTGGCAGTAGCAGGCTTGGTAGCTCAGTGGTTAGAGCACTGATCTTGTAGGCTTACTTTCTTTAAAATCGATGTTTTCTATGTATTGCTTTACCCCTCGCTCTCTAAATTGCTAGGAAGTGGGCAGGCTTCATGTCTACCATGCTACCTCAATCCTGCGGATGTGCTTTGTTATACTAAGTAATCTGACAATTAAAAAGTAGCCAGCATCCCATAGTTGGGAATTCTGATGATATGCCTGTGGGACAGCGGTATGGCATTTGAGTGCTCAGCCAGGTTAACAGGATGTTTTTATATTAATCCTAAAGGTGATATTTAGCATTCGGTTACCATTTAAAGGGACAGCTGTCCCTGTGCACGTTTATACTGAATTATAAGGGGTACAGGACCCTCAGCTTGATAGATATGATTTAGGCTGCGCTATGCAGCTCTATCAAAGTAAATTAAAATATTAATGAAATGTTGGCTTACATCTTAGCATGGTATTGTGGTTCTCATGGAAGGGCTTGCCAGCAGAGGTCAGCACATGGCAGCGGCCATTTTGGGAGGTCAGCACGTGGCAGCGGCCATTTTGGGAGGTCAGCACATGGCAGCGGCCATTTTGGGAGGTCAGCACATGGCAGCGGCCATTTTGGGAGGTTAGCACATGGCAGCGGCCATTTTGGAGGTCAGCACATGGACTTTCAGGATTTTCTTTTTCTATTACTTTCCTTTTACTCCCCAGGCCCCCCCCCCATGCGCCGGCACTCCCGCCTCCCCACAGAGTCCGGCCGCCGCCCCCCCCCCCCCCCCTTCCTCAGCTGCCCCAGCCCCCCCCCCCGGCTCCTTGCACCCCTCCCACCGCCCCCCCCCCCGTACCCCGGCTGCCCCCTCCCCCCCCCCCCCTTAGCAGGTGTGCGCACACCCACGTTTGGCTACCTATTCATATGCCCCCCCCCAAAACTGTGCGGGATCTAACCATTTAATATGTCTACACAGCATGGCTACCACTCAGTTTGCTATGGCTTTGCCCCGTCCGCATTATGCCGGACCAGGCTCAGGCTCTAGCCAAGCGAGCACGTCGGAAGCCAAGCAAATTGCAGGAAAACTTCGCGGCAACGCCAGAAGTCGAAAAACGTAAGACCAAGACACAGAGGAATAAGAAGAGGAAATCCGCAAGCACACGACAACCGCGTAGCATCAGCCATTTGGGCTGCTATGTCCGGAGCAGCCCCCTCCACGGGGCATGACCCCTGCAGCACCGACCCCTGCAGCACCGCCACGAGAGAACTTCGGCAATGTTACCGAACGACAGCTGCGTCAGCTCATGGACCAAACCTGTCAGCGGCTGCTATCCATGGCACGGACAGGGTGAAGGCAATGCTGGATGCCTTAACGCATACCACTAGCCCATCCCCTGGCTCAGTGCCCATCGGTCCACAGCACGGTGCAGCGGGCAGCTCCAACAGTTCAGCTGGCAACACCCAGCCACCAGCACGTCAACAGACAGCTCATGGACAACACGGGCAACCGCAAGAAGGACAGAACTGTGAGTACCCTGATTTAAACCGGGGCCAGGGTAATGTGCAGGTACCCCCAACACAGCCCAGTTACCCACCACCAAGGAATGGCAGCGAAGTGTGGCTGGGGCCACAAAGCGCTCCTACTGACAATTTCGCTGCTATGAAAGCTATTTTCGATAACTGGCATGGGCAGGGTAATGCTAACACTAGCCCAACACAGGAAACAGGGCAGTCAGGACGACCCATGGGGGATATTTTACTTGTGACACCAACCCCAGCCACAGCTACAGCTGTTGGAACACCAACCACAGCTACAGCGGTTGGAACAACGGTGGGTCAGCTGGGGACCAATGGGCACAATACCACTGGTAGCTCAGCCACGAATGGCAATAACGCTGCACAATACACATGTACAGTGGGCTCACTAACCGCGCATGTGTCAGAGGCGTTAAAAGAGAAAATATGGCGCAGCGAATATGTAGATATATTCGAGCTGCTCAGGAAAGAAGGGGAGGGTTCCGATCCCAAATGCCACGAAGCGTGCAAACTCTCAGCTAGGGAGAAACCCTGCATCGCTAAGACGCTAGCTAATTGGTCAGCAGGATTCAGAATTCTGTCATCCATCATAGGTCAAAAATTTCCTGAAAAATGTTGCTCCTTAATTGCTTACCAGGACGTCATTTGTGGTGCTTATCGCACGTATGGCGGTACGGCTTGGTTGGAGTATGATGAGCAGTTCAGAAGGAATATGGCTGTGAACCCAGGTTTAGAATGGGATCGCAAGGATATTGACCTCTGGCTCTCAAAAATCACACCGTACCGACAGGTGCAGGAGGTTGTCCGTGGCTTCGCTGGCAATGCATACCAGCCGAGTACATGGTTAACTCCTCGCCAACATACTTTTACGGGAAGATTTCCATTTCGGCAAGGTCAGCCCTTTCGTCAAGGGCAAAGGTGGGGGCAAGCCACTAGATTTAGGGGTGGGGGGACTCCCATCTGTAGGCTGTTCAATCTGGTTTTTGCAGATTCGTAGATTCGCTGCTGCCTGCAAATTCAGACACGCCTGCATGGGATGCGGTGCAGGCCACCCTCAAACAAAATGCTCAAGGGGAGGAACCATCCCCCACACAGAGCAACAATAAATTCATTAGAGCACCTACCCCCATTAAGATACATAGCTTGCAGGTCTGTTTAAAGGGTTATCAGCCCAAGGAGGCCAGATGGCTATACGAAGGGTTTTCCCAAGGTTTTCATATACCTTTCATGGGGCCAGAAACCGCCACAGAGGCTAAGAATCTCTTATCTGCGAGGAATAATGAAGAGGTCATTGCACTAAAGATCAAAAAAGAAAGCGACATGGGTAGGGTGGAAGGCCCATTCAAGGCAAACCTCTACCTCATTTTAGGATTTCCCCTCTGGGGTGGTTCCCAAAAAAGAGCCAGGGGAATTCCGAATGATTCACCATTTATCCTTCCCAGAGGGTGGGTCAGTGAATGATTACTTGGACCCCGAAGCATGCTCGGTCGCCTACGCCTCATTCGACCAGGCATTAGACATGGTGAGGCATTGGGGGCAAGGGGCATGGTTGGCAAAAGCCGACATTGAATCAGCCTTCCGCTTGCTTCCAATACATCCAAGCTGCTTCCATCTGTTGGGGTTTCAATTCCGAGGTAAATATTACTTCGATAAATGCCTCCCGATGGGCTCTATATCTTGCGCCTACTTTGAGAGGTTTAGCACATTTGTGCAATGGGCTGTAGAGCAGGACATCGGGAAAGGGAAAATCATACACTATTTGGATGATTTTCTGTTTACCGGCCATAGGGACACACAGGCCTGTGCGCAAGCCCTCGAAGCATTCACCCGGAAAACTGACGAATTAGGCATTCCGCTAGCTAAGCACAAATCAGAAGGACCGTCACAAAAATTGTCATTTCTCGGTATCGAAATTGATACTCTGCAAATGGTCACACGCCTACCGCCCGCAAAACTAGAAGCGTTACGTGCCAACATATCTACTACCGAACAATCACACGCTAAAACAAATGCAGTCACTCATTGGTCACCTCAATTTCGCTTGCAAGATCATGCCCATGGGTCGCCCCTTCATGAGAAGATTGTCCCAAGCCACAGCAGGTATTCGCAGGAGCCATCATTTCATTAGAATCACCAAGGAGCTCAGGGGGACCTCATAGTATGGAAGACATTCCTAGGGGAATATAATGGGCGGACAGTTTGGAGGGACCCAATCATGACCAATAGGGAGCTGCAGCTCTACACCGACGCAGCGGGGAGCGCTGGATTTGGGGCCTATCTGGCTGGGAAATGGTGCGCGGAACGATGGCCAGTACAGTGGGAAGCCATGGGTTTACTCAGAGACATCACTTTTCTCGAATTGTTCCCCATTGTTGCAACAATACACATGTGGAAAGCATGTTTCCACAACAGAAGAGTGGTTTTTTGGTCAGACAACATGGCGGTTGTACAGGCGAAAATTCTCTCAAATTCTCACCGCTCACTCCCTAGGGTCATTAGGCTATTGCGGGATTTAGTACTGCTCTGCCTGCGCATTAACCTGGTCTTTAAGGCTAAGTACGTTCCGGGGGAAGCTAACGGCATCGCTGATGCATTGTCTCGTTGTCAGTGGTCTCGTTTCAGATTCCTGGCCCCGGAAGCAGAGCATCACCCTTATCACGTCCCTCCCGGATTTGGGAATTAGGGTGCCCGGAATCGCCTCCATATTGAGATCGGCTCTGGCAGAGTACGGGGAGAGCATATGCACGCGGCTGGAGCTGTTCCAAAAATTTTGCCAATCAAATAACACGCAAGTTCAGGGGACAATGACAGAGAGAAATGTAACAGAGTTCTTGCTCTACCTCAAGAACTCGGGAGTATCAAGAGCACAGGCAGGGCAACATGTAGCTGCTATTGTTTTCGTCTCCAAACTATGGGGGATAGGCTCAATTAGCAACTCCTTTCTCATAAAAAAGATATTAGAGGGTTGGCGGAGACAAGAACCAGTTAGAAGGGACGCCAGAAAGCCTATCACACCAATGCTGCTACAAGCACTGGTAAAGGAGCTCCCCAGCCTAGTTTGGGACAATTATGAGGTAAAGCTATGGACCGTGGCTTTTTCACTAATGTTCTTTGGTGCATTTAGAAACAGCGAGCTTATCCCGAGGGCAAAGGTGACCACCAGGGCATCGGATGGGGGTCTCCTGATAGAAAACATAAGGCTGTTAATGAGACAGTACAGATCTTTCTCAGGCGAGCAAAAACTGATCAACGGGCAGTAGGTCGCTGGATTACATTATACCCTGCTCATACGGGGGGATATGCCCCGTAAGGGCTACAACAGAATACCTCAAAGTACGCCCGTGGGGGGAGGGCCCTTTCTAAAACACAAAGATGGCAACGCGCTATCGCGTTACCAGTTTATCAGTATGCTACGCAAAGGCTTGGAAAATAGGGGAAGACGCGGGAGCTTATCACACACATTCATTCCGAATAGGCGCAGCATCCTTCGCCAGCAGCGGTTTAAGCGAAGATCAAATTAAGGCGCTAGGGCGGTGGAAGGTAAATTCAAAACATACATACCCAATAACCAGACAGCCCAATGAACAGTCTCACTGGGAAACATAAAAAGCATATATTTACCGTCCTGTTACACATAACCGTTTTATTTTGTCTATCATAGACTCGCCAGCGGGGAGCGCGAAAGTGATATGGATCATGGGGCACTCGTACATTTATTGGGCGCACATTAGAACCAAAGAAAGACCTCCAGCGAGCAGATGGGCATACCGCATAGCAAGGCCAGCTTATTCTGGCTCGGCAAACGAGGGATGAGGTGGGTCCAACTAATGCCTTGCATCCTCCAATACGCCAGGCAACTACCACAGCCTGATATCATCTGTCATTTGGGCGGTAACGATTTGGTCGCAGTCAAAAACATTGACTTAATAATCACGATCAAGAAGGACTTGACTGCAATTAAGGCTATATGGCCAGCCGTGGTATTGGTATGGTCCCACATTATCCCCGATTGGTATGGAGGGACGCGAGGTCGCACAAATCCATCGAAAAAAGCAGGCGCAAATTAAATAAAGAAGTGGGGACGTGGTTGAGAGCTATAGGGGGTATGTCATCAAGCATGATGATATTTCGCTCTCATGTTCAGGCATGTATAGGCCGGATGGGGTTCACTTATCAGACGTTGGGGTAGATATCTTCATCCTTGCCCTGCAAACGGCCACAGCAGCTTTAGTTAATTAGTGGGGGTAGGAAACAAATAAGGTTTTACTGTTTCCTACTTTGGCGGGTGCCCTCACCGGAGCATAAGGGGATGTCGCTGCATAGGGGGAAGTTTTTGGTGTTGGGGGAAGGGGAGGAGCACAGCACCAAGGACTTTGCATAGGGGGAAAGCGGGGGCATGGATATAACTAAGCATGGCGGAGACCGAGATAATGGCCGGTCTGGGGGTGGCCCAATGAAGGCCTGGCATAAGCAATAACCGCGGCCCACAAGGCCAGCATGGCGGAGACCGAGATAATGGCCGGTCTGGGGGTGGCCCAATGAAGGCCTGGCATAAGCAATAATCGCGGCCCGCAAGGCCAGGGGTGGGAGGAGGCGGCAGAATACTGCACGGAGCGGCAGTAGCCACGGAGGCGTTCACGGAGCGGGATGCCAGTGGCGGGTGTTCCCCTTCACGGAGCGGAAGGCGGGATTGGCATTCACGGAGCGGGGTGCCAATGGTATACCACCTTCACGGAGCGGAAGGATGGAGGGCTGCCGTCTCCAAAAAAGCATTGGGGTGGGAAGAACAAGCACGGTACCGGTGAGGGCGTGGCATTTAGCTAATGCCAATTGTTTAAGCTGCTGCAATATAAAGTAATAAGGTTATAATGTTAAATGCTGGCTGTGGCCGTTTCTTCCACTTAATAAAAGTTATCTTGGCTTACCTACTCTGTTGTCGCGTGGTCAAGGGTGGGAGGGGCGGTCGTCCGTGAGCTACGGCGTGCCACAGTTATTTTCCCTAGACAGGACAGAGGTGGAGCTGCATGGGTGAGGGGGGCAGAAGAGAGGGGGGGGGAAGCAGGATGGCAAGGACGCAGGTGGCAGCGAAGTGTTACCAAGTGTTAAGGAAGGGGGGGTGGATAGGAAACGGGGGTCTTCAAAGTCTGGGAAGTCTAAGAAAAAGAGAAAGAGGGGGCGCTCTAGTTCATCGGATTCGTCCTCGTCGTCGTCGTCCTCTTCGTCATCTTCTGATACCCTTCGGATTCGGGAGCAGCGGTTCAGGGGGGAGCAGTCGGAGGGGCCACAGTACGTGGTGCCCCGGCTTTGGTGGCTTTTACGGAGTTATGGGAGGAGGTTCCGCGTTCCATTCGTAGACGAATTAGGCGTAGGCAGTTCATTGATATTTTTCAGCTGCTGGAGGGCAGGCGTGGTAAGCGTAAGGATAAGAAGAAGAGGAATAAGAGAGATCAATTTGTAGGGGCCCCGATTAAGGTGGCACGAAATATTCATAATTGGACAAGGGCTTTTCTGCGGCTAGCAAGTGTAGTGGGGAAGAAAGATCCGTCACAGTATGGGGCGTTGTTATCTTATGCAGATGCAATACTAGCGGCCAGTAAGACTTACGAAGGTTGGTCCTGGCTTAATTATGATGAGCGATTCCGGGATCGTATGGAAGAAAATAAGTTTATCTCCTGGGGTACTCAGGATGTTGGACTCTGGCTAACGCAGATGGCTGCAAAACCGTCCTCAGGTAGTATGGGGCAGGGGTTAGTGGCTGGTACTGGGCCTGGGAGGTCCTTTCGGAGGGACGTGCCCGGCAGTAGTGTTGGAAAGGGGGCGCGGGGCGCAGTGATGTGTGTTGGAGATTTAATCGCTCCACGTGTATTTTCCCGGACTGTAAGTTCCGGCACGCTTGTTCCGTGTGTGGAGCCGGTCACCCAGTGTCCAAGTGTTCGAAGCGTCAAGGGGACGGACCGGCCACAGCACAACCTGCAAAAGGTGCCAGTAGACCGGGTCTTTGAGCGAGCACATACACCTATCTGTTTAACCGCGATGTTGCCATGGTTACGGCTGTACCCGCGTATAAAGGTGGCGGAGTTGTTAGATCAGGGTTTTCGTTATGGTTTTAAAATACCGTTTCAAGGACAGGGGGAAGTTGGGGGTGGGGTCAATTGCCCGTCGGTTCGGCGTATGCTAGCGGTGGTAAGGGAAAAGTTGCTGGGGGAAATAGGACTGGGCCGTATTGCAGGTCCCTTTAATGTGATTCCGTTCCGTGATTTGGTCCTATCGCCTTTAGCTGTGATTCCAAAAAAGGATCCGGGCAAGTTTAGATTAATTCATAATTTGTCTTTCCCCGAAGGGAGGTCTGTGAATGATGGTATCCCGAGGGAATTATGCACGGTGCGATACGCATCTTTTGACTCCGCAGTGCGAATAGTTCGGCAGTGTGGCCCAGGGGCTTTAATGGCGAAAGCGGACATAGAAGCGGCATTTCGTTTGTTGCCGGTTCATCCTGATAGTTTTCACCTGTTAGGGTTCCGCTTTCAGCAGCAGTTTTACTTTGATAAGTGTATGCCTATGGGTTGTTCTATAGCATGCTCTTATTTTGAAGCCTTCAGTACATTTGTGTACTGGGTGGTACAGAAGAGGTCGGGATCGAGACTCGTGGTACATTATTTGGATGATTTTCTATTTGTGGGAAGGGCTGGTTCGGGTGATTGTCTCAGTTTGATGAATTGTTTTCAAGAGGTGGCCAATGATTTCGGGATTCCTCTTTCGGTCAGTAAAACAGAAGGACCTAGTACTTCATTGGTATTTTTGGGAATTGAGCTGGATTCGGTGCTATGGTATCGCGGTTACCGGAGGATAAGGTTCAGCTGTTAAGGGACATGGTGCGTGGGCTGTTGGTCGGCCTAAGTTGTCTTTACGAGAGTTACAGTCACTCGTTGGTAGTCTAAATTTCGCCTGTCGGGTGATTCCTATGGGCAGAGTGTTTTTGCGCAGGTTATCACATGCTATGTCCGGTTTAAGAAAACCGCATCATCGTGTGCGAAATTCTTGTTTTTTGTGGGAAGATCTGAGACTTTGGGATAGGTTTTTGGAGGATTTTAATGGGGAGGCGTTGTGGCAATCTAATCCGCGGTCAAATCATGATTTGGAGCTGTTCACCGACGCAGCGGGTTCGTTAGGTTTCGGGGCTTATTTTCGAGGGGCTTGGTGCGCAGCAGGTTGGCCGGAGGACTGGATTACGTCTGGAGTTACAAAAAATATAGCTTTCTTGGAATTATTTCCAATTGTAGTGGCAGTGTATATTTGGGGCGCTCAGTTGGCAGGAAAGAGAGTGGTATTTTGGAGCGATAATCAGGGGGTGGTTGAGGTCATAAATAAGAGATCGGCGCGTTGCATCAGAGTGTCAGAGTTATTGCGCGAGCTGATTTTGCGTTGTATGTCCTTAAATGTAACAGTATGGGCTCGACACGTGCCTGGAGTTTCTAACAGTGTGGCTGACTCTCTTTCTCGTTTCAAGTGGGACTTGTTTCGAGAACTCGCCCCAGAAGCGGAGTCGTGCGGAACCCCGGTGCCGTCTTTCCTTTGGAAATTTGGTTCCCAGAGTCCTGGAAAATGCTGCGAGATTCATTAGCGCCCTCCACGTGGACAGGTTATGTAGGGGGGGCCCGACGAGTCTCAGCGTTTTTGTGTTCCTTGGGCTGGGCGGGGGGTCCGATCTCGGATATGGCATTGGTACGTTTCATTGAGCGTGCTCGGGCGAGTGGATGTTCGCAGGCTGCAGTAGGCCGCCAGCTGGCGGGGTTTTCCTTTTTTATGAAGGCACATGGTTGGGGCTTTCCTTCGGGTCGTTTTATAGTTCGGCGTCTGTTGAGGGGTTGGTCGCGGACAACGCAGAGCAGAATTGATCAGCGTTTGCCCATTACACATGATATCTTGATGCTGTTATGGGAGGCGTTGTCTGCAGTGTGCTTTTCCCCTTATGAGACACTATTGTTTCGAGTTGCTTTCGTATTCGCTTTTTTCGGGGCCTTTAGGATTAGCGAGTTGGTGGCTCGATCAGCCTCCAGTACTGATTACCCAGGGATTTTGGCGCGGAATGTGGTAGTCACGAACAGAGCAGTATTGATAGTAATTCTGCGATCTAAGACGGATCAGAGGGGTCGTGGAGCCTCCGTGTTGTTATCCAGGGTTCCAGGTTTGACGTCCTGCCCGGTTAGAAATGCAGCTGGGTATTGTAGGGTGCGGCCGGAGGTAGCAATGCAATTTCTAGTGCACGAGAACCGGAGGCCATTAACCAAGTATCAATTCGAGACGGTACTGCGCGCAGCATTGTATGCTGTCGGTTTGGAGGGGCGCAGGTTTGGAACACATTCGTTCCGCATTGGGGCCGCTACATCGGCGGCAACGGCGGGTGTGCCTGGAGGGGTCATACAGAGGATAGGCCGGTGGCGTTCCGGGGCCTATAAGAGTTATGTTCGCCCAGATTCTGGGCATGATTGATCTTTGCTAACTCTAGTTTCTTTGCAGGTGCTGCGTCTGAGCCCATGACAGTTTGGATCATTGGTCATTCGTTTACTTACTGGGGTCACAGACACGCCTGCGGCCGTCCTTACGGCCCTCACTTGGACTTACAACGAAGGGGGGTTCGGGTTATCTGGCTTGGCCGGAGGGGTATGCTGTGGGACGAACTTGTTCCTTATGTTAGGAAGGAGCGGAGCGTCGGGCAGCTCCTCGGGTCTTGGTAGTCCATTTGGGGGGTAACGACTGGGGTAAGATGTCGGGCAAGCACTTCATTAGCGATGTCCGTAAGGACTTAATGACTATATCTATTTTGCTGCCGACGACGATCTTATGCTGGTCTGATATTGTGGTGAGGCCTGCTGAATTGGATAACATCAGATGGAAACGGTGTAGGTCCAAGGCAAACCAACAAATCGGGACTTGGTTGGAGCGCTTGGGTGGTCGGCATATTAAGTATGCCTGGTCATGGGGTAAGGTAACAGGTTTGTTCCGAGATGATGGGGTTCACCTGTCTTTTCTAGGATTAGACTTGTTCCTGAACTCCATTCAGGAGGTCTTAGAGGAGTTATTTCCTCTGTAAAGCGAGGCCGCATCTTTGGGGGTCACAGGGCATTATATGCCTGTGCCTGTGGCGGTTGGTCCGAGCCATAACTGTTCAATTTTGTTGTTCAAGTTATTTGGATTTTGGTAAAGCCGACGGTGGTTGACAACTGAGGGCTGTTGTCAGGGTGTGGCTCCTTGCCGGATGAGGCGGGGGCCGCTTGGCCAGACTCCTTGCAAGTTGGAGGCGGGAGTACACCTGGGTTGGCTCCTTGCAGAGAGTGTGGCGGGAGTCGGAACCTGGCGTGTTGGGGCCAAAGAGTGTAACAGAGAGGCTGGTTAGGCTATCCTGCCGGAAGGTGGCGGATAGTCTGGTGGGGGGTGGGCAATACCAAAGTCCTAGTTGTTTGTGTTAATGTGTGGATATAAGCTCGGACCACTGAATGATTAAAGCTGCGGCCTTGTTTTACCCACAATGAAATGTGTCTGTGATTATTGGATTGTAAGGGGGTGGTTGCGAGCGAGTGAGGTCCTGCATGCCCACATTATCACAGTGGCATAGCTAGATATTTGTATGCCACTTCGGCTTTCACACTTTCTCCCACACTCCTTATCCTCTTGTGGTCTGTCCTCCCTGCTCAGTGGGGATTTTGTTTTTTAAGTTGTTTAGTTTTCCCCATTATAGCTGAAGTGGAAGTTGGAGACCACCACCGACCCCCAACCCAGTACCTTTTTCTCTGGTCATTTTCTTAAAAAAAATTACCACAGCTGCCCTTGCTTTTTCTCACCTTGAAGTTGTGGAAGTAGGAGAAGCTATCAGGGCACAGTGCTCAGGGTAGAAAACACAGATGTCCTATCTGGGTTCTCAAAGGCCCCACTTTTGCCTCAATCAAGGCTTCTTAACTGGAAAACTCTCTACCTGAGGAACAGACTTGGGGGAAAGAGTCCTTTGACCACATACTGGTTCTGGCGTCTGGCCTCATGCTTACTGACTGCTGCTACAGTGGATTTTTTTGTTTGTTTTATATTTATGGTCTTATTGTATAGTAGTTTGGGATATTGTAACTTATGTATATTTATTTGTAAATCACTTAGGGCTTAGGCATAAGCGATCAAGAAATTTTAATAAATACAAAATAAATACACCCCCCACCACCAGGGTCTAAGACCATTAAGGATAATGAGGTGAGAGGAACCAGAAGAGACAAGGAGAGAGTTAGAGTTCTATGCCTGGAGCAACTGCCTCCCTCACCCTGTCCTAGGTTCTAGAGGGCCTGAAGGTTGCTAATGCATGTGATAAAGCACCAGGAAAATTAACAATATCCTGGGGTAGATAAGAAACAGTATCACCGGTAAGAAAAAGAATGTAATTTTACCAGTGAGATCCTACCTCGACTAATGAGTTGAGCTCTAGAGGGCATGTCTTGTGTAAAGGGATTGCTGGAATGGCAGTAGTTAAGGGCTATTTTGGTGTAGGCGGGGTGTCAAAATGTACTCTCCTAAACAAAAAAAATGTGATTCAAATATCTATCGGGCTCCGATAAAAAAGGTAGCGTCCCAAGGACCAAGAAACCGTAAACAACAAGGTCTCATTTGAGAGATAGAAACAGGAACTTGACAGCACTAGAGCTGATGCAAAACAAAATGTGCTGAAAGCAGGTGCTGAGTATTCAGCACCCGCTTTCCTAACGAGCCCCTGGGCACCTCTCCTGGGGGCGCCATGCAGTATTTAAATTAGGGGTCGGTTACGTGCCCCTAGTGCCTCCTTGGCAGCGCACCCCAGGAGATGTCTGCGGGGTAAGAAAATGGACGCTGAATTTATCAGCATCCATTTTCCTAACCAGTGCGCAGCCACGGGTTAGGAAAATGGATGCTGGTTTACTGAGCGTCTGTTTCCCTAACCCGACCACCAGCCCTCTTTAAAAAAAACAAAACATTTTTTAATTAAATTTTAAAACTTAATATCTACTCTGGGCAGACGTTAATTTCTGAGCGCAAAAATGTGCGGATTGGACACACTTTTTTTTTTTGCATGAGGGGGGGAGTGATTAATAGCCTCATCAATATGCATTTACATGTGATGAGCGCTGTTAGTTTCAGGGCACATTGGATGCGCTAATCCCCTTATAGCATAAGGGGGCTGTGGACACGCATCCAACTGTGGGTTAAACTGTGTGCTCTGCTGAGTACTTACTGAGCCTTAAGGTTATGCTAGAATAGCTTATAAAGTCAGCTGTTAATACCACAAAATGCAGATAGGAAAGAATAATAAGTAATCTATGGTCAGAATATCTATGTTTCCTGTGAAGCTATAGAGGTAGTGTGGGCAGCTGTTTAGATCTTGTACTGGGTAAGGCTGAGGGACAGTCAAATACCTTTTAATTCACAGAACTCCTATTATTCCTTACTAGATGTATCAGATAAAGCTGTTAGAGGATCCAAGATATTGGAGAGGATGTGGGGGGAGTGAGGGCATTTGTGCATGTGTTGTAGGCCTGTCCTGTGGAGCAGTCATGCAGGGCTAAAGTTTAAGATAAGACTGGAGGCTTGCCTGAAGGCTCCAGTACAAATAGACCCTGTCCCGGCATTATTTGGTTTGGGAATTTAGAAGCTACCCATGTTATCAGAATACACTCCCAAGTGACTCTCTCTAAATCCCAAATCAGCATCTCTGCTAGCAATGAGAACAGAGTTAATGATCAATAGATTTTTTTCTGTGTTATTCCTCCCTCCAGGCCCCTAATGTACCCAGAGACAAATTACTTAGCCCCTACATTTTATTAAATGTCCATGCTGACAAGTGGGCCCTACCAACCTCTTTTTCGGCACCCATCAGCACTGATTCATTCCCAAATGATTTCTGTATCCCTGGAGGGGAATCTTGCTTTCAGTGCATCAGAATTGCTCTGTGTGCCGCAAATATAGAGACAGTGTAAGGGGGCTTCCTATTTATTTTATACATCTCTTGGCTCCTATTGATAAATCAATTTAAGTTATATCTTTGTAACAGAATAATCGTCCTTGAATGAGCAATCATGTTACTTGTTCTGTATTAAATATTTTATAAATGTTGTTAAATAAAATAATTGAAAAAATAAACAATAGGACATAGGGTCAAGATATGAAGCCAGAGAGGGAGTAGATCAGAGAAAATACTTTTTTACTAAGTGGATGCCTGGCATTGCCTACCCACAGAAGTGGTAATCAATACCATGATGGGAGTCCTATGTGCTTGGGATAGATTCAGAAAACAGTGAGAGAGGGAGAGAAGTAGGTGCTGCTGCTCTCCTCCTACTGTCAGCCAGCTAGGCAGGTGCAGGGATCGGCCGGAAGAGAGGTTCACCCATACCAGGCCCCCACCCTCCCTCTATTCTGGCCCATCGCTCTTGTGTCCATTTCTGGTTGCCTGCAGTCTACAGGAAACTAGAGGCTTGGGTTATATCCAGAGCTAGACTAATGCAGGTAGGGATAACCAAGCTGACTGGGTGCATCAATAGTCCTTATCTGTGGACATATTCTGGGCTACAGTGAGTTGTTCTGAAGTCAATTCAGTTTCAGGGTCAGATCAATTAGTCCATACATTAGAATTCTACTTAAGGCATTTGGGGGCTTTCAGCAATCCATGGAATGGCTAGACCCTATGGCTTTTGCTTCTTTTTGCAGTAGAATGCTGCCCTGTGTAGTAAAACAACTTGTGACAGATTTGGGGGGGGGGGGAGGAGGCAGATAGGAAGTTGTCCATGGCCAAAATGTAGAGGGAGCTAAAGGATGTGGCACAAGAAGAGCTGATCTCCTGTTCTAGGCACCTTGAGTCAAGGGCAGACATTGAAGGTAGATAGCGCAAGCAGGGAAATTGTCCAGTGCCACAAGTGTTGCTCTTAGTAAAGGCAAGTAACATCACTGAGGACCAACTGGGTTTAATGCTAGCCCTGTGAGGGTTCAGCACTTTTCCAGCTGCTGGTACATCTTCAGAACTCACTCCTTCCAGATAGTTGTAAGGGGCCCCAAAGCTCCTGCCTGCAATTTGAACTTATGGCACCCGAAGAAAGGAGGGACATGCCCAGGGTATCATCTGGAAATGGCAGTTGGACCTTTCCATTGCAGACCAATTCCCATACCTCATTATCTACCAGAAAAAATCTCATTTACTTTACAGAACCTACAACTATGAAATTCATAGATACTCTGTTCTAAATAAATGTTTTGATGGGTAACTCAATGTGAAAGAGTCTTTGTATGAACTTGTTAAGTGGTTCTGTTCACCAAATACCCAACAGGGTGTTGCACAGGTTCAGGGTGAGTTATTTATTTACAGTTGTTTATCGCTGCTCCATTCGAATGTTCTGTAAATACTTCAAGGTGATGTATGCTGATATTTTAGCATGATGTAAACCATTGTGATCTTCACTTGGAATGACGGTATATAAAATGGCTAAATAAATAAGAAAAGGATCTGTTTTGATTTTTATTTATCAGGTCAGGAATCAGACAAGGCTGCCTTCTTTTGCCTCTTGTTTGGAACTCTTTGAAATGGTGCCAAGCACCCGAAGAAGACAGTAAATGAAGTGCTTACTCTGCAGGGTTGGTTACCATTTTCGGTGGAGACTGGGCTTCAGTGAAGGATGTTAGCGGACATATAGAAAGACTTCAGAAGAGTTTCAGGATAAAGAGTGAACTGTGGGAAGTTGGAGACCACGCAGTTTACCGGGTATCACGCGCATATGGATGCCCGCGCGCAACTTTATAAAACCTACCCCTTATTGCATTCTACTCGTATTACAATTGCATACTGCTGGAAATCTTCCCCCTTGATAAATCGCTGGAAAACAGTAGTAGTAGACATTGCTATAATGGAAAAAGTCTCCTTTTGCTTTCTTAATAAACAGGAGTCCTGTGATGCTGTTTGGAAGGCGCACGGGCAATGGAGGTAACATACGGTATGAAGTAAAGTTAGTTTTTTAAATAAAATATTTAATAATTGATATTCATGATACGTTCATGCAAAAATATTTGCACATGTATGTAAATGAATCTCAAACAATGGCACGGAACTTCTTAACCTTTGCTGCAGAACATATCCATGAGCTGCCACAGAAAACAGTTACAGAGGTGGTGTTTTGGTACTTTTTATTGAGTCATTGTTACAGCTGGTAATTTTTTTGAATTAAAATATACTATTGATAAAAAAAAAATCTAAATTTTACAATAGTGATCATTAATGCAGCTTCAGATACATTGCAATTAAAAAAAGATCAGTCAAATGTTAGAACTGGCAGACCACAAAGTATTTACATACTGAAATAGTTGAACTAAAAACAAACAACTTAGCATCATTCAGTGTCTGCCCTATATCTTTTACAGGTGTGCACTAAAATATATTTATATTTTTTAATTTTTTGCAGGAAGGAGGGTTTGGTGTATTTACTTATTTCCACTTGTTTTATTTATTTGAAACTTAAACATTAAAAGAAGAAGAGAGAAGAAAAAGAAAAGTAAGGGGGAGGGTTTCCCCTCCCAGCCCTTGGAAACTTAAAACTTGAAACCTCTCCTCCTCAGATGCCTCTTGCCCCTTCTCTGGTGTCTCTGAAGTGGGGTAGAAATGATCCTCAGTAGCTCCTGAGCAGCTGGGTCCCAATTTGAAAATGGTTACGGTTAGTCTTGAGAACAGTGCAATGTTATTTTTTATTTTATTTATTTTAAATATCTCTAAGAGGATGCAACAATACAAGATATCACAGGAAGAAGAATACTAATACAGTTGTAAACCATAGTAAACATAAGGCATGGAAGTAAATAAAATAAATAAATACAATATCTGAGTTGTGCTCTATTACACTATTTTCCAGCTTTGAAGTTGATGCCTGGTTCATTTCTTTTGGTCTTGATCCCCTCTTTCATTTTCTGTTTTATTTTTCTTACCATTCCTTTCTTTTCTCTCTCCAATCCTCTTGCCATAGTCTGCCTCCCACTTCTCCCCCTCTCTTGCTCTTCCCGAAATGTGCCATTTTGTCCTGAAATAGGATGGTTCAGCTATCCTTCACCTGTTTTAATCCTCTAACTCTACTGGCTCATGAGAGCTATGAATATTAAGAGACACACTAAACACGTAAAGCTAGATGTACACAAAAGGTTTCTCTCATCCTCTAATGGGGAAATCCTTTGCACATCTGGTCCATGATATAGACCTGTCTTTGCTATTGGCTGACAGCTGTCATGGCAACCTGAGCAATGCCATTAGTAAAAGTACACAAGATGTAGTCATGCAGATAATCTGGCACAAGCCCAGGTGCACATTAAAACCTAGAACACCTCGCAACTGCAACAGGGTTGGCACGGACCCTATTGCCCAGCTATCACCAAACAGCCTTGCACATAAAATTCCGGAAAAGAAATAACTTTTACGTAGAAGAATAAGAGAACAAAAAAATCAAGAGGAATTTTTTCCTGTGTGTGTTGTTCATCTGCAGTCCCATTTGTCAGTGGGAGAGAATGAATTGGTGTGAGTGTTTAAAAAAAAAAAGCAGGACTAAATCGGCACATTAAGGATGACCTGGTTCAGGCAGCAGCTTTGTCAGTGAACAGTAAGTAGGCAGGAAACTGCAGAGAGCAGTACCACCATGGAAGAGTTAAACTGATGGAATTTATTTATTTAAACATTTTTGTATTCCACCAAATCCCAGATATGTTCTAGGCAGATCATATTAATTAACAGTAAACATTAAGATAAAAAAAACAATCAAGACCAACAAATACATAGTAAAATGTCCAGCATAAATCTTACAGAAAGCAGCTAAATATAAATGCATTTAAAAACCTATGTTTTAGTAGGAAAAGCTTGTGAAAAATACAAAGGGTTTGATTTTAAAAAGTATTTACATGCTTAAAATTGTTTTACACTTGTAAGTTGTAAATGCACTTTATCCATGTAAGTGGGCTTTTGGAAATTGCTACAGTATGTCATTGAACTGTCCATTAGATAGCATGTTAAGTGCACTTTACGCATGTAAATAGCTTTTGAAAATTATTACAATAGTTGTTACATTTACATGTGCAACTTCTTTAAAATTACCTCCTAAGCTTTTAACACTGCTTTCAAAACAATCTGTAGTCAGCAATGTTGCAATTTCAATAAGTATTGAGTTTCATGGACTCACAATGGAAAAGGCCCGCTGCCAATCTTTTCTGGCTTAGATCAACAGTACTCAGAGTCCCTGGTCTCCCCGCAATTCTGCAGCTGCAGTAATGGCCATAAAAATTCAGCCCTTTCCGCAGATTTGCCAAATTTCGAAGATACCCAGATTTCCAAGGGCCAAAAGGTGCTCTTCACGCAGTCACTCAGCTTTGCTACCCAGAAGGGGAATAAAATAAAAGGAAGGGAGGGGCTGGATTAAGAAGCAGAGTGGCTCTTGGCTCTTTTGTCTGCTTCAGTCTCTTCCTCACCCAGCTCCTCCCCACCCCTGCAGATTGCCTGATTATAGGGAAGGGCTGGTTCAGGAAGCAGAGGAATATTCTCTGCTAAGTGAGATTCCTTGCACAATCCCATGTGCCTGTGACTAAGAGAGAATAGAGTTCTGGGGTCAATTCTGGAGCTGGGGTAGGGGAAACCTGGTGGAGTAAGAGTTAGGGATAGATGGGAGATGGCTGGGATCAACCCTAGAGGGGAGGAAAATAATGAACGTGTGAAAGGGCAGAGGGAGTAGGAAGCTGATGCATGCATCCTCTTCCCCAATCCACAGCAAATCTCAGGCAGGTCTATCCTGTAAAGTGCGGCCGCGTTTACCCTGCTCCTAGCCGCTTTTTACTCAGTTTTCGGCCGCGTTAAGCCCTTCCTGCGATCCGAATCCCCTTTAACCTACTCCTATCCTACCGCGTCCTAAAATTCCCCGGGCAACCCTTCTTGCCCGCGGCAATGTATATTGCATGCAAACGAGCGAATTAGCTCGATATTGCATGCAAACGAGCGAATTAGCTATTCCCTAGCATCCCGTATAACCCGCGCCCTGACTATCGCTATCTTTCCGCGCCGTTTTGTCGCGCGTTTAAAACCTGCAACTTACCGCCTACCCTGACCCAGGCGGTAGAGGGCATGGGTAAGGGTAGGTGGAAAGCTTTCCCCCAGCCCCTGCTCACCTGCCCCGGCCGCAATCATGGGTGCCGGTCTCCGGGGCAGCCCCAGTCCTCTCCCCTGCTCCCGAGAGCCAAAAAAAAAAAAAAAAAAGCAGAAAAAAAGCGAAAAAAAAACGTTGCAGCCCCTCTCCGATGTCCGGACTGGGGCTGCCACGGAGACTGCAACGGCGAAACACAACGGGGAAGCAAAAAAAAAAACCAAAAGCAATTTTGTTTTTTTTTTCCAAAAAGCGAAATTTTGTTTTTTTTTCCAAAAGCGAAAATTTTGTTTTTTTTCCAAAAAGCGACTTACTTTTGGGATCTGTCAGATCCCAAAAGTAAGTCGCTTTTGGGACGCCTGCACAACTTACTTTTCTGAAGCCATCAGCAGGAACACGATCTTAGCTCCTCCCGGCGAAGACAAAGATGGCCGCCTGCACGGGGGGAAGCGTACAATTGGCCGCTGAAGACGTGACGTCACGACGTTTGGCGTCACGGGATGTGATGCCACGTCTTGAGCGGCCAATTGTACGCTTCCCCCGTGCAGGCGGCCATCTTTGTCTTGAGGAGCTAAGAGGAGCTAAGATCGTGTTCCTGCTGATGGCTTCAGAAAAGTAAGTTATGCAGGTGTCCAAAAGCGACTTACTTTGGGATCTTGACAGATCCCAAAAGTAAGTCGCTTTTGGAAAAAAAACAAAATTGTCGCCGTTGTGCTTCGCCATTGCAGCGCCGTGGCAGCCCCAGTCCGGACATCGGAGGGGGGCTGCAACGTTTTTTTCGCTTTTTTTTTTTGGCTTCGGGAGCAGGGGAGAGGACTGGGGCTGCCACGGAGAACCGGCACCCATGATCGCGGGCCAGGGGCTTTTTTCGTTTTATTTTTTTGGCTTCGGGAGCAGGGGAGAGGACTGGGGCTGCCACGGAGACCGGCACCCCATGATTGCGGCCGGGGCTTTTTTCGTTGTTTTTTTTTGGCTTTGGGAGTAGGGGAGAGGACTGTGGGCTGCCACGGAGACTGGCACCCATGATCGCGGCCGGGGGCTTTTTCGTTTTAATTTTTTTGGCTTCGGGAGGCAGGGGAGAGGACTGGGGCTGCCACGGAGACCGGCACCCATGATCGCGGCCGGGGCTTTTTTCGTTTGTTTTTTTTTTGCTTTCGCCGATCTCAGTGTCTATTCTACCCTCCTCCCGGAGCAAGGCTGCTTTTCGCGCCCTGCTCTGGGAGGAGGGGGAGAACAGACACTGACATCGGCGAAGCAACTTCCTGGTATCTGTCATTTCAAATGACATTTGAAATGACAGATACCAGCGTGGCGTGAAGCCTTAGGCCCACGCACCCAGGATACTGTATAGGCGCTCTATCCAGTAAAATGGGTTGCCGCGGGCCTAACGCTTCACGGGCACTTATTAGCCGCGGCATGCATTTGCATGTAATTAGAGTTCAGGATCGAGCGGTAGGTGAGCTGCACTGTGCGGGGCGGTAACCATGGGTGCCGTAGGCACTAACGCAGCTCTTCCTACCGCTCGGTACTGGATAGGCCGAGGGTGATCACAACTCAAAAGTTCCCAGGCATGGTGTTTGCAGAGAGGTGACTGGGTGAGGAAAAAACGTTCAAGGGAGGGTTTGCTGTATGAGACTGTATACACAGGCCGTGCACTGGAAACGTAAGGCACCTGGCAATGTCATCAGAAGCGGGATAAGTGCTGATCCTATATGTAAAAAGAAAAAAAAAAGAGATGGTGTTAGAAGACTAACCAACTGTGAAGGAGAAGCATACAGCTAACAAGACATGTTGGATTTGTGGCTAGTGAGAGCATAAGCAGTGAAGATATTTAGAAAAGGGATGGGCAAGCTTTTTTTTTTTAAATAGGGCCCATTACTGTGCTCATTGGAACTAGGGGCCAGTTTTTCATGATGCTGATCTAAATCTCTCTTTTATAACCAATGGTTTTCCTATCTAGTTAATTCTATCGATAAAATTGCTCCATTGAAATCTTTCTCTATGTCTAATTCTATAAAAGACAGCTTTGTCCTTGGAAAGTCCCCTGCTATAACTCTGTTGCGTCAACAACTGCGCAAATCGGAGCGTAAGTGGTCAAGGCATTCTTCTTCTGACAATGCAAAGTTCCTTTCGATCATTGTTAAAAGAATTTCAATCTGCTGTATTAGCTGCTAAGAAGGATTATTATGCAAAAAAGATTTATGAATCTGGGATTTGATTCTAAAGCTCTATTAATTTAGTACATAGATTGACTCGAAAACAGAGTTCTAATAAATCCTCTGATTCTTCTTTATTACACGTCGACTCATTTGTTCAGTACTTTTCTACTAATTTAGAGTCCTTACTATTAGCCTTTAAGGATGTTCCATCTTGGTACCTTGAGGCATCAGACTGTGGCCCTTCTCTATGGTCTGAATTTGAACAGGTTGCCTCCACTCAATTAGTAAACACCATAGCGAAACTTAACAATACTATGTGTCCACTGTTAAAAATTTCAACAATCTCATTTAAGGAGATTTTTGAAGTACTGAAATCTTCATTCACTTCTCTTGTGAATTCTTCTCTTAGCACAGGTATAATGCCTCTAATGTTGAAATCTGCTGTAGTTAAACCTTTGTTAAAAAAGCCTGCATTAGATGCATCAAAGGTTGAAAATTATAGACCAATTTCGTCGCTTCCTTTACCAGCTAAAGTTATTGAAGGGATTGTGCTTCAACAACTTACAAATTTCCTTGAGAAACATGACATCTTAAGTCCTCATCAATTTGGTTTTCGGCGAGGCCTTAACACAGAGCTTCTCTTTGGTCGACTCCTTTAAAAGAGGTCTCGATCGTGGTGAACAATTTATATTAGTCTCTTTGGATATTACCTCAGCTTTTGATTCTATAGATCATGAAATTTTGTTGTTTCGTTTGAGGGAGTGTGGTATTACAGGAACAGTGCTTAGCTGGTTTCAGAATTATCTTTCAGATCAGTCCCAGATTATTAAATTTAACAACTTTGCCTCTGACGTTCAGGCTTTGAAGGTTGGGGTCCCACAAGGCTCTGCTCTTTCTGCTATGTTGTTTAACATTTATCTGGCCCCAATAACTAAACTTTTAGCCATCATCACTGATGGCTTCAAGTTATATGCAGACGACATACAATTTATGTTAAAGTAAAGAAATCTTGGCAGGAAACAGTCGACTCTCTCACCTTATGTTTAGACACAATCAATCGTTGGCTGAAACATAATAAATTACTTCTCAATATCAATAAGACGACTATGTTGTTAATTCATCGATCATTATCCATTCCCATTCAGAATTCTTTGTCTATCAATAATATCTCATATTCTCTTTTGTCTCCGATTAAAGAGTTTGGGTTTCTTGTTGGACTCTAATCTATCCTTTAAACCTCAAATTAGAATGCTTATTAAAACTGTTTTTTTCAAATTGCGTTTACTTGTTGGATTACGTCATTGCTCTATGAGAGGGATTTTTTGACTGTTGTTCGTGCGCTCATATTTCCGCATATCGATTATTGTAATGGACTTTACATCGGGCTACCAAAATGTCAAATTCACTCTATTCAGTTGTTATTAAATTCAGCTGCTCGGTTGGTTTCTAATCTAAAACGTTTTGAGAGAATTTCTCCAGTGCTCTGTCATCTTAACTGGTTACCTGTTTGCGACCGGATTTCCTTTAAAGTTGGTCTAATTGTCTTCAAACTATGTAACTCCAACTCGTCACATTGGTTTAATGCTTTATTGAGAATATATAAACCAGTGAGATGCCTGAGATCCTCACAATTAAATAATCTTGAAGTCCCTTCTATTCGTCAAGCTCGTCTGTTTAGTACCCGAGAGACCTCTTTTTCAATTGCAGCACCCTCTCAATGGAATTCAATCCCTATAGAATTGAGATCTATGGATGATATTAAGAAATTTAAATCATCCTATAAAGAATTTCTCCTTACCCGTGCGTTCAGGTTGTAATGTATTGTATTGATTCTCATTTTGCTTCTTTGTTCATGAATACTGTATTGAAGTGAAAATGTTTTTATTTAGATGTGTTATTATTGTATTTTTATTATTTTATATAATTTATATGCTTGTTTGTTTTGGTTTTTGTCAAATTCTTGTTTGTTTTTATTATGTATGTTTATTTTGTATATCGCTTAGGCCTTTTGTGTTAAGCGATTAATAAATTTTTTTAAATGAAATGAAATGAAAGGAACTCTGTGAAGCAGGGGGGAGAGGGATGTACAAAGGCAAATGCACCGCATAATGAGAGGACCAAAGCAGCAACCATACCAATAAAAAGGATAACTCAAAACAATTAACTAATAGAATAACATCATACAGTTAAAAGTACTCATATAAAAATATTTCAAAACAGACACATCAAATAATACCTAATAATTAAAACTAGTAAGGATTTTTTTTAAATTATCCACTCTGCATACCTAGGAATTTTTGATTTCCAGATGCCCTGAGAGATTGTCATGGATTAGCAGGCAGAGAGGAAGGGGGTTGTTGCACATACATGTGCTCTCTCTCTCTCACCCACAGGCACACATACTTTCTCTCACCCACACACTTACACATATGTTTTCTCACCCACTCATATACTCATGCTCTTTCCACAATGCACACATACTCTCTAACCCACCCACTCAAGTGCTCTGTCACTCACCCAGCCACCATATACACACACACTCCTCTCACTTCGCTTCTCTGTCACCCACCCAGCCACATACACACACACTCCTCTCACTCGCTTCTCTGTCCACCCACCCATCCACATACACACACGCTCCTCTCACTCTCGCTTTTCTCCCCTCTTCAAGCAGCAGCGTCTCCATCTTCAAACCCTGTGGCTGACCCAACTGTGGCCAGTTGTTAAGAGAGTGACATGCCACGCTGATCCTCCTGACCTAAGGGCCCCCTCCGGCCAAGCTGCCAATTCCTGTGGAGTCACAGTGCTTCTCTTCTTGCGCTGGTCCCGCTGGTGGGGCCATGCTACTCTCCCTACTACAACATGCTAAACTTCTGAGAGGGGAATGTCCATTGCCGGCCGCTGACACCCAGGTCGATGTCATCAACAAAGACCTGCAGTGTCAGGCCATTGATGATGACATCATTGCAAAGCACACCCACACACACAGCAATACACACTCTACCACATAGAACTCCCACCAGCATACCCCTTGCAAAATGAATTAAATCCCAATATGCCTTTTCATACCAAACCTCATACACACAGACACCAAATATACACAATACCCAAATTTTATTTTCGTTTTAAGCTCATGCATACTCATGTTTAATCCACAGTCTCTCTCTATATTATAAAAATATTAGGGACGCTGAGTGATCATTGGCAGCATGTCTGCACATATGAGCATGCAGCGGCGTTCTCCCAGAGTTGCTGGGGGCAGGGCTAACCACAGTGGGGGCATCAGGAAGGAAATAGGAGCAGTGGAGGCTTGCACTGCGGGAAACCAGAGAGGGAAGAAAAATAAAAGGGAAAGGTGGTGCCAAGTAAGAGCAAGAGCAACCAGGCTGCAAGCTCAGAAAGGCTAGTGGGAGTTTCCAGGGACTCACCAGCTGAAGGAAGTGGCCCCGATGGTGGAGGAGGGAGGGAGAAAAGAAGAATAGAGTAATTAATTTGGAGAGAGGGAGGGGGGGGTCACGGAGCAAGGATAGTAATGCTCAGAGTAGGAGGGGAGGGCTGAGTGAAGAAAAGGGGAGAGAGTGTAGACACAACTCCTCTCCACACATACCCATATCACACACACAGCCTCCCCCTACATATACTTCATAGCAAAAAATCACTGCCACCAGCAATACCCCCCCCCATACAACATCTCTCACACGTGCCACAGCCATCCCCAGTATACATACATATCTCACACATGCACCAGCACCACCAACCCTCCTGCACTCCCACCACCACCGCCATCAACCCCCCTCACACTCACCACTGCTGGCCAATTCTCCCCCCCACCCACACCATCAACCAATGGCAATTCCTCCCCACCCACACAAACCACCCCTCATGATGCACAGGCTAATTTTATAACAAACGTGCGTGCGCTCACATACACGTTTATGTGGGCACATGTGCCAAATACATGAATTTTAAAATGATGTGCCAAATTATGCGCACAAACATGCATGCGTATCATCCAAACATAGGTGCATGCATAACACATCTCATGCGCTCGTTTGCATGGGCAGGTAATGCGCCCATTTCAAGCACTAAACTTCTGGATCCGCAGGGGTGTAGGACAGATAAAGATGCCATAAAACAGGGAAGACAGCCAAATTTTACCACCAGGTTCATCCAATAGCTGGTGTCCCTGGTGGTGGCTGATGAAGCCAACTCATATTTTGTTCCAGGGATCTGTCGGGACTTACGGACTAATAAAAACACATGGCGTGAGCTGTGCACCAAGTTTAACCACGATGACTCCTACCCATGTGGGGTAAGTACTATGGAGTATTGGGGGTGGGGAGGGTCAGGCCATGCATGGGGGGCTACTGGGGGGGGGGGGCTAGTGGGTAAGAGTAGGGGATAGGTGGAAAGGGTCAGGCCATGCATAGGGGGCTATGGGGGGGGGGGGGGTTTGAATATCCTAAAGCTAATCACATCTTAAAGATTAACAATCCATAGTAACATACCAGTATGGCACTCACATTGACAGCAACCATGCACTATTAATGGGGCTCATCCTCTTTTCCCCTATAGATCGAAGACCTGAAGAAGAAGGCCTGGGAGCTGCGCCTGAAGTGGAGGCACATGATGGACCAGCTGCACGCTCAGTGGGATAGGGCTGGAGGTAAGATATTCCTCAGACCAACTGGAAATTGTAAACAAGCTCCATCTATGTTCCTTTCTGTGTCATGTACCACACTAATCGCCCCAGCTCTTCCACACCTGGTCTCAGCCTTCACTTTACACTAACCCTCCTTCACACATCTCTCTGTCACAGGCTCCACTATCCTGAAAGAGTGTAGGAGAGGCACACTCTAGCCTAGCTGGCATGCTGTCAGGACTTTACTTCAACTCCAACATGGATTTCCATGAAAACAACAGGGCCCTGGTCCAATAGAAACAGTGTGTAGCATCTCAGTTCTACATGACTTACTACGTACACCTCTAACGGTCATTGTCAACCCCGTCTCACATTCTTGCTCGCACCTCCTAGCACAGAGTAGTCTACATCAATAATCTGGATGTCCATTTACCTGTCAATATGGAAGTCAGCACCTTGATGATAGGATTGTCCCATAACTAACAACCGCTTCCCTTTGCCTTCACATCTCTCTAAAAAGGCAGTTCTCTAAGTGCCTCTGTCATCCTTTGCATTATACTCTGCAGCATGTGAACACAACATAAGAACTTGCCATACTGGGTCAGACCAAGGGACCAACAAGCCCAGCATCCTGTTTCCAACAGAGGCCAATCCAATCCATGACACACACTTGTATTTGTCTTTACAGATAACAACTCTTCGTCATCCTCCTCTTCAGATGAGGATGAAGATGGAGCAGGTGGTGATGGCGAGGCTCCAGACCCAACCCCAACCCCAACCTCTGTGGAAGCAGCAGCAACCACTGCTGGGAAGGAACAGGATGCTCCTCCCCCACCCCATCGTCCACCAAGGGAAGAAGTGGTGGTGGTCACATCCCTCTGCCCCCAACAAGCACACCCTGGGTCTCAGCCTGTACACCCCTCCCTCTCGGACCTGCTCCTCGGTTTGCCCAGGGAGTTAGGAATGCTGGGACTCAGGCTGGCCAAGCATTGCTGGCTGAGGGAGATTCGTGTCCCTCCCTTCTGCTTCCTCCGCAACCACAGAAGCCGAAAAGAGGCTCATCGATGGGAGCTCCTGCTCCTGGCAATGAGCCTCTTTCTAGGTGCCAATCTGAGGCTATGGTGCAGATGATAGCAGAGGGCAATGCGAAGCAGTCCCTTGGGAGTCTGCTCAGGATGCCACAGTCAGTCAACTCAGTGCCTGGCCATGGCCATGCACATTCTTGCCAAGAGGCAACACCCATCTTGAGTAGACTCCTAAATGTATTACTTGTTTGCTCCCTAGTTTGCCCTTCCCCTTGTGCCATTTTTATTTATTGTAAATAGCTTGTAAAGAAAAAAAAATACTGTTAATTTTTTTTCATTTTCTAATACTTTGTGTGTACCTGTGTACTCAGTTTCCATGAGATCAATAATCAAAGATAAACATTAAATGGATAACTTGAAGTTACATGGCTACTTTGTGAGTTATCCCTCTAAATGGCTTTGAATATTGAACTCTATGGGGGTGTTTTTGATGTGGGAATTACCATGATGGCAGTTCACACACTTTCCTTTCATGTTTAAGAGGTAGAGCAGAAGGGGTGTTACTCTTCAACCACTTCCCTCAGGTTCCCCCTCTCCACAATCTCTCATTCCTCATTGCTGGACCCAGAACAGGAATGTGGTTATTATAGAGGGTTGCAAACTACAAAGGACTGAGCATACACATCACCCTTACTCTGCATGTAACACCACAGCTTCTTCTAATCCCAGCTGTGTAGGCTACATGTTTTTCTGGTTAGCATAGCAGGCCCTGCTCCCTATATTGTTGGTGAAAGTGAAAGCAGAAGACAGTACATCTGGGGAGCAGAGAGAGGGGAAAACAGATCAGGCATCAGAGGGAAATGTGAAGAAGAATACCAGGTAGGGATTTTTTTTCTGTGCTTTAGGTTGTGGGAGGTTTTAGAGGGATGTAGGTTTTGCGTGGTGGTAAAGTGGTCAAACAGGCAGAATAAGGACAGAAGGGAGAGCATGGGACAGCAGTCCAAGGAAATGGGACCACACTTAGGGGCTGTTGGCCCATTAGTGAGATGGTGGAAACAAGGAGCACTGACATTTACAGTATACGTGGTGAAGGCTGGGGAAGCAGATGCATGCACAAGAAGTATTAGAGGAGGAGTGGTAGAAAACACACAGCACCTTTCTCCCCCTGAGACCAGACATTCTTCATTCCCATCCACCAGCAGTCTTACTGTGCTGCATGTGTAAGGGTATGAGTAAAGCTGTATAAAGTGTAGTTAGTGGCCCCTGAGTGACACATGTGACAATAAATTAGTGCTACAGTTTAGTTTCCATTCAGTAGTTAGGCCTAGTTGCTATAAAGGAACAATATGCAGTCTACCTCTCTCCTGTCCTCACAAGTTCTCAGATGGAAGGGCAATCCTGACATCAAGCCTCACAGATGGAGGTTGATGTGAAGTATCATTGGCAGCATCTCTTTCACATCCTTACATTTTAAAAGAGGCAAAATGAATGGAAGGGGCAGGAGCACGCACTTGGGGAGAACACAAGGTGGATTGCGTATGTCAAGGGACATTGTTCTGAGATAAAAGGCTAGGGACAGATACTCCCAACATGAGGTTGCATTGTGATAGACAAAGCTTGCTGGTGTGGACCACATAGCTTTCTTACCAAATGAACCCTGTGGTGGCAAGCAAAGTGGCAGAAAAAACGGACAAAGTTAGCATCCAACCAATTAAATTACCATTCATCACTCAAACATACTGGATACAGCCTAGGCAGTGATGTTCTTGTTTATCGCTTTGAATATGCATAAAGCCACCATCAAGCAATGGTCCATAGAGTGGAAATGCATCTTCTGCATAGCATTTTAAATTAGGAACTCCAGATAGCTTTGGGGGGGGGGGGTCAGTGGGGGGAACCCAGACATAGAGAAGTCAGTGTGGCCATCACTGCACAGCATAGAGGTTGCGTGGATAAGGTTGCGCAATAACACAAGAAACCTTATACATGCGTTACAAAGCTTTATATTTTAAATTGGTTGTGCGTCTAATAGTTACCTACATAAATCTCACCCACACATTACATGCCTTTACAGGCCCACTTCCATGTCTCAATAATGTATAGATGAGGAAGCCAAACTTTCTCCCCAGGGAGCTTGACCTCCTTGTCAAAGAGGTAATGAGGGTGTACAACATCCTCTGTGGAGCAGACTCAGAGAAAGTGGGCTTCTATCAAAAAGAGCAGATATGGGAAGAAGATTCATCACAAAATCAATGCTGTATTTAAGAATAGCCATAGTGTGGCTGAGCTATGCTACAAGTGGTGGGACCTGTGCCGGGTTGTTAAGAGTAGGCCCAGATGCCCTGCAGAGGGGACAGAGACACAGGTGACCTTCATGACCTGATTCTGATCACCATATCTTCAAGCTGATCACATATCTTCAAGCTGCTAACCCTAAAAAAGCTCAAACCCCTTCTGCACACACATGATTTCAGAACAGTCCTGCGAACAATAATCTTCTCGAAAATCGACTACTGCAACACAATACTGCTTGGTCTACCCGAAACCACCATCAGACCCCTTCAGCTATTCCAAAACGCAGGTGCAAGGGCACTAACAAACATAAAAAAATGCAACCACATTTCGCCCACGTTAAAAGAGCTTCACTGGCTTCCCATCAACCTAAAGAATCCAATACAAAACCCTCACCCTCCTAGCACAAGAAAATAAACAACATTGAGATGAATTGGCTAAACAACGCCATTCTCCCTCACTCCACACAAAGAAACCTCAGGTCCTCAGATACCGGACTCCTAGCCGTCCCAAACACCAAAAACAGCACACGGCTCGTCAACCCGCAAACGTGCAATATCAGTGGCAGGCCCCACACTCTGGAACACCCTCCCGACCCCCCTTAGAAATGAGCCTTCCTCGCAAATATTCAAAAAACAACTCAAAACCTGGCTCTTCAGAAAAGCCTTCCCACCAGATACTTAACTCACATATAACCCTCCCTGAACCCACTCCCCCCACAGCCACCCTCAGCCACCCCTCCCTCTGCCTCTCCCCCCTCCCCACCCTTGTTCACTTTTACCCCCGATAATGTAAATAACCAAACCTTATTATTTATTTAGCCATATGTACAGTCACCTGTACATTCCTTTCAATTATCATGTATAGTCACTTTCTCGTTACCCCCTGTTAACATGTTACAAATTGTTATCTTGTTACAATCTGCTATCTTGTTACAAACTTTTATCTTCTTACAATGTAAATAAGCATGGTTATGTCTTATTTGTTCTAGTTATCTGTAAAACCGATGTGATATCTCGATCGAATGTCGGTATATAAAAACAATAAATAAATAAAATAAAATATCTAAGTCAGTTATGGCAGGAGTGGTGGAACTGGACACCTCCCAACCAGACCAGCAACAAGGTGAGCACTGTCTATATGATTACCTTGTATTAGTATATGTAAATAGATTGGTTTATACTTGTCATGTAGTTTGTGTGGCTATACTAGATCCTTCTATTATAATGATCCCTGGTACTCTGACAGCATTCCACATGTGTCCCTGGCTGTCCTTGTTCCCACGATGAAGGGGCAAGTCTTTCTCAATGTTCCCAGTGGGTCCCAATGAGCACCAGGGATCCCCTCTCCCAGCAATGCTTGCTTCTACTTGGCAGGGGATGATAGCCTGGGAAACGCAAAGCAGATAATCAAAGGTCTCTCTGGCGGCCTTGCGCATAAACCCGCCGTAGCAAATTTGCATGTGTGAGTGCGCACACTTCAGCCTATTGGTCAGTTTTAAAATATGTCATGCATGTATGCAGTGGCGTACTAAAGCGGAGTGCGGGGGTGAGGTCTGCCCCGGGTGACCTCCAGGAGGGGGGGGGCGGTGCCAGCTGGGATGAAGGTCGGTGGCCACGAGCGGAGCCTATCCCACTCGTGGCAGAAGAGGGAGGCGCCGGTGGCCCGCAAACATAGTCCATCGCACTCATGGCTGAAGATGAAGGAGGCCCCCGTGGGCCACAAGTGGAGCCCATCCCTCTCACAGCTGAAGATGAGGGAGGCGCTGGTGGGTCGCAGCCGAGGAGCAGTTAACGGCTGACATTGACGCAGTCTGCGAGTGTGTGGGTGCTGCAGAATAACAGGCACAGGATGGTGTGTGTATGATTTGGAGTCTGTGTGCCTGAGTGAGGGTGTATGTTTGTGTGTGTGAGAGGGAGCCCATGTGATGGGGTGTATGTGAGTGAATGAGAGAGAGAGAGCCTATGTGCAGGGGTGTATGAACATGAAAGGAAGAAAAGGAGCCTGTGTGGGTGCCTGTTTGCCAGAGAAAAATGGAGCCTATGTGAGGGGGAAGGAGTATGTACAATAGAGAGAGGGGCAGCCTATGTTATGGTGTATGTGCAAGGGAGAGAGCCTGCATGAGTGCATGTGCGTGTGAGAGAGAATAGAGGGAGCCTGGTTACTGGGTGTGTGTATGCAAGAGAGAGAGGGAGCCTGTGTGAAGGGTATGTATGTGTGAGGGAGAGACAAATGGAGGGAACCTGTGTGCAAGGGTGTGTAAAATGTGCAAGAGCGAGAGAGGGAGCCTGTGTGAGGGAGAGGGGAACTGGGGGGGGGGGGAGAGAAGAAGTGAAACCTTGGGGGGGGGGGGGTTGCAAAAGAAGGTATCCACCCCGAGTACCAAATATTTTAGGTATGTTACTGCACGTACATACAGTCACAACCAGATCATGCCTCTATTGGCCTTTTCTTACACACGTGACTTTGCTTGTGCACTACACATATACGAATGTACTTTGTGGCTTTTAAAATCCGCATTGCTAGCACTTGCCCCAGATACATGGGTATGTGGGCATTTTTACACAAGCAACACTTTTAAAATTAGGTCCTTTGTCACTATTTCTACATGAGGGTGAGGGGGTTGCGGACAAAGTTTGAGAGTGTAAGGGGAAGAGAGTGCCCAGAGCCACACATCCCCAACTCGTCCACCTTCCCTTGCCTACACCCTTTCTGCATATTTCTCCACCGGCAGGGTTGACGAGCAGGCACAGCCTCTAGTAACCTAAAATCATACAATTCAATCGAAGCAAAAAAGGCATCATCATAGCTTAAAGGCACACACTCCCTTTTCACATTCATACAGAACTAAAGGTCACACGTGCATATTTATAGGTTTAAATAATAATAGCATTATGTTTTGTATTTAAAAAAACCAAAACATTTAACAATCTTTCCCAGCTTGTGGTGTCCTGTGTGACATAAATGTTGAAGGCACACTTTTTCACTTGGCCATAGGTGCCAAATTGCCTGGTTACAGCTGGGTCCAGTGCTATCAGTCTGATTCCTTGTACAATTACTGAAGGCACGAGAAAATGACAAAGGGGAAAGATGTGCCCCTTTTATAACTGAGAATCATCAAGCGATTTGATTGTGTTCTGTCAGACAGGGTTTCTAGGCTTCTGAGATCTGATGGAATAAAGTAGGTGGCAGTAGTGAAAAAAATTATTATCTCAACCTGGGAACATGCTCAGCCTCCCCAGTCTCCTTCGAGCAGGACTGTCACTGTCAGGCCGATTCAGTAAAGTCTGCGGGAGAGCGGGCGAATGCTCGCTCTCCCAGTGCGTGTACAGGCCACTCGCCTGTGCGCGCGATACAGTATTTAAATGAGGCCCGGTGGTAGAAACGGGCAAAAGGAGGCGCTAGGGACACTAGCGCGTCCCTAGCGCCTCCTTTTTGACAGGAGCGGTGGCTGTCAGCGGGTTTGACAGCCGACACTCAATTTTGCTGGCGTCGGTTCTCGAGCCTGCTGACAGCCACGGGCTCGGAAACCGGACGCCGGCAAAATTGAGCGTCCGGTTTTCAACCCGACAGCTGCCGGCCGACTTCCAATTTTATTTTTTTTTTAACGTTTTTTTTACTCTTCAGGACCTCCGACTTAATATCGCCATGATATTAAGTCAGAGGGTGCACAGAAAAGCACCTGTACTGTATTGGCCTGTGTGTTTCCTGTACCTGCTCACGTGCTCCTTTTCTGGTTCCCACAATTTTTTTGTAATGTCCTTGAAGCCGTGTTATCACTCGGGCAGGTACCTGAAGATTTTACAGCACCCAGTGCCAGTTCAGAGCCCCGTCGTGTCCACTGGGATGTGCTAACTTCAGAAAGAAAAGAAAGAACACATTTCAGCTGAAATTAAGCAAGCACTTTAATTTGTTTTCATTTTGTGATTTCCTATGCTTGTACATTTAATTTAAATACTTTTAGTACAGCTTCCTAGCGCAGTGCTCAGCCGTTCGTAGCGGTTTTGAGCAGACTGGAAGGTCAAATTGCTATAACACAAGCATTCCCTTTATATAAAGAAATGGATCACAGCTAGGAGCAATTTTTAAATAAAAAAAATAATTTAAATTATATTATACTTTTCATTTAAATAGGACCCAATGTGTTTTTGTAAATGACGGCATCAGACACAAACAGCACATGCAGCCATATCATGAGTGGATGGATTGGTAACACCTCATTGGTGGCTGAACTGCACCATGCATGAGAATTTCCAGAGAGATCTGAGAAAAAGGAAGAAGCTTAGATTAATACCCAGTAACTGTAGAGTGCCCGGATTATAAATCAGCAGGGAATTTTCAAGCAGCCAGATTACCAAACTGATTGGCATGGCTCAATCTCTTGCACTTTCAAAGTGTGTTTTTTAAAATTGAAAAGTATTCAAGATAAAAGGTAGAGGAAAAAACCATTAGCAGAACAATTTCATAACTAACCAATAACAAGAAGTCATAAGAGAAATAGAACAAGAACGGGTTAAACCAGGATATAGAAAGGGCAAGAAGATATGAATGAGACAATGTGCAGTCAAGTAAAAATCAGAGTATCAAAATGGGAAGAATAACTTCAAAACAAGTCTGACTGTGCGTATGCCCATATACTCAGCTATAAGAACATGCACATGAGCGTGTACATGTATTTTATCTAGTGTGCACAAATACTTGCACACTTTATAAAATTTGTGTAAACCTACCCAACATCATGTTTGTGTATCTAAAAGATATGTGATATGTATTTTCAATATAGCCAGATAAGTAGTGTTTAACACTTATCTGACTGTCTTACTTAGCCAGATAAATAGCAGTTCTTGAGACTTATCCAGCTAAGTGGTAGCAAAACTGCCATTTACCTGGAGAAATATAAATTTATCTGGATTAAGTGGTGCAGATCTCCTATACGCGAGTATTTGTGCTCCTAATTTTGGGTAGATTTTCAGACCTATGCACACACATGGATGTGTGATTTTATAACATGTGTGCGCCAGTGCGCGCATGTTATAAAATCAGGGGTCGGCGCATGCAAGGGGGTGCACATTAGTGCAACCTGCGCATGCCAAAGTCCGCGGCCTTCCCCCTTTCCCAACCCCCTAAACTACCTCTCTTCCCCTTCCCCTAATCTACCCCCCCAGCCCTAACCTACCACCCCCCCCATTTTTGGTTATACCTGTTGCGCCTGCTAACCACCGGACCTCGGGTCCTACCATCATCATCCACCAGGGGGACTTCCTGCACTACTCTTCAGTGAAGTAACCTCTATGAATCCTCCGTTAGCATGTGGCACATTTAAAACTAATCGGAGAAAGTTCTTTTTTACTCAACGCACAATTAAACTCTGGAATTTGTTGCCAGAGGATGTGGTTAGTGCAGTTGGTATAGCTGTGTTTAAAAAAGAATTGGATACGTTCTTGGAGAAGTCCATTACCTGCTATTAATTAAGTTGACTTAGAAATTAGCCACTGCTATTGCTAGCATCAGTAGCATGGAATAGACTTAGTTTTTGGGTACTTGCCAGGTTCTTATGGCCTGGATTGGCCACTGTTGGAAACAGGATGCTGGGCTTGATGGACCCTTGGTCTGACCCAGTATGGCATGTTCTTATGTTCTTATGTACTTATTTGACTGATTAGCAGTGTATATTCAGTGGCACAGTCATGTCACTAAATATAACCGGCTATCTTAAAGTAAGTTAGATATGTTTATCTGACTAACTTTAGGACAGATCAGCAGCTCGACCGGAGTTAGCCCGATAAATTATCTAACTCTTTATATTGGATTTAGCTGGATAATTTATCCAGCTTACTCTGCTCCTCCCCAAAACACCTCCCGCCCACCCCTGGAATACCCCTGACTTATCTGGCTAAATTCTAGCTAGTTATCCAGCTATAATTTAGCCAGAGAAGTTATCCCTCTAAATAGCTTTTAAATATTGACCTCATAATATTCTAGCTGAGTAGATCTAGTTCATAGTCTCCAAAGTTTGGAATTAAGTAATGCATAAGTTTATATCAACTGGACAGATCTGATGGGGTTAGTAATCTTTTCACTTGATGATGAGGATGGATATCTGGATGATAACTAGAAGCAGAAGTAATCATGGAAGCACTGACATAACAATGAACAGAGAAGTTGTAAATGGTGTACTCAAAGGTGATTGAAGATATTCTTTTGAAAGCTCTTTTAAAACTCACCCACAGCTTTTATTGTAATTTATCCATTATTTGAATGGGGTGTATACTTATTTCTTTCTTGAGGAATATTTCTGTGATTTGGGGGCCCATCCATACAAATCATATGACTGGGTTAAGATGAAGCAGATTCTAGTGCAAGATCAGTGGAGATTGAGTAGCAATGGTTGGAAGAAGTGGTATTCTGCAAAGTCAGAAAGTTTGGAAGCAGATGATGATCTTTGGATACAAGAGTGTTGCGTCCGTTGGTCACAGACAGCTGTGACCACTCTGCTTCACCTCTTTTTTGCCTTTCTCCGCATCCATGGGTAAAATGGCTGCCTCCAGTGCCGAGTGCCAAAACCCTCAGCGTCTCCAACTCAGCATGGGCGTCCCTGTCCACCATGCGCCTTCCCGTGGCCTCCTAGGGTGCACGCACGCATGCTGCCTATGCTTATCTACATGTCATGGCGGGAACCTTGGGGGCGTCCCCACCGCATGATGTTCATACCTCCGGGTATTTAAGCCTCCGCTCTTCTCAGAATGAACGAGTTAGCAAGGACTTCGGTTTAGCTACTCTGACTGCTTCTAAGCTGCACGCTTAGACTCCTTGCTACCCTCCAGGGTATCTCGCTCCTGAAGAAGCTCTGGGCACCCGCTCCTCGGGGGTCTCTTGCTTCCAACTACCCTTCGGGGTTTCTACCACTAACTAGACAACCGTTCCTCGCGGGTCTTTCTTCTCTTTTCAGGATTCTGTGCTTCCAGGTACTCGCTCCACGAGGGCTTATCCAGCTCAGAATATCCTGCACCACGGACCTCGGGTCCTACAGTCATCATCCACCAGGGGGACTCCTGCACTACTCTTCAGTGAGTACCTCTATGATCCAGCTCTCCAGTTCCACCCACCAGGTTCAGCTTATCCCGCTCTGCGGAACACTACCAACCATCTACATCTGGGTGAGACCTAGTCATCTGAGGCTGTCTGAACATATTGGCACCTTGCTGGACTTCAGTGCCATATCATCCTGCACCATTACCATCAATCTACGCAGTACAATAAAGCTGGCAGAATTTGCTATCAACTTGCATCCTGCTACTTCCACGGGGTCATCCCCTTCCAACTCGTCTATGGACGACAACCGCTTCCTCCTCTGCCAATTCCACTCTCTGTGGCTTCTCCTACCACTCTGGCTACAGCAGCAGATTTATCTCAACTTTGGAAGCAAACGAAGGAGCTACTCCTTAGAGCAGGACAGAAAGCAAAGAAGATCTACGATACTCACCATCGAGAGGCACCACAGTTTCAGCCTGGAGACAATGTCTGGTTGATTACCAAGTTTCTCTGTCTCAAACTACCTTCAGCATGTTTTGCACCTCGCTAGGTAGGACCCTTTGATATCCTTCGGTGATTATGTAATCTGACTTACAGTCTTAAACTACCTACATCAATGAAGATACACATCGCCTTCCATGTCTCTCTGTTAAAACCCTTGCTGCTCTCCGAGTTCTCTAAAAAGCCCCCAGAACCTACTAATCTGGACACTGAGGACAACATCGAATATGCCATGAATGACATCCTGGATGTCCGTAAGAGAGGCAAAACATGGGAGTACCTCATCTCCTGGGAAGGCTATGGACCAGAAGGAAACTCATGGGAGCTGCTGGCCAACATCATGGACAAGGACATGGTATGTCAATTCCACCTGGCACACCCACTTAAACCCAGACCACCAGGAAGAGGTCCTGGAGGGGGCCCTTTGAAGGGGGATACTGCTGCGTCCGTCGGTCACAGACGGCCTCAACTCCGCATCCATGGGCAAGATGGCTGCCTCCGGTGCCGAATGCCAAAACCCTCGGCGTCTCCAACTCAGCATGGGCGTCCCCATCCACCATGCTCCTTCCCATGGCATTCTAGGGCGCACTCGCGCATGCTGCCTTTGCTTATCTACACGTCATGGTGGGAACCTCGGGGGCGTCCCCACCGATTGATGTTCATACCTCTGGGTATTTAAGCCTCCGCTCTGCTCAGAACAAACGCGTTAGCAAGGACTTTGGCTTAGCTACTCTGACCGCTTCTAAGCTGCACGCTTAGACTCCTCACTACCCTCTGGGGTATCTCGCTCCTGAAGAAGCTCTGGGCACCCGCTCCTCGGGGGGCCTCTCGCTTCCAACTACCCTTCAGGGTTTCTACCACTAACTAGACAACTGCTCCTCGTGGGTCTTTCTTCTCTTTTCAGGATTCTGTGCTTCCAGGTACTTGCTCCACGAGGGCCTATCCAGCTCAGAATATCCTGCACCACGGACCTCGGGTCCTACCATCATCATCCACCAGGGGGACTCCTGCACTACTCTTCAGTGAGTACCTCTATGATCCAGCTCTCCAGTTCCACCCACCAGGTTCAGCTTATCCCGCTCTGCGGAACACTACCAACCATCTACATCTGGGTGAGACCTAGTCATCTGAGGCTGTCTGAACATATTGGCACCTTGCTGGACTTCAGTGCCATATCGTCCTGCACCATTACCATCAATCTACAGCAGTACAATAAAGCTTTCTGTCTCCAGTGCCTGCTCTCTGAGTCTAGCCTATCACTGTGGTTCCCTTTGGGGCCCCTCCCCATGGGAGGAGTCATCACCACTGCGACTAACAGTCCACACTATGCCTCAAACCCATCAAAGAGATAAGTATTAGGAGAAGTCTACAGGAATATACACTGAAAAGTTTGTCTTGTTAAAGTTCCAGTAGCTGCCTCCAAACTTTAAATAAGCTCCGAGCTGAGAGATGCCCTTTTATTTTTTTTTAAATACCTTTTAGGTTTTTTTAACACATTCCTTAGGAGCGGGCCATTCTTGCTCAGGCATCATCTGGCCTGATTATATCCAATACAAATATTTTTAAATATTTAAACTGGGCTAAACTCATATTTATTAACAGATAACATCACACTGTTTAATACCCTTTTTCTTTTTATTCCTCTTATCTAAACAGAGTACGTGAACATAAATTATGCATTTAACACAGAAAAAGGAAACGTGAACAATTTAACCTCTACTATTTAAAGGTAGCTAATATTTAGGGAGACTGCTAAAGAAAGATGAATATATTTGAATTATTCACTTATTTGCAGCACACTGCTTTTAGGGGAAAACATTACTGGTGAAAAAGCATGGACCCTATAACAAAAACAACTTTGAAAGAAGATAAATCTCAAAATTAACTTTGTGCACAAATATCCCTGTGCCCCTGAAATAGCTGCATGTATCAAGAGTTTCAAAATATTTAGATACCTTCTAATCACACTTTGTTTTCATATAAATATACTTAAAAATGTATTACTGCTTTTCTACTCATGAGTGATATACAGAAACACTTCTGATGTGCTGAAAATGATTAAGTGCTTACGTCTGTTGATGAAAACAAATCACATTCAGTCAAGTTTTTGTTCAGAGTTATGTGTGTTGGGTTTTGGCATGGATGCCCAGTAATCACTTCAAATGGGTTCAGATAGGTGACTCTGGCTGCTGCATCTCTGAAACTTCCCAGTACTTTTGAGGAGTCAATTAAATCAGTTTGGCCAGTGAAGTTTATATCATATTAGTGCAGGCTTCTGTCCATTATTATCAAACAATATGCTGTAAAGAAAGATAGCTTCATAGGAAAACATTTTCAAAGCACCCTAGCAGGTCATTTGGGGGGGGGGGGAGAGGGGAAGGCTGAAATGGGGTTTGTCCATTGGTCCCAATGGAAAACTGTAGTAATTATTCTTAAAATATACCTAAAAGCACATTCTTTGAAATTTGTTACCACTAAATTTTTCAAACGTCATACAAAAAATTCAGGGATAGTGGGTGCATCTTACACCAAAAAAATTCACATCAGTCAATACAATCCAGTTATCAACATATAAATTCTAAACATAATAATAATAATAATCAGTAATTAATAAGTTTATTTTATTTATTTCTTTATAGTCTGCTTTTCAGCCATTTTAAAGCAGATTACGTTCAGGTACCCCAAGCAACGTACATTCTGTGAAGGGGACATGCCCTAGTCACAGACTTTGAAATGGGATTCAGGATAATTTATAATGAAGAATTATTAAAATTCTCTATAATTTACAACCTATGGTGTCTCTGGCTCTGGTTCAGTGCATTCTCTGGTTTTGTCTCTGTTCCTATTTTGTCTTTTCTCTCTATTTACTTCCTCCTTTTTTCCATTTGCTTTTTTTTTTTTTTTTTGTCTTTTTCCTTTAGAATGATACTTTAATACTTTTCCTTCTCTTTCTGGTCTCTTCTGCCTCTCTCCTTTCTTCTCACCAGCCTTGTCACCTTTTTCTGTGTGCCTTCCTCCTCCTATATGTCCCTCTTTCTCCTATGCACTCTCCTCCATTCCTCTTAATAGACTCCCCCTACCAAAATCCAGGGTCCCCTCTCTTTCTTACCCTTATTCTTTCTCCCTTCTTGTCTATCCAATAACCGGCCCTTTCCTTTTCCCTCTCCCCCCATCCTCTTCCCTATCTAGAGTACTCATTCCCCCTTCTCCCTGGCACCACCCCTCCATTTCCAATCCTCTCTCCCTCTCTTTGCATCCCTTCGTTCCAACTTTGATCTTCTCTCCCTCTTCTTTATCCTCTGAACCTGGGATGGGGGGAGGGCAGAAAGAGAAGGGACAATTTTAATTTTTTTCCTCAATCCTCAGCAACCTCTTCCCACATCCCCCTCACTAACCAAAGAAAGCCCTTCTCAGTCCTGCTCCCACCCCTGGAAGGCTCTTCCAATATCTCCTAGGCCCCCAACCACCAGAAGGCTCTCCCTGCATACTGTCCACCACATATGGCTCTCCCTACAATTTGCTTTCTCCCGTTTCCTCTTCCCCTTCTAAAGCTCACTAGATCCCTCCCCCTGATCCTGCCTGGCTATGTTCATTTCTTTTATGCCCCAGAAACTCTGCCTCTTGTTGTCCCTTGCATCTGCCACCTGGTGAGTGGGGGTGGCACCCCCCCCCCCTCCTTCTCTTTTCTCACTCCCCTGCCATTTCTACTTTTACACACCCCTGTCACCTCACCCCTCACTCAACCTCTCTCTTACATCCCCCTTCCTTCTCATACACTTAATCGCCCTGTCCCTTTCCTTCCCTTACATCCCCCAGCTTTTCTGCTGTGCATCTCTTCAATCTTCTGCTCATACTGTGAGACTGGCCCTGTGCACCAGACGTTAACCCTGTGATAAATGTCACCCAGCTCCTGATGCTAGCTTGGACAGGAAAACAAGCCGCCCGCTCCTTCTGCTGCTGGGTGAATTAGTCAGGCTCCCTGCCTCTGCAGTCGCCACTGGCCAGCTCAGCTGTAGTAGGCTGCCGCCTTCCTGGAGCCGATGCTCTGTGCAAGTAAACGGCTTGCATACTGGGTTGTGCCGGCCCTGCTCACTCTCAGGGATAAGTGGTGGGTTTTCCCAAGTCTATCTGGCTAATAATGGTTTAAGGACTTTTCTTCCAGGAACTTGTCCAAACTCCTTTTAAATCCAGCTGCACTAGTTGTCTTGACCACAACCTCTGGCAACAAATTCCACAGGTTCCTTGTGCATTGAGTGAAAAAAATACATTCTCCAATTTGTTATAAATCTGCTACTTGTTAGTTTCATAGTGTCCCCTAATCCTAATATTATTTAAAAGAGTAACTTAACTGTCCCCTATTTACCTGTTCTGCCCTACTCATGACTTTATAAACTTCTGTCTTATCCCCTCTAACATTTCTTCCCCAAGCTGAATAGCCCTAACCTATTTAGCCCTTCTTTATAAGGGAGCTGTTCCAGCCTTTTATCATTTTTCTTGCCTTTCTCTGTACCTCTTCTTTTTCCATTATTTCTTTTCTTGAGAAGTGGGTAACCAGATCTACATACAAGAGATCTACACAGAGGCATTATGATATTCTCAGTTTTATTCTCCATCCCTTTCGGAATAATTCCTAATATTTTATTTGTGTTTCGACCGCTGCACACTCCCACCAACACCACATCTGCTGCATACTCTGCCGAGGATTTCAATGCATTGTCCACAATGACTGCCAAGATCCTTTTCCTGGTTAGTGATTCCTAATAGAGAACCCAGCATTGTGTACCTGCAGTTAGGATTATTTTTCACTTTGCGCATCACTTTGCATTTATCCCTATTACATGTCATCTGCTATTTAGATACCTGGTGCCCCAGTCTTGCAAGGTCCTTGTACAGTTCCTCACAATCCATTGCAGCTTTAACAACTTTGAATAATTTTGTGTCACCTGCAGATTTGATTACCTCACTTGTTGTTCCCATTTCCAGGTCATTTACGTTTATGTTAACCAGCACCAGCCCTAGTACATATACCTGGGGCACCCCACTATTTATTTACCTTTCTCTATCGGGGAAAATCGGCCAGTTAGTCCTAGTCTGTTTCCTGTTTTTGTTTTGTTTTTATTTGTTTAGATTTAGCTCATGCCTTTTCATTAGTAGCACAAGGCAAGTTACATTTAGATACAGGAGATGTTTCTCTGCAAAAGGATACGCATTCTAAGGGGTAGATTTACTAAGCCGCAATAAGCATTTAACACATGAAAACGTTGTCTATATCGTGAAATTTAAAGAGCAAGAAATGGCTCTAAAGCAATCCCCCTTCTACTGTGTCAAAGGCTCTCCTGGGATCTGGCCAGACCCTTGCCCTCTCCTGCCCAGCATTAAATTTTTTTTTTTTTTTTTTTAAATCTTAGTCCAAGTCATGCAGTGATGCCCCTCCCCCTCCCCATGAAAGTTAACCCTCGCTCCCCCCTGGACTCCCAACCCACCTTAGCCTATCCTTCCCTCAGCAATATCTGGTAATCCAAGTGGTTCCCTGGTAGTATAGTGGGACCTGGTACTCTCCCTAGACTCTGGGGTGGCCACTGCCATCTTTCAAAATTGTTCTGTCCGGCCTTTACTCCTATTATGTGATGGGGCCAAGGCCAGACAGTGCCATTTTGAAAGATGGCAGCAGACAGCCTTGAGCCTAGAGGGATGCTCTGGGCCCCACTTGACTAACAGGGCCCCACTAAGCTACCAGGGAACCACTTAGGCTATTAGCTTTGGCCAGGGGGCTGGGCTAGGATGAGTAGGATTCCGGCAGTGTGTGGGGGTGTGGCAGGCTTGTACTGGGGGAGGGGCCTTATTGAGCCTAGGGAGGATATTTTTTTAAACAGGGGGGTTAGGGTAGGGGGGCAGGGTATTGCCACTTGATTTAGAACTTTTTTTTACAGTTTCTTTTACTTTTGGGCTGCCTCTAGAGGTGGCGAGGGTCTTTCCAGAGCCCCAGGGTGAGGGGCTATGACACCTTGGGAGGAGGATGCTATAGGGCCGCTACTGGCCCTTTAAAATGGCATCCCCAGGTGAAGAGGGCTACCATCACGGAGTTTTTTCCCTCTCTCATTTGTATATTTTCTCACAGATATTTTTCATGAAAAAATACCACGGGGGTGGGTGATGAATATCACAGGACTGCCCCCTGCTGTGTTTTCCCACAGCCCATAGTAAAATATCTTGGCATAGCAAATATCTCCCTAAGGGGGTCATTTATCAAATTGCATTAGGGCCCTAGTGCCTAGGATAACACTATAATGCATGCGATAAATACCGCATTGTAAAATGCATATGCAAATTTGAAATTTTTATTCAAGTGGGAGGAGCTTGGGTGGAGTAAATGGAAATGAGGGTTGGTTAGTGTGGCATGCAATAGAGTTACACACAGCGACACAGGTTTTAATGCCAGAAATAACGACATCTTTTTCCTGTGCATTACCAGCCGAACACATTTTTTTCACAAATTTCGATTCGACACTGTAAGAGGGGGCATTATGAACTCGGGGGTGAGGTTTTGGTGGTGGGTTTTACATGCACAGTTAGAGGTATGAACAGCACCTAGCTTGATACACTCTCTACCTAGCTGCTATCAAGCTAGGTAGAGTACATTGTACAAATCTCATCTTTTTGTACCTTTCATCACTCCAAATCACATAAAATCTTTACTGATGGCAACTGTGCTGTTCGTACCTCTGATTGTGCATGTAAAACTGCCCCCTAAAACCTAGCCCACCACCAAAACCTCACTCCGAGTTACTAGTAGCCCCTTATACAGTGGTATAAACAGTTAATCTCTCTCTCCAGCAGCCCAAATCGTCAAATGTCATGAAACCTTGTTCGGGGACCTCTCAGCTTTTGAGGTGAAATAACATGGATGTGATAAATTTAACTCGCACTGTGGTGAAATACTTATGTGATGCAGTACCAGGAAAATTACCCTAACCACACCCCCTTTTTTTTTTTTTTTTTTTATTGCAGGCACTATTTTCACAAAGTTTAATAGCAAAATGATAAATCTAGGCCTAAGTTTGTACCTGAGATAATTGTTGGTGAAGTGTCTTGCCCAAGATCACAAGGTGCATCCAGAAGGATATGAACGCTGGCTTCTGTGTTGTCAGCTCACTACTCTAATCACTAGGCTACTTCTCCACCAATCTACAACAGGACATCTCCTTTTATCACATTACTTTTTAATTTCCTGAGAAGTCTTTCATGAAGGACTTTGTGAAATGCCTTTTGAAAATCTGGATACGTTATAGTGAAATTATCTAATTGTTTACACCTTCAAAAAACTCTAAGGGGTAGATTTTAAAAAGCCTACGCGCGTAAATCCATTGGATTTACGCGCATAGGTGGGGTTACGCGTGCTGGGCCTATTTTAGAAAGGCCCGGGTTTTGCACGTAAAGCCCCGGGATGTGCGAATGTCCCGGGGCTTTGAAAAAGGGGCGGGGAGGAGCGGTCCGGGGGTGGGGTGGCGCCAGAGGCCTCCGACACAGCGGCCATTTGCTGCTGTGTCGGAGGATCGTGTGCCAGCAGGCTGCTAGTGTGCACAACTTGCGCCTGCCCAGAGGCAGACGCAACAGGTAAAATAAAGATCGGGGGGGTGGGGGTTAGGGGGTTGGGAATGGGGGAAGGCCTTAGGCATGGGTGCGCGCAAGTTGCACAATTGTGCACCCCCTTGCACGCGCCGACCCCCAATTTTATAACATGCGTGCACCTGGACGTGAGCGCGCAACCTTTTAAAATCTGCCCCTGTTGTGAACATGCCCTACGGGTTCCGATGAGGGACGTGGAGGCGCGGTCGCCTGCTCCTGGGAGAAAGTGAGCTCTTGGGCCATGGGACGACTCAGGCAGGAGCCCCAAAACACACCCCAAGGGAGGTGAGCGAGTACAGGCACAGGCGGAGCAGGAACAAGGCTAGACTGGACCAGGCAAGGAACAACAGGAACTGGAACAAGGCAGGTTCAGCCCTCCGCTGGACCTACACGCACCAGTGAGACCCAGCAACACAATGCTGGTCTCAGGAGTAGCCCTCTGGCCACTCGGTAGCCCTTCCGGACCCGCCGCTAGGGAGTGACGAGTGCGTGAGGCCAGACGGAGGCAGAGGGCAGGAACAGAAGACTCAGGATATTGGAAGACACAAAGAACATAAGAACATAAGAAAATGCCATACTGGGTCAGACCAAGGGTCCATCAAGCCCAGCATCCTGTTTCCAACAGTGGCCAATCCAGGCCATAAGAACCTGGCAAGTACCCAAAAACTAAGTCTATTCCATGTAACCATTGCTAATGGCAGTGGCTATTCTCTAAGTGAACTTAATAGCAGGTAATGGACTTCTCCTCCAAGAACTTATCCAATCCTTTTTTAAATACAGCTATACTAACTGCACGAACCACATTCTCTGGCAACAAATTCCAGAGTTTAATTGTGCGTTGAGTAAAAAATAACTTTCTCCGATTAGTTTTAAATGTGCCCCATACTAACTTCATGGAGTGTCCCCTAGTCTTTCTACTATCCGAAAGAGTAAATAACCGATTCACATCTACCCATTCTAGACCTCTCATGATTTTAAACACCTCTATCATATCCCCCCTTAGTCGTCTCTTCTCCAAGCTGAAAAGTCCTAACCTCTTTAGTCTTTCCTCATAGGGGAGTTGTTCCATTCCCCTTATCATTTTGGTAGCCCTTCTCTGTACCTTCTCCATCGCAATTATATCTTTTTTGAGATGCGGCGACCAGAATTGTACACAGTATTCAAGGTGCGGTCTCACCATGGAGCAATACAGAGGCATTATGACATTTTCCGTTTTATTCATCATTCCTTTTCTAATAATTCCCAACATTCTGTTTGCTTTTTTGACTGCCGCAGCACACTGAACCGACGATTTCAATGTGTTATCCACTATGACACCTAGATCTCTTTCTTGGGTTGTAGCACCTAATATGGAACCCAACATCGTGTAATTATAGCATGGGTTATTTTTCCCTATATGCATCACCTTGCACTTATCCACATTAAATTTCATCTGCCAGAAGAAGAGTCAGTATACTTGGAGAATTCAGACTGAGGACTCAGATGAAGACTTGAAAGAGTCAGACGAGGACTTGGATGACTCAGGATACTAGGAGGACTCAGACGAGGATTTGGAACACTCAGGGTGCTTGGAAGACTCGGATGAGGACTTGGAACACTCAGGGTGCTTGGAAGACTCGGATGAGGACTTGGAAGACAGGATGCTAGGAAGACTCTGAGGACTAGGAAGACTCAGATGAGGACTTGGAAGACAGGATGCTAGGAAGACTCTGAGGAGTATAGAGGAAGCTAGAGGTCTCAGGCAAGGATTCAGGAAAGTACTGGGTGAGTGCTGCAACGCAGCGTGCCCTACACAGCCGCCCATGGCTGGTCACCGACCATGCTGGAAGCGAAGCAGACTCCAGGCGAAGCAGTGGAACTTGAAGCCAGGACATGTTGAAGATTCAGGAGAGGCCTGCACTGAGGCGCGCCCTACACAGCCGCCTGTGGCTGGTTGCAGACCACGCTGGAGCGGAGCAGGTTCTGGCAGAGTCTTAGGCATGGACGGAAGCAGGCAAGGTACTCAGAAGACCGGGACAGAATACAAGACTCAGGATTCAAGACTTGGAACTCAGGAACAGACCTCCTTATTAAAAACAAGGGCCTTCCAGAGACATGCGCTGCAGGGATGAAGGTAGGCCTTGTTCCACGAGGCGCCCTATACAGCCACGGGCTGGTCATGGACCATGACAGTGGCACGCCCGGAAAGGTAAAGTAGCAAGGAACCTGGAAGGAGGACAAGCAGCAGGAGATGAGGAGGACATCAGGACCAGGAGTGGAACACGGAACATCTGGGACGTCTGGAACACAGAACATCGGTACAACTGGACCGGGAACATCAGGACTTGGAAGAAGAACATCAGGGCTCCTGGACGAGGAACAACATGATTTGGAAGAAGAACATCAGGACTCTTGGACGAGAAACCTCAGGACTTGGCAAAAGAACAACAGGGCTTCTGGAACATGCAACGAAGGAGCTCCGACGAGGGATGAGACCAGGAACATCAGACGGAGAAGATCAGGAACAAGAAGAACATGGAACACAAAGCCATCAGGACAGAAGCAGACTACAGAAAACCTTGACCGGAGAAGAGGAGACATAGACGACCATGGAATCCGATTTGAAGGCCCTGAGGAACTGAAACAGAGCCCTTTTATAGAGCTGGACTAGGGAACACTGTGATGACATCATCTGGTGGGGCTGCGGGCTTTTCCCGCCGCTGTCCCTTTAAATAGAAGGAAGAGGGGCACATACGCGCCTAGAAGAGCCCGGGAGAGCAGAGGCCTGTGGCAGCGTCCTGCCATGATGGAGAGCCAAGCTGGGGGCAGCTTCCTGCCCCGGAAAAGAGGGTTAGCGGCTTCCCTGCCATTAGGCAGTGTCAGCAGTGGCACCCCCTGCCGAGAGGATGAAGGAGACGGCGGCGGCTCCCTGCTGCTGAGAGTGGGGTCAGCGGCAGTGGCGGCTGTTACAGGGCCGCGAAGGAGGTCCCGGGAGCTGCGCTGTGCCGCATGAGTGAGGGCAGCGATGGAGGGCTTCCTGCCACTTGAGAGGACCCCAGTGGCTCTGCCCCATGGAGGAAGGAGGCAGCACGGTTCGGGGGCGGCCCAGGCCGCGGGAAGAGAGACAGCAGCGTCGGCTGGCATCTGGGGGTAAGAGAAGGGCCTGTCCGTGGGATGGTGTCCTTGGGCAGGAGCATAACAACCCCTAATAATTTAGTAATGCAAGATTTCACTTTGCTAATTTTATATTGGCTCTTCCCCTTTAAATTATGTCTATCCATATGGCCAGCAATTTTGTTTTATAGACAACTTCTACCATTTTACCTGGCCCTGATTTCGGGCTCACAGGTCTATAGTTTTCCAGATCACCCCTGGATCCATTTTTAAAAATTGACATTATGTTGGCCACTCTCCAGTATTCAGGTGATATGGCTGTTTGAAATGCTAGGTTGCAAATTACTAACAGGTCTGCAGTTTCATATTTGATTTCTTTCAGAGCTCTGGGGTGAATGCCATCCAGTCCTGTTACTCTAGTTTGTTCATTTCCTCTATTACATCTTTAAGTTTCACAGCGATTTGCTTCAGCTCTGAATTATCACCATGAAAATATGTTTCTGGTGTGGGTTTCTCCCTAACATCCTCCTCAATAAAGACTAAGGCAAATAATTCATATAGTTTTTTTCTGCTATGGCCTTGTCTTCCCTTTTGCCCTTTGGTCATCTAGCTGTCCATCTAAGTTGCACACAGTTTTCTTGCTTTGAATGTACTTGGATAAGATTTTCTTATTAATTTTTGCATCTTTGGCAAGCATCTTTTCAAATTCTTTCTTAGCCTGCCTTAATGATTTACATCTGACCCTCCAGGGCTTATGCTTTTTCCTGTTTTCCTCACTTGGATCTGATGTCTATTTTCTGAAAGATGCTCTTTTGGCTTTAGTTGCCTCTTTCAATTCAATATTTAAGCATGCTGGCAGTTATTTGACTTCTTTCAACCTTTTTTTAGTGCATGAAATACATTTTATTTGTGCTTCTAAGATGGTATTATTAAACAATTCTACACCTCATACAAACTTTTAACTTTTGCAACCACTCCTTTTGTATTATTTCTATTTTCCTCATTTTATCATAATTATCTTTTTAAAGTTAAATGCTACTCAGTAGTTTTACTTAATGTCCTCCCTCCAGTAATTATGCCAAATATGATTGCGTTATGATCACTGTCACCAAGTAGATGGTCAGATTCGATAATATTCATCGATTTGTAACTTGGATGAGGTTTATCTGTTGTACATTTACTACATTAGACAGGGCAGCTCTGCCACCTTGTGGAACTTCAGCATCATTGCAAGGGCATCTGAAATCAAATAGATACATGATGGCAGAAAAAGACCATATGACCCATCCAGTTTGCCCATCCATCCAATTAATTTAGTATCACATCCTTAGAGAACTCCTGTATTTATCCCATGCTTTCTTGAATTCAGATACTGTTTTTGTCTCCACCACCTCCACTGGGGGGCTATTCCATGCATCCACCACTCTCTCTGTAAAGAAATATTTCCTAAGATTACTCCTGCATCTACCCCCTTTCACCCTCATCTCATGACCCCTTGTTCTAAAGCCTCTTTTTGCTGAAAAAGGCTCACCCCTCCTGTGCATGGAAACCTTTGAGATATTTGAATGTCTCTATCATAGCTCACCTATCTTGCCTTTCCTCTAGGGCAGTGGTTCTCAACCAGTGTGTCGCCGCACTTCCCGGTCCCCTCCTGACCCAGCTGCTCCCTCTACCTGAGCAAGATAGGTCCTCTACCCGGGCTTAAAACGCTGAAAGCGCGGGTGGAACGCGGCAGGAGAGCTGGAGTCAGCGGCACCGGCATGCTCTCTTCTTCCCGCCCCCCCCCCCCCCCCGCAGCTCGGAAGAGGAAGTGGTGAGCAGTGGGTGTGTGCACGGGAACTAGAGACCATGCTAGTGCAGGCAGCATCGGCCCGAAGAAGAGAAGTGAGGTGCAGCCTGAGGAATGAGCAGCGCGGCTCAGAGAAAGAACGTTGTCAACCCCCGCGGCCGATGGGACTCCTTGCTCCACGAGGGCTGAAAATGAAGTAGGTTGCTGCTGCCTTTAAGGTTAGAAGTGGAGGAGGCTGCTGCCGCCACTAGTTCGGGGGAGGGGGGAGAGTGAGTGAATGAGAAAGCATGTGTGTGAGTGAGATAGTATGTATGTGAATGATTGAGAGCCTGTACATGTGAAAGAGAGTATGTGTGTGACTAAGAGCTGGTTTAGGTGAGAGAGCATATGCGTATGTGATTGAGAGCCTGTGTGTAAATGAGAGAAAGAGAGAGCATGTGTGTCTGTGTGTGACTGAGAGCTGGTTTAGGTGAGGGAGCTTGTGAGTATGTGATTGAGAGCCTGTGTGTATATGAGAGAAAGAGAAAGAATGTGTGTCTGTGTGTGACTGAGAGCTGGTTTAGGTGAGGGAGCATGTGAGTATGTGATTGAGAGCCTGTGTGTAAATGAGAGAAAGAGAAAGAATGTGTGTCTGTGTGTGACTGAGAGCTGGTTTAGGTGAGGGAGCATGTGAGTATGTGATTGAGAGCCTGTGTGTAAATGAGAGAAAGAGAGGACATGTTTGTAAGCATGTGAATGAGAGTCTGTGTGAGAGAGAAAAGGACAGCATGTATGTGTGTGATTGAATGCCTGTATGTGTAAGCGTGAAAAGACGGACAGCATGTGTGTAAATGTATAATTAAGAGCCTATATAAGTGAGAGAGAAAAAGCATGTGTATATGTGAGCGATTGTGAGCCAGTGAGAGAGCAAGAGAGAGAGAGAGGAGAAAGTTGCAAGCAAACCATCCCCCCTCCTGCTAATTCAAAACAATCTCAGGGCACCTGGATATCAAAGGTTCCCAGGTATGCAGAGCAAAACATTTTTTGTATCTTATTATTTTTCATTACTGGGTCTTTGTGTCTGCTATTTTAAAATATTTTATTGGTATCTAGAAATTTTTGATATGAGTTTTTAATTATTGGATATTCCATTCTTCCGCTGTTTTGAAATAATCTGTTCTTTTTTATTTGTTTTATAAGGACTGGTGATGTTTCTTTTTTTTCCTTTGTTGCACTGCATACAGAGACTCTGGCTTGTTGCTGTTTCCAATTCAGTTTTTGTCTGCATGCTTCTAGTTATACGTTTTGGTTTCTTTATTCTTTGTTAGGTGAGGGTCAGCACATGTGATTCAGGTGAGGTTTTCTGCTGGCGTGTAGTTTCTGTGAAGGGCTCTATAGCAGCCTGGCTTGGTCCGTTTTCCTAATAGGAGATGTATTGGAGTCTTAAGGCCTGGTATATTGGTAATATTTTCAGTGTTGTCTTTTCTTAGGTAAGGTGGTTACTGTTAAGTGCTGGATATTGGTGCTGTTTTGGTGTGGGATGTTTACCGTTTATGCAATTTCTGATCAGATAGAATATGTATCTTTCCCTTGTGTCATTCTTAACAATAAAAATAATACTGGACCTTTATTTTTTTAATTCCACCGTAAATTGTAATGAGCAGTGTGTCACACATGTGAACATGGTCTGTCAGGTGTGTCATGATGGGAAAAAGGTTGAGAACCACTGCTCTGGAGTATACATGTTTAGATCTTTAAGTCTATCCCCATATGCTTTAGAACGAAGAACACTGACCATTTTAGTAGCCTCCTCTGGACAGACTCCATCCTGTTTATATTCTTTTGAAAGTGCGGTCTCCAGAATTGTACACAGAATTCCAAATGAGATCTCACCAGGGACCTATACAGGAGCAATATCGCCTCCCTTTTTATACTGACCATTCCTCTTCCTGTGCAGCCAAGCATCTTTCTGGCTTTTACCCTCACTTTATCCACCTGTTTGGCCACTTTAAGATCATCAATACAATTACCCCCAGATCCCGCTGTTTCTTTGTGCTTAGAAGAATTTCACCTCTGATATTATACCATTCCCTTGCACTTTTAGAATTAAATCTTAGCTGCCAGACTTTATACCATTCCTTGATGTTTGCTAGATCCCTCCTCATATTTTCCACTCTTTCCTGGCTGTCCACCCTGTTACAGATTTTGGTATCATCAGCAAAAAGACAAACCTTTCCCAACAACCCTTCCATTATGCTACTCATAAAAATGTTGAAGTATAATACTTGGCAGTTGACATTCAATGTGAAAAAGTGTAGTCATGCACTTGGGGTGAAAAAATCCAAGGGAGTGCTACAAATTGGGAGGGAAGAGCTGATGTGCACTGACCAGGAGAGACCCTGGGAGTGATAGTGTCTGATAATCTCAAGGTTGCGAAACAGTGTGTAATAAGACAGTGGCCAGAGCCAGGAGGCTGCTTGGGTGTATAGGGAGAGGTATAATCTGCAGAAAAAAAGGAGGTGATAATACCCTGTACAGGTCAAAGGTGAGACTTCTCCTAGAATATAGTGTTCAGTTCTGAAGGCTGTATCTCAAAAGAGGCAGAGAGGCTAGAGGCAGCTCTGAGAAAGGCAACCAAAATGGTTTGAGGACTGCACTAAATCCATATGAAATGAGACTGAAAGATCTAAATATGTGTTCTGTTGAGGCGAGGAAAGATAGAGAGGATATGATAGAGATATTTAATTACCCAAAATGTATTAATGGTGCACAAGAGGCAAACCTCTTTCAATGGAGGGGAAGTTATAGAATTAAGGGTCATGATGTGAAGCCTTGGGGGGGGGGGGGGGGGGAGAGAGAGACTCAGGAATAGTGTCAGTAAATATTTATTTTCACAGGATGGTGGATGCCTGGAATGTTCTTCCAAAGACGTAGGGGGAAACAAAAACAGTAGCAGAATTAAAAAATGCATAGGATAATCACAGAGGAAACATGGTAGCAAGAGGATGGAAATGAAGTACATTAACATAGCCTGTACCGAGCAGCAGTTACCTCCCAAAACAGCAGTGGTATGTTGGGTTGCATGTGGGAATCTTATAGGTACATTTACTAAAAGAGGATGAATCTAAACTGGGCAAACTGGATTTGCTTGGTTTGGTCTTTATCTGCCATCTTTTACTATGTTGTTATGAGTATCTGTATTGCAGTGGATGTGTTATGTTTGCCACAACTGGCTACACTCACCCCAAGGTGCTGCTGCTCTTCCCTCATTCTTTCATTGATCCTGTTTTAATAACGATCCTGAGGCAAGGGTTGGGATTTACAGCTACCTCTGAAACCTGGTGCCCATGCATTCCTATTTTGGGCCACTAGGTGGCACTGTTGGACAATGGTTGACACTAGTGCTTCTACAACATCTCTAGCCCCAACTCCAGCCACCGTAAGGGGCAGAAGCTGATCAGGGGAATGAAATACAGGTCTTCCGTATGGCAATGCCCAGCACTGTCACTGAGCCCCTAGATCAGTCAAGCAAGCTAATATTTTGAAGTGTCTTGCTGCTTTAGAGGGAACAAGTGATGCTTCTGATCCAATTTAGAAAATGAGTGGAGAGCAAAAAAAAACCCATTGCACAGTAAATGTCTTGATGGTCCTTTAAAGTGTATGGCAGCGTAATTTCGCTCAGGGCTACTGAGCACCACATTTTCATCAGAAGCAATTCATTCGAGACATTTTATCTTAACACTTTGTATTCAAGTCAGTGTAAGACATGACGTGAATAACAATGCAATAATCAGTAAAAATTATGAGTAAAAATTCACACGATATGATGCACATAGGAAATTAATGTATCAACGCATTAATTTTGCCCCTTAAATAGGAGTGTATAAAGGAAAAACATTTCCTTCTTTCATTTTGTTTGGGAGTTTTTTTATGCACATTAAAACATTTAACATTTTTTATGCACATTAAAACATTTAACTAAATGCTACCTGTTTTGGTACCCTGTGTAAACAATTACTATATAATCAATAGAACAAAGGTCCCCAAAATTCAGTCAAAATGAGTGGATAACAAATATGATAACGATATAATCCTCCTCAATGATATTTTGATTAGACCATCATACTAGGCGTCATCAGAAAAATGTAATTAAACATTTTAATCGTCTTCTGCCTTATATATAATCATTGGTCTATAGAAATGTCCCACTGATATTTTTTATTTGCAATTAAAATATATCAAGTCAAAAATAGTCCAACAAATTATCTTGTGCCGAGTGAATCATAACAAGGAAATGCCAAACAGTCGCCACAGGATAAGTTTTCTTCAAGAATGTCCGTCTTTCCTTAGCCTTTTTTTTTTTTTTAACAATATGTCACCTCCCCCCCTCCCCATCAAAATCCCTTGGATTTTATTGGTGCCATTCATGGTCTTCTCTTGTTTTCCTAATAATTATGGAATAGATATTCAAACTGGCTAGGTAAGTAACTTAGGGCTGGATTTTCTAATGTCGCAAACGTTATTGAATCCCGTGGTAACGGGGGGCGGGGGCAGGCCTGTGAAAGCCGGCAGCAATCGCACCACTGCGATGTTATCGTTGCCGGCTTTCATACCCAATGGCGCCACCGTGAAAGGTGGTGCTATTGGGCGTGCTACTGGCGGCGATAAGGGGTCTTATCTTTTCTCCGCCAGCAAAGTTTCCATGGCATCTGCCTCAGTGCCGCCCCGACATCCTCCTCTTCTGGTCCCGACTCCGCCCCTATCTAGCTATCGCACGCAAAAAGAGACTTTTTGCGTGCGATAGTGATAGAAAATGCCCCCTTAGCTGGTTAGAACTTATCTTGGTAAATTACAATGTTTATTCAGTGGCACGGCAAAGTCACTGAATATACAAGTATATTTATACACGCACTTAGCTGGATAAGTCCACCCGGCTAAGTTTAGACCTGCTCTATGGCACGTCTAAACTTACATAAATACTTATGCGGCTAACTCCTAATATCGGTAGTTACCTGGATAAGTTGTACGGACAATTGCTCTACCCCGATCCGCTCAGTACATGCCTACTTTTTGTGCATGTAACTTCTAGCTTTTAAGGGACTTGTGGTGGCCGCTGAACACAGCTGAAGTTAGCCAGCTAAAATGAATATTTGGGCACTTATCCAGTTAAAGTCTAGCCAGCTAATAAGATGGGCAGCTAGAAATTAGCCAGCTGAGACCTAGATTCATCATTTTGCTATAAATATAGCAGAAATATAGTCCTATAGCATCCACTTTAAGAAAAGGGGCGTGTTTAGGATAATTTCAGATATGTATTGTGTAGGCAAATAGCACAACATGCTATGTTTTCATGGCTTGCAATGCCTTAATGCGTCACGTGTAATTTTTTTTTTTTAATGTCAAAACGGTTTTTATTGAGTGGGAGAGAACGAGTACATTGTCTTGTTATTATCTATTTATTGAATTTTCACACTTTTTACAGACATACTGTTAGCTTCACAATAGTACGGGAAAGGTAATATCATTTTTAAGCAAACAAAGAAATAGATAACAAAACGTCCCTTCTATTTAGCCCATCATTATAAGAAATGGGGGAGACAATTTTGGATAAAGAGCAGAATCAAAGGAAATCTACACATTATGATACAACATTGCTTCTGAGTTAACCTATGCATATATCCAAATACCTACTTCCTCCTGGAGCTAACTGGAATGAGAATTGAGATACATATGTAACTGATCTGGTTCTTTAAATTTATACCTGGAATCTTTATACAGAATTAAACACTGACACGGAAATCAGAGCAAGAACTTCGCCCCTCTTGCCAAAAACTCCCCCCGCATTTCCAGGAACTTTTTCCTTCTTAACTGTGTTATCTTAGTGAGGTCAGGGAAAATTTTAACCGGATAACCATAAAATCTTTTATCTTGATTCCGAAAGAACAACTTCAGAATTAAATCTCTTTCAACGGATGAATCTAATTGAACAAAAAGAGTGGCTCTCTCCTTCACCTCCAACTCAAAAGATTTTTCCAGGATATTCGTCAAGTCAAAGGAATCTTCCATATTCTCCTTTTGATCTGATTGGGCCTTCATTTCACCAGGCTGGGGTATATAATATATTCTTTTTATCTTTGGAATATCTTGATCAGCAAATTTCAAAATGTTAATAAAATAACATCTGAGTAGTTCTCGATGTGACAGTAACCGCATCTTAGGGAAATTTAGGATTCTTATATTATTCCTTTTGATAAGATTTTCCAAATTTTCCATTTTAGTCATTTGAATGTTCTCGGATTTGATCAAATTTGTTTGAATTTTTTCCATTTCTGTGACCCTATTTTCCAAGAGAGATGTTGATAATTCAGTTTTTTCCAGCCTCTTTTCTAAACCATGACTCAATTCAATGCTTTCTTTAACCATAGCAGTTAAGGAAGCAATTGATTTTTCCATAGCAGATATTGCATTTAATATGTGTTCCAAAGTCACGTTAGGAGTTATGGAGTGTGAAGATTCACAGATCACACGTATCTCCTTCCCTTTTCTCATTACAGGCTTAAAAAAAATGTTACCTTCACAGGCTTCCTGTGGTCTTTCAACCGGTGGGACCCCGGAGCTAGACAAATCTAGACTCACCGAGGAGATAGGGAGTCCTTCCCCTCCTCTCTGGGATTCCTCCACCAGGAGAGCTGTTTTATTCTCCAACAGTGCTAAGATGTTAACATCAGGCTCCAAATTCTTTAGCGGTGCTTCAGGGGTTTTAGGCGCGCCAGGGCTCAACGATGTTTCTGTGGCCAGAAGGCACAACGGCTGCTCTCCGTCGTCTCCTCCAGCAGCCCCTCCCTCCGGCTGTAGCTGCACCAGGCCAGCGAAAAGCTCCTCAATCCGCGGCTGATGAGAGGATTGAATCGGTGTAGAGGTAATCTCCTTAATTTTCGCTTTGCGTTTCGTGTGTGGCATTATACCACACAAAATTTATGAAAAGAAGTAGTAGGAAAATTTTTAGCGAAGGAAAAGACCAATCCGCCACGGAGCTCTGTTTTTCGCTGCTCACTCGTCGGCGGCCATTTTCTCCCCACGAGTACATTGTCAACAAGAGGGTACAATGGCAGACCAGTAGAAAAAACAAGAATCAACAGTGACCTGACACACCCCAACAAGTAAATTAGCACTCACATTTACATACCTGAATTGGCCCTCATCCCTGACTCCCAGCCCCCCCACTTTCCCAATATCCACCCCCCCCGTCGCGATACACAGGTTGCGAATCGCTGCCCTAAAGAAGAAGACCATGAGGACAGAGCTTTCAGCAGCTGCTGCTGCTGCTCCTGGTATGTGCTTTCAAGGGAAAGGAGTAGGAGAGTTGCTGGAGAGGGTAAGTAAAGGTGGCATTTTAAGTTTATTTTTCTTGATTGACTGCCATTTTAATTATTGAGTATTATGTGATATATCTGCTGTTTTTAAATATTTTATTGATATTTGGACAATTTTAAATAATTTTTATGAGTTTTAATTGTTTGACCTTATTCTGTTCATCAGCTGTTTTGAAACATTTATTAATATAGTTTTACAGTTATTTCTGTGTGGGGATCTATAGCAGCTTGGATTGTACTGTTTTCCTAATAGGAGGTGCATTAGTGTTTAGGACCTGATTTAATATTTGTAGTGTTGCCTTTTCATAGATAGGGTTGTTATGTGTTCCATAATGCAGGTGTAACTTTGTGCAGATTAATTTCTGTGCATTATTGCAGATCCTGGGACTATGTTAGGTGCTATATTTCTCTTCCCATTTCTCCAGGTTTGCACTGCATGCAGAGTGACTTTTTTGGTTTTCCATTCCAGTTATGTCCATATTTATAATTTGTGGTCTTTCTGTACTTGGTGAAGGTAAGTTCTGAGTGTGTGACCGAGGTGAGGAATTTTACTAGCATGTAGGCATTTGTATCAATCTTATTTGTTGTGTTTTCTCAATAGTTTATACATTAGTGGTAAATTATTGCCTTTTCATAAGGAGGACTATTGTGCCTAGTAGTAAAGGGAGTTTGTTTTGCTTTTACTGAGATGTCATCTGAACCAGAATATCTTTTTTGCATGGTGAGTTCTATGGGTAAGGCCCTAGTTCTGCTCTGCACCCATTGTTGGGGGTCAAGGGGGTTCCTGAGGATGCAGAATGTATATTTACTTTAGCCCCATGATGGTCACATGTTCAGTGTGTCAAGCATGTGAGAACCATCTGTCAAGTGTGTCCCGGGCTTTAGGGCCCACAACAAGTCACTCACACACATATCCCAATTAAACCCTACGACAAGTCTCAATATCACACACACCCCAGTCTCCTCCCTGAGCAGTCTCTGTCTCTCACACACACCCCAGTCTCCTCCCTGAGCAGTCTCTGTCTCTCACATACACCCTAATCACCTCCCTGTCCAGTCTATCTCTTCTCTCACACACACCCCAGTCACCTCCCTGCCCGGTCTATCTCTTCTCTCACACACACCCCAGTCACCTCCCTGCCTGGTCTATCTCTTCTCTCACACACACACCCCAGTTACCTCCCTGCCCGGTCTATCTCTTCTCTCACACACACACCCCAGTTACCTCCCTGCCCGGTCTATCTCTTCTCTCACACACACACCCCAGTCACCTCCCTGCCCAATCTATCTCTTCTCTCACACACACCCCAGTCACCTCCCTGCCCGGTCTATCTCTTCTCTCTCACACACCCCAGTCACCTCCCTGCCCGGTCTATCTCTTCTCTCACACACACCCCAGTCACCTCCCTGCCCGGTCTATCTCTTCTCTCACACACACCCCAGTCACCTCCCTGCCCGGTCTATCTCTTCTCTCACACACACACTTTGCTTAAAGCCCCAATGCTGTGTTCCCCTTTAATTTCACAGTGGCAGATTTCCCAGTGCTGCCACTGCCTTCTCAGCAGCACTGAAGCAGCAAACATTTATTTTAGAAAAATATGCCACAGCACTCAGACCTTTCTTCTGGCTGTCGGGATATCCCTAGGCTCCCGTGTCCCCCCATCTGCCTGCTTTTACGGTCGCTGGGAGCTCCAATTGCCCCATCTGTAATCAGCATGGCTGAGTGCCACTTTTACTTTAATCGTGGCTCTGTCGTGCTCACCATTGCATTGGGGGGGGGGGGGAATCCCCAGAGCAACCGGCCTCTTCATGCTTGTGACTCACTGTGGCTTTGGGAAATCCCTACTCTATTGCAGTTCCCTGCCGCTTTTGAAGCAGGAAATCCTTGCACAGCTGGCCTCTTTTCCTTGTGGCTCACCCCTGTGTTTTAATTTCAGTACTTCCAGCTGTGGCGGCCTTGCTACGACAGGGTCGGGCTTCTTCACCGCCATGGGCCTGGACACTGCCACTCCTCCCAGCCCCCCTCAAACCACTCCACTCCCGGGCTATGAGATGCCCCCCTTCTTCCTACCCCACCAGCCAATCAGAGGCTTCCTCCCTTCTTCCTACTCCCACTGGCAGGAAGAAGGGAAGAGGCTTCCAATTGGCCTGTGGAGGAAGGAAGAAGGGAGGAGTTTGCCCATTGGCCCAGTGGGGGCAGGGAAAAGGTAAAGGGAAGTATAACTGGGGCTGTGGAACACCGGGAGCTGCGACACACTGAGAATCGCTACTGTAGAGGATATAAGCTCTATTAGCTATGAGAGAATCTGTTTGGTGTCACTGGATGATATCACCCATATGTTATGGCTAATTCATCCTGCTATCTATGTAAAACAGCATTTACAGCAAGCAAACTTGCTTTGAATCAGGGCCATAAGTAGAGGTAGGCAAGAGAGGTGGCTGCCCAGGGCAAAAAATACCTTGGGGGCAGAAAAATGACTGAAAAATTAGTTTGGGCTGCCAGTAGGTGTAAAGCCAGGAAGAGAGAGATGCTTTCCTCCTACTGTCCAGAGAAGTGAAGGAAAGAGATTTAGGGTTCAAAGTGGAAGGGGCAGAGGGAGAAAAGAATGAGTGGCAGGGTGGAAGTGGAAGTTAGCAAATATAGTCCCCTGCCCCAGGTGCTAAGGTGCTTAAGTTCCGGCTCTGGATTAAATTGCAAAGGTGAACCTCTACCTCCCATTTGTCAAACACTGTGCACTGCATACCTGACTCAGAGTCTAGATTTCCCTGAGTAGGAAGAAGTGCTGAAGCAGTACTTGAGCTGCGTAATCTATCACAAACTCTCATCCATATCCACCTAGTTTTGTAAATCAATACACGTTCTTTGATATGCTCCAGTAACGTATAATTCTTTGCATATAGTACATGTTTACCTTCAAAGGAGCAAATATTTGTTTTTCAAAGTCTAGTGCACTATAATTCTGAGCTGTCCAAAAGCCAATCTTGTACATTTCTCAACAGATACACCATGTTATAATAATATCTCAGGTCTGGAAAGAGTGCACCACCTCGTTTAGCAGGAAAGGTTAACATATTAAGCACAAGCCTGTGCCTCTTTCCAGCCCAGCAAGAGCAATTCACTACCTTGTTTATTTTTAACATCTATTTTTTAGTATCATTAAAGGAAATGTTTGTAGAAGGTATGACCAGCCAGATAAAATTATTCTTTTTAAAGTGGAATCCTTCCAGAAAGCAATAATAGAAATGGAAACCACATTAAGATCACTTCAAATGCTCCAAAATGCTTCCGCAAGAGTACTCACTGGAAGTAAAAACATTTGTTCCCATTGTCCCTGTATTAATGTCATTACACTGGTTATCAGTAAAATTCTGCATCCCAGAGTGCTGAAAGAACTGGGAAATGAAATGAAATTGCAGACATGCTATTGGAAATTTGTAAACTATCAATTACATCATCTATGATACCTGAAGACTGGAAGGTTGCCAATGTAATGCCAATTTTTAAAAGGGATCAAGGGGTGATCCAGTAAATTACAGACTAGTGAGTCTGATGTCTGGGCCAGACAAAATGGTACAAACTATCATAAAGAACAAAATTGCTGAACATATAGATATAGTTTAATGGGATTTAACCAAGGGAAGTCTTGCTTCACAAATTTACTATATTTTTTTGAGGGTGAAAATAAATATGTGAATAATGGTGAGCCAGTTGATATAATATATCTGGATTTCCAGAAAGTATTTGACAATGTTCCTCATAAGAGACTTCTTAGAAAACTAAAACGCCATGGGATAGGGGATTGTGTCCTATTGTGGATTACCAACTGGTTAAAAGATAGGAAACAAAAAGTAGAACTAAATGATAAATTTTCCTAATGGAGAAAGGTGAATAGTGGAGAGCCCCAGGGATCTGTTCTGAGACCACTGCTTTTCAATATATTTCTAAACGAGTTGGTGATCAAATTTGCAGATGACACAAAATTATTCAAAGTTGTTAAATAACAAGAGGAGTGTGAGAAATTGCAAGAGGACATTGCAAAACTGGGAGCCTGGGCATGCAAATGACAAATGAAATTTTAATGTGGACAAGTGCAAAGTGATGTACTTCGGGAAGAGCTACAAATTCCACATGAGGATCTCGGTGTCATTGCTGAAAGTTTGTTGAAATCTTCTGCTCAGTGTGTAGCAGCAGCAGCAGCAGCCAAGAAAGCAAATAGAATGCTAGGGATTATTAGGAAAGGAATGGAGAATAAAATAGAGAATATCATAATGCTTCTGTATTGCTTCATGGTGCAACCCCATCTTGAGTATGGTGTGCAGTTCTGGTCACCACATCTCAAGAAAGATACAGCAGAATTAAAAAAGGTACAGAGAAGGGTGACCAAGATGATAAAGGGGATAGAACAATTACCCTATGAAGAAAGGCTAAAGAGGTTAGGACTCTTCAGCTTGGAGAACAGATGGCTGAGGGGAGATATGATAGAGGTCTATAAAATAATGAGTGGAATGGAACAAGTAAACAATCAATTGTTTATGTTTTCAAAAAATACAAAGATCAGGGGACACACAATGAAGTTACTGAGTAATACATTTAAAACTAATAAGAGAAAATATTTTTTTACTCAATGCATAATTAAGCTCTGGAATTTGTTGCCAGAGGATGTGGTGAAAGCTATTAGTGTAGCTGCATTTAAAAAAGATTTGGATAAGTTACCCGTGCTGGGAGGGGGGGGGATGGGGGACATAGCCAACTGGGGTTTGAGAGGGATTGGGGTTTACTTTGCTGTATTAAGATGGCTATAATCAGGAGGGAGAGGGTGTGAAGAAATACCGCCCTCCCCTCATCTCCTTCTGTTTGTATCGTTTAATGATGTTAAACATTAATTTAAAAAGTTGAAATATAAAAAAGGTTTGGATAAATTCCTAGAGGGGAAAACTCCTTTAACCATTCTTAAGATAGATTGCAGAAATCCACTGTTTATTCTTGGGATAAAAAGCTTGGAACCTATCTACCCCTTGGGATCCTGCCAGGTACTTGTGACCTGACTTGGCCACTGTTAGAAACAGGATGCTGGGCTTAATGGACCCTTGGTCTGACCCAGTATGGTAAGTCTTATGTTCTTATGTAAGCATTATGTGTCATCCATAACATCATTAATAATGAAGTCTCATTGGATGGGAGCTACATTACATTTCCACACTCCAGAAAGAAAGCTTAGATCAGCAAACAAAGGTTTGTTAAGTATACCTTCAATTCAAAGTGCCCATTTGCGTGAAGTTAGGGATAGGGCTTTATCAGTCGTCGGACCTAAATTGTGGAATATGATGCCTGACAAATTACAAATGCAAAGAGATTTTAAGAATTTTAAAAAGGATCTGAAAACATGGCTCTTTAAATGGCATTCGAGGGTAATTAAATACATCAAATATAATTCAGAGATGGAGTCACTCGTAAATTAAGAATAATTTTCCATCCTTTTGCCTAAGTCCATAAATGTTTTGAAGCAGAGCTTTCCTTGGAGAATAAATGTAAATGTCATTTGCTTTGTTTTAATGTTTTAAACACCTATGTATTTTGTTTAACTTACTTTATGTAAATTTACTTTCTAAACTACCGTCATTATGAAATAGAACGATGGTATATAAATGGTCAACTAAGTAAGTAAATAAATAAAATAATGATTTCTCTAAATCGCTGATTAAAGGAACAATATGAAGGGCATGTAATCAGGGCCATCTTAAGGTATGGGCCCTCAGAGTGCAGGTTTCGGACTCAGGCTTAGGGCCCTGCATTTGTAGGAGACCCAGATTAACCCCCATCCCACCCCACTCTGCATCAGAGGGGGATCCTCAGACACCCTACCCCCACCCCCCACACAGGATGTCAAGTTACCTGAATAATCTGTTAAAGTTTTGAACTGCCTGTTCTCCAGTTCCTCCCTTCATAGCCTTTGGGCGAAACAGGGGTCTCGCTACCTGTGTGAACTATCTTTAAACCTGCTCCCTTGAAGCTCTGGAATAAAACTTGCATGGTGATTTGACAACGTTCTAGTTGTTTCTTTGTGGATACCTACTATCCTGTCCTATGCATTCTCTTTGATATTCTTAGAAAATCATCTGCCAACAAACAATGCCATTTTAAAATAAGACTGATTTATGGTAACCCATTAAATTCCTATATTACAAATTTTCCAAACCAAAAATAAAAGAGAATACAAGAGACAGAAGGCAGCCTTGTCTAGTACCTGCAGGAAACATTTACCTGAAACTATTCTACTTTAGGGTCTTATGTAGAGAACACTATTTCTATTGATAATATTCCCTATAAATCCAAACGTTTTCATCACAAATGTGCCCTACCCCCTCTGTCTGAATTATTACCCCTATGCTTGGGGTAGGGAGTACGCCATGAGAAATTATATTTACTAATATGCTTTAACTTTGGGTTCATAGCCTAAGTGGAGGATGAGACAGGGTCACGCTCACCCTGATACCACAGTTCTGTGCCCTTCCCAAACAACCTCTCACTTGTGGCACCACAGACTAGATAAAATCATCTCACCAGAACACCACAGTAATTAACCCTTTTACTAGTATTATGTAAGTACACAGTAAATCCAACCTGAACATTAAATGGGAAAACTACAGTGGTGAAGTATATATAAATTTGCAGTTTTCTTATTTTAAATCAAGCAATGCAAAAATAACACTGGGTATGGCCTGTTAGCCAGGGCAACCAACATACTCATATGACCAGTAAAAAATGGAATGCTAATAGAGAAAGATTGGGGGGGGGGGGGGGGAAGCAATAGAATACACAACTTTCAAAAATTGTCTTTACTCCTGAGTACTCAAAAAAAAGGGGAGGAGGGACAGATCCACCCCAATATAACCAGTTTGTAAAGGGTGCACCCTGTCCCAAACATACAATTGTGTTTAAAAAAAAAGCAATCAAGAAAATGAAAAAATTCTTCGATTGTTGAGCTGGCTAGATGACAAACCAAATAGATAAGCACTTGATTGTATATAAGAAAGTTGTATGCCATGTATAATTTGAGTAGATTCTGGGACAAGTCATTATTGGAACTGTCTCAAACTACTCCTGAGAAATACAGTCGAGAAAGATCTCTCTCTCTCTCTCCTGGGGTATTTCTCCAAATGGTTTACTTGGTACTAAACAGAAAGTTGGCCTGGTTTCAGTTTCTTACAGAAAGACCATGGTCCACCAGTTTCTCTTTCCCATCAAGGGTTTATGCTTGACTTTGGCTGAAAGGCGGAAGCAAGATGAGATACTGAATTTGTGACAAAAGTCAAGGAAATAAACCTTCTCCCTCCTCTGCTAAGATATTCTCTGTGCAAAGTTTAGATTACTTAACTGAGGGGGTCATTTTCTAACCCTATCACATGCGAAAAGGGACTTTTCACATGTGATAGCTAGCTCGGGGCGGAGTCAGGGTGGAGTCAGCCCCAGAAGAGGAGGAGTCGGGGCGGCACCTGGGCTGACGCTGCAGACACATCGCTGACAGCAAAAGGTAAGATTTCTTATCGCTGCCAGTTTCACGCCGAATAACTACACCTTTTATGGTGTAGTTATTCGGCACGAAAGCTGGCAGCGATCGCATCGCGGAGGTGTGATCGCTGCCGGTTATCGCAGGACGGCCCCCCACTTCGCCCCCGCCCCCATTACCGCCAGATTCTCCAAGGTCTGTGACCTTAGAGAATCCAGGCCTTAGTCTCTTAGGAGGGTGATCCAGCCATGTGTTCCTGGGCCTGGATATCTCTGGAAAGGAAGTCTATCAGTCTCTTAGCTCCTGGCTCCTCTGTTCCTTGTTGGAATTTAACATGTAGCTTCGCTATGAAACAAGAACAGCTGTCTGTCTCTCTGTTTCCTCAGGGCACAGATTTCTGTCTCTCCCTCTTGATAATTAGCTCTTCAGGAGAAGAACTGATTGCAGGGCTGCCAGATGCACATCTCTCTTCCTGGCTCCTAGCTCCAACTCCTGGCCATCCCCACCCTGCACATAGACAGAACCAGCCAAATTGCTCCTTTTCTACCTTAAATGGTATCCCACCATTCTTTTGGCTTCTTCTTCTGCTGGCTATGTAATGCTATTCTGTGGGCAGGCTAAATAGTACAGCCCTTTCCCCAACTTATTAATACTGTGAGTGCTGGATGATGGTTCTTGTCAAAAATTTATCGTTCACTGGAGAGCCACAGGGGTTTTTGACATTTTTTATATTTCTTCACCTTGGATGCAGTAGCTTGCAGTCTCTGCAGGGTTGAAAACCCTTTATTGACAGGTCCAAAACACATCACTCAGATTCAGAGGCAGCTCAGTCCACATTGTAAAGCTGCAACACATGATAAGCTTGTTGGGGTAGGAACCTGGTTTATAGTAGCTTGTTACACAAAGAAAAGGTAATTCCAGGATATGCCATCAAATGCTTTTTCAGCATGAAAACTTAAAACCAAAGATTGGATTTTGTGAGCTTTACAGCATTCCATGTGTGCTAAAAGTTTGTGTCCATTTATTCCTGCACATTTACCTCTTTATAAATCCGACTTGATCTTCTGATATTAAAGAGAGAATGAAAATGGTAAACTTGCTGAGGTTCATATTCAAAAGCATTTAGCCGGCTAACTTAATGAATATTTGGGCACATATCCAGCTAACTTCTAACTCCCAATTGCCCCAACACTCCCTACCCCTACTTCCAATTGCCTCCCACAGTCACCCCTAACACCATCCACACCTCCAAATGCCCCCCCACAACCACAATCACCCCCACCCATATTCTTCATTCCCACAATATACTTACTGCTTAGCAATAGGAAGCTCCTGTATTGAATTAGGCTTGGAGGCTCTTCCAGGCCCTTCTCAGCTGCTCATTGTTTTTCTGGACCTCCCCCCCTAATTGGAATAATAAATGTCCATTTCTCATCACCAAGGATGCCAGTTGTAACTTGTCCCTGGTGGTAAAATTCAACTGGCTTGTGCTGGGGGCACCATCTTGGAATGAGCCTGCTTCAGATAAACTAGAATTTTGCACGTGCAAGGAAAAACATACATTTGTACGTTCACGATTTTATGAAAACATACACCTGTCTGAGTTCACCTATATGCAGACATGTTGTGCACATAATTAACATATGCACACATTTTTTCTATACAAGATACTTGTGTTTTATAATCTGCACATGTACACGCATGCAGAATATAAAATATGAGCATACTGGTGCGTGGCACCATAAAGGCATTTATATGGGGCAGCTTGAAGTTCTTTGAAGGTTATCCTCTCTGTACGCAAGCAGCCAATGGGGCAGATTTTTAAAAAGTACGCACGCGTGTACTTTTGTTCGCGTACCCGGCGCAAACAAGAGTACGCCGGATTTTAATAGATACACACGTAGCTGCGTGTATCTTTTAAAATCCGGGGTCAGCGCGTGCAAGGCTGCGCAAAATCGGCAGCCTGCATGCGCCAAGCCGCGCAGCCTGCCTCCGTTCCCTCCGAGGCCGCTCCGAAATCGGAGCGGCCTCGGAGGGAACTTTCTTTCCAGCGCCCCCCCCCCCCCCACCTTCCCTTTCCTTCCCCTAACTAACCCGCCCCCCAGCCCTAACTAATTCCCCCCTACCTTTATTTCAAAAGTTACGCCTGCCCGAAGCAGGCGTAACTTGCGCGCACCAGGCCGGCTGCCGGCACGCCATGTTCTGGTCCGGAGGCCGCGGCCACACCCCCGGAACACCCCCGATGATGCGCCAGCCGTGACATGCCCCCAGGAAAGCCCCGGGACTTACACGCGCTGGCAGCCTATGCAACATAGGCTTGGCGCGTGTATTTTATGCGCGTACCCCTTTGAAAATCTGCCCCTTTGTGTGTACTTTTGTGCATGCAAAAAAGAGAACCTACAGGGGATGGACTAATGCACATACTTTTGATTTTAAAAATATGGATGGAAATCCACATGTGCAATGATTGCCATGTCAGGAGTAGGTGTAACTTTCTATGGGAGCGTTTCTGCCCATATTTTACCAATAATTTTCAAAGCAAAGATGTGTGTTATCTTTTGATTTGAAAATTTGTGGAAAGTCTGTAGGTAAAAAGTACCTGCAAATTTTCCCCGTCTTTAAAAATTACTCTGCTCATTATAAAATTGCCCGGGGATTAAGTGCACGTACAAGTATGCACAAAGCTCAATTACATGCATGCTTTTCTGTGCACAAAAGAGGCATTATGGGGTGCGATGATGAAGGGTAGTTTGGATTTACATGCATATGTTTGATTTCAAAAAGTATGCCCATAAATTTTGATGCACAAATTACACTCTATAAAGAGAAGGTCTAAGTTTGTGTATGTTATAGCGCATAAGTTTGCTTTGAAATTTGGTGTAACTTATGCATATGGCCTGCTGCCTAGGTTTCCCCGCAATGCTACAGAATTACCCTCCCTGTGGTCTCTTTCTAATCTAAGGCAAAGAAGAAGGAGGTTTTCCTGAAGAGGAAGGTTTGACTTCTGTTATAGCAGAACTATTTTTTTCATGAAGTTGGTTGCAGATTTAGACTGACGATTTTCCTGATACCAAATAGGGATATTGAATATTTAACTGGCATTTTCTCCAATGTCCACATAAAATAGTTCTCTGCTCTTGAGAAAGCCACTAAAGCATTGACCGCCCCCCATTCCGGATAAAAGCTTCTCTTTTAAGACTGATAGACATGATCTGCACAACACCCAGCTGCACAGCATGAAAAATAGATAATGGTATTAAACATTAATATCACAAAATAAAACCTGTTACCAATACCACTTTTATTTTAAAGCAAACGAGAACTTTTCACCATGTATGAGAGGACCTTCATAGCACCCCACGGTTGCTGAAATTTGCATTCAGTATTTTCACTGTTTACAGGTCATTTGTAATCATTGGTCCTTATTTTTGTGAGTGATTACTATTTAGGTGAATTTTTTCAAATTATTTTACTTTTCCAAATTGCACTAAAGTGTAATAAAAAAAGTACTTCCCCGTCCAAACAATGGTGGCAGTATTTCCGTTCCTTGTCTTGGAGGCACTCCTAACCAGTCTGTTTTTCAGGGTATCTGTAATGATTATGCATGAAATGTATTTGCATATATTGGAGACCTAGTGTATACAAACCTATCTTATCCGTATTCATTGTGGCAATCCTGAAAACCTGACTGGCTAGGTGGGCCTCCAGGATAGGGCTGGGAAATATTGATAAGAGATTGCTAACTGGCTCCATTTTGTCAGGTCAGGCTGATCCATTCCTGGTTTTGACTGATTGCAATCATGGACTTAAAATCTGGTTTTCCTGAGAAAAACAGGGCTACACCTGCATGCATGTGCTAGGACAAGGGTGATATCACGATATCAATCACAACTTTTCACCCACAAACCACTGTATTCCAGTGTACCTTAATGTGTATCCACAAAATTAAGACAATAGTGCCACCGGTCAATGTTAACTAATGTCAGAATTTTTTGCCAAGTACATATGTGGGCCCCTCACTCCAAGGGTCTGTATGGTACCACAGACTCCCATGCGGTATGGGGTCACCTTACTTTAATTATAACATCATTTTTTAGGTTTTTTTCTTTTATATTAAAACTTATTCTTACTTCTCAATCTCAGTCAATTATTCCTTGTCGCTTTAACAACAATATTCAAAGATACAGGAGGAACGATAATACTCATCTGTTCCGACACGCACGTGTTTCGAACGAGAAGTCCTGCTTCAGGGGGTTTCCTTCGGTATCTGTTTCTCACAACATCTTCCCATATTAAATGATGCAATTTTCATCCTCTCGTCTTCATGGCTTGTATATTCTTCATTGATTCCACGTCAGCCTCTTTGAGCCGCGTCTGTTCTTCAGCTCTGTTCCCTCTGAGGCTGCTGCGGCCTCGGAGGGAACAGGGAAAGCCATCGGGGCTCCCCTAGGGCTTGGCGCGCGTGCATGTTATAAAATCGGGTGAACATTTGTTCGCGCCGGGTAGCGCGCACAAATGTACCCCGCGCACACAGGTTATAAAATCTGCATCTATGAATATCCTGAAAACCAGGCCTGTTTGTGGTTTTTGAGAACTGGCATTATCTACCCCTGCACTGTGGAAATATTTGGCCTGGATCAGTCTGATCAGTGGAAATGGAGTTATCCCTGCTGAAATGCTGTTTCCAGCAGAAACTTCCACACAGCAAAGTAAAGAGGATACATGCCTTTTATACAAGAGCATCCTCCATTGAATTGGGCCTGGAGGCAGGCACAAATATCAAGTTCCCAGTGCTGAAGCGGATCATAGCTTATTAGAAGAATCTGGTTACAATGGGGCAGCATAAAGGGTGGCCGAGTATAGGAGTGATGGAGATGGAGATGGAGATGGAGAAAAGGCACGGTCAGAATTTCAGATACCCTCACCAGCCAAAACTATCTTGGCATACCCCCAAAGGGTTCCATTCCACTCCTCTTGCATGAGAGGCAATCAGCTGATGAATCTTTTGAAAATTTTAGGCAACAACAAAAACAAAGCAGCTGGTGTTTGTGCCTTTGAATTTGTGGACTACAGAACATAAGGCTGCCCAAGCACATGAGCCAGGTAAGCTTGCCAGGTTCTGGTTAGACCTGTTCCTGAAGATTTCCTCACATGATATAAGTGGCTTTAAGGATTTAACTTACTGAAATTCAGTGTGTGTGTGTGTGTGTGTGCGCGTGTGTGTGTGTGCACGCTCGCATGTGGCAGGTTTCTCATGACCATATAACATTAATTTAAAACTTGCTCCATTAATAAATATTGAAAAACCATCACCTGTGACATGCTTGGATGGAGCTGGGCTCCACTGCTAAACAGAGACCTTTGAACCAACATCTTCAAGAACAGGAAAATCAGTGGCATCTTTTCAAAAGCACCTTGGACAACAATATAAGAATAAAGCCGTCAGAGAGGGCTGGCAGCAGATCAGACAGGACGTTCAGGCAGGATGCTGGATCTACCTAGGTCTCACTCATTTTTTGACTGAGAGAAAGCAAAAAGGGTCTCCTTTGTTGCTATCCTGCGTTGTAACCTAGGGCTCAATGCTATTTCCATCTGTCTTTAATGTATACCTAATTCCTCTCTGTGATGTTCTTCAATCTCTTGGTCTGCAATATTTTATTTTTGCAGATGATATTATTCAGGCTGTCTTTCCTATGGCTAGTAGGGGTTTAGAAGAGGTAGAAAGGTTTAATTTCTGTTTAAAACAAGTGGCCAATTGGTGTTTGCATTGGATCTTAAAAGTGAATGCCAGGAAAACAGAATTGAGGTGAGTAGGAAATAATGATTCATCTCGAGTTGTATATGTGTTTGGACAAAGCTGAACTCTCTGTCAAACATGTAATATTTAATTTAGGGGTATGGTTCAAATCGGATTTGAGTATGAAATCCCACATTTCAACAACTATATTGTTTGTCCAACTGCGAAAAATACATCAACTGAGATCTTTTTGTGGTTCGGTCTATAGTTATCTTTAGACTGGTCTACTGTAACATGGTGCTGGCAATGATCCCAAAGAAGCTGTTGAAGAGAAGAGATTACAGTTGATTCAAAATAGCATCAGGAAAGGTTTGTGCTATACTGATCATGTTACACAAACGCTGGAAAAATTACACTCCCTTGTGATAGAATTTTACATCAAATTTAAAATTCTCATGCTAGCGTTTAAATCATTGCATGACAGGAAACTGCTATTAATCAATAGGGAATAGCCACTGCTTGTTGCCGGCATCAGTAGCATGGGATCTGTTTAATGTTTGGGAAGTTGCCAGGTAAGTGTGACTAGGATTGGCCACTGTTGGAAACAGGATACTGAGCTTGATGGACCCTTGGTCTGACCCAGTATGGCAAGTCTTATGTTCTGATGCTATGTTCTTATGTACTTATTTGGCTAACAGTTGCAATGTTACATTCCAGGATGTATGCTGAGCTCATCTCAGAAACAGCTGTTACATATTCCTGGGTAAGGCAGAGTCCATTGGGAATATACCAGTAAGAGAGCTTTCTCTTATAGTGCTAGATGATATTTAAATACTTGGAGGTCAATATTCAGTGAACCGGTGAGCGGAAAAAATATTTGAGGAAAGTTGCGTGCATAAGCTTTCACAGATCTTCAGCTGGATTTACTGGCAAATGTCTAGCACTGAATATACTCAGATAAATGTAACTTTATCAGAGTAGAGTTAAAACTGTTATTTTTCTGACCAGACTTTAGCATCTAACTTTAGCCTGGAATACTTCATTGATTCCCTTTTTTGTTCAGATATATATATATATATTTTTTTTACATTTTAATTTAATAGTGGACCAAATATGAAATTATAAACAAAACAACAAATGTTAATTACAAATTATTTGCCTGTATAATGCTGAAGCTTTATAATAAGAACACAAAACAAGGAAAGAACCAAGATAACATTACAATAGTACAAAAAGAAAAAAAAAATGTTAAGCCTAGCCTGATACTTTAGACAGATCATTTTCAATCACAGCGGGAAAAGTCACCGAAGAAAAAAAGACATTCAATACAAGCACTATAATATAGAAGATAAGGCACATTAATTATCCATCAATTCTAAATCTATGGAGACTACAACTAACTGTTGTTTGTATACCCTCAAAAATTGGGATAACTGCTGGGAATCAAAAAGAGAGAAGATTTCTGATCATATCTAAGCTGGCATTATATATTGGGGCCAACTGGTGCCATTTTGGAACCAGGAACCAGCTGGGCAGGAGGAACTGGGGATTGCTTTGGTTCCTTTCTACATTGGAGACCCATGCGTAATGGGTAAGTGTGGACTAAAGGAACTGTAGAAACGGTGTTTTTGTTTGTGTTTGAAAATGGCATGCATTATTTGCTAAATTGAAATATTTGACAATTTTCAGATATTTTTGGAAGGCTCAATGTTTTAGTTCCAATGAACCAAACCGTCTCATTTGGTATATTTTTTGTCACATTTGGATAAGACAAATGCACATCCCTTTTATCTTTGGCCAATGTATTTGAAGAGATGAAACAGAGCTAGCTGGCCAGCACGTGGAACTTACTTCATCTTTTTAGATGAAGTAAGTTCCAACTCAAAAGAAAAAAAGGTAGGGGTTTTAGGGGTCGGGGAGGAGAGGAGAGAGGAAAAGGGAGGCAGAGTAGGTAGAGGGTTAGGGAAGGCCCGATCACGTCAGCGCTCTCTTCTTTTAAAATCCCCCCTTGCGCATGCGAGTTGCCACCTGCGCGCACATGCGCATGTCGATATAAAATTGGCCAGTGCATGTGGGTAACAGATTTTATAACATATGTGCGTCGGCGCGTCTTTAAAAATCTACCCTATGGGCCAGATCTTAAAAAATACGCGCGGGCGTAGACTTGTTCACGCAACCCGGCACGAACAAATCTATGCCCGATTTTATAACATGCGCGCGCAGCCGCACGCATGTTATAAAATCCAGAGTCGGTGCAAGAAAGGAAGTGCACACTTGTGCACGCCGAGCCCAATGGGAGCCCCGATGGCTTTCTCCGTTCCTTCCAACGCTGCTCTGAAATCGGAGCGGCCTTGGAGGGAACTTTTTTTGCGATACGGGAAGGGAGGGAAGGTGGGGGGTATCTAGCCCATCCCCCAGCCCTACCTAAATCCCCCCCTACCTTGTTTCAGCGAGTTACGCCTGCCCAAGGCAGACGTAACTTGCGCGCGCCGGCAGGCTGCCGGCTTGCCATCCCCCGGCACGGTGGCTGTTCCGGAGGCCTTGTCCCCGCCCACGGAATGCCCCCGGGCCGGCGCCCCGCCCATGGCTCCACCCCCAGAATGCCCCTTTTTCGAAGCCCCGGGACATACTCACGTCCCAGGGCTTGTGCGCGCCTCCGAGCCTATGCAAGATAGGCTCGGTGCGTGCAGGGGCAGCTTTTCGGGGTTATGTGCATAACCCTTTGAAAATCTGCCCCTTTATTTTTTCATTTAAAAAATTTCTTATTAACCTCTTTCCCAACCGAAAAAACGAGATTTTACATGGAAAAGGGACATTCAAAGTTCATTAGGTATGGGCTTGGCCCACAGAAAGCCATGAAAAATCAACTACAATTAAAATATAAACAACCTGCCATATTGTTAAATAGGAGTTAAAAAAATAAATGTATAATTACCTGTCCCAGTGTGATGGCCCCTTAGGTCTGTGGAGGTCCATGGCTATGGGGGTCCCTGGTTTGTGGTGAACCCTAGTGCTGGCTAGACCCGGAGAGCCATGGAAATATAGCCACCGTTATTAATTTTTTATAATTCAAAGAAGCCCGGGATGTTTTTGTTGGCCAGAGAGGCCAAAGAAGATATGGCCAAGTTGTTTTTTTGTTTTTTGGGGCTCTATAGGGAAGCAGCATGTTGCTGCTACTAACAACTCTAGGCCGCATTGAAAGTGAAAGTGGCTAGCTGCCATGTCAAGGTTGGGGCCGCATGGAGGAGGAGAACAGATGTTGGCCATGAACTCAGAGGTGCCGTAGGAGCCTAGGGAGCTCCCAGCAGCAGTACAGAGAAGAGGCCATGTGAGTCAGGAACTGGAGTGAGCAGCGAGTTTAGCTGTCACTGCTTCTCCGGAACTCCCAATACTGCTGGGTCTGCAGCAAAGTTTTTAAATTAACTGGGCACTGCCACATGATGAGCACAAATAGCAGCAGCAGCCTTGGAGAATCTGCCGCTGCATGACTGGAGTCAGAGACACCAGGGGTCTTAAGCAAGCACTTAAGGTGATGCAAGCCTGGGTCCTGCTGATGTTAGCAGTGATGTCAGTGGGCCAGTATGATCTAGGTGAGGAACCCTTGGAAATACTCCCATGGGGGCCCATGCCAAAAAGTTGCGCTGAAAGCGGGCACTGTGGAGTACATTTTAAAACACAGCAAGCGCACGTACTTTTGTTCGCGCGTGCAAGGGGGTGCACAATTGTGCAACTTGCACGCGGCGAGCCGCACAGCCTTCCTCCGTTCCCTCCGAGGCCACTCTGAAATCGGAGCGGGCTGGGAGGGAACTTTCCTTCCACTCCCCACTTTCCCCTCTCTTCCCCTCCCTAACCCGCCCCCCAGCCCTACCTAAACCCCCCCTTACCTTTATCTTATAAGTTGCGCCTGCCACCGGGTAGGCGTAGGTTGCGTGCGCCAGCCGACGACCGGCCTGCGATCCCGGGCACAGAAGCAAATGGCTGCTGTGCCTGGAGGCTACAGCCCCACCCCCGGACCTCCCTGCTCACGCCCCACCCCTTTTTTCAAGCCCCGGGACATATGCGTGTCCCAGGGCTTGTGCGTATCGCCAGGCCTATGCAAAATAGGCTCGGCGCGCTCAGGAGCGGGTTTTCGTGGTTACACGTGTAACCCTTTTAAAATCCACCCAAATATTTTAGCTCTAGATCATTTCTCAGTGGATGCAAATAAATATTAAAAAGCACTAGCGACAGAGCTGAACCTTGCGGGACGTCTGCAGTTGTAGGTCGCCAACTAGAAACTCTTTCACCAATCTGAACGCGCCGACATCTATTACTGAAGAATGATTTGAACTATCTTAATACCTGGTCCCCAAGGCCCACCTCAGAAAGTTTGTTCAGAAGTTGGGCATTTTTAACTGACAGATCATGCTGAACTAGTACGCTTGAATGACCGTTATCCAATTCTTGAGATAGAGAATCCATTAATGTTGGCAATAGGGTCTCCATACCATAATGTTTCCAAAACCCATACTGTTGATGCAAAACACAAATGGTCCTCTAAAAATTCCTCCAGTTGTAAATGCATTTCCCATCGTTGGCAAATTTGAAATTGGATGCAAATTAGAAACTTCATTAAAAGGTGCAGATAATATCTTTTGAATCGATCTAATCATAGCCCTTTTCCATACTTCAGGCACTTTGCCCTCCCCTAAACTTCTATTCACTATCGTTAAAATAATATTATATGTAATCTTCTTTAATGATTTAAGCACAATAAATGGACAGGGATCCAACACTGAATGAACTGACTTGAGACTGCTAGCTACAGTTGTCACTTCTCACAGTGAAATCATTCTGAATTCTGTTCACTATCTTCTCCTTCCTTCCAATTCAGTGGGGGACCTTTTCTATCCACAGCAATAAATTGTTGTTGAACCTTTTCCGGTTTTGTTCTGAAAATAATTAGCAATCACATTGCAATCCAGATAACTCTCTGAAGGAGACACTTCTTTTAGTAGTTAGCCTCTACACAATCTTGAAGAGTTCCTGATCACAATTTAATGAATTTTCGATAGCATTATGTACAAACTTCCACTTAGCCTCTATGATCTCTATAAGAGCGTAAAGATAATAGGTATTGAGTTTTTAAATAATCAGTTGGTCTTTTCCTTCATTTTATCTCTGCCTCTCGAAGTGCCCTCTTATGAACTAATAAATCACATGTATACATTCCTTTTTTCTACAAGTACATTGAGATAGAGTTGTTCTTTCAGGGACTACTACAACATAGGTGTTACAAAAGGAATTGTCTCATACCTTTCCTAAATTATCTATAGGCACCCTAGCTACTACATTGCCAAATTCATAGAATTCCACACCGAAGAAATGTTGCTAGTTGGAACCCAGATCTACTTTTCTTTTTTTTTTTTGTTCTTACTCTCCCAACACATTTTTATCTTAAAATCCTTTACTGTAAACATAATCAAAAAGTGATCAGATCAAACATCACATTTGCAGCTGGGAAATACAAGTCCTTTAATTTTCATAGTAAAATACTAAATTTATTTATTTAAAAATTGTATATGTTGCATCATCTAAAATTTTGATCAGCTCACAATAAAACATACATATTAGTTTAAAACTTACAATAAATACAAAATGTAAACAGAGTAGAAATGACAATAATAAAATAAAACATAATAAAAACAAATATAAATAAAGAAATAAAAATAACTATGGTAAAATAAAACAAAACGCATAGATATGATAAAACACAAGCTTATGCCATCACTGCAATCTTAAAAAATTATTTAAAAAATGCCAGTTCAAATAAATGAGTTTTAAGCTGCTTTTTAAAAGACTTAGTACATTCCAGCTTGCGTAAGGTTAAAGGTAGCTTATTCCATAACTCAGTTCCTGCAACAGATAGTAGTTTATCTTTGGAATCTGCGAGCCATATAGTTTTATGGTTAGGAATATCAAAGAGACTTTGACCTTCAGATCTAAGGTTTCTGACGGGATGATGAATTTTTAACAAGGTGTTTAAACAAAGAGGAGTACCATATCTTAGAGTGTTATGTATTAAAACTAAGACCTTGTATTGCACTCTGTAATCAACCAGTAACCAATGTAATATCTTTAAAATTGGTGAAATGTGATCAAACCTTGAAGTGCCAATTAAAATCCTTGCAGCTGAGTTCTGGATCATCTGCAAGGATCGTAAAGTATATTTTGGCAGTCCTAATAAGGAATTACAACAATCCAGATTTGAAAAATGCAATGTCTGTTATACCATATGAAAATTGGAAAAGTCAAGATAGGATTTTAATCTTCGTAACATCCTTAGCTTCCAGTAAGAAGTTTTTACAAATGACTTAATATGCATTGTAAATAATAATTTAGAATCAATCAGTACTCCAAGGTTTTGCACTACCTTAACAATAGGGATTTGTATAACTTGAAAGCAAAGGGGTAGATTTTCAAAGGCTATGCGCGTAACCTGAGAAAATCTGCCCCTGCGCGCGCCAAGCCTATTTTGCTTAGGCCTGGCGGCGCGGGCAAGCCCTGGGATGCGCGTATGTCCCGGGACTTTGAAAGAGAGGCAGGTCCGAGGGCGTGGCGGTGATCTTGGGCGGGGACAGGGTGGGGCCGGGGGTGTGGCAATCCGGGGGTGGTCCAGGGGGATGGTGCGCCGGCATGCGCAAGATATGCCTGCCTTGGACGTAACTTCTGAAACAAAGATGGGAGTGGAAGGTGGAGGGTGCGGTAGAAAAGTTCTCTCCGAGGCCGCTCCGATTTCGGAGCGGCCTTGGAGGGAATGGAGGCAGCCTGCGCGGCTTGGCGCACGCAAATTGCACAATTGTGCACCCCCTTGCACTCGCTGACCTTGGATTTTATAACATGCGTGCGGCAATGCGCGCATGTTATAAAATCGGGCGTAGATTTATTTGCGCCGGGTTGCGTGAACAAATCTGCGCCTGCGCGCAGGTTTTAAAATCTGCCCCAAAATGTATTAGGAAAACATGTCCTGTTGAATGAGTAAGAGTAGTGACTCCTTGCAATTAGGCCAATACCAACATTAACGTAGATAGTTATTCTGCATAAAATGATTGATCATCATCCGTATGGACATTAAAATCATCAATCATCAACATTTTAAAACACTTCAAGTGTAAATCAGCTATTTGTTCAACCAACTAGGATATTTGTAAAAAACACCCCTCTGGAGGCACATAAAGCAAACAAATGGACCAGTCAGATAATCTAACTATGATTCCTTTAATAGGTGGTTGAAAACCGAAATTTAGATCAAACAGCTGTAAGATTTACCTGTACACAATTAATACAATCCCTCTCATTTTACTGGGCGTGCTCATTGTAAGTAAGTAAAGCCCAGAGGACACAATTGATGTAATAATACAATGTCATGATCTTTATGCCATGACTCAGTAATTAAAAGCACATGTAAGTTATGTCTCTGGATAATACTTGTCAAATAAGGATCTTTTCCTCGGACTGTCCAGGCATTTATTTATCCCACTTGTAACTGAGAAGCCTCTGAGGATTCTTTTTCTTTTAGGTTAAAATCAGACTTCTGCCTTGTAAGAGGCACTAAATATTTATCTTGTGAATCCACTTTCTTTAACTCTCAATCCAGCATATCTCCTATATCCTTTAATAACAGGAATACTTTATGCCAGGACTATACTCATAAAGAGAAAAGAAAACACTGATCCCAACCAGACAACCAGCTCATTGTACCTAAAGATTATCAAAATTATTAAAAACAAATTTAAAAATTAGGATTTACAATTGCATGCATACATAGTGCATTTTTAACAACCCATAGCCCACAATCCACGACAGTCCCACAAAGGGGCCCACAAAGGGGCAAGCTCTTAGGCGGGCTCTTCGGCGACACCCTGCCAGGCAATGGCCTGCCTTGTAGGCTGCCTCCTTATAGGACTTGCTTGTCAATGTCTGATGATAACAGCTGGTTGGCACATTCCTGTAGGCTCCAACAACGGGGAGCAGGACATCAGGAGAGGCAATGCGCAGGTAAAACAGCATCAGGCAGATGAGAAACAGCAGCAATTCTGCCCAAGGTGTAGTAGGCACAAGTCTAAATGGGCCTGGCGGGCTGCCTACCTTGCCTTGCAGTCTACCTGGGCCTCCTGCTTTGTCTTGTGGCCTCTCTTGTCCTCTTATCTTGCTCTGTGGCCTCTCTTAGTCTCTTGCCTTGCTCTGTGGCCTCTCTTAGTCTCTTGCCTTGCTCTGTGCCCTATCTTGGCTCCCTGTCCTTTCCAGGCTTCCTTGCCTTGCTTTGAGGTCTCTTGAACCTCTCTGTCCTGCCTTGTGGCCTCTGGGCCTATTAGAGTTACCTTGCCCAGTCTCATGCTCTGTTGGTCTTTCTTGCTCCCTTTGCCTGTCCAGTTCTGTCCTTGTCTAGGCCAGTCCTTGTTTGGTCCAGCTGCCAGCATTCAAGCATTTCTCTAATAGCTGCTAAAATATTGGCTGAGATATGGGCCTCATCAGCCAGGTGAGTGTGCACAAAGCCCACCTGCACCTTAATACCCCATTCCCTTGTGAAGCTGCTGCCTGCCCCTACCTCAGCCAGGTCCCACCAGTGTTCCATCAGAGGGAGTGTGAAGCATGTATAGCTATCCAGATGCTGCTAGTGTAACCCCTGCGCCAAGGGGACACCTTCCCATCCCTGGGAGCATTGGATGTACTCACCAAGGGTGGGGTATATTGTCTCTCAGAGGGCAGGCTGGGGACAGGACATCCTGTTAGGCCAAACTGACTGAAGACACATTCATAAAAATTCCACTGTCCCCAAGTCTGTTGTGCTCCAAAAATATCCAATTTTTATTAGTACTATAAAAAGAGGTAACCAAAGAAGATTTGTAGTGTTTCCACAGTCCAGAATCATAATCATATCATTTGCCATTTTGTTCAAATCACAAAAAAAAAATCTGTCCCAAACTCTTACCCTTTCTCACAGGTATTCTTTGGGCTGTAGGTTACTCCCCAATTCACCTCCCCTGTGATCAGTTTTTGTAGGGGTTACTCCCATCGCACACAAGGCCCAGTTCACCTTTACTCAACTTCTGATTTTACTTACTTTTTTCCCCACAGGAGGCCCACTCAAACCCAGTCCAAACTCCTCACTCCTTTAACCTTTCAGTTTCTTTCTTTCTCACTTATGAACTTAAGACTGGGGGGGGGGCTCCTGGATAGTTGTCATTTTCTGTCACAGAAATCTCAAATTGTCACTCTTTACAAGCCTTTAGGATTTCAGTCACTTCCCTTCTGGAGCAGCTAGGAAGACAGTGCCCTGCCCCCCCCCCCTCCCCCCAAACCCGGTGCTTTAAAGCCAGGGCTAGTCTCCAGCTCTGTAAAGAAATAGCCAGCTGCCGCCTCTCCCCTAGGCCCAGCCAACCCCCTCCCCCCAACACAGTTCCTCAGAAAAATCTCCAAGTGCAGAACCTTTTCTCTCTCTCAGTAATCCTTGACTTCTGTAGCACTTTTCTAAATCCAAGAAAGCAGATGGTACTCTGATATGATCTTTCACACTGATAATTCATGTACCACTTACAGCAGCGCTTCTGGGTGAAGCCCCAGTTCTTCTCTTTTCTCTCTCTCAGAGGCCTGGACCCTCTAGATACTCACATCCCTTGAGCTCCTTCCTCGGTGACCAGCCCCATTCACAGGCCACACACACACACAGATTCGTACCAGACACAAAACTGTCAATCATTGGTCCAACTTCATGTTTGCCACTTACCGTATTTTTCGTTTCATAAGACGCACTTTTTTCCCCCAAAAGTGGGGGAAAAATGTCTGTGTGTTTTATGGCGCGAATGTAGCGTCTCTGCCTCTCGTGAGCCGTCCCCCTCCTCTTCCTCCCAACTCAGCCCAATCAGTTTGGCACAAGTCAAACATCAGCTGTTTGAACCGCGTGTGCTATGGAGGCCCTGGAGGGGCCTCCATAGCACACGTGGTTCAAACAGCTGATGTTTGACCTGCGCCATGCGAGCTTCTCAGTAAGATGCACCCCAGCAACAGCAGACTGGCAGGGAGCTGAAGCTCTGCCATCAGAAGACGATACATGGCATCAAAGTTAGTACAGGCCATTTCCTTCTCATTTGTTTAGAAATATTAGATGTTTCATGCATTTGACCTGCACCACCATACTGATTGGGCTGAGTTGGGTAGAGGAGGGGGGGTGGGGGGGGACGGCGCGCGAGAGGGAGAGACGCTACATTCGCTCCAGGGGAAGCTCCGTACAGAACCCATCATGGGGACAGAATTTTTTTTTCTTATTTTCTTTCTCTAAATCCTAGGTGCGTCTTATGGTCAGGGGCGTCTTATGGACCGCAAAATATGGTATATACAATGTACACACTCCCAGGGGCTTCCTTGAACAGCCGTCCTAGAACACTACCTGGAATTTTCCTGGTTCAGAAGTAGAATAAACTTTTAATCTTTATTAGAAAAACCACACCCTGAACATCCCCTTAGAGGAAGAGCTACTCCAAAGTGTCCTCCCACCAACATCCTTTGCCCAGGTTTTCTCAGACCAACTGATAACCCTGCACTTTTAAACTTTCAAACATTGTACAGAACAAATCTGTGTAAACATGTAGTCCCATAAAAATACAGGACTAGTGCACATTTAGTGGCATCCATGCCACACTAGTGAAATGCACTCTGCTCCCCTGTGCCTTCGCCAGCAGCACTTGGATGCAACTAAAGCACTGATTGTACAAACTGGGGATGACCTTTCTACTGGAAGTGGTCCTGGAGGGCACTTTGTAGTTTGGTGCTAACACCTGCAGCAAATGCTTGAAACCCACTCCCTGCAGGGGCTGATAATCTAAAGCAATCATCTCACTAATGCTCCCGGTCACCACTTTGGATGCTGCCTGCCTCTTAACCGCCAGACAATGCAACCGGACACCACCCCATTTCCTCCATTGTGAGCTGTCGCTTCTGTTGTGTAGTGAGGGACTGCTGGTGCTGGCCTGCCACCTGACTGGCAGAAGGAGCCGAGGTCCTGGAAGCAGGCTGAGGAACAATCGTCCCTTTCTGAAACAGTGTCCTCGGGAATGAAGAAGGGATCCCCTGAGTACTGCTGCTTCCATCCCTACAGGCCGATTCAATTAAAGGTGCGGGAGACACCTCTCCTGGGCACATGAGTCTGTATTTAAAAGAGGCCTGGTGCTAATAAGGAGGCACTAGGTACAATAGCGCGTCCCTAGTGCCTCCTTATTAGCGGAAGAGGCAGCTGTCAGTGGGTCCGATAACCAACCTTTAATTTTACTGGCGTCTGTTTCCGAACCCGCTGACTGGCAGGCAGATTTTTTTTTTAATTTTTTGGTCCCTCCAACTTAATATCACTGGGATATTAAGTTGGAGGGTGTACAGAAAAGAAGACTTTTCTGCTTTTCTGTACACTTTTCAGGGTCGCTTCCAACTTAAATTTCTTAGAGTAAAGTAAAACGTGCGGCTTGGCCACACATTTTATTTTCAATATTCCTGGCGATTTAACGGCATTTGCATGCTATTATTTTCAGGGGGTTGGCCACGCATTTCCACACCCTAAACCCCTTACTGTAGAAGGGGTAATAATAGCATTCGGCTGAGGGCACCGTTCTGAATCGGACTGCTACTGAATATTGAACGGGATGCTGTTTCTTTAGTTGAGGCTTCATTCCTGACCTAAGACAGAGGCTTTGTTTTTCTCTGTCTGGGCCCGTACAGTGCATCGGAGTCATCAGTGCATCTACAAAGCTGCAGTCAAATATAGGGACAGCCACTTTGTGAATCTCTCTCCTTGCCTGACAGAAGGCTGGTTAGAGGGCCTCAAGGAGGCCATTTTATTTTCCTTTTTGCATGAAAATGAAAGTACTGAACATTATTCAGGTATTTTGGTGAGATGCCATTTTTGGTTCATTCCATTTGAAATGAACCAAAAATGGCCTCATTCATTGCTTTTTAAGCATTTGTCACAAGCAAATGCACATCCTTATTACATACAGGTGCTTAGTTAAGCTTTCACCGTCTTTCACCTGCCTCAGCTGGAAAATTTTGTGCATGATAAAGTTTCTTGATTATTTATGGCTCTTGTACGTCTGTGTATAGTTGGCATAAGGGTCTATGACAATGTGTCCATGGCTAATGAAGGTTAATATAACCTTATTTCTGGTATTACTTTTTTTTCTTTTTGAATTATCTTGCCCTCTCATCTTTATGTGGACTTGCTACAATCAGGCAATATAGGGCCTCATTTTCCAATATCGCATTGGTAACGCATTAGGGGGCGTTACCAATGCAAATGAGGCTTCTTTCGTGCAGTGGGGAAACATCGCGTGCGGCGATGTTTTCGCCATTCGCGAAAACATTAGCACCGCACACAATGTTTTCCCAGTGTGCGATGATTCTTTCAGTGTTTCATCGCAGTGCACGATATTTGCACTTCAATCCTCGCGGTAGTCCAGGACAGCCTGTTTCAGGCGAGAGAGAGAGAGAGAGAGAGAGAGAGAGAGAGAGAGAGAGAGAGAGAGAGAGAGAGAGAGAGAGAGAGAGAGAGAGAGAGAGAGAGAGAGAGAGAGAGAGATTAGAGAGAGGAGAGAGAGAGAGAGAGAGAGAGAGGATACACTGACTGACTTACTATAGTGCCTATGCCCTAGACAGGTATTTTAATCCCTATGGGAGGGCCACCTACTAACTCGGGGTGGGGATTAGATATCAGCGTCGGGGGTTGGGGGCCACTTTCGCATTCCACATGAGACCTACGGAAAGAACAGTGGTCTCTAGTGAAGATTTGCTGGCCGTCGGAGGGAGGAAACTCACTCCAAGAGGAGATTTGGGCAACGTTCTCTCCACCTAGCTTGTTGTTGCCCAGGTAGAGTGTCCAGCAAGCTAGGTGGAGAGAACGTTGCCCAAATCTCCTCTTGGAGTGAGTTTCCTCCCTCCGACGGCCAGCAAATCTTCACTAGAGACCACTGTTCTTTCCGTAGGTCTCATGTGGAATGCGAAAGTGGCCCCCAACCCCCGACGCTGATATCTAATCCCCACCCCGAGTTAGTAGGTGGCCCTCCCATAGGGATTAAAATACCTGTCTAGGGCATAGGCACTATAGTAAGTCAGTGTCTCTCTCTCTCTCTCTCTCTCTCTCTCTCTCTCTCTCTCTCCTCTCTCCTCTCCCCCCTCTGAAACAGGCTGTCCGGAACTATCGTGGATGGCAATAATCCTTTTCTGGCCCGTAGCGCAGTCCATAACGCAAATTTGAGGGTTCGCTGCACACGATAAACAGGTTCCCGCTTTACATATGCTCCGCCCCCTGAATTACTAATTTGCATTCGCAAATCGTGGTTTTTTTTTTCTTAGATATTTCAGAAGCTTAGATTATGTTTTCTTATGGTTTGCTTTGTAAATCTTAATAATGTGGATTACAAAATAAAACAAAGCCCTGCCATGCCATTTCCACATCCCCCACTACCCACTTGGATTCCCTCTGCAATCATTAGCATCTTCAGAGGACTGGAGTGACCCCCAGAAGTTCCTGCCCTGCCGGTGCTCTATTCAAAATGGCTTGGGGTCACGCCTGCCCCCTGAAGACGCTTTTGATTATGGCTAAGCTGTGGAGTCCAGGTGCAGGGGAGGGGTACAGGAACTTTGTTTTATTTTATAGAATCATGATTCTTACAGCTGGGGAGTGAGGCCCAGGGCTATAGTGTTTTTTTTTTTTACATAAAATATATTTAAAAAACCCAAAAAAACAACTAGGAAACCCAGAGTGAAAACACTACACTGCTAAAACAAAATGGAAAAAAAAAAAAGCTACCAATTACGAGGAACTGATTGGATTGCTATATTTAACAGATAGAAAATTTACACTGCCACTGAGAGTATCCGTGTGGGAGTAGGGTTCTTCTAGTCCTACCATCGTTTTCTAGTTCACCTCCACCCCAATACAGCTGTGTGTAACTGTGTATGTCTCTGACTCGGTGCTAATCTAGGCTCCTTGTTCAGCCACAGCCCAGCGGCATTTCCATCTTCAGCACATTCTTCTGAGGCTTGAGTGTCCCTACCACCGTGAAATCCTTTTCAGCTACTGCAGGTCAGGAGTGTCCCAGTACTGCTCACTTTCCTCTGCCACTTACAATACATCTGTCTTGCGGTCATTCCTTTTCAGTGCTCGTGCCCTGAATTTACATTACCAAGAACTAAGGATATGCACAGTCCAACACTACTCTTGGTGAATGCTACCAAAACATTGTAATACTGTCTGTGTCATTGATACTATGTCACAGACAAGGCATACTCATAAGGCAGTCTTTATTACTTTGTAGAATGCCTAAAAACAAGCTGGCAAATTGCCGGAGAATTTAAGGGAATGTCTTAAGAGAGATTATTTATTAGAATCAGTGACTGTAAAGTGTATAAAAGATGAAAATTGTGTGTTAAAGCTTGATATTTTTCTAGAAAATTGTGAGGGAGGAAAGGGTAGGTAGAAGGGGGTAATAAGGTTGAAAAGGGGGGGGGGGGGGAATTGCATTTTTAAATAGAAAGTATTATGTTGCACTTTATGTATATGTCCAATTGCTGTTATTCTCAATAAAATATTTGATTTAAAAAAAAAAAAAAGGAATACTGCTTCAGTTTTGTTTGTGCTTGCATTTCCCGTCTTCTTGCTCTGGGAAGAGCTGCTGGAAGGATAAGGGATGCATTTTGCAATGGAGTGTAACTCCTTGAGCTGGCATCCAGGGGCACATAGAAAAGAGGGGCTGATGGGAGCTTTCTGTACACAGTTCTAATAATCTCTTCATGGCCAGCACTTACACATTCTGAGATCCAGAGCTCCACTGGGGAATAATAGTTCCAGGATCCCTTTGCAGAAGCCCTCATCCAAGCCCCTTTCATTCTTGTAAGCTGCACTATTAATAATCACAGTCTTATATCCAAAAAGCACATGGAGAAGCAGTGTGGTTTCCAATTTCTTTTACTGATAGTTGATTAGATGACTGAATAATATTTACAGCTCATGTTCAGCATTTAAATAGTCAGTAAATGATAGGACAGCAGAAAGGTTTAATAAATTTATGTCCTCACTTATTTAGCAAAGTGTCTTTCCTCCATTGGAAACACTTAACACTCGGATCTCTTTCTCTTCCCAGTTACTCGGATTTGCCCAGATTGAAGATAGTTTAATCCTCTTTTAAATTAATCACAGCTTCCCCCACTGTGAATAGTCAGAATAGAGTACCAATATGTTAATAGGACTTAAGTCCCAGGGCTCATGCCTTTCCTGAAATCTTCTCTACTACTTTAGCTCTCCTATTTAGTACCAGATGGACACTCTCCTTTCAAGTACCCCTCGCTTGAGTCAACAGTACACGTCAGCGATTCTCAACTTGTGTGTCACAATACACCAGTGTGTCACGAGTTACTCACAGCCGGCGGAGCTGAAGATCGAAGCCACTGGTTGCTGCTGCTGGAGACCAGGCCAGTGGAGCCGAAGAAACAAAGACCAGAGGGGCCGAAGACTCAAAGACAGACGCTGCTGGCCGCTTGCGGAGACCAAGCCAGCAGGGCCAAAGTCGAGCTGTTCAGCTGGGGGCCTTTGTGTATGTATGTGTGACAGGGAGGGTGCTTCTGTGTGTGTGTGTGTGTGTGTGGTGTGTATGTGTGACAGGGAGGGTGCTTCTGTGTGTGTGTGTGTGGTGTGTATGTGTGACAGGGAGGGTGCTTCTGTGTGTGTGTGTGTGGTGTGTATGTGTGACAGGGAGGGTGCTTCTGTGTGTGTGTGTGTGGTGTGTATGTGTGACAGGGAGGGTGCTTCTGTGTGTGTGTGTGTGGTGTGTATGTGTGACAGGGAGGGTGCTTCTGTGTGTGTGTGTGTGTGGTGTGTATGAGAGGCAGGGAGGGTGCTTCTGTGTGTGTGTGTGTGGTGTGTATGTGAGGCAGGGAGGGTGCTTCTGTGTGTGTGTGGTATGTATGAGTATGTGAGGCAGGGAGGGTGCTTCTGTGTGTGTGTGTGTGTGTGAGGCAGGGAGGGTGCTTCTGTGTGTGTGTGTGTGTATGTGAGGCAGGGAGGGTGCTTCTGTGTGTGGGTGTGTGTATGTGAGGCAGGGAGGGTGCTTCTGTGTGTGGGTGTGGTGAGTATGTGAGACAGGGAGGGAGCTTGTGTGTGTCAATGTGTGTGTGCGAGAGAGAGATGGAGCATGTTTTTGGCCGACTGTGAAAGAGAGAGGGGCATGTGTGTGATTGAGAGCTTGTATGTAAGTAAGAGAGAGCGAGAGCATTGTGTGAGAGAGAAAGACTGGTCAGGGATGTGACGAGAAAGAGAGACAGACAGACTCTGGTTGGGGAGATGATTGGTGTGTGAGATACAGAAACTGGTCCTGAGGGTGTGAATGGTGTGTTTGTGAGAGAGAGAAGAGACTGGTTGTGGTCCCTAAGGAAGAGGACCATGAGGACAGCTTCAACAGCTACTGCTGCGGCCTACAAGGGAAGGAGTAGGAGAACTGCTGGAGAGGGTAAGAAAGGTGCCTTTTTAAGTTCATTTTTCTTGATTGACTGCCATTTTAATTATTGGGTATTACAGTGGTTCTCAACCTTTTTTCTGTCGGGACACACTTGACAGATGGTTCTCACATGCATGACACAATGAACCCATGATCGTCACGGGGCTAGATGTAAAAGTACAGTTTACATCCACGGGAACTCCCCCTGACCCACAATAATGGATGTAAAGCAGAATTACAACATTCCCCATACAACTCACCCTACAATAAAGATATTCTGATTCTGGTGTCATCTCAGTAACAGCAACTCAAACTCCTTCTACTACCAGGCTCAATAGCCCTACTTATGAAAAGGCAGCAGTTTACCACAAATGCATGTCCTCTTGAGAAAACACAACAAATAAGACTGATACAAACACTTACATGCTAGTAAAATATCTCACCTCAGTAACACACACAGAACCGACCTAACATACTCCCAGGATCTGCAGTTATGTACATAAACTAATCCACACACAGTTACACCTGTATTATAGAATGCACTCAACCAGTAACAAACCTATCTATGAAAAGGCAACATTACAAATATTAAATCAGGCCCTAAACACCAATACACCTCCTATTAGGAAAACAGAACTAGCAAGCAGCTATAGATCCCCACACAGAAATAATTGTAAAGCTATACTAATAAGCAGAATAAATGTTTCATAACAGCTATGAACAGAATAACATCCAACAATTAAAAACTCATAAAAACTATTAAAAATTCTCCAAACACCAATAAAATATTTCAAAAAAGCAGACACATCACATAATATTAAATAATTAAAATGGCAGTCAATCAAGAAAGATAAACTTAAAAAGCCACCTTTACTTACCCCCTCCATCAACTCTCCTACTCCTGTCCTCTTCCATGCAGGCAGTAGCATATACCAGAAGCAGCAGTAGTGGCTAAGCTCTATACGCATGGTCCTCTTCCTTAGGGCCCATGACCAGTCTCTCTGTCTCTCATACACACACCATACCTGTCACACCCCCATGACCAGTTACTGTCTCTCACACAGCAATCATCTCCTAACCAGTCTTTGACACCACACCAGTCACCTTCCTGAACAGTTTCTCTCATGCCATACACACACACAGAGGCTTCCCACTCCCGTGTTCTACCTTACATATACAGGCTTCTCACTCCCATAATGTGTCTCACAGTCACCCAAACACCCAGGTTTCTCACTCCAATGCTCGTTCTCGCCACATGCACAGGCTTCTCATTCCCTTAATCACTTTCTTTCACATACACACACCCCAGTATATCTCTCACACACCGTCACCTTACCAACCAGTCTCTCTCTCTCTCATGCATGCACACACACAGGCTTCCCACTCCCATGCTCTCTCACATATACAGGCTTCTCAGTCCCATGTTTTCTTTCACACACACCCCCACAACACCAGGCTTCTTATTCCTATGCTTTCTCACTTTCATGCTTTTTCTCTCTCTGTCACACACACACACTAGGCTTCTTATTCCCATGCTTTCTCACATACCCAGATTTCTCACTTCCATGCTTTCTTTCTCTCTCTCTCTCACACACACACACAGTCATCTCCCTGACCACTTTTATTGTTTATCACATATACACACACATCACATCTCTGACCAGTTTCTCTCAATCACACACATGATCTCTCACACACACATTCTCTCACTTACAGGCTGTCTGTCTTCTCTCTCTCTCTCACTCACTTCCTCCACACCCCCCCCCCCCCACAAATGGTAGCTGCTGCAGCAGCCTCCTCCAGCCCCTGCAGGCCAAGAAAGAAGAATCCCATCGGCCACAGAAGGCTTATACTGTTGTCTCCTTTGCTGATTGCCGGCTGCTTCGATTGCTCCGGGCCACGCTACTGCTCAGGGGCCGATACTGCTACTGCCACCGCCACTTTTCTACACGGCCTGGCTTTCTCCTTTACGGCTATTAATTCATTTTACGGCTATTTAATTAAATTTACTTAGGGAATAGCCACTGCTATTAATTGCATCAGTGGCATGGGATCTTCTTAGTGTTTGGGTAATTGCCAGGTTCTTGTGGCCTGGTTTGGCCTCTGTTGGAAACAGGGTGCTGGGCATGATGGATCCTTGGTCTGACCCAGCATGGCAATTTCTTATGTTCTTTCTCCTTCCCGCGCACTGCGTATCACTTCCTGTTCCGGGGCAGGTGCAGGAAGGAGAAAAGGCCAGCTGCGGGTGCCACAGCTTTCTCTAACAACGCTGCCGTTCCCATTGGGCTTGAATGTGCCATTAGCCCGGTGACAACGGCAGTAAGGAAGGAAGAGCAGCGGGAGAGACTGGGAGCATGCAACACACCTGTTGAGAAGCGCTGGTTTATTGTGTAATAGCTGACAGACAGAGTCTTAGGAAGTTAAACATGAATTTCCATGATAATCTCAGAGGAAAGAAAAATTGTATATCATCAGCATACAATTTATAGTTGACTCTGAGGGTCAACTATAAATTGAGAGTCGCTAACAGCTTACATAATGGCAAAAGATATAAATTAAACAATATAGCCAATAGGACAGATCCCTGTCGAACACCAGTGGAGACTGAATGCCAACTGGAGGCAAATGACCATATTCGTACCTGTTGTGTCCTGCTGAGATAGGATTTAAACCATAGTAATATATTTCCCTCTATCCCAATCTGACAGGCGAGTCATCAAAATATTATGGTCAATAGTGTCGAATGTAGCACTAATATAGAGTAGAACCATGATATACTTGGTACCAGTGATGAAACCATAGCAAATGGTATCTGTACATGAGAATAATAGGGTCTCAGTACTATATTTATTTATTGCATTTATTGCATTTATATACCGTCATTTTGTATTCAATCATAACAGTTTACAGCAATTGTATAAACAAATAATAATCAAATAATAACATTCTAAAATCAAATAAAATACAATAAGATCAATCCAATCAAATCAAAATTTAAAAAACCTAATAAAATCAAGCATAATATGATTAAATAAATAAATAAGCCTCTTTTGATCCTGGTTTAAACAATTTTTTAAATGTTGACCTGTCTCATATCTCTCATATGCCTGCCTAAAGAGCCACATCTTTAGATTTTTCTTGAAAATCAAAAAATATTTTTGCAGCCTTATTTCAGTAGAGATAGAGTTCAATAGTTTAGTTCTAAAACTAAATTGTTGATTATCAAGAATAGAATTGTCTTAAATAAAATCAAATAATAGTTTAAATACAGCTGTCTTGATGATTTTAGCTACAAATGGAAGAAATATTGGCCTGTAATTTGATAGTTTGGTTGTGTCTAAGTTTGATTTATTTTTTAGTAAAGGGTGAATGGATGCTTGTTTCAAGGACGTTAGAAGGGATCCTAGTTAAGATTAAGATAGATTAATCACATTTGAAAGGGCAGACCTGATGTCATCTTTTACTGTTTTAAGCAGTGGAACAGAACAGACATTTAATGGACAAAAAGGAATCATTTTTCCAATAATTTTAATAGTTTCCCTATGTAATAAGTGAAAAATCAATCCATTTGGGTGGTTCTGCATAAGATGAAACATTTGCAATTATTGTTTGTCCATACTGATCACATATTGTTTTAACCTTATCATGAAAAAAGGTAATACATTTTTCACATAAAATAGCACTTGGTACTTAAGGCTGAGGAGGATATACAACTGGTCAACTGACATACAGTAAAAAAGCAACTCTCGCATATTGTTTAAAGGAGATTGAATGTGCAATAAAATATAAGTTTTCTTAGCATCGTTAACTGAAGTGCAGTATGTGCTTAACTGATTTTTAAAGGCTTCACACTTGGAGGTGAATGGAGAATGCCTCCATGGCCTTTCCAATCTGCAAATTCTTCGTTTAGCAATAATAAGACTTGCATTAAACTAGCGAACAGACTTGGTTCATCAGTTTATGAATGTTTTGAGTGGAGAAACTGCATAGATAGCTGAAAGTATTGATGCATTCCACTAGTCAAGATCAATTCTGTAGGTTTCCTGAACTAGGGTCAGAAATGAAAAGTTGAAGGTGCTCACGAAAGTGTTCAACTTCAACATAGCCATGCTTGAATGCAGTATGCTGCTTAACTTTAATTCTTGATTCTAAATTCTTTGGAGTAACAATTGCCATTTTGGGAGATAATAAATAATGATCAGACCAAGGAATTTTAAAGGTGCTTAAATGTTTGGATCTATGATCCCAAAAAATTGAATTAGAGTTCATGAGATTCAAAGTATGGCCACCCTTATGTGTGGGTTGTTGCATTAACTGTTCAAAGCCAAAGAATGACATGGAGTCAAGAAAAGATGAGAATGACTGATACTGATGGAACTTCTTCAGGGTGTAAGGTAAAGTCACAACCCCTTATAAAAAACTTAACATAATTGTCACACAGAAGGAAGTCTATGCAGCTGTAAGTTTTATGGTAAGCTGAATAATAGGTATAAACCCTACTAGAGGAATATAGCTTTCTCTCCATACATCTTTAAGTTGTAAGGTCTCCACCAGGTCCCAAAACCCTTTGATGTAGAGGAGCCATGACCATAAGATCTTTCCAATTTGGCATTCCAACAAATATTCCACGCCTCATCAATACATAAATTGGCAATATCATATTGAATCAAAGTCTGTGAAAAAATATTTTAAAAACTTGCTCTATTTGGGCCCTAAATATTTACCAATATCAAAGCCCTGTCCAATATTTTGACATTTAAGATAACAAATCATCCTTCTGGGTTGCAAAATGTTGCTATGCTTTGGTATATTCATCTGCTAAAAGGAGAATTTTGTAAACCAGAGCTCAGGCCCCTCTGCTACTCGACGAGTAGGATTTGGCATAAACCTGTTCGACCCAGCTTCTACAGATCTTGGCATGTTCAGTGGAAGAAAGGTATTTCTCTTGAAGAAAGGCAATATTTGCCTTGAGCCTACTTAAGAATTGTAGGATTCTAGCGCTCTTCACAGGATTCAAAACTCCCCTGACATTAAGGGTGATTAACTAGATAGTAAAGGTCAAACTCATGGCCAATATGCCGGATAAAATTTAAGCATAAGCAATGTTACCTTCACATTATCCCCAAGTGTAAATTAGGAGCAATATCTCCTTATGTAAAGCATATCAAGGTTTACCTCTAAAATATACGACCAACTTTCATAGATTCTGCCCACAGTTTTAAACATTAATAAAAAATATAAACACCCATTAACAAAACCCACCACCCATCCAATCCTTTCCTTACTACCCTTGACTTCGAATCCATTCCCTAAATAAGCTGTAATATACCATAACCTTCGAACTTAACCCAACTGGTAAACCTCCTCCCCAGAAAGGCACTAGTAAATAGTTTCAAGCATACAACAAACATCAATATCCGAGGAAAAATCCCAGGAGGCATTTCACTTAGCCCGGGACACTCCTCTGTTCACTGACCCACAACATCGTTTTTCTAGCTGATCAGCTGAGACCATTCATGGTGAAGAAATGAACAAGAAATGGAGGAGTTTCAGAGCCGGAAAATAGTCTTGAGCACAAGAGTCAAGGACAACTGATCCAGATTTCCCTAATAATACAGATCAGACTCTAAGGTGCAGCATACAGTATGTGCAAATAAATCAATGCTATAAATCTCTCACATTAACAGCTCCCATAGCACCAAGCATTGCAGAACCCCCTCCAAAAAAAAACTACTAAGAAACCAACCCCACTGCAACATCACCTCTGTAATTTCTAAGCTTGGTTGCTGCTGTTCTATTTTCACATCTCATTCATAGCCCCTTTAGCAAGACTATTTTTACAGCAAGATTGATCAACATGTGCTATCTCCTCTTGTAGCCACTGCATTGAGTTGCCATTAAAAATGAAATATCTCATTTAAAATTCTGGATCTTTGTCTTCACTTGCATGGACAACCTTGCTGTCAGTCCACCATAATCCCTTTTACCTCTTTTCAGTTCAGTATATACTATCATAGGGAACCTTTGGTTTCCCTTACTAAACAGAAAGCACTGAGCTGCTGGGAAGGTCCAGCGCAAATTTATTAATCAGAGGTTTGGCTTTTACTTCCCCATGTGGGAAGTGCAGATCATGTGCTCTAGCTGTTTATCATCCTCAAGCACCATGAATCCTCATGGATTTTTAATTCAGCTTCTTTAAAGCAGGTTGTGGATTTTAGTTAGCTTTTCAAGAGGACATGAGCTCTCTGTCTCCTGCCCCTTTAGTTTTCCTAATTATTGAAAGCAGTGAACTCTGAATTTCCCTTAAGGGTCTGCCTGCAAGTGTGATCCTATTTGGTGGTGTTTTGCTCTTTCTAATCAATTTTTGGAGAATTCCATTGTGAGAGTCTTAATACCTTTGTCACAGAGGACTGGGGCATCTCTGTGTAAGGCTATATCAATGGGTAGGGAAGAACTGTAGTTGCTACTAATCCTCCAGAGAGTAGACCTGACCAGTGGAACTCAACTTTAATTGTATGACTTTTTACATTATATCCTCATTTGGGAGACAAGGAAGGTTTCCCACCCTTCCTGTCTTGTTTTGAGTTTTTTCCTTTTTTTTTATTGGGATTAGAGACTGTTTTGTTCTTTGGCATTGCGTGCCTTGTTACCAGGGATTCAGTATCCATTGCTATTGAAGAAAGGGGGTCTTTCATTCTGGAGGAAGCATTCTAAGAGGGAGTTCTGCCCATTGCAGAAAGGAGTGAAAGTATTTCTAATGACTGTGCATGGTGCTATCTCAAGTGAGGAGGGATGTACCCCACTTGGTACTTTCAAAAGGATTTAAGAAGAGTCAGGAAAGGTATAACAGGGATTATGTGTTGATGGAGTATTAGGATCGTATTGCTACCCACCCTACAGTAGGACCTAACTGGGAACTTAAAGAAAGATTGAACTATCTTCAATCTGGGCATACTTGAGTAATTTGAGGAACTGGGAAAAGAAAGAGATCAAGCATTAAGAAGTGTGCTTCTGAGGAATTAAGAGACATTGCCAAAAGAATGAGGTCAAAAGTTTATGAATCTTTTTACTGTCCTATCATTTACTGATTTTATTTAAATGCTGAATTGAGAGCTGTAAATATTTTTCAGTCAAAGTCAAATATCAGTAAAGGAAGTTGGAAACCACTTTACTGCTGGTGTGACTTTTGTTGCTGGAGACTTGAGAGATTATCAATGCTATGTAGCGAGGAGAGAAAGGGGCTTGTGCAGAGTTTATTGCAAAAGGACCTAGGCGCTATTATTTCTCTCCCAGGGAGCCCTAGAACTCAGAATGTAAAAGCTACCTGTGGAGACACAGAGGTTGCAAGGAGTTATGTGCAGAAAGGGTTTATCATTTCTCTTTTCTACATGCCCTTGGGTGCCAGCTTAAAGAAACCATCCCGCCCAAAGGTTACACTATGCTTCAGTGACCCAGGTTTGGCACTGTCAGAGACAGGATGCTGCTGGATTCAATGAACCTCTGGTCTGATCCAGCTTGGCACATCTTATCTTCTTATCGCACCTCCAGTTCACATCTTGCACCTGGTCCATTTCTTCACAACTGTATCCCTGTTTACCAATATGATGCTGTCCTTGGTTGTTCCACACTTTTGGAATCACCTTCGAATTACCTAGTGATCGAGGCTTCAATTCATCCAAAATCCAGGTGTTTGAAAAATATTCAGGAGACAACACACCAACCACAGTTTCTTCAAGCAAACCATTTTTCCCTAATGTTTTGGTTTTAAAAATGTTTATGAGGAGATTTTGCATTCAGTGTTGCTGTCAAAGTTTTGACTGTTTTGAAGAGTAAAGCTGTTATGGGAGAACTGGGGAAAATATTTACCTATTCTTTTAAATCTGACAGGCTTGATTTCATTATTTTTGTATCCTATAGGTGTAGAGGAAATTAAAAACTTTCCATGATGTATGCAGTGATCCTTGATCTAAATTGTTAACAGAGGACCACATAACAAAAACCAACCTCTAAGTTCAAGTTGAATGACTTCACTGGGCTAAAAAAATACAAAGAAGTTATCAGTGTCCGAGGCACAGCATTCTGTGCTTGTGGAATTCAGGTGTGCGTCGGTCTCTGTGGTTGAGGAGCATATAAATATTCCTGAAGCGGTCTAACATGGTGGTGTAGTCATAAGGCCCGCATTAGTTGATTTTGTAGATTCTTTGCTGAGACTGTGCTCAACAAGTATTCCTGTCTGGACAGCCTCCTGGATCTTTTTCTAGCTGGAGTTTTGTCTGGACTTCGTCTGCCTGGCTTGGGACTTTGTCACCTCTGTGCAAAAACAGGTTCTTGAACTTATGATCACACTTCTGATCATTCTTGACATTGGGGGTAGAACTTAGCAACAGCAGTGATGATGGGTATGGTGACAGACCCCTGCCTGCTGCAAATTAGATCAAGAATTAATGTATATATTTACAGACCCCATCATATTTTATGATAACCAATATCCTCAGTTTAATCCCATCTATAACCACCTACTTTATTTCTTCTCAGTGATGGCCTTGCTTGCTTATTTATAAGGTTGTGTCTGTCAGTCTTGATTACATTTGTCAGCTTCCAGGAATAGGGACTGTCCATTGTATGTGTCTGTATAACATGTGTTATGCACATGAGTAATATTTTAAAAAGGTGGTTGAAAAAGCTTGCTTCACCCAGATCAATTATGGCAATGCTTTGTTATATTCTCAGATAGAATTGGGTGGGGAATGGCTAGATACTTAGCATGAGATACAGGCACTAACTTGGCTACATTTCCTCTGTTACCTCAAGCCTGCACAATGCCCATCAGAGGTGGAGGAGGGTGGGGGGACTCTTAGGTAGAGTAGCAGACAGGGGAAAGCAGGTAAAATGAGTGGGACAAATGGTACATAATTAACAATTCCTATGTTATTATATGTTATTAACCAAGACAAGCTCTAGAATTTTATACATGGTGGAATAAAGGAGATCGCCCACACAGCAGCAGTGAATATTTTATTAGCACAAAAGGTATTAAAATTACAAATCTTCTGCCCCTCTCATTTCTTAAATTATTCACATAAAAAGGAAGAAAGTAGTGCGAGTCAGCATATGAAAGTGGGGGGTGAAAACTAGCACAGTGAAGAGGAAACAGAAGTGGCAAGGATGTTATGTTATTTTTATAACTACAGACATACTTCCTAAAATATTTCACATAAGAAAAACTAAGTGGTGCAAGCCATAGTAGTAAAGCCAGCCAGTCCCTGTAAGAAGCGGCCAAGGCTCACCTGACGAACTGGCTGAGATGCCAAGGCAGCTTCCTGATAATTAGCTAGACACAGAGGTGACGGCTGGCCTGAAACAGTGCTTCTTTTTCCAAATGGTTTCTCCAGTATCTACCACTGCAAGTCATGAGAAATTTGTGCTGCAAGCAAACCTAATTTGCATTTTGTACTGGCCACCAGTGCACAGGGGACTTAAGAACAGTTACAGGATTAGATATTTTTCCCTTTGGCATAGATTTTCATGCTGCCTGGGGGTAGTACTTATCTGCAGGCCTGCACTATTACTTGCAAAGAAGAGACTCTATGAAGAGCAGGAAAAGCAGATGCAAAATATGAAACAGAGTACTGGTGGGGGATTTCAAACTGAAATCCAGGCCTGTCCTTTCCCTCCTCCAATCTAACATTGCCCCTTTTTCCCCCCACAGGTAAAAGTATATGTGCTTTCTTTTAATCGTCCACCTCTACGTGCTATTCCACAGAGTGCGTGCTTTTACCTACACTGAAGGAGATACAGGTTTCAATACAGATTTTTACATGGATAGGTCTGCATTCATCCATATAGCTTTGAAAATTGTGCTCTCACTATATAAAAGGTATCCTTAATAGTGATAAAAGAAAAAAAATGCAGTAAACTTGTTTAACTTTCCCTCATTGCACTGAAAGTCAGTTTTAAGTATATAACGTGGTGCTGAAAGACACGTGCATGTGATAGAAAATAATGCTAGTCACACTTCAGGAATGGCTTACTGTGCTTATGAAATGGTCAGTTTTGAAGGACAAATCTCTTACTCTAGCTATGTTATATAAATGATCATGGGGGGGGGGGGGGAGGGCGCAGAAAGATCTCACTCAATCTTGGCATAATTGGAATTTTAATACATAGTCATGCCATCTCATCTGCACACACCAGTCCTAGTATCATTTTATAAAACCAGCAAGGAAATGGTTTCAAAACTCATTTGATGATCTTCCATCACTGGCATTAACAGAGATATTATTTATTCTCCATGGCCACATGATCAGCCAACAGAGGTGTAAAGCAAATGCTTTAGGGCTCAACCTCCCTTTCAACAATGCTCAAATCCAAGATTTCTAGATTTGTCACTGGAGTTGGATGCCTTATACCAACCCCATCTATATCTATGTGCTCTTTTCATCTGTTCTCATCTAAGAGCTGTTTCTGACAATAGAACCAGGTTCATGGAGGCGTGAATCTGCTATCTTCCAGCTTAGAGAAGTCGCAGTCATCTTATGGCCGTGGCTAGATTTCCCATTGGCACAGTGAGTAAATTTGGGGGGACTCCATTCTTTGCTATCACAAATCTGTGCTATCCTCTGCCCCCCTCTCTTGCTGGTGAGGGGGTAAGATATGGAAGGTCCAGTATCTAGGAGTGTGAGAAATATAAATCCAGACCTACTTATGACTTCTTAGAATTGTAGGCGAGAAAGTCTATGGTTATCTGAAGAGAGAATTAAACTGGGCATCGATGATAGGGATAGGAAAATTGCAGGTCACCTTAGCATTGATGGAGTTTAGTAATTTCACAGTGAATCTGTCCAGTGCCAAGTTACTTCATGGTGAATTACTCAGGCTCTCGGCTCAGTTTGTGAAGACAACGATGCAAGGAAAGCATAGGAAAATAGAAAGCAATATGCGAAGGGTCACAATCAAAGATACACCTAGAATACAGGGCAACCACAACACCTCCCTCACCCTCTAAATTCCTCCCAGGGAGTCAAAACACACAGTCCAATACATAAAGATCATAAGCAAAATAGAATTTAGGAGAAAATAATGATTTGACCTTCCCTGTGCCAGCTCAGCTTGTCCCCCTTTTCTCTATCCTTAGCCCAAGGTGGCTCATGCTTATTTAAATAAATTTCTTCACCATCTTCCTTCATAGATTTCAGTAACATTAGGTTCCAAACTACATACCCTTTCTAACGGATCAGATAGGTTATCATCTTCTGTGCAGCAGCAACAAAGTCCTTGGTGATGTAGGATGAAAGGAACTTACCTTCAAGGCACATGTTATTTATTTTCCAGCTCAATGAATAGGCTTCGCTCTTGTATACCTCAGATCTTCCCCATACATCACAGTGCTTGCCTTAAAACTGTTTTTAAGAAGACAGCATCTGAGGCATCAAGACTACCTTCCATAGGTATTTGTTTCCTAGGAAATGCAAGGGGCCCTCTGCTGTTGATTTATTACTGGTTACCTCTAATGTCAGTCCTTTCTTGTAGTCCAGAATAAGCCACTCACACACTTCCCCTTTCTCTCATTCAGTTCAGAGATGGTTATTTTCCAGATAACCAGGGAAATACTACAAGATACTTCATGCTAAAAAAAAAAAAAAATGCCACTGAACACAAAATAAAAACCATACAATAAAACAAATCAATAGCAATGGTCAGTAACGTGTTCTTACGATATATTTACAATGGGAAAACACTTTTTGCCCTTCCCCTTCGACAATAAGGCAAAGCTGTGGACAATACTAATAAAGGGCATGAAAACTCTCTAATTTGCAATTTCACACCCTGATGCCTGATCTGTTTAAAATGTGATCAGTCTAACTCTCAAATAAAATAAAAAATATAATAATAATTTTAACCAGCACTCCCAAATAACCCTTCTAACATCCTATAATTAGTGGTCACTTTCCCCATATTTGAATCATGGAAGACATTTTTTTTTAAATTTGCTTCTCTTCAGTGGTGCAAAATTGGGCAGTGGGGAGAAGCATGGATTTCAAGCATGGAAATAAAGTGTACATGTCTTCCATCTGAGCAAGCATGACTGAATTTATCCATGCATCCTTGTCTTCGGAGAGGATGTTGGATCTCCTTCACTTCCTCTCTGTTCTTAGATGGGGCCATGCTCTTTGCCATTGCGAAACAGAAAGAACAGCAGCACCAGGGCAACCAGGATGACTGTCACAAAGAGGAGGACGAGAACGACCCAGGAGCCATACTCTGTTCCCTTGCGCAAGCCTGGTTCCTCAGCAGGTATCATGTTGGTGAGGTTCAACATGTAACCAAGTGCCCAGCCAATCGAGGTGTCTCCGGCCTGAAAGAAGAGAATGAAGAAATGCTTTGGCATTAATAAACAATGGCACTAATTTGTAATTTTGCAACACTTTCTCCACACAGGATGCAAACATGCTTTACAATGAGGTACTACACAAATCAGAGCTGCCAACATTTCTGCATTCTGGGTTACTGTCCCATGCTTTAGGACTATTTTTCTGCTTTGTCTTTCAAACAGCATGTTGCAGTTCAATGCTTTTTGATACGATAAAAAGGTCCAAATCCAGAGGTTGCTTATTGGATATTACCAAGAAATTCACTTATTAATGGATGACCAGCACAGTAGGTTTACAAGCTCAAGGACACTACATTATATCTTCAGAACAGGAGGCCTAACACCCATTAGAGTTACCAAGATAAAGCAGTATTAAACCAAGGCACAGAAAGATAGCCCAGCTTGCTCGCTGACCCACAGAGCTAGTAACCAAAAACAAAAAGCCTGGGTAATGGTGCAAGGATAAATAATGCTATAAAATATTTGCAGTACGCTACCTTATTCACATTTCAAAGGAACACTCCAACATGGCAACCACCAATGTAGTCAAACAATGGATGAAACAGAACTAGCCCAGAATATCTGAATTGACCCAGTTCAGATGCATCCAGAACCAAGGCAGTAGTAAATCCAGATGCAAAACTAAAAAAAAAAAAACCACTTGGGTTCGGAATCTATGGTCAGAATTACTAAGCCCTGCCAATTGGCACAGGAATTGTGCATTGAAGAGACTTCTGACTGGACTACACTTGCAGGAATTTCTGTTCTTACAAGCTTCTGTTAGCTCCAGAAACAGCCAACCAAATCCACAGAATGATAGCGTTCTGTAAAGAAAGTGTGTTTAAAAATATGGGCCTGTTTGTATCACAGGTTTTCCCTGTTGGACAAAATGGAAGAGGACTGCTAATAAAAATCAGCTCTATATCTTTATTCCAAACTGAATTTAAAAAAAAAAAAAGGGAAAATTCACCCAGCAGTGAGGGTCTCAGGTCAGTATCTCAGTGAGGATTTACTGTAGGATAAAGTATTGCTATACAGATGTATCAGCATCTCTTATAATAAACAAAGAAAAAATAATGGTGTCTACCCTCAAACGGTATTTTACTCCAAGTATTTTTATAAGTGGGGGGGGGGAAAAAAAAGGAACTTTGACCATCTATTACTATTCCATTAACTCTTAACACAGACTATAGCAAGTCATGTACAGATCATAGTAAGAACAGGGCTAGAGACTTTTCTCTGTTGACTCAGGCCAGTGCCATTAGGCTAATCAGGACTTCCTGTCCAGCTGGAAGCACTTCACTAGCAGCCTGGTCTGAATAAAAGAACTCAATGAAAATAAAGTTATCACAATAAAATAGCCAATAAGACAGAATTTCTATTTCATTTCATTCAGCCTTCACCAAGGGACTTAAAAAAAAAGAAAGAAAGAAAGAAAGAAAGAAAAGAATGGAAATGCAATTGTAAAATTAGGAGTTATGATGTGAAGTTCCTAGGAGAACACTCAAACAATATCAGGAAGTATTCTTTTCATGGAGAAGGCCCTGGATGCCTGGCATGCCCTTCTGGAAGGGGTGGTGGTAGTGACAAAGACAACAGAACTCAAAAACTGTAGGATAAACATAGGCAATGGTAATGAAGCACTGGGTAATCTGCACAGAGCAGCAGTTCATCCCATAATAGCAATGGTAGGATGGCTTTGTGCTTCCAGGAATCCCTGGAGTGGCAGTTACAACCCTAAAAAGCATTGGATGAACCATTTTGGTCTTTATCTGCCATCATTTACTATGTTACTGTAAGGGAATACCAAAATCTGCCCTTCACTTTTGTGGCAGTAGTGGTCTCAACAGGTCTGCTTGCTGGCAGTGTGACCCAGAGGTCTCACTAGACCTATAGTTCCCAAACCTGCCCTGGTGGTGACAGGACTGGTGTGCAGAAGAGCCCCAGAGAGTGAAGAAAACCCTATAAGCCAGAGCTTTCCAAAGTGTGTGTCGCGACACTTTAGTGTGTCGCCTGCAGTGTGCTGCGCAAGCCCGGGGCACGTGACACACCGGCAAGTGGGAGCCAATGCGGCCGCCGGTGGACCTCATCCCACTGGCGGCTTGAGCAGTAAAGAATCGCTGTGCTGTGTGCCGGATACGCACAGCAGGAAGATCGGTAGGACCGTGGTGGAGCTCACTTCACCACGGCCCGAAGAACAAAGTCATGTCGAAACGTGCAGATGCTCCTCCTCCTTCCTGCCCACGCGGCCCCGGAAGGAAAATGTTGCCGGAGCCGCACAGGCAGAAAGTGGGAGGAGCATCAGCCACGTGCAGAAGAGGAGCAGCTTTGTTACAGCGTGCGAGAAGAGGAGGCCCGGTAGCAGGGGCCCCACCGCGGATCGGTCCGAAAAGATGAGGGATGCTGCAGAGCCCGTCCTGCAGCGACCCATGAAGAGGAGGCCCAGAGGTAAGAGAGAGGCTGAGGGCCCGTAGAATGTGTGTATGAGATGAGTTGAGAGATTGTGTGCGTGTATGAGGTGAGTTGAGAGATTGGGTGCGGGAGTGAGGACCTGAATGTTTGCAGAGACAGCATGTGAGAACCTCTATGTGTGTGAGAGAGACAGCATGTGATAGTGAGAGCCTGTGCTTGAGCAAGACAGCATGTGGGAGTGAGAGAGAGTGTTGCGGTCCCGGGCCGTGCCCCGGGTCCTCCACCTACCTCGGGGGCAGCCCGGGCCGTTTCAGGTCTTCCTCGAGTCAGTCGCGGCAACCCCCGGGCCTGCAGGCCTTCCAGCACGTCTCTCCCTCCTTGGGAGAGACGCCGACATCCTGACGCGGCTGGCCCCGCCCCCTGACGCACGCGCGCAGGGAGGAGCCCCATTTAAAGGGGCCAGCACGGGAAAATCCTCAGCTGCACTGAGGATGACATCAGACGCCTCAGGGTACAAGTACCCTGCATCGAGCTCTCATCTGGGCCTTGCAACAAGGTTCCTGGACTTGTCCTGCGATTGCTGCGTTCCTGGTTGTCTTCGTCCCGCTTCTGCCTGCTTCCCTTGCTGTGGATTCTTCTGGACTTGACTCCTGGACTGGCTTCGGATCGCTCTCTGGCTCTGACTCCTGGACCGGCTTTGGATCGCTCTCTGGCTCCGACTTTGGACTGGCTGCGGACCGCTCTCTGGATACCGACCCCTGGACTGGCTGTGGATCACCCTTGGACTCAGACTCCTGGATTTCCTACGACCTGCTGGAGGCGCCAGCCGTCTGGAACCACGACCTGCAGGAGGCGCCTGCATCTGGACCACCCACAACATCAGGAAGTCGCCTAAGTCCCAGCGGCCGTGTCCCTAAGGGCCCCTCCTGGGGGGACTTCGGCTTCCAGGGTGAATCGCCTAAGTCTCAGGGGCTGGACTCCTAAGGGCTCCTCCCAGGGGAGTGCCAGTCTCCAGGGCGAAGATTCTTCTTCGGTCCAACACCGTCCATCCGTCCAGAGGAGGTCTAGTCCTTGATTGCAGAGGACTTCTCTGTAGACCAGAGCGTTAGCCAACTCCGAGCTTCCGAACCGCCTCCTGGTTGGGACATTCGCTGTGGTCCTCCATAGCACTACATCTTCTGTTCCAACCAGCCCAAGGGTCCACGAACACAACAGAGAGCCTGGGTGTGTGTGTGAGTCAGACAGCATGTGCAAGAGAGAGACTGTGTATGAATGATTGTATGTGAGAGAGCATGTGACAGTGAGAGCCTGTGCTTGAGCAAGACAGCATGTGGGAGTGAGAGAGAGCCAGGGTGTGTGAGAGTCAGACAGCATGTGCAAGAGAGAGACTGTATGAATGATTGTATGAGAGAGAGCATGTGAGAGTCTGTGTGTGTGAGAGAGAGAGAGAGAGAAAGCATGTGAGAATGAGAACCTGACTGAATGTTTGAGGGAAGAAGATAGATGGAGAGAAAAGAAATAGAAAAAAGACAATATGAAAGGAATTGGCAAAATAATAAGAAAGGGGAGGTGGAACAAAAAAGCCTGTGACCAACCGATTAGAAAACTAAGTTCAGACAGCAAAGGTAAAAAAAAAAAGAAATAAATTACTTTTTAGTGATTGGCACAGTAATCTTTGGTAATGTGCAAGAGTAGCACTTTCTCTATGCGGATCTCACAATGTATGAGATCAACATGGAGGAAGTGGAAACCCATGGGGCCTGCACAGAGGAGGCAGCAGAATGGACTTCAGTGCCAATAGCAGCAATCAGCACTTCCCCAATAGCCATGCGGCAGCAGTGACAGTGGCAGCAGAGGAATGAGAGAGGCTCAGAGGTTGCTGGCAAAAGAAAGAATGGGTGCCTGCCTGTGTGTGAGAATGAATGGGAGCATGCCTGGGGGATGGTGAGGGAGTGGTGTGAAAATGACTGGGAGCCTGCCTGGGGGTCAGTTTCAGTGTGTGAGAATGACTGGAAGCTTGCCTGGGTGTGAGTGCTTGTGTGAGAATGACTGGGAACTTGCCTGGGTGTGTGTGTTTGTGTGAGAATGATTGGGAACTTGCCTGGGTGTGTGTGTTTGTGTGAGAATGATTGGGAACTTGCCTGGGTGTGTGTGTTTGTGTGAGAATGATTGGGAACTTGCCTGGGTGTGTGTGTTTATGTGTATGGGAGGGAGCCAGAGAGAGTGAGAGCATGAGTGTGTATGAGAAAATCCAGGGGAGTAAGAGTTTGTGTGTGTTGGGGGGGGGGGGGTGAGTGTGTGTCAGTGTCTGTGAGAGCGAGAGGTTATGGTGGGTATAAGAGCATGAATGTGTATGTATGTGACAGTGTATGTGTGAGAGAGAATAGACATGTGAGTGTGTGAGAGAGGATAACCTCCTAATCCTTGACAATAGCAGGGTGACTGGAAATCAAGAGCTCCCATGTATGGACAGCAGGAGCTTTTTAAAATCCTTATTAGTTTTAATTATTGGGTGTTATTTGATATATGTGCTGTTTTGAAATATTTTATTGGTGTTTGGGAAATTGTAAAAAATGTATATGATTTTAATTAATAGAAATTCTATTTCAGTAGTTTTAAAATATTCTTTTATTAGTATGGTTTTACTATTATAACTGATGCTTTATGTTTCTTGATTTTGTTTTATGGGGAATGATGGTTCTGTTTTTCCATTGTTAATACACAGAGTCTGGCTTCTTGGAGTTTCCATTTCAGTTTTTGTCTAATTTGTGCTCCTTTATTTTGTATTCTGTATTTGGTGAGGGTCTGTCTCTGCTCTGTGTGTGTGACCATTATGAGAGATTCTGCTGGCATAGGGATCTATAGCAATCGGGTTTGTTTTGTTTCCTCAGTAGGTGGTGTATTCGTATTCTAGGACCCAGTGTAATATTTACCCTTGCTTTTTCACAGGTAGGGTTATTTGTTGTTTGAGTCCTTGGTGTTATTACTGTTATGTTACAATGGGATTGCAGTATAGATTTTGAGTGTCTTTTTTTGCGAGGTTTTATTTTAGTTCACAATGTGCCTGGCAGTGGAAGGTGTTTGTGCTGTGCTTACTGTGAGGTGACACCAGCATTTGAAAATATCTTTTAGTATGATGAGCTGTAAGGGAAACATTCAAGCTCCATTGTTTGGGGGAATTTCAGTGGATGCACAGAGTTACAGAACTTGAGGTGCAGGATTTATATTGACAGTCTGTCCCTTCCTATAAAATTCCAGACTTCACTCTCATAGCCACATAGAATTAGTTGAATGAGGCTATCAATTTTATAGTATGAAACTGGCCAGCTTTTTAAAATTACGCAGAAGACCCTTTGGACTTTATTAACACCAAATATTCAAAAGCTGTGTTCATCCCATCAAGCTCATATATCTCTCATTAAAGAGGTAAATTGAATAACACAATAACTTTGTTTTATTATTGTTATGCATAAATTATAACAATAATATTAAACTTGGAATATTATATATTTTTAATATAAATGAAAGGTTTTCACAAGATAGGTTTTGTCTTGAAACATTTTATTATGTATATATTTAAGGAAACATACGTAAATTGTCAAAATACATTTCGTTCGTTTAACCTTTAACCTCTGGTTTGCTAGTAGACTGAATTACTGTGTCCCGAAATTATGTTTGTCTAAAAAGTGTGTCACCAACATGAAAAGTTTGGAAAGCTCTGCTATAAGCCATGAAAAGACTGACTCCTCCACCCCCCCTGCTCAGGAACCCCAAGAGGTCATGGGGCATTGCATGGTCCTTGACCCTCTCTGTGAGCCCCCGTTCCCAAGAGCTGACCAGGATGGAGACGACATTATTCTATAAGTATGTATGTAAGGGATTGGTATGAATGTAGTTTGAAGCTCTTCCAAGCTTGGTATCCGCTGATGACCACTCACATACTGTTTAGCGTTCTGTTAAGGCATGCGTGGAAGTCAGGGCCACAGCTTTGCATTTTATTCCACAGACACTTAGGCCTTTTCTGTATATCAGGTAACTACCAGTCATGTAGAATAAGACTTAAATGAAGGAATAAGTTTATTTGATCTTTGATATGCTTCTGAAATACATATGTTATATATCACTTTCCTCAATTGAAACGTTTCCCCAAAGCAGTTTACAAAAATACAAAATATTGTATTATTGCTCTGTATTTATTGTAATATCTAAGCCAACAAGAAATTGATGGCATTGAGGATGATAGCTTTTCTTTTTTTGCTTGTTCCATGAAGAAAAAATATTTCAGATTGCCCAAAAGTTTGTGTTAATTTCTAACTAAAACTGTAAAGCTCTTGTACTGTCTAAAGAGTGAAGTTCCTTCTCTTGGGATGAAGTATGATTGGGACACAAGGCTGTCAACACAATTTCTTGATCAATACAAAATGTAGAATTAATTTTTGGAATATATGATGGAACTGTGTGTAACAAACTGTCTTGAAAAAAAAATGTGTAAAGGAGGAATTGAGATGGCTGTCACCACTGTTCCCTCTAAGCCGTGTGTGCGTGCACAAAACTCCTGAACCCTGCGCAAACAGCAAAGCAGAGTGCGCACAAGCTATCTTCTCCCCTGCTGCCACTGGTCCACTGCGCTGCCTACCTGCACAGACCTCCCACGTGGTTCGCCTGATCACCAAGCAAACAACCATGGTGGCTGAAAACGCAACTGAGGCCCAGCAGGTCGCTGCTGAACTCATCTCACAGCAGCCGAAGACCACAACTGAGGGCCAGCAAGCTACCACAGTGCCCATCCCATGGTGGCCAAAGACCATGACTGATATCGGTCAGGCCACTATGGAGCCCATCCCGTGGCACCTGAATACCATTACTAAAGGCTTCCAGGACACCACGGAGCCCACCCCACTGCAGCCGAGGAGAGCAAAAGAAGACAGCAAGGCCTAGAAGAAAAGGCCCAGAAGAGGGGGTGGCCCTGTCAGTGTCTATGTGAGGGAAGAAAGCGAGCCTGTATGTGTAAGGGAGAGAACGAGCGCACGCGCATGTGTGTGTGTGTGTAAGGGAGAGAACGAGCGTGCGCGCGTGTGTGTGTGTAAGGGAGAGAACGTGCGTGTGCGTGTGTGTGTGTGTGTGTGTGTAAGGGAGAGAACGAGCGTGTGCGTGTGTGTGTGTGTGTGTGTAAGGGAGAGAACATGTGTGTATGTTGTGAGAGAAAGATATTTGTGCATCCTCCATAATCCATGACAATGTCAGGCCACAGGGTGGCTCAAAATAAAAAAATCTCAGGTATGGAGACAGGAGATTTTTAAAACTTTAGACCTTGATTTTCAAATGCATTTATGCGCTTAAAATGGGTTTTACAGGTGTCAATGCACTTTACCCATGTGAGTGGGCTTTTGAAAATTGCAAATCTTCCCCTGGAAACCTAATGAAGCTCCAGGCTGACAGGAGCGATTCCTACCACCGCTTCCCTCTGGACGCTTTTGCAGCTGCTACTCGCTGAACAAAACTGTTCATACGACCGACAACTTGTACAGCAGCCTCAGAAGGGTAAGATCTTGCTTTACCCTTCCTTTAAGCCATGATGAAGGAAATAGGGAAACTTGCCAATAGTTTCTAACTTCAGAAGAGCTCCTGTGGAACTCTGGTGACAGCCAAAGTTCCCTCTAATTTCTGGCAGATTATGTGTGCAAAAACTTTCTTTTGGACCAACTTTTTGTAAGCTGAGTTCAAATTTGTGCACTGAACCAATTGTACTTGAGCAAGATTAGTGCAAATAATGTTGCCATTGAATTGTCCATAGGATTTATTTAAGTGCACTTTATGTGCTTTTGAAATTGCTTTTGAAATGCTACGATAGTATGTTACATTTATGCAAATAACTTATTTGATAATCTTTTGATGTGTGTTATTTTGAAATATTACATTGGTGTTGTGGGAAATTTATAAACATTTTTATTAGTATGGATTTACTAATATGATTGATGTTTTCTATTTCTTGATATTATTGTTTATTGCTCCATTATTCTGTCTTTGGTAAGGATCTGTCCATGTTCTGTAAGTGTGACCAAGGTCAGGGTGTTAATTGATGTATATGCTGTTTTAAAATATTTCATTGGAGTCTGGGAAATGTTTATGAATTTTTAATTATTGGATATTCTATTCATTTGTTGTTTTGAAATATTTGTTCTTTTAATTAATATAGTTTTACTATTATTGATGATTATAGATTCCTCGATTTTGTTTCATGTGGAATGGTAATGTTTGTTTTCCATTGCTGCACTATATACAGAGTTTAGTTTATGGCAGTTTCCAGTTCATCTTTTGCCTGCACATTTCTATTTATACTTTATGCTCTCTTTATTCTGTATTATTTGGTGAGGATCTGTCCATGTTCTGCATATAACTGAGGTGTAGGAATCTATAGCTACCTTAAGGAAATCATTTCTCACTGAAAATTATTCGCTGTATGACAAAATGGGATGCAGTGTCAGATCTGAAAGAATATTAATTTTTAAACAGACTATGTGCTCAAAACATTTCCATGCAGTTAAGAGAGTTGAACTTGTTTTTCATTAAAACAGTTAAATAAAACTTTTGAAATCCAACATTATTTGCACTAATCTTGCTCAAGTACAATTGGTTCAGTGCACAAATTTGAACTCAGCTTACAAAAAGTTTTTGCACACATAACCTGTCAGAAATTAGAGGGAACTTTGGCTGTCACCAGAGTTCCACAGGAGCTCTTCTGAAGTTAGAAACTATTGGCAAGTTTCCCTATTTCCTTCATCATGGCTTAAAGGAAGGGTAAAGCAAGATCTTACCCTTCTGAGGCTGCTGTACAAGTTGTCAGTCGTATGAACAGTTTTGTTCAGCTAGTAGCGGCTGCAAAAGCGTCCAGAGGGAAGCGGTGGTAGGAATCGCTCCTGTCAGCCTGGAGCTTCGTTAGGTTTCCAGGGGAAGATTTCTCCCTTCCCTCTCCTCCTCCTTTTCACCACAGCCAGACTTGCTGGTGAAGGCAGAGGCAGTTTGTTGCCGAGGTCAGCCTGTGGTGGTTCTGCGGGACAGCCTATTTATTTATTTATTCATTTTTATATTCTGCCTATAGCAGATGAAAAACATACCCGGTCATCCCTTACAAGCAGCACCTAAATCTGACAGTGTCAGTTGCAGACGAAGCCTCTCAGGCAAAGTATTCCAGCACAGAGGGCTGGAGATGGAAAAAGCCCAACACTGAGTGCATTGTGAGCCAGCCATTTTTACAGGTGGCACCGAAAGCAGAAAGATCACAGCAGGGAGCAAAAGGAGAAAGTAAACCGGCAAGGTATTCTGGGCAACCCATATTGGTGACTGAACACCATACACAACATTTTGAACAAAATTCTATACCTAACAGGAAACCAATGCTATGATTTAAGCAACAGGATTACGTGTTTCCATTGGGAGCAGCCTGAAACCAACCTAGCAGCTGCATTTTGCAGCAGATGAAAAAGCAGTAATCCTACACTCAGGTAGTCCAGTATACAGCAGAGTTGCAGTAATCGATTGCGGTTAGTATGAATGCCTGGACCAAAGAATGAAAATCCTCCCCAGAAATAATAAACTTCAACTAATCACCCACAGGCCGATACAGTACTGTGCGCTCCGGTGGAGCGCACTGTTAACCCGCAATTGGACACGCGTTTGACGCACTAGCTTTACCCCTTATTCAGTAAGGGGTAATAGCATGGTCGAAAACGCATGTCCAACCCCCCCCGAACCTAATAGCGCCGGCAACATGCAAATGCATGTTGCCGGCGCTATTAGGTATTCCCACGCGATTCACTAAGTAAAATGTGCAGCCAAGCCACACGTTTTACTTTAAGAAATTAGCGCCTACCCAAAGGTAGGCGTTAATTTCTGCCGGTGCCGGGGAATTGCACAGAAAAGCAGTAAAAACTGCTTTTCTGTGCGCCCTCTGACTTAATATCATGGCGATATTAAGTCTGTGGCACCAAAAGTTAAAAATAGTAAAAAATAAAAAAATAAAGTTTAAAATGGGCCTGCGGCTCGAAAACTGGACGCTCAATCCCGCCGACAGCTGCCGCTCCTGTCCAAAAAGAGGCGCTAGGGATATGCTATTGTCCCTAGCCCCTCTTTTTGCCGCAGACCCTAATTTAAATAAATTAATTTACTGTATCGCACGCACAGGAGAGTGTGTCCTGTGTGCGTGCTGGGAGAGTGGGCGCTCGCCTGCTCTCCCGCGATTTTTACTGTATCGGCCCACCAATTAGAAAACCCCAAATATTTAAGGGAACATACCACACCATTTCCCCATCATCACATAAAATACAATGATCACAACCTCTAAAAATATGCCATCCAATGATCATTTAGTATTAGAGCAAAATCCTATTAAACATTTTTCCCAGACATATCAACATGATAATAGCAGGGTCTCCCCCACCCAAGTGTCTTGTGCACTGAGTCCCATAAGAAGATAATTTTTGGGGAAAGGGGGGTCTCTCTACATTAATAATAAACTCCTTTTCCCATTTACCTTTTTCTGGAAGGCGATATCGGCAAAAGTGTTCTGGTCAAACTTGTAGCCCTGGATGATTATCAGATAGACAAAGGTGGCTGCTGCACAGTAGTCTGTCAGAAACTTCTCCTGCCCTTGTGCTTTTGCCAACAACTAAGTATGCAGAAAGGCAGATTGCAGAGGGAGAGGATGGAAAGTTAATTCAGTTGTCATGAAATAAAAGCTTGATGCTAAGAGTTTTTCAGGAATACAAAATCTACTTCAAAATGTTCAAATAGCCAGAATATCCACAATTATCCTCTGTCTGCTTGATGAGGTTAAACTCACTCAAAACTCCACAGCAACAGATTCATATTACCAAAGAGGTCTATATGAAAAGCATTTGTCCGGCAAACATTTGCAGTTAGCTGGACAAGAAGAAAGCATTTAAAAATTAGTTGGATACAAAGAGGCGGTGCTGGGGGATATTCCGGAGGCATGGTCAAAATGTTTCAGGTTAGTACTAATATTCACTACTAACCATGCAGAAAAACCATGGCCAGAAAAACTGTAGCCATAAAATTAGCCAGACAACAACAAAAAAACAAACCCTAGCATACTAAACCAGATCCCATCCCCCTCCCACTCTCCGATCTCAAACATTAAAAAATGGTGTTGGTCAAATCCCTCCACTCTTCCACCCACCACTCCCTGAATAAACAGGGCCCTGAATAACTCCTCTTCTCTTACACACCCTCATGGGAACTCTGCTCCACTGAAATGGCTTTTCTTTCCTCTCCTCTACTGATTGCCGCTTCATGAGACTGCACTTTCCGCTGTTATGCACCAAAAATTTGAAACAAAGCACCACTAACCCTGTGCTTGGAGCCAGGCTGCCTTAAGTTCAGGAAAAAAAAAAGCTAAGGCACGGCTTTTCAGCCAGGGCTTCCATTAAGAGCCCCCATCAGCCTAATTTCCTGAACTCCTGACCACTGTTATACTCAATAGGGTACACCTGGGTCTTGAAACTACTCACAAATGGATTTTCCTATGCTGGATCCCAATGCTATGTTAATTACAAACTCTGATTCAGTTGTTAGCTGTTCTAATGCCTCCGTTCATTTACATTTATTGTAATCTGTCTTGACACCAACTTTGGGGAAAAGGCAGGATATCAAATTTTTGTAAATAAATAATAGAAGTGGTCCCCTGGGCTGAATACTAAATGCAATAGAGTTGACAGCTCTGGACACAATAGTATTCATTTATTCAAATCAGGCAACCCCACCCCCAATGATTGGCAGCTCTCAGTGAAGGGTCTTTTCACCCAGAGAAAATAAATACACACTAATATTCTGCGAGCTGTCAGCTCTATTTCACTTATTTAGCCCAGGAAGGGTTGAAAAGGTGTGGATTTGGCCAACACTGTTTTTGTAACATAGAGGATTGACCAGTGAGGGGTCACTTGGCATGCTAGGTTTTTTTTCAATATTCAAAAGCCCGATCAGTCACAATCATCCAGATAACTTTTTTCAGGTAGCTTTAGCCAAATATATTCAGTGGGAAACTTAGATGGTTAAGTCCTGCTCAATATCCTGACCAAAGTTAGATGGTTAATTTTAATTGGATAATTTCCAACTCATTTCTGAGGGGAAATTGTCAAAAGGATTTACATGCATGCAAATTCCCTTTTGAAAATCATTTCAGGATCTATGTGTGTAAAAGTGCACATCAAACGATTTTGTGTGAACTTTTACGTGCATGGTAATCAGGTGTTCTGGGGGGGGGGGGTGAAGTTGGGGATGGGGAAAGGATTTATGCACACTTTTGATTTTGGAAAATAAGCATATAAATCCACATGCACTTGATCTCAAGCGGTGTAACTTTGTGCATGCATGCCCATGACTTTTCAAAGCAGATTTATGTGCAGACATCAACCCTACAAGGGCTACTGAAAAACTACCCTCTAAATGTATTCCTTATTGATGCACTTTCAAATGTGTAACATTTTCAGTTCCTCTGTGGCGTGCATAGAGGAAAACATCCCACACACGTTAATTTTAGCTATAATTCCTGATGCCAGGTATTAACATTGAGGGGGTAATTTTGTAACATTGCGCATAACTAAGCTGGCAGATATGCATTTAAGATACATCAAGAGTTCTCAACCCAGTCTTCAGGACACACCCAGCCAGTAAGGTTTTCAGGAATCCCCCACTGAATATGCATGAGATAGCTTTGTATACACTGCCTTCACTGCATGCAAAGCTATCTAATGCATATTTATTGGAGACATTCTGAAAACCTGACTGGCTAGGTGTGCCTGAGGCCTGGGTTGAGCACCACTGAGTAACACCAGTTTTCAAAGTGAACTCACATGCGCAAGTCCATTTTGAAAATTATGCCACCAAACTATTTGCACAAATTACACCCTGCTATAACATCTGCACGTTTTCCATGAAAATTTACATGCATACTTTTTAAAATCCAAAATTATGCACGCAAGTTCAAACCCATCCCCAATACCACCTCCGGGAATGACTCTGCTCAGTTTGGGTAAAAATCCCTGCAAACATGACATACGGATGCAAGTTTATCCACATATCAGATGGGAATGGGAAAAAAACATTTCTGCAGGAAGAAGCTGGATTCTTGGCATCTTTTGTTACTTTTATTGGCCCAATGTAAGACGACAATTCAAGGATGAGACTACATATGAACAACAAGGGATTAATTCAGTGGGGTCATGGTATGAGGGTGAAAGGAGGTGGATTCAGGAGTAATCTAAGGACTTTTTTCTTTATAGAGAGGGTATGGGTTTATGGAATGGCCTCCGTGTGGAGGTGGTGGAGACAAACAGTATCTGATTTCAAGAAAACGAGGGATAAACATAGGTGATCTCTGAGGGAGCGATAGGAATTGTAAGCTGAATTGATTGGTGTGCATGGGCAGACTAGATAGGCCATATGGTCCTGTTTCTGTCTGTAGAAATGCTTTTGAAAATTACCAGCCTTGTGGTCTATGAAACCACTGGTGGAGCACAGAGGCAATTTATGTCCTGTTCTGTATAAAGAGCTATGTTTGCCCTCTTGCAATCAGGAACCTGGAAGGTAGTGCGCTCATTACTTGCCCAAGAGGGAAAATTATTCAGGAAGAACCTCCTGATTTATTCTCTTGCTATATAAATAACCTTGAAAGATAAGCTAGTGATATGTTTGAATAACTGACCAATTTTGGATTTGGATTCACCCAGTTAGAATGATCTATGCATTGATTTGTTATGTTTTCAAAAATCAACACTTAAAGCTTTCATTGTAATAAGCCTAACTGTGGGCCAGATTCATTAAGGCTTTTATCCCATTTTGTGTCTATAGGGAAAAACCCTTTTGTGAAGCAGGTACTATGTTAGGGAACTGCTGTACCACTCAAAAGAAAGAACCCCAGAACGGCCATAGTGAATGGTGGACACATTTCTCCTCCTCCCAAAAACAGGACGACTGCAATCTCGGTATACAAAGAAAAAATAAACATGAGAACGATAACAGAGAATAGCAGCGCCAGGAAACAAAAAGTAAATGAACAAGGAAAAAAAAAATCTATGTTTGGAGGAAGCTGCATTCTTTGAATCTTTGCATTTTTTGATACTTTGGTCCAACATAAGATGATAATCCAAAGATACTACTACATAGGGCCAGACGGGATCTAGTTAGATATAAAATCTCATTTATGCATTCAATTTTTATATAATCTTCTTAAAAAAAAACAAAAAAGAACAGCTTTGTGCAATGTACAACTGAAAGCAAATGTTTGTATATTTTTTATATAAAACATTCAATACAAATACAAAAAACACCCAGAAACATAAGGTATTGGACTATTCTTAATCATTATTTGGAAAAGTGGGAGAAAAAAAAATACAGAAGGATCATTGTTGGACCAATAAAAAGCATCAAAATATAAAAAGAATCAAAATTTCCCCCAGAGTTAACATTTCTACTAGAACTTTACACTGCTCTGAAGGACATACGAGGTAGGGGACCCGGACGCCTTAATCCATATTTCCCAATGTTGTGGGAAATGTTAACTCGCTGTGCAAAAAGGGACAAGACGCCAATAGCTGAACATGTAGCTGCTGTCCGGTGGGTTACCAGCACTCCCAGCCTTTTCCCTGTGGCCCAAACATTTAACTGAAAGCCAGAGAATACCCGACCGTCTGGACGCCTCACCTGATTCCAGTCCGAGTTACAGATGGCAGCAGCACCATGGTCTAGGTCTTCAGGCGTGGCCACGGGCAATTTCATCACGTTTTTTATAAAATCTACAGTGTAGTAAAATGCAGAAAAAGCCTGATTGGGAGAAACAAAAAGAGGCGACATGATCAAGGAAGGACAAAATAATAAAGGGACAATTAACACGTTGGCTATCTGACCTGCTATTACTCCATCCAGTCACCAAGAGTAGCTGGAGCCTGTATGAAATGAAGGACAATCTCTCAGCTAATACAGTCTAGTTACATAACGGTGCCCACTAATCTTAGATCAAAAGGGCCTTCACACACAGACACACAGAAACACAAACACACACACACACACACACACACTTAGCTCATTCCCTTTAGCATTCTCTGTGATTTAACAGAGCAAAATATCATATTTATGTAATTGGCTAGCTAGGTGCATCAGCAACTGCTATTACAATAGAAGGCATCAGTCTTAGAAGCAGTAACGTACCCTAAAAACACTAGTAATTATTTCTTTTTGTGTTAGTGGTATATGATCATATTCTTGAACTTGGGTTAACAGTTTATGTTCAAATGTCCCAATGGTGTCCAGAAAAAATGTAAGTAAAAATCTCAACTAAGATCCAGGTTCCCCCCCCCTCCAAATCCTAACACCCCTTCCTCTAAAGGTTATAGTTTGGCAGGGGGATGGGGGGGGGGACGGACCCAAACTCTAAATGTAACAGACTGAGCCCACCACTCTGTAGGCCTCATGCCTCAGTCCTGGACCCACAAAAGAGCAGCAGGAATCCACACTGCTGGTCCTACGACAACTTTCTTGCAGCGAAGGAGATCAGCGTATAGGACGCTCCGCCCAGTGTTTCGAGTACGCTCAACACTGGCAGAAACCAATAGGAGCAGCAGGGTGGCAGATGCTGGGGGTGGCCTGGGAGCTGCAATGGACAGCAGATACTTGTGGCAGAAAGGTGAGGGAGAAAAAGTGAAGCTAAAGGAGCTGTGTGTGTGTGTGGGGGGGGGGGGGGGGGGGGGGAGGGGAGGTATGAGAGAAACTGATGGAGCTGGGGAGGGAAAAAGAGAAACTGGTGGGTGGACTGATAGGACTGGGGTGAAGAGAGAAACCGAGTGCGTATAATGGCCAAGAGGGAGAGGCACTGGATCAAGGCCTGGGTAAGGGGGGGTACCAGGATACGGTGGGAGAAAAGAGACTGAATCTAGGCTCTCTGTTCAAAAGTCTTGATCTTGCCTCCCTCCCCCTTGGCCACCATATGCTACTGCCCCCTTTCGCCCAAAACAGTATGTTGTAGCCGAGGGGGAGGAGAGCTGGATGAAGGCTGCTCAGCTCTCATCATTCTAAGTGTTTGTGGGTGTGTGGGGAGGGGAGATGTTATATTGGGGGGGGAGTTCCTCCTGTTCTTCTTGTTGAAGGTGGTTACTATATAAGGATCCAAAATATCCAGCAAACAGAAGTAGAAAAACCACCATTTTATTTTCAGTTTAGGGATTGGAATATGTTAGTGGAGATACCCATTCCCAAAGTTATCTTTCCTTACAGCTCTCGGTACAGGAGGAAATCCAGTTTTGTCTCTGTTTCTCCAGTGCTGGACTGCATGCAGTCTGGCTTCTTGGGGATCCCTATTTTTGTCTGTGCATTTCTAGTTCTAAGTTTATGGTACCTTATATGTATTTGCTGTGATCTGCATGTGTGACTAAAGTGAAGGACACTGCTGGTGTGTAGGTTTTTATAGCCAACCAGCTGCTTGTGCTTTCTCCATAGGGCCTGGTGTGCTGTTTCAGTGCTGTCTTTTTATAGGTTAGGTCGTTGCTGTTGAGTCCTGGGAATTAGTGCTGTTATGAACAATATGAGCTGGGGGAGGGAGAGGAAAAATGTTCACCCTCCCTCTCCCTAATGACCTCCCTACCCTTTGCTCCTTAAAATTAAGGAGTCAAAACTATGCCTATGCCCCAAGCATTAGACACATAAATTGCCATCTGTGCAGCTCCCGGATTTATTACATCTCTCTGCTAGCCTTTCACATGCGTCAGACAGGATCCAGCGTACTTGTATCATGACTGAGAGAGTGGATCCTGTCTGAGGACAGGATGACCTCAGTGTCTCTTTATTTTTAAGCAATTTTCGGATTAATCTGTCCAGCATTTTATTTTTACTTTATTTTTAAGTTCTGTGCTCTGTGGAATACAAGGCTAAAGAGACACCTTAAGTCCTACATGGTCATAGACGGCCATTTTAGCATTATAGCAAATGCAGCGTGCTGGGCCTTGCCTCCTCCCCAGAGTATACTTATTTGTTAGCCACATGACAGGGCACAGGATTTTCAGTTGGGGCATTGGGTTGAAGGTGGGGGAGAGTTCCTGTACCCTTTAATAATTTAGACCCCCTTGAAACACTTACAATGAAGTTTCCCTTGACACTGGGCTGGGACACGTTATCAAACGAGCACTTGCTGAAGGGGCATGTATTGAACTCGAAGAGACTGTTTACATGAGTCCTGCACAGATCACTGTCACCAGTTCCATTCATGGTGATGGTTGTGGAAAGGTTATACTGGTTGGGTTTCTCGTTGATTGTGCAAGGAGACTCATAGACATCACTCAAAGAGATTTGCTTTGAATATCCTCTTGGCCAGCATGGGTTGGATATTGCCAGTGCACTGCCTCCTGCCTGTCAGTGAAAAAAAAGAGGCATAAACATTTTTAGTTAATTTGTCTGGTCTTGCATCCTCAGCTTTTCCTTCTCTTGTCTTCTCACTGACAAATCAATTTCTCTTCTCCCTTCCTCCTCTTCTTAGCCATCTTATAGTAACATATGAAAATAAAGAACAACTAGAAACAAAAAACTAAGGTGATACTTTTTTATTGGACCAAATAGATGTATTAAATTAATCCAATAAAAAAGTATCACCTTTTTTTAAATTTTTATTTCTAGTTGTTAACGTCTTTTCTGTGCATTCAAGTAGACTAACATGGTACTCATACTACTTTATCCTAGTAATATAGTAAATCAAAAGAATAAGACCATCTGGCCTATCCAGTCTTCCCAGTTATCCTATCTACACTGCTATGGATACTTCCCAGCTGCCAGCTACCAAGTGTGACCACCTGCAAGATTTCTCTTTATCCAGGAGAGTCTTTTTCTCTTTCTTCTTTGTACTTACTTTTGGGTAGAAGAGGATACAAGAATATACATTCTATTCCCTTCCACCCACCTTTCTCATGCCTATCGACAATGCTCTGTAATAATCTAAACAGACAGCAATACTAGTGTGGGAGTTGCCTAGATCCCCTCCTAGATCCCCTACCTAGCCTGCCAAACCGATCCGGTAACATGAGCACCTGTGTTTCTGCTAGGACTTCTAGTTATTACACATTTGCAGCCTGCCAGACACACCACTAGCTTAACACTATTATCACAGTATAATCAAAATAGTTACCAACAGTGAGCCTCCCAGGTCCCTCGCATAGCTTGCCAGACAGATCTGGCTATGTGAGCACCTGCATTTCCACTAGGACTTCTAGTTGTTTCTAGATTCTACCATTATAGCCTGCTTAGACAAACCTGGCCTCATGGTTACCTGCATTTCCATTATGATTTCTAACATTTCATATTTACCTCTTTGCCACAAATTTCTGGCAGTCCCAAAACCTATTACTGAATCAGGTAAGTGCAATGCTGTGAACACTTAAATAAGTGCCACTGGGTCATGGTTTTTGCTCTCTACATTTTTAACAACTAAAGGATCCTCTGTGCTTATCCTATGTCCTCTCAAAATGTTGTTACTATTTTAGCCACCACCACCCACCCCAGAAGGGCATTCCAACTTCTTCATGAAAAAATATTTTCTGACATGTCTGCTTAGTCTATCCCTTCAAACCTCACACTATGACCCATTGTTCTAGAACATCCTTTCCCTTAAACAGGTTTGCTTCTCATGCATTAAAACCTTTCAGGTATTTAAATGTCTCTAACATATTTCCCTTGTCTCACCTCTTTACTAGTGAATACATGTTTAGATTTCGAAGTCTCATCTCATAGGGCTTCTAATGCAGACCTGCCCTCATTTTGATAGCTTCTCTATGGGTCAGCTCACTTTTATCTATTATACTTCCATAGGTAAGGCCTCCAGAATTGGATACAATATTCTAGGTGAGGTCTCACTGATCTGAACAGCAGCATAATCACCAACTCTTTTCTACTAGTTCAACTCCCTCCTAGCTCCTGCCACTACCTTGTGGCACTGTTCTTCTGGATTCCCAAGTGTTCTTTCTGTGGGCCAATCATAGTGCCAGTCTGAAGAGCAGTAGCCAGCTAATGATGTGAACACAGAGTCATGCAGCCAGGTGTGCCACTTGAAACACCAAACAGAGTTGGGTCTCAATCAAGGAACTAAGGATTGAGAGCTCTACCTTAATCACTTTGGCAAACAGTCGCTTAAGCACTTGGTCCCTCCCATAGCAGAGGAAGCTATGGGTGTACACGATGTACGTCTGCCCATAGAGTCGCAGTTTCATCTCATCCTCGGGATTCTCAATCTTCTCCTGAGTTTCAAAGGTAATTTGGGTAGAAGCACCTCCCAAATCCATGGCCCCAACCGTTTGCTTTCTGGGATGAATCCATCTCCCAATCCAACCATACTGGAATGAAACAAATACAGACGCAGAAGCCAAACAATGTTCAAATATCAGCACTGCAATAAACAGAACTAAGCATCAGGTAAATATTAGATTGATTCTCCTGTATTGGACCAATATAACTGTTACAATGTTACTGTAGTTTTTAATTGTTCATCCTTACATAGAGCATTTTATGATTAAGCAAGCAATAAGCTGAATTAAATCAATTATCCAAAGATGGTGGTGTATATGACCCTTTGAAAGTTGTCAGAATTCATCTGAAGATGATGATGGTGCAATAAACATGTTCTCAGAACTTGCAAAGAATCCAGTTTTATTCAGGACCAAAATGGCTGCTATTAGGCTCCACTACACAATGACTATCCAGTGATATAAAAATAGTGCCAGAATGTGACAATTCTGGATAACTGAGAAAATCTGGTTATTCTAGGACAACTTGCAAGGCATGCTTTACTTAGTAGACTACTTTAAATATCACATGTGCAAGTCAAGTATATCCCATTTTATGATTTTTCCAATGCTAAGCAAGTGAATTAGCCAATATATGTAGGTGAAGTCATCTGGCAGCACCAAAAGGACTTTGAGCTCTACTAAGCATGTGCAGGCGTTACCTCATGAGCCTCCTCAGTCATTTTGAAGTCTATATTCAAAAGCACTTTAGACAGATAACTGAAAAGTTACCCAACTAAATGGCAAAACCGGCATATTGAGAGACTTATCCAGCTAGAATTTAGCCGCATAATTTGGGGAGCATTTTGGGAGCAGGCAGGAGGCATTTTGGGGAGGAGCAGAGTTAGCCGCATAAGTTAGCCAGCTAATTCAAATATTCAGAGTTAGCCGGTTAACTTATGCGGCTAACTCTGGTTGTGCCATTGACCTGTTCTAAAGTTAGCCAGATAAACATATCCAAGTAGAACCAGGAAAGAATTTTTTGAGGTGAAGAGAATGTGATACCTCATATAACAATGGGCCTCTCAATATTTGTCAGAGTGCACTCAAATGTGTCAAACGTACCCGCCGTTAACCAGTATATTAAAAGACTGGTTTAACGCGATTGACCTTTATAATCATTGGTATCTACATTCTAGATTATACATTTTTTTCTTTTTTCCTTTTTTTTATAATAATTGTTTATAGAAACAGGACACTTATTTTACGTAGCATAGAATGGTGACAGCTTTTTTCGAACACCGGCCTGACCCGACACGATCCATGTTTCGTGGGCTTCTTCAGGGGTACAACTTTGGTACGATGTATTTCTAAAGTCTGTCCCGTAATATCGCTATGACATGATCTCATGTCATGAGATCATGACAAATATTGAGAGGCCCATTGTTATATGAGGTATCACATTCTCTTCACCTCAAAAAATTCTTTCCTGGTTCAGCTTGTATCTATGATGTTGCATGAAGTACTTATTTATTGATACATCATTTTCAATTTCGAGATAAACATATCCAGCTACCTTTAAGAGAGCCAGGTATATTCAGTGGCGTGACTGTGCAACTGAATGTACCCTGCTAGTTAGCCATATATGTTTATCCGCTCCTCCCAGAAATGCCTCCCCACCAGCTAACTAGCGAGCTACTCAGTGGCTGAATATTGCTCTCTTTTTGTCCTAGCATGGCAGGAATATGTACTCAGTCTCTCCTCATATTTTTCTGTAAACTCTTAAATTTGATATATTTTTTTTTTTTATTAATTCTAGTTGCCTCACTACCTCTGCAACATCTACAACAGCACTTTTCAGTGCTATTTAAAAAAAAAAAAAAAAAAAAAAGAGAGAGCGAAAGGGAAAAATCTTTCATAGGCCTTGCCTCCTCAGAACATGTTTGGGAAAGAAAAAGTCTACAGTGAGCACATTCAAAATCTGTGGTAAGGTAATGTCACTCACGGATGATTATGAGCTGTGCTGTCAAAGCCCCTGGCTGGTACATGACCAAAGCAACTGTTACCATTTTGGACAGATTACCCTGCACCCGACGCATATGGCCATCAAGATTGAGCAGCTGAGTAAATTTTTCCAGAGTGGCATTGGAGCCTATACTGATGAAGCACAAGTGCTTGAAGCGCAGTGCATCGGTACCAGTGTAGGGACCAATATTGGCATTGATGATGCAAAATGCATCGACGCACCCGATGCATGATGCGTCAAAGCGCCCGATACACCAACACATGATACACAGATGCACCAGAGACTCGATGCATCCATGTCCACGGTGCATACAACCTGTGTTTCATTGATGCACTTTGAGACTTCCTCGCACAGATAACATGGCCCTCTGATACATGACCTTACAATACAAAGTAGGACGACACATGGCACCACAGCATCCTCAAGTTGCACGTACTTTCTCGACATGACTCCTCAAGGAGCCATTGATACAACCTTAATCATTTTTTTCAAAAGCATACAAGCATTTCAATTCATTGAAGCCATCAACGCATCAAGCTCACCAGACTGCTCTACCAACACAGCTGTGTGCTGTCCATCCTAGATTGGCAGGGGAAGGAGTCATACTATCTCTGCCTCCTCCAACAAGAAGAAATCTCTTACCATCCTGGTTACCTATGGAGGGTCTGCATTTGGAAACTCTGGATATGGTATCTTCCATTGTTTGACCCACCTCCAAAATGACCACCTATTTAGATGCAGGAACCTACTCTGGCCTCTTCAGAAGTTGTTCCATTACCAACACCAGGTCAGAGGAAACATCAATTACTTGATCAAATTGCAGGGTTCGTGAAAAGTTTCTTTATCTCTGTGTCCAAGGAACTTTCCAGCCTCTCCAAGGAACTTTCCAGCCTCTCCAGCAATCCCTAAGAGACCAGAGTCTCAGGCTCACTTAGCCTGAACACATCATCAGAACATATAACTTGGGGTTCATCTTATCTCACACTATTGCAATGGAGTCCAGATAATCAGCAGAGCTGGAACAGGCAATTTTCCTCAAGGGCAATCTGAAAAATCTCCAGAGGTACCATCTTCATCATTGAAATCCTGGATAAATGAGCCCATATTCATTAGGTTTGGAGGAAGACTATGGGGTAGATTTTCAAACCGCGCAATTTGGCGTACTTTTGCTGGCGCATCAGGCGCAAGCAAAAGTACGCGGGATTTTAGTAGATACGCGCATAGCCGCGCGTATCCGCTAAAATCCTGGATCGGCGCGCGCAAGGCTATCAATTTCGTATAGCCGGCACGTGCCGAGCCGCGCAGCCTACCCCCGTTCCCTCCGAGGCCGCTCCGAAATCGGAGCGGCCTCGGAGGGAACTTTCTTTTGCCCTCCCCTCACCTTCCCCTCCCTTCCCCTACCTAACCTACCCGCCCGGCCCTGTCTAAACCCCCCCTTACCTTTGTCGGGGGATTTACGCCTCCCGGAGGGAGACGTAAATCCCTGCGCGCCAGTGGGCCGCTAGCGCGCCAGGACGCGACCTGGGGGCGGGTCCGGAGGGCGCGGCCACGCCCCCGGGCCCGCCCCCGGAACGCTCCCGACACGCCCCGAAAATGCCGCGCGGTTCGGGCCCGCCCCCCAGACACGCCCCCCTCAGAAAACCCCGGGACTTACGCGAGTCCCGGGGCTCTGCGCGCGCCGGTAGGCCTATGTAAAATAGGCTCACTGGCGAGCAGGGCTCTTAAAATCCGCCCCTATAGGTATACTGACCCACTTCTGGATATCCCATACCACACCTTGTCCTAGCAGACCTGACCTATTCCAAATTTGTGGAAAAGATGGGAGTGAGTCTTGGCATCCATGTCTGTAAAGACAAGGACTCCCACTTGGAATCCTTGATCTTCTTCAGATATTAGATATCCTGTCAGAACCAGCTACCCTTCTAGTTCACAATATCCTCATCTTATTACAAATGATAATGCAGGAAACAATGATTTCAGGCATCCCTACAGCTAGGAAGCTTGACCTGAAATACAGGGTCCAGAAATCTCTAGGGTTTGGCATTGTTCAGCTTCCACACCATTCTGTGGTGGATGAATTTGCTATGAAAAAAAGTGAGAGAGAAACGGATTCACTTCAATTTACCTCAGGAAAAGAGCATAGGCTATTTGACAACTTTGGCAAGAAAATCTTTCATAGTGCCATGCTTACCGCTTGAATTATCCAAAACTTTTATATGGTGCAATACCTCCACAACGGCATGCAGAAGTTAAAGCCTTTTCTATAGCCTACCGTTGCTGGTACTTATTATCCCAGGCATTTTTGGATGCAGAACACAGCAAATGTCACCTTCTCCACTCTGTTTATAAGTCATTCAACTCCATTTCACATATCTCATCAGCCTCAGTTGGGGTTTGATGTTTGATATGGCTTAGGGCAAGCAGCATACATGAAGATGTCCAAGATCTTTCTTGTTAGGGAGACAATCTTTTGGCAAAATGCTTAGGGGTAGATTTAAAAAAAAAGCAGACGTAAATCTACGCGCGCCAGCGAACTGCTGGCGCGCCATCATCCGACCCGGAGGCTGGTCCAGAGGCCTGGACCACGCCCCCGGGCCGGCGCCATGCCCCCGGTCCCGCCCCCGAAACACTGCGTCATTCGGCCCCGCCCCCGACACGCCCCCTTTAAAAAAAACCCCGGGACTTATGCGTGTCCCGGGGCACTGCGCGCGCCGGCGACCTATGCAAAATAGGTGCGCCGGCGAGCAGGGCTTTTAAAATCCACCCATTAGAGAAATAGTTGCTCAGATAAAAGAACAAAATGTAGCAGAGCAATCTCTCTTGACGGTCTCCAAGCAGCCTTCTACCTCGAGATGTTCTTTTGCCTATAAACGATCATACTTCCACAGATGTCCCTACCACTCTTCTCAGTAGTACTGTCTGCCGCCTGTTCCAGCCCAGCATCAGCCACTTCTAGCCAGTCCTCATCAATGGAAACACCATCAACTTATATCCACGCAGCAAGCCCAATTCAAACCTGGGCCCAGTTTTTGATCCCTCCGAACAATTCTTACCCCTCTGTTCCAGTGGAGGGAAGAATTCAGACTTTGTCAGAAGCATGGTGTCAATTAACCAAGGTCTGGGTTCTCAAGATCATGAAGTCTGAATACCATCTCTTCCACATTGTGTGAATCTCAATCTAAATCCGTTTCATCTGGCACAACTTCACCTGGAAGTCCAATCACTTCTTCATCAACTAGCAATAATACTTCCTCATCCCCAAGAAGTTGGGAAGATTGAGACCTATACTGGACTTAAACATCTACTACGAGAGAAATTCAAAACAAATTCCCTCAGCACGATTCTCCCTTTCATACAGAAGGAGAAATGGATGTGTGCTCTGGACCTGAAAGATATCTATACTCACATATCAAGCCACTCTTCTCATTGGCACTATCTTCACTTTAAGGTGGATTCTTCCTATTGCCAATACAAGGTACTCATTTGATCTGTTAGCAGCTCTGAAGACATTCACTAAATGCCTCCCAGTAGTTGCCGCACATCAGGGAATATAGATTTTCCCTACCTAGATAACTGGCTAGTCACAGTGAAATCTTGGAAAGAAGTATGCCGTTCACTGCACAAGACAATTTGTCTCTTATAATGCTTAGGATTTCTACTCAATTTCGAGAAATCACATCTGCTCTCTTCTCAGAGAGGCTCATGTTCAATGGGGCCTGGATAGGCTCACAATAAAGAGTGTTTTTGTCTTCGGAATGAGCGAACATCATAAGATCGCTCATATGCAAGCTACTCTACTCTCCAAGCTCAACAGCCAGAGCACTTCTCGCATTCTTGGGACATATGGCAACAGTCACCCATGTGCTTCCACTGACCTGCCTTCATATCTGTTATATTCAATGGGGTCTATGCTCTCAATGGGATCAGTTAACTTAATCACTGTCCTCTGTAGTACAGCTCACAAGAATCACAAATAGAGAATTGAAGTGGTGGTTAACCCCTCAGCCTCTCCACCAGTTCTCTAGGAAGAAGCTTCTCTTCAAAAGGTGGGGCACCTACACAGGGTCATTTGTAACCCAGAGCTTCTGTTTTCTTGAAGAAAGCTGGTTTCAGATCAACTTACTGGAGTTAAGGGTAATAAGATATACTCTATCAGCCTTTACACATTTCTTCAAGAACAAAGCATCTTGATTCAAAAAGAAAACCAAGTTGCCATGTTTTACATCAACAAGCAAAGAGGCACTGGATCATGGCCTCTCTGCCAGGAAGCACTAAAGATTTTGAATTGGGAAACTGAGAATTAAGCTGTTCTACAGACTATCTTCCTGGGATCTCCAATATGCTGGTAGATCACCTCAGAGTATTTCACGCACACTGCAGTAGCCAAAAGACCATTTGACTTATGGGGTCTACCGTCAGTGGCTGTATTTGCCATGGAGCAGAAGAGAACGCTAAATCAGGATGCTTTCCTACTGGTCTGAGGAATAAGCCTCATGTATGCTTTTACACCAACACATCAGAAAAAAAAGACAAATTTCTACTCATCCGCTGATATCTAGAATCATGAAAGATCCATCGCATGTCAAGTCTTCAGTGCAAAAACTGCCAATTCCAAGAGACTTAAATGTTGTCTTTTCTCAACTGATGAAACCTTCTTTTGAGCTATCAGAGTCAGCTTTCCTAAAATTCTTGACATGGGAAGTAATGTTCCTTATAGTGGTTACTTCAGCTAGAGGAGGCAGTGAACGCTAGGCTCTTGTTACTCACCCAAAGTTTCTACCAAAGGTAGTCTCCACTTTTCATATCAATCAATTGTATTGCTTACCTTTTTTTTCCAAGACCTCATGTGCATGGAGACAACAAAAACCCTTCATACCTGAGACTAGTGGTTCTCAACCTTTCTTTGGCCGGGACACACCTGACATGGTTCTCACATGCATGACACTGAACATATGACCATCATGGGGCTATATGTAAACATACACTCTGCATCCACGAGAACCCCCTTGACCCCTAACAATGGTTGCAGAGCAGAACTAGGGCATTACCCATAAAACTCATCATGCAAAAAAAAGATTCTGGTTCTGATGACATCTCAGTAAAAGCAAAACAAACTCCCTTTACTACCAGGCACAATAGCCCTCCTTATGAAAAGGCAATAATTTACCACTAATGCATATCCTATTGAGAAAACACAACAAATAAGACAACGACAAACCTTTTCCGTAGGAAACAAATCAGCAGAACCAGAGGTCATGAGCTGAGGCTCCGGGGAGGAAGACTAAGAACCAATGTCAGGAAGTATTTCTTCACGGAAAGGGTGGTGGATGCCTGGAATGCCCTTCCGGAGGAAGTGGTGAAGTCTAAAACTGTGAAGGACTTCAAAGGGGCGTGGGATAAACACTGTGGATCCATCAAGTCTAGTGGGCATAAATAGAGAGGAGGCAGCAAACACTGCACGGAGCGGCAGGAGCCACTGAGGCATTCACGGAGCGGGATGCCAGTGGCCAGTGGTTGGTGTTCCACCTTCACGGAGCGGAAGGATGGAGGGCTGCCATCTCAAAAAAAAAAAAAACAAACAAGCAAACAAAACAGGGGTGGGTAAGGGGCAGGGGTGTGGCCTGCTGGTTGCGGCGGTTGCTACCCCTGATTGAGCTGGATGTTCACTAGGATGGCGCTGCTCTCTGCATTGGTGGAGGGGTGGAAGGGAATTGGGGCCGGAGGGTGCTGGAAGCCAATAGAGACGGGTGGGAGGGAGTAAAAAGGGGGGGAAAAAATGGATAAACTGCGTAGCTTGCTGGGCAGACTGGATGGGCCATTGGTCTTCTTCTGCCGTCACTTCTATGTTTCTATGATACAATTGCCTACATGCTAGTAAAATACTTCACCTAGGGCACACACACAGAACCGACCTTCACCAAATACAGAAAGACCACACATTATAAATATGGAGAAAAACTGGAATGGAAAACAAAAAAAAGCCACTCTACATGCAGTACACACCTGAAGAAATGGAAAGAGAAATATAGCACTTAACACAGTCCCAGGATCTGCAATAATGCGTAGAAACTAATCTGCACAAAGTTACACCTGCATTATGGAACACATAACAACCCTATCTATGAAAAGGCAAGACTACAAATATTAAATCAGGTCCTAAACACTAATACACCTCCTATTAGGAAAACAGAATAAGCTAAGCTACTATAGATCCCCACACAGAAATAACTGTAAAACTATATTAATAAATATTTCAAAACAGCTGATGAACAGAATAACGTCAAACAATTAAAAAACTCATAAAAATTATTTAAAAATTGTTCAAATATCAATAAAATATTTCAAAACAGCAGTCACATCACATAACACTCAATTAAAATGGCAGTCAATCAAGAAAAATAAACTTAAAATGCCACCTTTACTTACCCTCTCCAGCAAATCTCCTACTCTTTTCCCATGAAAACACATACCAGGAGCAGCAGCAGCTGCAGCTCTGTCCTCACAGTCCTCTTCTTTAGGGCCCACAAGCAAGTAAGTCAGTCAGACACCCCCCCCCCCCCCCAATTAAACCCTATGACCACACTAGTCACCTCCCTGCCCAGTCTCTGTCTCTCACACACACCCCAGTCACCTCCCTGCCCAATTCCTGTCTCTCACACACAACCCAGTCACTTCCCTGCCGTCTCTCTCTCTCACACACAGCCCAGTCACTTCCCTGCCCAGTCTCTCTCTCTCACACACACCCCCCAGTCACTTCCCTGCCCAGTCTCTCTCTCTCACACACAACCCAGTCACTTCCATGCCCAGTCTCTCTCTCTCACACACCCCCAGTCACCTCCCTGCCCAATCTCTGTCTCTCACACATACCCCAGTCACCTCCCTGCCCAATCTCTGTCTCTCACACATACCCCAGTCACCTCCCTGCCCAATCTCTGTCTCTCACACATACCCCAGTCACCTCCCTGCCCAATCTCTGTCTCTCACACATACCCCAGTCACCTCCCTGCCCAATCTCTGTCTCTCACACATACCCCAGTCACCTCCCTGCCCAGTTTCTCTCACACTCACCCCAGTTACCTCCCTGCCCAGTGTCTCTCTCTCACACACACTTTGCTTAGAGCCCCAATGCTGTGCTCCCCATTAATTTCTCAATGGCAGATTTGCCAGTGATGCCACTGCCTTCTTAGCCGCACTGAAGAAGCAAACATTTATTTTAGAAAAATATGCCACAACCCTCAAGTCTTTCTTCTGGCTGTCGGGATATCCCTAGGCTCCCGCGGCCCCCCATTTGCTTGCTTTTACGGCCGCTGGGAGCTCCAATTGCCCCATCTGTAATCAGCATGGCTGAGCGCCACTTTTACATTAAACGCAGTTATGCCGCGCTCATTGTTGCATCAGCGGGGGGGGGGGGGGGGAAGAGAGAATCCCTGGAGTAACCGGCCTCTTCGTGCTTGCGACTCACTGCCGCTTTGGGGAATCCCTACTCTATCGCGGTTCCTGGTGCGACTGGCCTCTTTTCTTTGTGGCTCGCTGCTGTGTTTAATTTCAGCATTTCTAGCCTGTAGCGGGCACAGGGTCGGGCTTCTTCACCGCCAAGGGCCTGGACACTGTCATTCCTCCCAGCCCCCCTCAAACCACCCCACCCCCGGGCTATGAGATACCCCCCTTCTTTTTGCCCCATCAGCCAATCAGATGCTTCCTCCTCCCACTGGCAAGAAGAAGGGAGGAGGTTTCCCATTGGTCCACGGGGGCAGGAAAAAGGTAAAGGGAAGTATAACTGGGGCTGTGGGACACCAGGAGCCGCGACACACCAGCTGGTGCTTGGCGATACATTGGTTGAGAATCACTGCCTTAGACTGTAAAGAAGCAATTGCTTCTTAGTGTTTGGGTAATTGCCAGGTTCTTGTGGCCTGGTTTTGGCCTCTGTTGGAAACAGGATGCTGGGCTTGATGGACCCTTGGTCTGACCCAGCATGGCAATTTCTTATGTTCTTATGAAGCATTAGCTTATTACAAGAAATGTGGCTGAGTTCATCACCAATCTTATCAGCTCTTTGTTATCATATGACTAACAGACTAGGTGTACTAGTTGCCAAGAGTACTTTGTCCAGCTGGATAGCTGAATGCATTCAATACTGCTACATCTTAGCAGCATTGTAGGTCACTGACTCCATGAAAGCCATTAAATGAGAGCTATGTTTTTTTCTGTTGCCATCTCCAAGAAGTGCTTCTCGAAGACATTTGCAAAGCTGCCACCTCATCATCAGTTCATAACTTTACATCCCGTTACTGTCTGGGCAACCTGTCAAGGACTGTCAGTAATATTCGGCCAAGCAGTTTTGCGAAACTTGTTCTCACAGTAGTCTGCTCTCCTCAGTGGGGTCCAGGTTGCTTATTCAATAAATGCTCCGCTGCAACCCTCAGTTTAAGACTCCCCATACGTAATGGTTAATTCAGCCTGCTTACTGACAGAAAAAGCAAGGTTGCATACCGTAAATGGCCTTTTCCGTAGATAGCAGGATGAATTAGCCATGGAATGCCCACCCATCTCCCTGCAGAGTCAACTATCTAAGTAGAATTATCTCTGTTATAGATTGAGGAGGATCACGAGGCAACACCATGTGAAGAACTCCTACTCATGTTCTAATAGCTTGGAGAGGTAAGTCTGTTTGGTGCCGCTGGATGATGTTACTCACATGTAATGGCTAATTCATCCAGCGATCTATGCAAAACACCATTTACGGTTTGCAAACTTACTGTTTTTTTCCTTATTGATAAGGGACATAAAAGGAAGTTGGAAAGCAAGCCACCCAGCTTCATTGTATGCCTAATAATGTATTTTATTTATTTAAAATAATTTATATCCCATGCCCACCAAAGTTTGGGCGGGTTACAATGATACACTCATAATTAGTTGTCATACATCACAAGATTGAATAAGACAAAAAAAACCAAAAGGTTATTCAAAGATGAGTAGCACATATCACATTGTATGTTATCTACATAGAGGATATTTTTCAAAAGTTTATGCAGATAAATAGGTGAAGGACCTTTGCAAACTAAGGACCCCTCACCGCAGGTAGAAGTAAGCATGCTGCTCACACTAAAAGTAAATTTACCCATGGGGAAAAAAGGGACAGGGTTAGGTCAAAGGAGGGGAAAATATGCACAGGAATTTAATTTTGAAAATACAATTCATAATATAATGTATGATTACAAAATAAGACGATCACAATAATACAAATTCTCATAATACCCAGCTGAACTCAGTCCTCTATTCTCATTAGAGAATGTGTCAGCAGACTATATATATATATTGTATAAACTGTACTTAAACAGGCAAATATAGTTATCAGTATAACACATATGACCTTTGATACTGAAAGAAATTTACTGCACAAAGAAGGGATATCCAAGCAGCAGTTTAAGTTACCAAACATGGCCATGTCGGTTGCTTGTTCATTAGAAACCTGTGGAAGCCTTGAAAAGATAAGTACTGATCTTTAATTGTTGTCGATCAGATAAGATTGAATTGCAGGGTGTTCAAAAGAACTGTATATAGAGAGTCTGCACTGCAATCAGAAGGTGGTTTTTTTTGATTTAAAAGTAAAGATAAGTGAAATCAATATCGGTCCAAGTAATGGTTAAGTGCTCTAAATACAGGTTGGGCTAGATGATGGGCTTCTGTTAAGCTGTTTGTTTTTCCAATGTGCAATATGTAAAGAAATATTAGAAGATTAAAAATTAAAAAAATTAAAAAATAAATAAATAAAGATAAAAAATTAAAAATCTAAAAAAAAAATGTTCTATAATAGAAAAGTGGGTGTGTATTTGATTGCTGATTACACTGTCCATATCATCTGTCATCTTCATTTCTGCTGTTTTATTTTTATTAGTCAGTGAGTGCCTCTGAGAAGCTCACTGACTAACAAACTAATGCAAACCCAGTGCTAAGCCGGGCGCCCGTAGTGGGGCCAGGGTGCTCCAGCATGCCTTATGCTTCCCCACCCCCCTTTCTGCTTCTTTGTCCTCTTCCTGCCAGCGTGAAGGGCTGGGCAGTATCAAGGGGGATGGAGTCAATCAGGAACGGGTGGGATACAGAGCTGGGTGACACAGGCAGGGCCTCTATTTAAATGTCCTGCTACCAAAACTACAGCCTTTTTTTTTTCCCCAGAGGTCGACCAGCTTGCCTGCTTTCTTTTCTTTGAGGATGGCATTTCCCCCTTGGTGGCTTCAGCAATCCATTTTTTCCCAGAGCCTCTATTTCAGCAGCTAAGTCCAAGATTTCTTCCCTCTTGGCAGCCTTCTTTTTCAGATATACAGTTCTCGAGCCAGCCACAGTATAAACTTGGGCGTGGGGGCTCTCTCATTTTCTCTCCATTGTTTTCAGGAAGAGGAGAGTATCAGGGGCAAGCAGAGTACAGCTGAGCCACATTATAATAGCAAACAGAACCAGTGCCCGAGAAAGTAGGCCTGCACCATTTGAAGGAGTAACCAGCACTGCAGGCAGGAGTCTGGGCAGCAACAGTTTTGGAATGAAGAAGCTGGCGGGCAACAGAGGGCAGTCCAAGCAGCCACACTAAGGGACAGAGCAGGGAACCCAGGCCAGCATCAGCCACCCCTGGTCATCAGCACTCCTGGAAACGGAGCAGAGGACACCAGGAAGTGTGCAACAGTAGCATACGAAGATGACCTGTAGTAGCTGCTTTGAAGAGGCCTAAAGTTATCAGACTAACGGTTCTCTCTACGCTGTGTGCGAGCACAAAGCCCGTGAAGGCCGCACACATGATACAAACTTTAGGGCGCAGAGTTTTTAATCCTAGAGTTTTTCCAAAAAACTAGGCAAATTATTAGGCATAAAATCATTATACTTATTTTTAATTTATTTACAGCAATGATGGGAGACACCTAACGTGCGCTACATAATGTCTGTTACTTAGAACTGACTGCTAGCCTGCTAGGTCATTAATGGGATGAGGTCAGGGAGAGTTCATACTCCCAACCTCCAAGGCCATGGCATAGCTGCAGCGGTTCAGGGTACAGCGACACAGTGTGGATGGGATGCTAGCATTGCTAGGCTACACAATACACACGCGTACCCCAGTCTGGTCCCGGGTCCCGCTCCATAGCCCGACCGGTCTTGCGTGAGCACGTAAACCTGGCACCGATCCGTTCTCTCGGGCGTATGCACGCCCGAGAGCCCACCCCTGACTCATTCCTTTCCATCCCCCAGATATCTTCGGCCTGCGAGGATCCCCCCCCCCCCGCAGCCCCTGCCGATCTCTACCCGCTCCGCGAACAGGACACAATAAATGGCCGTAGCGGGTCAGACTGAGGGTCCATCGAGCCCGGTGGCGTCTGATACAGGCCGTAAGCGCCCGGCGAACACCCAAAAACAAAGTATGTCCTGTGCCGCCGATACATACAAGAATCTATGCTCTGCGTCAGCAGCTAGATGACTGAGTGTATATGACGCTATGTGGTAATATAAATCATTTATAAAGAACATTAGAACAAGATATTTAAACTTAACCAATTGACACTAAGTTGATAAAATTTAAGTAATTACAATTAAGATATTAAGATTTGAACGCATAAAAACTGAAATGAGTAAAGGTGTTAAACACAAGAGAACAGCTACATCATTTAAATCTGAATGGCTAGATGAGACTGTTGAAACTAATACCGCAAAGTCGCACGGCCTAACTCGTGTAGTCCTGTGCAAAGTTTTTTCGTATGATGAAGATAAAGGAGTCATTTGTCTGATCTGCGCTGAAGCGAAAGCTGTAGGAGAGTTTTCTACGGGTAAAAGTTGGAACGAGGTCTGGAAACTGGATTTCCTCAAAAGACATCTAGAAAGTAAATCTCACATTGACAGTGTAACAAAATTGAAAAATATGAATCCACTATTTCGTGGTGGGTTGAAGAACCTGTTACTAGAGACTCCAGAAGAAAAGCAAAGGAGGCAAATCGTAGTAGAACGGAAATGTTCAAATCCAGATGAGATAAAGGTCCTGATTGACAGTGTCTTGCTGCCATCAAATTGAACTCCTCTATGCTGGCTGTTACAGATATAAATGAACACATGGCCACATTTGTAAAGCTGCCAGATAGTTGGAGAAGTAAAAATTACGCATTTAAATTTCTTGAAGTCATCAACAGCGTTGTTCAAAATGATATAATGCATGAAATTTCTTCAGCATTGTTCCACACTTTAACCATTGATGAAAGCACTGACATATCTTTGACCAAATGCTTAATATTTTACTTTAAGTATCAGCCTAGCAATGATTTGGATTACAAAGTATCGTTTGGTGGCATTTTGCAATTAGAACATTGTGATGCTGCTTTAATCGTTTCTGCCATCAAACTCTTTTATACAGCAAACAAGCTTGATTTAAGGAAGATGGTTATGTTTACATCAGATGGAGCCTCTGTTATGTTAGGAAGAAAAAATGGAGTAGCAGCACAGTTGAAAAAAGAAATCCCACACCTAACTCAGCAATACTGTGTAGCACATCGTGAAGATTTAGGAATAACTGATACATGGAAAGAAGTCAAACTGATGCAAGACATTGAAACTCTTATCAGAACTGTGTACTTTGTTTAGTAGATCTATTTTGAAAAGAGTTAAATTTCAAGAAATCGTTGACGCCTCAGAGCATGATTCAGTGGCATTCAGACCTTTAAATGAAGTGCGATGGCTGTCGAGGCATTTTGCTGTGCAAGCTATAGTTCAAAACTATGCTGTTTTGTTATAATATTTCAAGGAAGAGTGGGGAAAAGAACCAATTGCCAAATACTGTTTCAAGAAGCTGAGCACTTCTGAGTTTAGGGTAGCTCTGGAATTTTGAATGATGTTCTATCAGATTTGGCTTCATTGTCTCTTATTCTTCAGAAGAAGGGTTTAACAACTCTAGAAGCTCACCATCTAGCTCAAGGCAAACTGAACAAGATCAGAAGTCAATATCTAACAAGCTCACCTCAGTGGAGTCAAAGTGTTAAAGCACTATTACAGGTACCAACCAATAGTGCAGTCGACACAAGCTCACTGATCACATTTATCAATCTCTTGTGTGTCCATCTGGATGAAAGGTTTCCAGAAGAGGAAGTACAGGCATGGGCTGCATTTGATATTGGGTCACTTGTCAATTGTGACTTCGATTTCAGAATTGATAACATAAATCACTTTGTGCTCAATATAAATAGTTTCTGCCTGAGGAGTTAATAGTAGTTGATCAATAAAACGACTTCAAATTCGTTGTTGCTGAGAAAATTAAAGACAAAGTTGTTTCAAATTTGTTATCTATGTTGTCATTTGTAACTCAAAATGAACAATTCAAAGACCTTGCTGCGTTGATGGTTATTGGAGGAACATTCATGGCATCCAGTATAGACTGTGAACGTGGCTTCAGTTTAATGAACGCTATGAAACCAAATTGCGGATTCTGTTACAGACGGAGCATTTGGATATAATCATGCGTGTGAAGAACTATCAACTAGATGGCGGAAATATAGATCTTGACAGAATCTATAATGAATGAACAAATGTCAAAGACCACAGGGAAAAAATGTAAATATTATGGACTGTGAAGTTGTGAACTGAGTTATGAGGCGCAGTCGCCCAGTATATGTGGTATAAAACAAATAAACTGTTGCGCTTTCTACTTGCTATACCTAGTAGCCTCTTTAGTTAAGAAGAATATAAACATGTTAACATTTCACTTGGTCTTCACTTTTTTTTTTTTTTTTTTTTAACTCCAGTAGGCTGAGTTGTAAGTTTGGACTCACAACATTAAGTTAAGTTTCAGAAAAGTTGCACACAACAAAATTTTTGCGCACATAGCATGACAGAAATTAGAGGGAACATTGGGCTAACCTAACTGGATTTACCTGATATTTGGCTAAGTTAGTCACATAATTCAACCCCCTCCTCGGAATGCCACTGGATTGCCTCTTTTTTATACAGCTATAATTTAGCCAGATAAGTGGCGGAATATACCAGTTTTGCCATTTAATCAGATAACTTTTGAATTATCTTTCTAAGTGGCTTCTGAATATAGACCTCAGTAATAATGTTAAATGTCCAAGCAAGAATAAATAAGAGATGGGGGAATAAATAAGAGATGGGGGAACGACTGCCAATGGGATACTTGCATTTTTGTTGAGGGACAAGAAATGTGTTGCTGCTATGCACGCAATGTTGAAAGAATTGATAGGGAGAAGCGCAGGGACAGGGACAGGAGGATAACTCTAGGTTTGTGGGATTAGTCTAGCTCAGAGTCTGACTCATTGGAGTCATCCAATTCTGATGCATTCTCCAGCCGGTCAGGACTTGGCCATCAGATATTAGCACCAGCCCCCGGGAGCTATTCAATGGCCATTCTAGCATCAGAAGCTCAGACAGGCTCTATGTCTTATTAGCACTGCTGGAGCTCAGCAGACTAGTTAGGAAGATACTCAGAGGAAAATATATTTATATATTCTTCCTCCTAGCAAAGGAATTTCAGAAGACATATGAAGGGAAGGAAGAGGAAAACAAAGATGAAAAGAAGAGAAGGAAGCATTGGGTCTTTAGGTCGATCAGCAATTGGATTCTAGCCTTCTTTCCACCCAATATCCCTGCCATTGCCAAGAAGCCAGAGCTGTAACCTAGCCAACTCAAATATATGGGTATGATAAACAAGGGGCACAGAACTTATATAAGTTGGGCCTGGCTGAACTATAATGAGTGTTTTCAAAATCGGCTGGCCAAACATATGGACCTGGATTTAGATATTATGAAAATGGCTCATGGGATGGCCCCGTGAGCTGCTGCACTCACCCTGGTGCAGCCGAGAGTGGCCCAGGACACCGCCAATGGTCTTCTGTGGCCAGGATGCCACCATCTCCCCAGTGCCATTGAGTGAGGCACTACAGGCTTCCATGCTCCATTTGCTCTGGGCCCCTCTTCTTCTTAGGTGTGCATGCACCTGTCTCACTGCAGTATATAGAACTCACAATGGGAAGTTGCCTCGGTGCCCCCCTGATGACATCATTGCCTACACCCTTTTTAAGGCTCCTTCTGAGGAGCAAAAGAAGCTTCAGCAACAGGTCTCCCACTGTAGCTGGGTGTGTTGCTTCAAGTTCCTGGTTCCTGTTATCCTGCGTACCTGAATCCTGCCTCATCCTGCCTTGCCTCATCCAGCCTAGTGTTATCCTTTCAGTCTTGTCCAGTGTCTTCTGTGTCTTCATCCACCCTTGGTTTGATGTCCGGATTCTGACCTCTTGCTTGGACCTGACCACAATTACCTACTGCCTGCCCCAACCTTTGTCTTCAGTCTGCTGCCAGACCTGACCCTGATAAGCCTTCTGACTCTCTCTTACCAGATTACCTTAGGGACCCACCTAAGCCCTACCAGCTGCCAGAAACCAAGGAGTCAACCTGCGGGGGAGGAGGATTGGTATGGGTGAAGCTCCAGCCTGACCCTGTACAGGGCGCGTTCAACAGCTGTTGGTGTAGACCTCATTGGTTCATCTAAGAGGCTGTACCAGCTACACCTCAGCAATAAGGGCTCACATCCACACCACTTATTACAGCTTGCTGAAGTCTCAAGCTCGCAGAATCGCCTCAAACTTCCATTATTGTCAGGCTAGCACACCAGCACCAACAGCAGCAGGATCGGCTGAACACTATGTGCAGCTATTTTCAGGACATGGCTGCCTAATCCACTCTGGCTTCTGCTCCAGCACCCATGTTATAAGCCTACTCCCACGCTTCACCCTAAGGTATGATGGAGATCTGGTAAAATGTAGAGGCTCCCTAAACCAATGTCTGATGCAGTTTGAATTGCAGGCATCCTTGATTCTAACACCCCGAGTCAAGGTGACATTCTTTCCTTGTTGGGTGGCTCTACCCTGGCTTGGGCCTCACCCCTTTGGGAAAGAAATGATCCACTCTTCGGAGACCTGTCACACTTCCTGCAAGAATTTCAGCAGATTTTCGATAAGCCCAGTAGCATAGCTTCCAAGGTATCTGAACTCCTGCGAATTAGGCAAGGCTCTCATGGTCTGTGGGGGAGTACGCAATGCACTTCCATACTCTGGCCTCAACTTCAGTGGGGCAGTGACAGCGACCCATCCACCTTGCCCCAAATTTCCAGTTACCAGTGACCCCCTCCTCCGCTCATCCCCTGAGACAGGACAGACTCCAGGAGAGGCCATGCAGGTTGACCACTTCAAGTTATCCGCTGAGGAGAAGCAAAGATGCATGTGCTTATATTGTGAGCATCTGGACACGTCGCAAATCACTGCCCAAATAAGCCATGAAACTTAAGAACTAGGCCTGGTGGGAGAGGCCACCTTAATTCATTCCTTCACCATTCCTCAACTGCTAGTACCAGTATTTCTCTCTCTTGGGGACAATTCTTGCGAACACTTTTGCCTTCTTGGATACCGGCACTGACGGCAGCTTCATTCATGAGGCTTTCATCCATCAGCACTGAATACAGATAGCCCCTCTGGATACTCTAAGAACATAAGAACATGCCATACTGGGTCAGACCAAGGGTCCATCAAGCCCAGCATCCTGTTTCCAACAGTGGCCAATCCAGGCCATAAGAACCTGGCAAGTACCCAAAAAGTAAGTCTATTTCATGTTACCAATGCTAGTAATAGCAGTGGCTATTTTCTAAGTCAACTTAATTAATAGCAGGTAATGGACTTCTCCTCCAAGAACGTATCCAATCCTTTTTTAAACACAGCTATACTAACTGAATTAACCACATCCTCTGGCAACAAATTCCAGAATTTAATTGTGCGTTGAGTGAAAAAGAACTTTCTCCGATTAGTTTTAAATGTGCCACATGCTAACTTCATGGAGTGCCCCCTAGTCTATTATCTGAAAGACTAAATAACAGATTCACATCTACCCATTCTAGACCTCTCATGATTTTAAACACCTCTATCATATCCCCCCTCAGCCGTCTCTTCTCCAAGCTGAAAAGTCCTAACCTCTTTGGTCTTTCTTCATAGAGGAGCTGTTCCATTCCCCTTATCATTTTGGTCGCCCTTCCCTGTACCTTCTCCATCGCAATTACATCTTTTTTGAGATGCGGCGACCAGAATTGTACACAGTATTCAAGGTGGGATCTCACCATGGAGCGATACAGAGGCATTATGACATTTTCTGTTTTATTCACCATTCCCTTTCTAATAATTCCCAACATTCTGTTTGCTTTTTTGACTGCCGCAGCACACTAAACCAATGATTTCAATGTGTTATCCACTTTGATGCCTAGATCTCTTTCTTGGGTGGTAGCACCGAATATGGAACCTAACATTGTGTAACTATAGCATAGGTTATTTTTCCCTATATGCATCACTTTGCACTTATCCACATTAAATTTCATCTGCCATTTCGTTGCCCAATTTTCCAGTCTCACAAGATCTTCCTGCAATTTATCACAATCTGCTTGTGATTTAACTACTCTGAACAATTTTGTATCATCTGCAAATTTGATTACCTCATTCATCGTATTTCTTTCCAGATCATTTATAAATATATTGAAAAGTAAGGGTCCCAATACAGATCCCTGAGGCAATCCACTGCCCACTCCCTTCCACTGAGAAAATTGTCCATTTAATCTTACTCTGTTTCCTGTCTTTTAGCCAGTTTGTAATCCACGAAAGGACATCACCACCTATACCATGACTTTTTACTTTTCCTAGAAGCCTCTCATGAGGAACTTTATCAAACGCCTTCTGAAAATCCAAGTACACTACATCTACCGGTTCACCTTTATCCACATGTTTATTAACTCCTTCAAAAAAGTGAAGCAGATTTGTGAGGCAAGACTTGCCTTGGGTAAAGCCATGCTGACTTTGTTTCATTAAACCATCATGTCTTTCTATATGTTCTGTGATTTTGATGCTTAGAACACTTTCCACTATTTTTACTGGCACTAAGTCAAGCTAACTGGTCTGTAGTTTCCCAGATCGCCCCTGGAGCCCTTTTTAAATATTGGGGTTACATTAGCTATCCTCCAGTCTTCAGGTACAATGGATGATTTTAATGATAGGGTACAAAGTTTTACTAATAGGTCTGAAATTTCATTTTTGAGTTCCTTTAGAACCCTGGGGTATATACCATCCGGTCCAGGTGATTTACTACTCTTCAGTTTATCAATCAGGCCTACCACATCTTCTAGGTTCACCGTTATTTGGTTCAGTCCATCTGAATCATTACCCATGAAAACCTTCTCTGGAACAGGTATCTCCCCAACATACTCTTTAGTAAACACCAAAGCAATCATTTAATCTTTCCATGATGGCCTTATCTTCTCTAAGTGCCCCTTTAACCCCTCGATCATCTAACGGTCCAACTGACTCCCTCACAGGCTTTCTGCTTCGGATATGTTTAAAAACGTTTTTATTGTGAGTTTTTGCCTCTACGGCCAACTTCTTTTCAAATCCTCTCTTAGCCTGTCTTATCAATGTCTTACATTTAACTTGCCAACGCTTATGCATTATCCTATTTTATTCTGTTGGATCCTTCTTCCAATTTTTGAATGAAGATCTTTTGGCTAAAATAGCTTCTTCCACCTCCCCTTTTAACCATGCCGGTAATCGTTTTGCCTTCTTTCCACCTTTCTTAATGTGTGGAATACATCTGGACTGTGCTTCTAGAATGGTATTTTTTTATTTTTTTTTTAACAATGACCACGCCTCTTGCACACTTTTTACATTTGTAGCTACTCCTTTCAGTTTTTTTCTTACAATTTTTCTCATTTTATCAAAGTTTCCCTTTTGAAAGTTTAGCACGAGATCCGTGGATTTGCTTACTGTCCCCCTTCCAGTCATTAATTAAAATCTCATCATATTATGATCACTATTTCCAAGTGGCCCCAACAAAGTTACCTCTCTCACCAAATCTTGTCCTCCACTGAGAATTAGATCTAAAATTGCTCCCTCTCTTGTCGGTTCCTGGACCAATTGCTCCATAAAAATGGCATTTATTCCATCCAGGAACTTTATATCTCTAGCATGTCCCAATGATACATTTACCCAGTCAATATTAGAGTAATTGAAGTCTCCCATTATTACCGCACTACCAATTTGGTTAGCTTCCCTAATTTCTCTTAGCATTTCACTATTAGTTTCACCATCTTGATCAGGTGGACGGTAGTATACTCCTATCACTATAGTCTTCCCCGACACACAAGGGATTTCTACCCATAAAGATTCAATTGTGCATTTAGTCTCATGCAGGATGTTTATCCTGTTGGACTCTATGCCATCCCGGACATAAAGTGCCACACCGCCCCCCGAATGCTCCTCTGTCATTGCGATATAATTTGTACCCCGGTATAGCACTGTCCCACTGGTTGTCCTCCTTCCATCATGTCTCTGAGATGCCAATTAAGACTATGTCATCATTCACTGCTATACATTCTAATTCTCCCATCTTACTTCTTAGACTTCTGGCATTAGCATACAAACATTTCAAAGTTTGTTTTTTGTTTGTATTTTCATTCTGCTTTTTAATTGATAGGGATAAGTTAGAATTTTTTTAGCTCAGCTGAGTTTTTAGTTACAGGCACTTGGACTACTTTTCTTATTATTGGAACCTCACTGTCGGGATGCCCTAATTCTAATGCATCATTAGTATCCTTTGAAGATACCTCCCTCCGAACCATGCGCTGCTCAGCGACTGTCGGCTTTCCCCTTTGTTCTAGTTTAAAAGCTGCTCTATTTCCTTTTTAAAGGTTAGCGCCAGCAGTCTGGTTCCACCCTGGTTAAGGTGGAGCCCATCCCTTTGGAAGAGACTCCCCCTTCTCCAAAAGGTTCCCTAGTTCCTAATAAAACTGAATCCCTTTCTTTGCACCATCATCTCATCCACGCATTGAGACTCCGGAGCTCTGCCTGCCTCTGTTGACCTGCGCGTGGAACAGGGAGCATTTCAGAGAATGCTACCCTGGAGGTTCTGGATTTAAGCTTTCTACCTAAGAGTCTAAATTTGGCTTCCAGAACCTCCCTCCCACATTTTCCTATGTCGTTGGTGCCCACATGTACCATGACAGCCGGCTCCTCCCCAGCACTGTCTAAAATCCTATCTAGGTGACGCGTGAGGTCCGCCATCTTCGCACCAGGTAAGCATGTTACCAGGCGATCCTCACGCCCACCAGCCACCCAGCTGTCTACATTCTCAGTCTCCTCTGAATATGGAGAACCTTTATGTGGACATGTCGCAAGAGCCACTGTACCCTTCACTATGCAAACAGGGATTCTGCATAAAGAACAAATCAGTCTACATGTCTTGCCTAAAACAGTAAATGGAGTCATCTTGGGCCTACCATGGTTTATACTACATCAGCCTCACATTGATTGAGCCACCTTGCAGATTGTCAAGTGGAACGCTTGCTATCACGAGCATTGCCTTACCAAAGTTTTAGCTGTGGTGCCCTTGGCTCGGACAAGGGCACCACAGCTGTGTATTGTATCTGCCACCACAATACACAGAGTTTGCAGATGTAGTCAGCAAACAGCAGGTGGAGGTCTTGCCACCTCATCGTTCCTATGACTGTGCCATTGACTTGGTCCCTGACTTAGTACCGCCCAAAGGCTCTCTGCCCCTGAAACAGAGGCTATGACCAAATATATTAGAGAAAATTTGGACAAAGGCTTCATTCACCCCTCTTCGACACTTGCTGGAGCTGGATTCTTTTTCGTTGAGAAGAAGGATGGGTTGTTACATCTTTGTATTGACTATCGTAGCCTTAACTCTATTACCAAGAAAAACCAGTATCCTCTTCCCTTGATCTCTTAGCTCTTTGACCACCTTCGGAGCAAGCAGATATTTACCAAGCTGGATCTTCGAGGGTCAAACAATCTGATCAGGATCCAAGAAGGTGACGAATGGAATACTACCTATAACACCTACGATGGTCACTATGAATACCTAGAGATGCCCTGTGGGTTGTGCAATGCCTCCCCAGTCTTCCAATTTATGGTCAATGAGATCTTCTAGGATCTTCTCTACTCCTATGTTGTAGTTTACCTGGATGATATCCTAGACTTCTCTAAGTCTTTGACGGAGTACATCCATGTGAAACAGATCCTCCAGAGACTCCAGGAGCACCATCTCTTCATGAAATTAGAGAAGTGTACCTTCAAACAGAAATAACTTCCTTTCTTAGGAGATATTATCTCTCACCATGGCCTACATATAGACCCAGACAAATTAAAGGTCATACTGGAGTGGCTCTGTCCCATGGGCCTCAAGGCGCTGCAATGTTTCCTGGGGTTCACCAGTTACTATAGGCAATTTATTCATGATTACTCCTCCTTGATAGCACCAGCCCTAACTAAAAAGGGCTCGGACACCAAAAAACACCACCCAGGACGCTATCCAAGCTTTTGCAAGTGCAGAGACTAAACCCTCATCACGCCCACTGGTCATTTTTTAATTGGGGTTTGAATTTGAGTTGTGGTACTATCTTGCAGAAAAGAAATGATGAGCCGTTGCCCTCTCACGTTCCCTTGATATTGAGCTCTCAGGAATCTCCATGGCATATATTCGACCCTACGGAGATTGTGGTCACTGCCACATTCACAATTCCTGCTGGGAAGACTGTAGTTTCCCAAAGCCTATGACAGAAGGTACTGCAGTGAGCTCAAGGCTCCCGCTTGGCGGTTCACCCAGGAATCACCAGAACTTTGGAATTAATCTTCCGACACTACTGGTGGTCCCAAATAAAGACTGACGTAAAGTGTACGTAGATTCCTGCCTCATGTGTTCCATGAATAAGAGTGTAAGAGCTCAAATTTGGGGGCTGTTACAGCTGCTGCTTGCCCCCAAGGAACCCTAGACCCATTTGGCCACTGACCTTCCCTTCTCTGGCGGCACCACCACCATACAGGTGGTAGTGGATAAATCTTCTAAAATTACTCTTTTGATGCCCTTCCGAGCCTCCTTTCAGCAACTGAACTGGCTAAACTCTTTGTCCAACATATCTTCCATCTGCAAGGACTCCCCCTTCACATCCTCTCAGACTGAGATACTGGAAAGGTTTGTGCAGGAAGTTTGGAATTATGTTGGATTTCTCTTCAGCTTACCATCCCCAGAGCAATGGACAAACAGAGTAAATCAGAGTCTCAAGGCCATTCTGCAAGCCTATGTGAACTAGCAGCAAGATAACAAGGCCTCCCTCTTCCCATGGGCTGAATTCTGCCACAATAACATCACCTTTTTATATAGTGTTCAGGTGTCAACCTTGCACACTAACACCTGTTCTTATCTCAGTCACTTGCCCAGCAGCTAATCTGATGGGGTTTGAACTCCAGGCATTCCACCTGAAGACAGATCACCTCCTAGAGCAAGCAGTGCAATGGTTTAAAAAACAAGCTGACAAGTAATGTTGCCCAGGAAACCTGGTTTGGCTCAGCATTAAAAATCTGTGCTTGAAAATGTCTTTGTTAAAATCGCTCTGCAATTTGTAGGTCTGTCCCCTGTTGAATGACAACTCTGTCCAGTAGACTACAAACTCAAACTGCATCCATCTCTATGCATCGATGATGTCTTCCATGTACTTGTTGAAACCTGCAATTCTCTCTTGGCTGGGCAGACCGCCCCTCCATACCATTAAAGTTGCTATGGAAGACGACACTCAGTTCGAGGTCCAAGAGATCTTGGGTTCCAGAGTCCAAAACCAGTTGCCGTATCTAATCTTCTGGAAAGACTATGGACCGGAGGAAAATTCATGGGAGCCAGCCTCCCTTCTCCAAACCCCCCAACTCACATCAGAGTTCCTTAGAAGATTCCATGGGAAACCCAACCCTAGAAGACTGGTGAGGGGGCTTTGGAGGGAGTACTGTTAGGAAAATGGCTTGTGGGATAGCCCCGCAAGCTGCTGCATTCACCCAACTCCACCAAGAGCAGCCAAAGACACTGCCAATGCTCTCCTGTGGCTGGAAGGGCCCACAAGCTGTCTCCCCAGTGCTACCGATGCATATAGTGGTGTGGTTTTTGGGGCATATTTCTAAGGAGTTTGGTGTGCTACTCCATAGCAATTTGAGTGGAGGTCACTAGCTTGGTCACAATGTCAGTGCTGGAATTGTTCCCAGTAGTATTATCTTTATTTGTATGGTGCCAGGGTCTGGCTAGTAGGAGAGCAGTTCTGTATTCTGACAATATGGGTGTAGTAGAGGCAGTTAACAGGCAGACAGTGAAATGCCTGGGTAGTGTTGAGCTCCTTAGGGTTCTGATACTCAGATGCCTTGTCCTGAATATTCATTTAACCATTAGGCATGTTCTGAAGCTTTATCTTGGCTCCAGAAGCAGAAAAGCATCCTACCTGGGTACCAGCCCCCATCTAGGATATTATCCTGAACAGGAATCAACTTGCTGAAGGTGCCAGTGACTCCAAGTACATGGCGGTTGTTAGTGTCGGGCTGGAGATTAATCCAAGTGTTCCAGTTGCACAGGGATATTGCAGACAGGTCCCTCTGATCTCAAGTCAACTTGTGGATTTTGTTGCATGGGCTATACAAGTGGGTGGGTCTCATGGCAGCCTGGTAGTGAGCATGATTAGGGTGGTGTTCTTCATGAAGCTAAGTGGACAGGAGGACCTAACAAAATCCTCTCTTGTTAAAAAGCTAGTGCAGAGTTGTGCCAGGGAAATTAGGGGTCAGTGCCCAGAGGGATATGCGCCAGTCCATTACTCACAATGTTCTCGTCATTCTTTTGGAAGCAGCAGGATTATTTGATTCTCGCCTGCAGAAGCTGCATTATTCCAGGTAGCATTTTCCTTTGTCTTTTTCAGGGTTCTCTAAATAAGCAAGTTAGTTTCACTAGCATGTCATTCTCTAGGGTTTATTGGCCTTCTTTGGAAAGACGTGCAAGTTTCAGACAGCAAGGTAGTCTCGTGTATTTGAAAACTAGGACTGACTGGCTTGGGAAGGGCCAGTAGGTCTGCCTGGAGTGCACTACTGGTGTAGCAAACTGTCAATGTTCCAGTTTGGTGCAGTCCTTAAGAGATGCATGGCAGCAGTTGTGCTTAAACCACAGATGTTTGTTTTTTGCTTCCATTCATTCAGGATTAGTGCAGCCACCTTTGCAGCCTCCCAAGGCCTGCCACCTGAAGTGATTAAGCACATTGGGTACTGGCGCTGCAACAAATATAAAGGATAACCTTAGGCCAGCATAAATACAGGCAGTTATAATCACTGCAGTGGGGTGCCAATCACCCACCTCAATAATTTAATATTAATTTTTTCTTATTCCAGTCTGCTGGAAGATGATGTGGCTTTGCGGCCATTTCTTCATCTTCTGGGCTAGTAGGTAAGCACAGAACAGCTCCTGGGTGAAATCTTCACTTTGCCACCAGAGGAGTCATATTATACTGGCTAGGGGATACGGAATGCGATGGAGCCAGTTGGTTCCAGCTGTTCTTGAGGTCAGCCATGCATCCCGTTTACTCACTATGATCCTGATTCACTCGGGTGGGAACCATTTGTGCTCAATCAGCAATAAGGGGAATTGATTGACCAGATGAAAATGGACACGCTCCAAGTTGAGTCTACTTTCCTATGGTTGACACTGATCTGATCCAACATAATCCCTCATCGGGTTTGGCAGAGAGTGAAAAATCCCAAAGCCATCAATAAATCATGGAGACAGGTCGACTGGGAGTTTGTAACTTGGTTGGACAGTATGGTGATTGCACACGATCTCATTGGTCTCAATGTTTTCTTGAATTCCTTTCTTTACGTTCTGGAAGCTGGTGCAATTTTTCCTAGCAGCAGTAGTGAGGACTGAGTGAGGACAAGTGAAGCTGCTGCCCTCACTTATTGCGGGAACTTCCTTTATACTTCCCTTGGGTCTGGCAGGGGTCAAGCCACCCATGTCGGTGCAAAGGGCAAGGCACCTGGGATAATGGCAGAACCCATAGGTCCTGGGACCTCCTTATAAGTGTTGCCACCATTGGTTGGCCCCTGTGACATAGTAAGGGCCATCGGCTGCCAGTAAATTTTGATTACTGGCGGCCGACGGCCCAAGTGCAGGAGATTGCTCCCAGACCCCCGCTGGACCACCAGGGACTTTTGGCAGGTCTTTGGGGGGGGGGGGGGGTCAGGAGGGTGGGGGATTGTAGTTAATTAAATTTAAAGGGTTGGGATGGGGGTTTTTTCCCCTACAGAAAGAGAATGATAAGAGTTTTCTGATCTGGGAAGTGATCTGGATGATTGTCACTGGTTTTAAAATGTTCTTTTTACTAGTATAATTGTACTGTTATAATTGTTTTTTTTGGGGGGGGGGTTGGGGGGTTAATTTTATTTGATGTTTTATGAGACCAGTAATGTTTCAGTTTTTCCACTGTTGCACTGCATACGGAGTCTGGCTTGTTGTGGTTTTCAGTTCAGTTATTATCTGCACATTTCTATTTATACTAACTTTAGGACCGATCTTTGGCACAACCAGACTTATCTAGTTAAGTTATATTGCTAACTCTGAATACCGGAGTTAGTTGGATAATTTATCCGGCTAACGTAACTCCTCCTCGAAACACCCCTTAGTTATTCAGCAAACTTTTAACTCAATAACATATCCAGCGAAATTGTAGCCGTATAAGTGCCCAAATATTTATTTAGCTGGATAACTATTTGACCGTTGCTCAGGAGTATTGCATGTACACTAGGACAGTACTTCTGCTATCACTGTGGTGGGTGTGGGTGAAGAACCAGATTCCTCTCTTCCATCTTCTCCACTACCGGGCCACCACGCTCACAACTGACTTTTACTGCACATATTGCAGTATCAATTTTCAGTTCTGGAAATATGATAAACACAAGCCTGGACAAAAGGACTATAGAAGGGCTGCTACCTTCTCTTGTCCATTCACTTTCCAGATGTTAAGAAAGGAAGACCAATAGCAGATCCCAGTCTGGCCTTCAGTGCTGTCTGTGGTTGGTGTTACTTCTCGATCGTCTCTCTTCAGGGCAGTTGCTGCACATAACAGCACTGGCACCCCCCCCTTCCCTTTCAGGCTTGTGTCCTCACAGATTGACTGAAAAGAGTGATAAGGAGCCCCCCACCCCGGCCTGGTGCTCAGGGCAGTCACCTTGCTCACCCGCTCCTGGAAGTAGCCCTGACTGTGTTTATGGGCTTTATGTTTTATGCTTACAGACATTCTTAAAAATGCTTTCTCAAGATTAACAAAAGTCCCTAGGTTTTCAGCGGTGTTAAAAAGAAAACAAAAAACAGGCACATACAATGCAATTCAGTCTTGAAATCTGAATTCCCCAGGCAAGAGGCCCTACCTTGTTCAAATGAATGAGGGCCACTCAACAAAAGATTACACAAAAGAACACAGAGTTTTCAAATGTTTGCACAGAAAATAATAATAGAATAAATTTGTTCCCCTTGGGTGAAGAATACAGAATGTATACTTCATATTAAACCAAGCAAAGAGAAGCGTCCATAACCCCACCCCTCCAGCCAGAGAAATAATGGTATATACTAATCAGATTTTCAGCTTCTTAGTTCTGAGGAAGGACAAATGTCAAGGTTGTTTACTTTTGCACCAGTGACTTGCTGTTTTAAGTTTCCACTTGCTCCTCAGATTTCACTTTCATTGTTATAATTCTTACAGTATTTCAGCGGTGATCAGAGATGTGAATGACTGTGTGAAAGAATGCCAGTAGTGCACAGAAATATGTTACACACCAAAGCATGAAGATGGCCAGTACTAGTACCTATTGTAAACTTTTAGCTCGTACTTTTTTACCAGAGGGGAAAGCACAAGAATAAACAGAACCAAAAGTAGTCCATGCTTTCTTGCCAGGTATAGGCAAGCCGCCCCACCTATTTCCTGTAACAGATTATGGATAGATTCTGAGTCAAGGGGCTATGGAAATAAAAGATGCAGTTCATAAAACTATATCAATTAGATAGCTGGCTACACAAATAAATAGGCTACAAATGGGTTGAAGAACTATAGATGGATTGATAAACAATCTAATGCAGTGGTTTCCAACCCAGTCCTCAGGTTTTCAGGGTAATTATCTACAATGCATATGCATGAAGTAGATTTGCATACAATGGAGGCAGTGCATGCAAATCTACCTCAAGCATATTTGTAATGGGGCTTTTCCAGTCACTCACATTTTCCCCAGTTTTCCATCATGGGCAGTGGGAGGGGATTTTGGGAATTTTTTTTTTTAGAATCCTCCCTCCTTTTTGGGGAAGTTTTAGTGGGGTAAAAAAGCCACTGGAGCATGCTCAGTGATTTAGTGGAGAGAAGACGTAGGAAGAGAGAGAGATTGTTGGCTCATCAAGTTCTGGAAGGTAACCAGAGAGTGGGTTGGAGGGAGGAGGAGGAGGAGCTTGGCTGTTGGGTCCTTTATCTGAGGTTGAAGAGTTGTGATTTGAGTAGACTTAAGGAGAAGGCATTCCCCTGGGATGCTGAAAGGCTGGAATCAAAGATCTATTTGAGCAGATAGAGAAGCAAGGGTGAGAAGAATTGGAGGACTCAAAAGACTTAGAAGTTTGAGAGTTGGTTTACAATTTGAGAGTTTTTGGACCATTTGTTAGATTTTTTGAGCTCTGGGCACTTTTTCCAACTTTTGACCCGTTTATGCTGGAACCTCACTCCAGTTATCCTACCCTACAAGCAGTGGTGCAGGAGAAGGGAGACCAGCAAGGAGCCCTAGAATGGACAAGGAAACTATGGTTTTTCTCACGGTAATATTTTTCTCTATTTTGGCCTGGATACTCAATTTTAAGTTAAACTGTTTATTTTGACCACCAAGGACTCTGCTTGTTTTTTTCCTGTGTCACTAATTGAATGGATGGCGACTGGGTAGACTGTTACTCAGGGCTGGTGCTAGCTTTTTTGCTGCCCTGTGCAAGCAATTATTGTGGCACCCCCACATCATTCACGCTCTGTCTCAGGCCTGCCAAAAAAAGCCCGGTTCCTTCCAGCAACCTAAACTTCAAACACTGTTACCCCTCTACTCTCCAGGTCTTCACCCCCTCCCTGGAACCCATGGCTGGTGCAAAAGTATTAGGTGCAAATCTTATACCCTTGCACCCTTACCTCCTGCTCTCGCCACATACACAATTAACAATTATGCATTTATAATAGATTTTACATGAAAAGGAATATTCAAAGTACAATCTTCTGAGGTAAAAAAATATCACAAGTATTTACATGCACTTCTTTGGTGCCAACCAGAAAACCCTACAAAAAAAGATACTTGGAACCCATATGGCATTAGGGTTTCTGTAATGCGTGTTAGGTGTGGGCTTGACCCTCAGAAAGCCATGAGAAAATTACAATTAAAATTTAATAAACCACCCACACCAAAACATCTCTGCCTGCACTTAAACATGTAACAACTCTACTTATGAAAAGGCAACACTGCAAATATTACATCAGGCCCTAAACACCAATGCACCTTATACAAGGAAACAAAACAAATCAAGCTGTTATAAATTCCTACACACTAGCAGAATCTCTCATCTCAATCACACGTGCAGAACACAGGCAGACTCTCACCAAATACAGGAAAAAGAAGCCATCAAGTATAAATAGAAACTGCATGGCTAAAACTGCAGGCTAATACTGAATAGAGAAACTGCAACAAGTCAGTCTCTATGCAGTGTAACAATGGAAAAAAATAGAAAACATTATTAAATCCTCAGACATTTAACAATAAAATCATATAATAAATATATTAATCATAATTGTATAAATATACTTCCAAAAAGAACATTACAAAACAGCAAAAAACGCCTTAACGCATGCAAAAAGCAACATAACGCATGGTGTGTTGCTAATTTTTAAAAGGGGAGGGATTGGGGCAGAGTCAGGGACAGGAATTTTGTAAAAGTGGGCTGGCTTCACAAATTGTGAAGCCATAATGCATGATAACGCACAGTTGTAACGCTGAAAATAACTATATCTTTTTCATTGGCGTTAAGCTGTGCAATGTAATGCGTGAGAGAGAGAGAGAGAGAGAGAGAGAGAGAGAGAGAGAGAGAGAGAGAGAGAGAGAGAGAGAGAGAGAGAGAGAGAGAGAGAGAGAGAGAGAGAGAGAGAGAGAGAGAGAGCGCCTCTGGGGGTGGCACCATAGTAAGCAGCTATTTATGCTACTATAGGAGGCCCACCTAATAACTCGAAGTGAGGTTTAGGCAGTAGTGTAGGGGTTAAAGGCCACTTTGACATGCAGAGTGAGACGTACGAACAGAACAGTGCACTCTTGTGAAGATTTCATGGTCTTTCGGAGTGAGGAACTCACACAACAATGACATTTGTACAATGTTCTCTCAACGTAGCTTGATGGACTCTACCTGGATAACATCAAGCTAGGTTGAGAGAACACTGTACAAATCTCATCGTTGTGTGAGTTTCCACACTCCTCGAGTTATTAGGTGGGCTTCCTATAAGTAGCTAACTACAAGGGCCTTATAGATAGGTGTGTTCTCTCTCTCTCTTTCCCCCTCCCTCCCAGTGGTTGCAGGTAGGAAATGCAATAACTGTGGTATTACCACAAAGTGCAAAACGTTAACACACTTTGCGGTAATACCTATGCGAAGCGCTAAGATAACGCACATTGTGATAAATAGGTTATTACCATAAAAACGCCCCTCATCCTATCGCATGCGATATTTTGATGAATCTAGCCCTCAATTTGTTTTAAATTTCTCAAATATCAATAAAATATTTCAAAACAGCAGACACAAACAATATCCAAAAATTAAAACTAATAAGGATAAAATAATTCACGCTCGCCATACCTGGAAACCTTTGATTTCCAGTCACTCAGATTGTTGTGGATCAGTGAGAGAGGACTGCATAAACTTTCTCCTCTCTCATACACATGCATGTATATGCTCTCCCCCTCATATACGCACATGCTCCCTCTCAAACACATTCGCACTCACACCCAAGCTCACACATAATTCCTCCTACATACACGTTCACACACATACGTTCCCCTCTTACTTACACATATACACGCAAGATCCCTCTCTCTCACATATACGTGCTCAGACACACACACTCACAGACATGGCCCTGTCCTCTTCCTCTTCTTCGCCGCATGGCCCTGTGTGCCTCCTTCTTCTTTGCCACGCCAGCAGCTCATTCAGTCTTGGCCTCAGGCCGCCACCCTGTGCAAGTGCATGGCTTGCACAGAGGGTTGCGCTGGTCCTGCTGTTACTTTACTTTGGTACTGATTTTCACTTCCTTGCTCCTGTTCTGGTTTTTTCTGCATTTGGTAAGTATCATTCAGCTGGAGTGGGAACCATTGAACTTAATACTGACCATGCCAGGGGCCCAGGAAGATAATGTCCCCTCCGCTGGACTTAAGCCCTGGCAATGTAGCACCTCTGGATGATATTCACAGGACAAACAGGGAATTGGCTACACATTTATTATGAATATCCGATTAGTTAGGTGTTTCCTGAGGACTGGGTTGAGAACCCCTGGCCTAATGGATAGGACACAAATGCAACTAAGGGTGAATGTGCAATAGACCTGCAGATAATAGCAAGTAGTTGGATAGAAAGACAAAGAACACATACAGACACAAATAAGAGTTTAGACTTCATACCTTGATAAAGTTCTCCAGGAGGTAGTTGGCAGTGACCCAGCCAAACACCCCTTCATCTTGACCAGAGAGAATTTTCGCTCCCCGAAAGTCAAATGGGTAGGTCTTCAAGGTGGAGCTCACAGCTTCAAGGACAGCGTCTGAGGTAGCAGAGTTTTCCATGCTATGACGAGGTGAACCACAAAACAAAACTAAGCATTTGAATAGTAAATGGTCTGCAAATCCATGGTTTATACAAAGCTCTCATTTTTCTGTTAACACAGCATTGTTAATGCTTAAACAGCTGCAGAGGCCGCAGGGCATGTACTGTCTAATGCTAGAACAAAAGAAAGAAAGCTTACTTCAGTAGTCTCATGCCAGCAGTGGCTCCCAGGTAGATAGGGGTGACAGAATGTCTCTCCGCTGGAACATCCTTTTGAGCCTGTTTGAGACATTCCTCAAGGCTCTTACCGGCATCTGGAGGATGGCTTGCATAGCCAGAGATTCCAGGACCTGTAAAAAGGAGAAAAGTCATCATACTACTCTAGTTATAGCCAAACTCCAGGCATGTAAGAACATGCCATACTGGGTCAGACCAAGGGTCCATCAAGCCCAGCATCCTGTTTCCAACAGTGGCCAATCCAGGCCAATAGAACTTGGCAAGTACCCAAAAACTAAGTCTATTCCATGTTACTGTTGCTAGTAATAGCAGTGGCTATTCTCTAAGTAGCTGGAGAGGCTGCTATCATGCAAGTCCTTTAAGACACTATGAGTTCAATATTTAAAAAAAAAAAAAAAAAAATTTCCCACTGAGCAGGTGGATTTGCCAGTTATCTTTAGGAAAATTTTCAGCTGAACCTAAACATCTGGGGTTTTCAGTTGAAAATTTGGCTAAATATAGCCAAATTTGACCAGGTAGATTTACAAACTTAGCCAATTATTTCTGAATGTCAGCTAGCAGGTTAAGTAAAAAAACAAACAAAAACAAACCAAAGGGTAAAAAAAAAAAAAAAAAAGATTCCCCCTTCCTTCCAACTATAAATAAAAAGTCAGGCCACTCTGTTCCCAATCCCAATACACAAAATAGACAACAGGTGCCATCCCACTTCCCCCCTCCTGTTCCACATAATGGGCCAAATAGCATGTGGATCTGATCCCCCTTCCTTAGTATAAAGCATGCAAGCCCCAGTGTTTCCATCCAGACCCCAAGCCTCTCCAGGCCAAGCCAGTGGCACAGAGACTTCTCTCATCCTGGCTTGGCATCCAGCACTGAAGCAACATTAGGACTTCCATGCTTTTGGCTTAGGAAGAAAGGTGATCAGGACCACATGCTATTTGGTGCATTTTGGGGATTGGGAGGCAGAACAGAGAAGCCTGGCTTGGTTTTTGCTTTGTTTATAGTCAGGAGGGACTGGGGCGACAGACAAGTTAGTTTTGGTTTGCAGTGTAATTGGCTGGCCATTTAAGTGGCAAACACCAGAATTTGGCCGGCTAAATGTAGCTGTTCAACCCGATAAATTTTCCAAGGCTTTGATATAGCCAGCTAAGTCCTTACCCTTTGAAAACTGACCCCCTACACTTAAGAACATAAGAAATTGCCATGCTGGGTCAGACCAAGGGTCCCATCAAGCCCAGCATCCTGTTTCCAACAGAGGCCAAACCAGGCCACAAGAACCTGGCAAGCAAGTACCCAAACACCAAGAAGATCCCATGCTACTGATGCAATTAATAGCAGTGGCTATTCCCTAAGTAAAATTGATTAATAGCCGTTAATGGACTTCTTCTCCAAGAACTTATCCAAACCTTTTTTAAACACAGCTATGCTAACTGCTAGTGCAGTTAGCATAGCTTTTATACAAGTTAGAACTTGTATTAAAGCCAGGGGTGAGCAAACAAGGGGGCGAGCCCTTCACGAGAGAAGTGAGCAGTCTTGAAGGGGGCCATGCTGGCTGCCCAGTCAGGCAAGGAAGAAATGGCTGTGCTGTCAAGTCTTGATGCCGTGAAGGCGCTGCAAGCTCAGAAGGGAGGGGGGCTTAGCCATGTTTCTCTTCTGATGGGCTGGGGAGAGGAGCTGCTTCCATTGTAGCAGGCATGGGCGGGGAGCCGCTTATTCTGCAACAGAACTGGACTAGGGAGCAGCCACTGCAAGGTTCCACAGGCCTTAGGATCTCAGCCCAGGAGGAGCTCCTGCTGCCATGGGGTCCCTACCCAGGGAGAAAGATCACAACTGCTGCCCGCCCGGGGAAAAAGAAGTGGCGAGGTAGAGGAGGGGAAACTGGCAAAGAGGCGGAGGGAAGGATGTGGCGGAGATTAAAGGCAAACAATGTTAAAAAGTCAAATAAGCAAATCAAAACCTGGAAAATAAAGATGAGCAAACTAAGAAAAATACAAAACCAGAGAGAAACGTAGGAAAAATCCATGAAAACAGAAAAAAAAAGCAAAAAAAAAAACCCCAAAATAAAACAGAGTTTTTCTCAGCTACTAAAAATTTTTTGGCTGGCACCTAGTTTTTTTGAAAATTTTCCAGTTTTTACCATTTGTCTGTGGTGTGAGGTGTGTCTCTCTCTAGGTCTGGGTCCGAGTGTGGAGTGTCTCTCTCCGTGTTTGTCTGGTCTGCTGTGGTCTGTATATGTGGCCTATGCCTGTGTGTGTGATGTGGTCTATCTGTCTGTCAGTGGTGTTTTTTTGCTTTCTGTCTAGGTGCGGTGTGACTGTCTCTCTCTCTCTGTCAGTCTGGGTATAGGGTGTCTCCCTGTCTGTGCCCATGTGTATATGTGCGAGTTTACACTTTTCAGCAAATAGGGGTATGCAGTGTAGGTGCCTCCTACATACCCGTCAGAGATATAGGAGCCCCCATCAGCCAGATGAATAGAAGGTGGATCACGGCTCAAAAGGTTTGGTATAAATGTATGTGCATGGGATGGGGATGGGGGGGGGCGGCGACAGTTGGAAAGATAGATATATATATATATATAATAGGAATGATGACATAGTAGACAAATGTTGTGTGTCCAGAATGAGACTGGGCAGTAAAAAAACCCAAAACAAAACACTATTTTAATGGTATAACATTTAGCTGCCACGACATTTCCTATGACAATGCAATTTAAAGCCCCAGAATTTAATTTTCAAATATGTTTAAACCAGCAGGGCCTTATGAAGACACATCCAAAAGGTTGTTAAAATGTCTTCCTTCACCCTACATTTTTTTTTTTTTAGTTCTTGTTTATGCATTTGTTTTTTTTCCATTTTAAAATTTCAAGAGCACCAATTTTCAGAAGCCACTTGCCCAGGTAAATTGGTTGACTGAAAATTGTCCAGAACTTAGCCAGTTAAATATGCGTAGAGATGTACAACGTACAAATGTTTAGCTGGGTAAAAGGTAGGTGGTCCAAGGAGTGTGTTTAGGCTCGGAGGAAGGGAGGGAAGAAGGGAAATAATACACAGATTACATTTTTATATTTATGCATGTTATTTTCAAAGGAAAAAAACCCATAAAACTACCCATGGAAAAAGAAAGTGCAAATCTCTGTGGAAACTTTTTCCTGGAGCAATTGCCAAAGGGAAATCATGCTTGTACTCTGCTTTTGAGAACTGGTGCAGAGCCGAGAAGTAAAAGCACCATGGACTCTCCATCAAAGTGCCCAGTTCCGAAAACTGCCTCCAAAATCGTTTTCCTTAAACTGGTCAGTCTTACTGAGCTCTGGGGCTGCCGTGCTTCTCCGTTTCTCCACTGTGCATCACCTGCAATATCAGGAAACATCTCGCCAAATCCCAGTAGGTTAGCCAGCAGGAACTCCCATGCCATAATGCACAAGGGGAGGCAATGGTTACAGAGTTGCACGCGTGTATTTTCCCTTTGAGAATTGGTGCAAAGCACGCGGGTAATCAAGTATCCGTGTACTTTGCACCTGCCACACAGTTCTGAAAACTGCTCACAATGTATTAGAAACATAGAGCACCCTCTACAAGTGTGAGTGTATACCAAGTTAAGATGCTGTGAAGGCTCATATTTAAAAAAAAAAAAAAACAAAAAAACACCACACACACACAGAGACCACTGTTAAACTAAGCTTTGTTTTATGAGCTTTGACAGCTTCTTTTAACTTGTTAGGATAAACTCACACAGCTAATCCTATCTATGCACTGGTGAAAAACAAACACTCTGTTTTTCGGTTCTTTCCATTCCTTTGGGAACTACTTATTTATTTTCCACCACTCCGACTTCTTTTGCTTCTGATTTGAGGGTGGTATTGCCTATCCTTTCAGTGCTATTTTTTACCATACAGATAATCTGAGTTTGATTTCCAGGTTGGGTCTTCTGGGGCCTGGGGAGCAGAAGTAAAAGTGTGCACATGCTTTTACTTTGATTATTGGTGCAAAACCCCCATGGTTAAAAAGTTTACCGCAGTGTTTGCACCAGCAAGTTCTTTGATTATTGCTCCTTGCAGGTTCAAGACTTTTTTTTTTTTTTTCAGTTTTCCCAGCTCAATTGGAATCGGTCTCTGTTGGGCTAAGGTGCCAAGAGTCTTCATTCACAATTGTTTGGAGGTTTTTAATCCCTATTTTATATCCTCCCCTCTCACCCACCTCAGGCAGCCATTGCAGCAGCAGTCTTTGGCCAAGGACCACAAAGCATGGCGTCTTCTCAAGAACCCAAACATGGATCCTAAGTTTGGCCACTAGGTGTCACTGTTGCACAGACAGACTCTCTGCCTCCCGCTTTCTCTGAAGGTAACATTTTTTGCATAAAAGGCTGTACATTGTTCCATCCTTGGCTGCCAGGAATGCATCTTTACAATTGGGCCGATGCAGTATGGTGTGCTCGACTGAGCGCACCATTAGCCCCCATTTGGCTGCGCATTTGACACGCTATTTTTACCCCTTATACAGTAAGGGGTAATAGCGTGTGGAAAACGTGCAGCCAACCCCCCCCTTCCGAAACTAATAGCACCCGCAACATGCAAATGCATGTTGATGAGCCTATTAGTTAGTCCCGCCTGATCCAGAAAGTAAAATGTGCAGCCAACCTGCACATTTTACTTTCAGAAATTAACTCCTGCCAAAGGCAAGTGTTAATTTCGGCTGGCACCAGGAAAAATTGTTCACCCATAACTGAACTTTTCACAAAAGAATTCCATACTTCAGAAAAAACAATCTTAGGAGACTTTAACTTCATATAAACATTTCACCAAGATTCCCCCCTCTTGTGACTTGTTCCTTGATGCAATGGAGGCCTTAGGATGGACTCAACACATCTCTGAAGCCACCCATAAAGCTGGCAACACACTTGATTTAATATTTGCAAATCCTAATTACTTCAATATAAGTATTAAACACAAGACAATCCCATACTCTGATCACCATCTAATCAAAACTGATCTTATACACAAAAACTAATACCTAAAAACTCTGATATGAGAAACCATAACATTCAGAAAAAAAAAATAGAAAAACTAACTAATGAATTAGAGATCAAAATTAATGATTTAAACCCTAACAGCTGCTATGATGCTTTTAATTCATGGGAAAATATGATCAAAGAAATTGCAGATGAACATAGCCCAATTCAAACAAAAACTACAAACAAAAATAAAGAAAATCTGAGAAAAATGAACCTCTGGAATAATGAAAAACAGAGAGAGTCTAAAAACACTAAGAAAACTAGAAAAAAAGATGGCAAAAAAACCCTACTGATGAATCACTAAGAAAATACAAATCTAAACTATACCATTACCAAATACTATCAAACAAATCAAAAAAAGAATACTACGCAAAACAGAAACATGGAGTAATTTTCAACTCAAAACTCGTTTGATACAGTTAAGAGTCTAATTAAAGACCCTTCTTCACATCATACAAACATTAATTTTACAAAACCTTCATGTAATGATTACACAACGGCACTAACAGAAAAAGATCAAAATGCTGACTCAATAAATCACTTATTCCTACCATCTGATAGCAAAAGAAGATCTATCAGCACAAGATAAACGGTCATCATTTGACAGAGTATTGAAACTGGAGATAAGCAAAATTATAGCCAAACTAAAACCTGCTACACATCCCCTTGACCTGATACTAGCCACCCTGCTAAAACAAGTAAACCAGACAATAACCCCTACAATCACAATACTAGTCAACCTCGCCCTTGTGGAAGGTTATATGCCCCAAGGTCTAAAATAGGCAATTATAAAACCAATTTTAAAAAGTAAATTTGGAAGACCTGTGTTTGGAATAACTATCATCCAATCTCCAACTTAACCTTCATTGCAAAAATACTTGAAAAATCAGTCCTTACCCAACTTGAAAATCATCTTGAAGACAATAAGAAACTTTATCCTAACCAATTTGGATTCTGGAAAAACCACTCAACTGAAACTCTTCATTCCTTAACTGATCCTATTTTATGAGGTTTTGACTCAAACGAATCATACTGCCTAGTCCTGATTGATCTAACAGCTGCCTTCGACACTGTTGACGATAACCCACTATGCCAACAGTTGAAAAACATTGGTATTAATGGAAATGTGCTAAAATGGTTCACCTCTTTCCTCTCAGATGGATCATTCCAAGTAAAACTTGACAATTACTTGTCCGACACTTTCCAAAGCACAGCTGGCATGCCACAAGGATCAGCACTATCAGCAACATTATTTAATATCTACATGCTGCCCATAATCAAATTACTAACAGATCTGGGCTTAAACTTCTTCCTATATGCAGATGATCTTCAATTTTATATCCCTCTAATAAAATCATTTGAAAATACATCTCTAATTTCTTAATATATGAATAAGAAAAACTAGCTCAATGGAAACTCTTGATGAACCCCAAAAATACTGAAATAATTTGGTTGAGCTGCAACCCACAAAAATCTATACCCGCATGGATTGATCTCGGAAGTTGTCAAGTAACCCCTGCAACTCAACAGAGATCTAGGGGTCCAAATTAATGAAAATTTAACAATGAAAGCCCACATAAGATCTGGTTTCCACAAGCTGCGGATTTTGAGCCAATCAAAACCTCTATTAAGCACAACAGATTTTAGAACATTTTTACAATCTCTCACTTTCTCAAATCTTTATTACTGTAATTCATTACTTCTAGGTCTTCTGACTAGTCACTTAAAACCCCTGCAACTTCTGCAAAATGGCACAGCTAGACAATTGTCTGGAGCAAGAAAGTTTGACCACATCACCCCAATATTGATGGCTCTGCGTTGGCTTCCTATACAGTCAAGAATACATTATAAAGTTTTAACAATAATATTCAATAACATTAACCTGAACAACAAAATCTGCTAGGAATAACATTTAAACCTCACAACTCCCAGCGAACCCTCAGATCACAGAACAAAGGCCCCCTAGAAATACTAGAGATAGAGCAATTTCTATTCCTGGCCCAAGACTCTGGAATTCCATGCCAGAAGATTTTCGAACATTAACAGATAAAAAGATATTTAAAAGAGACTTAAAAACTTAGCTATTCAAAAATACCTTCCACTTAACAGAAACACCCAGCTCCCCATGACTTGAACAATACCCCTTCCCTTGCAAACCCCCTTAATCTAGTTCTGTTTTCATGTTTGATGTCTACCATTGTATTACCTCCATTTCTATGAATGTTTATCCACCTTGCAACACTCATATTTATAAATGATTTACCTGCAAACCATTAAGAACTAGTGATTCTCACATGGAATGACAGTACATAAAACATTTACATCAATAAATAAATAAATAATTATAGCTATCCAGCTACCTTAATGGGGATATTCAGCGGCACAGCCACACTGCTGAATATACCCAGCTATCCTAAAGTTAGCCAGATATGAATATCGGAGTTAGCTGTATAACTTATATGGCTAACTCTGGCCCACCCCAAAACACCTTTCACCCATCCCCTGGACTGCCCCCGAATTTAGCCGATATGGCTTCAAATATCATTATTTTGCCATTTAGACGGATAACTTTTCAGTTAGTAACCTGGCCTTTGGGGAAGGGGGGCATGCCCTACGCGGGCCCCCCCCCATCTGATTTTCATCACTGCCCGGCTGATCTGCACAGGTGATGGCTGTGACTGGGACTAGCTCACATAATAACCTGAGGGCTCTCCAGCTGGCAATCTAGGAATACTACATCACTGCCAAGGAGATGGTCGGGAGCATCCTTCCTAACCAGCAAATATTTGTCTTTGAAATGTTACATCTGATCTAACTGTGAAGAAAAGGAAAAGGAAATTATAATCTATAGTTAGATTGTTCTGTCTTCTGCATGCTTCTTTTCATAGCCTATGATTAAAAAAGTTACATTTTTTTTTAACATGCAGGAATGTTTAAGATGTTAGGATTTGTTAAGAGATGCTTTTTCTTTGTTTTTTTTGGTTTTTTTTTATTTCAGATCGACAAAGAACCAGCAACCACTTGCTTCCTAGTGAGGGGGAGCAGCTGAAATACACACTGCATGACAGCAGGCTGCATATCTACCTAGCTGCAAGTGTCAATTCATAATGAAAGAGTAAATAACCGATTCACATTTTCCCATTCTATTCCACTCGTGATTTTACAGACTTCTATCAAATCCCACTTTAGTCATCTTCTCCAAGCTGAACAGCCCTAAACTCTTTAGTCTTTTCTCATAGGGGAGCTGTTCCATCCCCTTTATTATTTTGGTCACCCTTCTCTGTACCTTTTCCAGTTCAACTATATATATATATTTTTTTTAGATGTGCCAATCAGAACTACATGCAGTACTCTATGTGCAGTCTCACAATGGAGCAATACAGATGTTGTGCTCAGGGGTAGATCCTTGTCCTGGGACAGTGAAGGAACGCCTCCTAAAAGGGAACAGGAGGTAACTGCCTCCAGGGGGCGGAGCACTGGAGGAGACAGAGGCTGGGAAGAGCTTCACCACTGGAAGCCAGAGGTCCCCCCAGGAGGAGCCCGTAGGTTCCCGAGTCACTTGGACTTAGGTGGGCCTCGCAGGGTCTCCTGAGAGAATCGGGTTCAAAGGTGGCTACTGGTTGGAGCAAGGAGAACCAGAACAGAGTTGGTGATGGAGGAACAGAGCCAGAATCTAGAGACGAGGTCAGGCAGGCAAAGGTCAAGATCCAGAGGTCAGTCCGAGGAATGGTCAGCAAAGCAGGGGTCAGGTACCGGAGGTCAGATGAGGTCAAAGGCAGGCTGAGGTCTTGAGGCAGGTGGCAGGCAGGTCAAGAGTAAGCTGAGGTCAGTACCAGTAAGACAGTCCGAGGGTACTACCTGGGTAGACAGACAGACGAACACAGGAACGAGCAGGACAAAGGAACTAGGATGCAGGAACAAGTCAGGAACAGAACTGTAACAGAAGGATCCTGGAACGAGACTAGGAACAAGCAGGAACAGGTACAAGCGCAGAGGCAATCTTAGAACAAACCGACCCGATTGCCAAGGCAAGGAAGCAGAGACAGGAACTTCCTTATATTGAGGCATCAATCAGGGTGCGCCGCGGATCTAGGACCCGCCCTACATGAGTCCGGGCAGTCCGCATGCATGTGTGGGCGTATGGGCGTGGCTAACATGGCCGAGGACGCCGAGCCTCGGATTGAGGCCTGGCGCGCAGTGGAAGGCCCGGCGACTGCCGCCGCAGGACACTAGGGCCTGGCAACTTCCGCAAGGGAGGTTGTCCCGGGACCCGCTATGGAACCATGAAGGTGAGCAGGTCCGCACATGGGACGGCCACAGGCGGGGCGCGTAACAGAGATAATATAATATTCTTCATTTTATTCTCCATTCTTCTACTACTAGTTCCTAACATTCTTTACTTTCCCGGCTGCCACATTCCAAGCTAAGGATTTCAAAGTATTGTCCACAATGATGCCCAGATCATTTTCTGAGAGGTAATTCCTAATATGGAACCTAATATTGTGTATCTACAGTGCAAAATACTTTTCCTATGTGCATCACTTTGCATTTGTTCACATTAAATTTAATCTGCCATTTGGATGCCCAGTCTTCAAGTCTCGCAAGGTCCTCCTGCATTTCCCACAATTTGCTTGTTACCTACTAATTCAGAATAATTGTGTGTCATCTGCAGATCTGATCACCTTACTCATCATACCCTTGTTCAGATCATGTATAAATATATTAAAAACCACTGGTCCCAGTACAGTCATGCCACTGTGTACTATTCTCCACTGAAAAAATACACCATTTAATCCTATTCTGTTTCCTTTTATCCAGTATGCAATCCATAATAGTATATTGCTTCCTATCCATAAATTTTTTAAAATTTTTCTCAAGAGTCTCTCATGGGGAACTTTGTTAAATATGTTCTGAAAATCCACATACACTATATCCATCACCTCACCACTATCCTTGTTTATTAACATCTTAAAAGAAATGAAGCAGACTGGTGAGGCAAGACGTCCCTTGAGTAATTCGATGCTGGCTGTGTCCCATTTAACCATGTTTTCTACAGGCTCTGTAGAATTTCTACGATTTTTCCCAGCACTGAAATCAAGATCAGCGGTCTATAGTTTCCCTGATCACATCTAGAGCCCTTTTTGAAGATCGGTGTTACATTAGCTATCGCCTAATCTTCAGATCCAATAGATGATTTTAATGAGAGATTGTACATTACTAGTAACAGATCTACAATTTCATTTTTGAGTTTTCAGAACTCTGCGGTGTCCAGGTGATTTGCTACATTTTAGTTTGTCAATCTGACTGATTGCCTCTGATTGATGTGTTTCAGTTCTTCCAAATAATCCCCATAATTGGGTATCTCCTCAACATCCTCTTCAGTAAGCGCCAAAGCAAAGAAATCATTTAGTCTTTCTTCTATGGACTTGTCTTCCCTAAGTGCCCCTTTAACCCCTTCAATATTTAACGGTACAAAAGACTCCCTCATAGGCTTCCTACTTCAGATAAATAATAAAAGTTTTTATTGTGAGAGTGTTTGCCTCTATAAGCAGCTTCTTTTATGCCAGAGCTTACACTTTTTCCTATTTTCTTCAGCAGGATCCTTTTTCCAATTTTTGAAAGAAGTTCTTTTGGTAAAATAGCCTCTTTCATCTCATCTTTTACCTATGCTGATAATCATTTGGCCTTCCCTCATCTTTTCTAATCCATGGAATATATCTGGTCTGCGCTTCCAAGATGGTATTTTTAAACAATGTCCACACCTGATGTAAACTCATAACCTTTGTAGCTGCACCTTTTCATTTATTTCTATTTTCAGCATTTTATCAAAACTTCCCTTTGGAAAATTAAATGCTGGAGGAGTAGATTTACTTAATGTCCTTCCCTCCAGTCGTTAAGTCAAATGTGATCGCATTATGATCACTGTTGCTGAGTGGTCCCACTATTGTTACCTCTTTCACCAAATTCTGCATTTGCAAAGAATAAGGTCTAAAATGGCTCCCCCCCTCTCACCAGCTCCCAGACCAATTGTTTCATGAAACAGCCATTTATTGCATCTAGAAATGTTTACCTCCCTAGCATGTCCTGGTGCAACATTTACCCAATCAGTATTGGGATAGCAGAAACCTCCTATTACTCTCAATAATTGGAAGATAATAATTAATGCTTTCATTAGCATTGGATTTCCATATGAAGGCGCTAAACATGCACAGAGCTGCTTGATGCATGGAGAGCACAGTCTGCACACAAAAAATGTGCGTGCAATTGTGGGGGAAACAGTGCACTCTACTGAGCACACCTTATTGCATCAGGTGGGGGGGGGTGAATGTTTTCAGTTGACAGTGACTTCCTGGCATCAAGAATGAAAATATCTGTGGAAAAGTGCTTTGATTATATCCTGTTATACAGCCCCCACCCCTAGCATACCAAAGAGGTCAACAGACCTGGAAAAGGAAAGGAAGGTTAAACAAAAAAAACCTCATCATAAATGGATTTAATCCCCTCCTAATGTGCACCTGCAGGAGAGGCCTCACCCAGGCCAGACAGAGTGTCTTAAGGGAGTGGAAGCTTTCCATCTGGAGCAGAATAGAAAACGCAGCATACAAAATGGAAAACAAAAAAGTTTCATTTCTGTATCTTGAGTCTAATGAATGGAGAAGAGGGAATTGGCATTGTCAGGACAAGTTTAAACAAACCCATCCTTTTTCTTTTTTACATCTGCTTCTTTCTGTTCCCATTGAAGCATCACCAGCCTATCCCCATGACATTGTTAGATTTTACTCCACTGCTGGTTGCTTCAGTCAGTCACTTATGCATGCATTCTTATGCCTGATGTTTTCTGAGAGCTGGGATAGAAGCACAAGTACAAGTTCTGGAGGCTACAGTGGCAGACAGAGAGGTATATAGAAGGGACCTTCAAGGCTTAACTCCTGTTTTCTTAGCACAGGAAATTTTACTCCTGGTCAGAGGTGGAATAAAGTGTCCAGTGTTATTGTTTGTTTATGAGAAACAGAAGCAGCTTGGATGCTGGAACATGTTTTGAAACTTTGCACTTGGTATACCCATGCTATTATATAGCCATGCTCTCAAACTGTTATTTTATTGAGTTCTCAAACTGTTATTTTAATAAGGTTACTCTAGCTCTTCAAACTCCTTAATCCCATTATTCCCCTTTGTTAACATTGATCCTGTTTTATGTAACTCTTTTTCCTGTTAACACTGTTATATGTAAACCGGCATGATGTACCTACGAACCATAAATAAATAAATAAAAATGTAGTTGGGATTTATGTGCAGAAAACAGTTTGTACACAAAAACGTTTTCAATGATGAAAGCATTTGTGTGCCTATAAATTATAATTTATGTACACATTACAAGCATAAATCAGGTTTTGTGTGCATACAAATATTTTACATGCACAAAACATGATTTTTATGTGCATAGATCCTGTCCAATAGACTTCCTCTGACACCTGAGTTAAAATGTGTGATTAGCCTGTTCTGAGTATACATTTTAACTCGAGTTTGTGCACACATTTTTAACTCCTGATGCATAAGCATACCGTTTTCTTACTGCATTGGGACTTAAATATTTTAGCAGCACCTGCATTAAAGAAACTGTGCGCTGAATTTCAATGCACAATCTTAATACAGAGCATTTATATCAGCCCTTGTAGGTGAAATGTGGAACCAGACAGCTCAATTTCCTAGCAAGTGGAATTCTTAAACATACTGGGGTCAGGATTGCTTTTACTGGGGCCGATGCAATACAGTGCACTCAGCTGAGCGCACTGTTTAACCCGCTGTCATATGCGGGTTAAATAGGTGCTAAACCATCCCCTAATGCAATAGGGGAATTAGTACCTATTTAACGCGCATCCGAAGCGGAGTGAATGAGTTAGTGCTCATCACATGCAAATACATGTAAATGAGGCTATTACTCATTCACTCCAAATGCAAAAAAATAAATGTGCATCTCAGACACACATTTATCGCTCAGCTATTAACGCCTGCCTGGAGCAGGCGTTAATAGCTGAGCGCACTGAAAAAAAGTACAGAAAAGCAAAAAAAAAACTGCTTTTCTGTACTTTTTTTTTTTAAAGTTAAAAAAAAGAAAGAAAAAAAAAACCCTCTGCCGGCCGCTTTGAAGCAGACGCTGAGTATATTGGCATCTGTTTTAATAACCGGCGGCTGCAGTAATGAAAACAGACGCCGAGTTTATCGGTGTCTGTGTTCATAACCGGCAGACCGCCGGTAACTGCGGGATTGCATTAGCAAGCAGGTGCTAAGGTCGCGCAAGCGACCCTAGCGCCTCTTTGCTAGCACGCCCCCCTTGGGGGCGCCATGTGTGCATTAAGAAAGCGGGCGCTGAAAAGGCAGTACCCGCTTTCCGTGAATAATATTGCATCGGCTTCACTTACAGGTAAAAAGGAGCAGCTGCCCCTGGCCCTACAAAGCAGTGGGGGCTATTGCAAGAGCACACAAGGCACTACCCAGAAAATTCTATTGGCCAGTCCCAGTCTCAGGCCACAGAGAACTGCCTTATGCTTCCTGCTTCAGCACCTCCCCTCCCAAGCAGCCTGCAGGGGTGGGAGAAAGAATCATTTTGTTCTCTAATCCAGCCCCTCCCTTCTTGTAATTCAGAAACAAGAAGGGAGGGGTTAGGCTTGGAGCAGATGTGGTAGAGCAAGGACTTCCTCATTCTGCTCTTCCTTGTCTTGTTCCTCCCCTGCCTTCCTGTCTGCAGCAAATACCAGTAGGAGGGGAGGTGTGAAGACAGTTGAAATGAGGCTGGAAAATACACCACAGGGAACTTTTGCATATCAAGGCCCTCTACTATGGAATGCTGATTCCTCATGAATACTGCAAGGAATCCAATTTCTTAAAGTTTAGAAAATCCATTAAGTCATGGTTATTTAATCATCCCTTTATTTCCAGGAGCTAACAGTCTTTTACTTCTGAACAGTCAAGGGAATTACTACTACTAAACATTTCTACAGCAGTACATGACATACGCAGCACTGTACAAAAACACATAAAAGACCGTCTCTGCTCAATAGAGCTTACAATCTAATAAGACAAACATGGAGACTTGGGGGCATTTCATAAAGCAAGATAATGGTTTAAAAAAAAAAAAAGAAAAAGTTAATGAGGCTAAAAAGCAGACAATCAGGCCTAAGATCAATGGCTTAGGGAGGGTACCTCTCACGTGCCCCCTCCATCCTTCTTGTATTAATGCTTAAGGTTACAGAAAGTCACACTAATACAAATTCCAAAAAAGAAATTAACGCAGCAGCCAGATCTCTCACAAACACCAATTGCTCATCACACATAACCCCAATCCTAAAAAAAAACTCCACTGGCTCCCCATAATACACAGGTCACAATACAAAATTCTCACCCTCCTTCACAAAACCATCTACAATGGAAACAACAACTGGTCTATAAACCCTCCCCAACTCCACGAATGCCAGAGAAACCTGCAGTCCCAAAGTACAGGTCTGCTTGCCATCCCCCACACGAAACTAGCCCGCCTTACCTCCACCAGACTTTCTCAGTAGCTGGCCCCACCCTCTGGAACAAGTTACCCTCCCAACTCAGACTGGAACCTTCCTCCCAATCGTTTAACAATTGAAGACATGGCTATTCCACAAAGCCTTCGAACACACAGGCTAAACCCCCCCCCCCCCTCACCAAACCCTCCATACACCCGCCCCCCCTCCCATGCCCCCCTGTACCCCTTAAGACTCCTTAATCACAAGATATATATGTTTACACACCTCACTGTGTATTCTATTACTATCTCATGCCACACTGTATATTAGGGATGTGAATCATTTTTTGACGATTTAAAACAATCGTCAGATATATTTTAAATCGTCAAAAATCGTTAGAGCCGCGATACAATAGCAATTCCCCCGATTTATCGTCAAAAAATCATAAATCGGGGGAGGGGGGGAAAACCGGCACACCAAAACAACCCTAAAACCCACCCCGACCCTTTAAAACAAATCCCCCACCCTCCCGAACCCCCCCAAAATGTTTTAAATTACCTGGGGTCCAGTGGGGGGGTCCCGGAGCGATCTCCCGCTCTCGGGCCACGGCTGCATTAAGAGAAATGGTGCCGGTGGCCCTTTGCCCTTACCATGTGACAGGGCAAGGTAGTGCCGGCGCCATTTTGGTTCCTGGCACCCGACGTCACAAGTGCAGGAGATCGCTCCCGGACCCCTGCTGGACCCCTGCTGGACTTTTGGCCAGCTTGGGGGGGCCTCCTGACCCCCACAAGTCTTGCCAAAAGTCCAGCGGGGGTCCGGGAGCGACCTTCTGCACGCGGGCCATATTGCCAATATTCAAAATGGCACCGGCGCTACCTTTGTCCTCACTATGTCATACGGGCCAACGTCGCCATATGATTTGAACATGGAGGCACGACCCGCGCTGGAGCTGCCATTTTTAACAGCCATTATGCAAGCATTTCATGTTGCACTAAAATCATAAGAAGCAATGAAACACTGTAGAACAGTGGTTCTCAACCTTTCTAATGCCGTGACCCCGCAATACAGTTCCTCATGTTGCGGTGACCCCTCGCCCCGCCCTCGCCCCGTGAGGGTAGGGCTTTGGTCATATGGGGGCGGGGTTATGGATGGGGTTGGATTTTAGTGCACACTTATCATTTAATTATGACATTTATAATGTGAATGTAACTCAACTCACCATAGGTTCTCACATGCATGGCACACTGACCCATGATCGTCACGGGGCTAGATGTAAAAGTACAGTTTGTATCCACAGGAACCCCCCTGACCCACAATAATGGATGTAAAGCAGAATTATGACATTCCCCATACAACTCACCCTACAAAAAAGATATTCTGGTTCTAGTGACATCTCAGTAACAGCAACTCAAACTCCTTCTATTTCCAGGCTCAATAGCCCTACTTATGAAAAGACAGCAGTTTACCACCAATGCATGTCCTCTGAGAAAACACAACAAATAAGACCGATACAAACGCTTACATGCTAGCAAAATATCTCATCTCGGTAACAGACACAGAACCGACCTAACATACTCCCAGGATCTGTAGTAATGCACATAAACTAATCCGCACACAGTTACACCTGTATTATGGAATACACTCAAACAGGAGCAACCCTATCTATGAAAAGGCAACACTACAAATATTAAATCAGGTCCTAAAAACCAATACACCTCTTATTAGGAAAACAGAACTAGCAAGCAGCTATAGATCCCCACACAGAAATAATTGTAAAACTATACTATACTAATAAGCAGAATAAATGTTTCAAAACAGCTATGAACATCCAACAATTAAAAACGCATAAAAACTATTAAACATTCTCCAAACACCAATAAAATATTTCAAAAAAGCAGACATCACACAATTAAAATGGCAGTCAAGAAAAATAAACTTAAAAAGCCACCTTTACTTACCCCTCCAGCAGCTCTCCTACTCCCCTTCCCTGCAGGCCGTGGCACTCACCAGAAGCAGCAGTAGAAGCTAAGCTCTATACTTATGGTCCTCTTCCTTAGTGCCCATGTCTCTCACACACACACACCATACCAGTCATGCCCCCATGACCAGTTTCTGTCTCTCACACACCAATCATCTCCCAAACAGTCTTTGGCACACACACACACCAGTCACCTTCCTGAACAGTTTCTCTCATGCCATACACACACACACACACAGGATTCCCACTCCCGTGTTCTTCTTACATATATGGGCTTCTCACTCTCATAATCACTTTCTCTGTCTCTCTCTCTCTCTCTCTCTCTCACACACACACACTCACTCACCAGTCTCTCACTCCCATGCTTGTTCTCTCCACATGCACAGGCTTCTCATTCCCATAATCACTTTCTCTCTGTTACACACACACCAGTCTCTCTCATTTCCATGCTCACTCTCCACGTGCACAGGCTTCTCATTCCCTGAATCACATTCTCTCACATTCACACACACACACCAGTCTTTTTCTCTCACACACACCATCACCTTACCAAGCAGTCTCTCTCTCTCATGCATGCACACTCACCCTGGTTTCTCACTCCCATGCTTTCTTTCACCCCCACAACACCAGGCTTCTTACGCCCATGCTTTCTCACATACCCAGACTTCTCCCTTCCATGCTTTTTCTCTCTCACACACATCAGTCACCTCCCTGACTAATGTCTCACACTCACACACACAGTCACCTCCCTGACTAATGTCTCACACTCTCACATACACATCAGTCATCTCCCTGAGCAATCACTTTCATTGTCTCTCACATACACACACACATCAGCTCTCTGACCAGTCAATCACACACAGACTGGCTGGCTGCTTCTCTCTCTTTCTCTCACTCACTTCCTCTTCTCCCCCGAGCACAAATGGGAGCTGCAGCAGCCTCGCTGGCCAAGAAAGAAGAATCCCATCGGCCGCGGGAGGCTCGTGCTGCTCTCTCCTTTCTCCATTACCGGCTGCTTCAACTGCTCGGGGGCCGATGCTGCAGCTGCCGCTGCTACTTTTTCGCGCGGCTCTCTCTCCTTCCCGCGCACCACCATTCACTTCCTATTCCGGGTCACGGGAGGGGGGGGGGGGGCAGGCGCAGGAAGAAGAAAAGGCCCAGCCGCGGGTGCAGAGCTTCTTCTAGCGCCGCTGCCATTCCCGCTGGGCTTGAACGTGCTGACAGCCCGGCGGCAACGGCAGCGGGAGAGACCGGGAGCGCGCGCGACCCCTGCGTTTTGGGCGTTCGACCCCCGCCGGGGTCGCGACCCATAGGTTGAGAACCGCTGCTGTAGGTCATTCTAGAGAATATTGTTCATTGTTGATGAAATGTTCAAAAATTTGACAGTTATATTTTTATTAGAGATGTGAATCGGAACCAGAATCGGTTCGGATTTCAGTTCCGATTCACATCTCTAATTTTTATGCATGCTGCATCAATGTTTTATAGGGCTGCATAATGCTTGCTATGATAGCCATATAAAATAAAATGAGTGAAATCATTGGTTTTTTGTATTTGATTTTTTCTTCATCTCCCTAATGTTATTACTTGACACATCTGCTGCTTTTCATACAGTTAATCACAAGATTTTGAATTCTCAGCTAACTGAATTAGGGCCTGGGGGGGCGGGGGAAATTTCATCATGGTTCACTTTTTACCTCATGAATTGGACACAGCAGGTCAAAACTGCCAGTAATATATCTGCCTCACATATTATCCTGATGGGTGTCCCACAAGGTTCAGCCCTGTCTGCTGCATCATTTAATATCTATTTGACACATTTGTGTAGATTGCAGGCTGGACTCTTACTTACAAGATCTATGCAGATGGCGTACAGATTTTATGCTCATCACCTCTTCTTCGTTAATTATCTTTGAGTTTTTGTATCAGTCTGTTTGGCAGCAATTAAACGTTGACTCTCGCATAAATGATTAGCGCTCAAAATTCACAACAACGAGATTTTGATTTTGAGCAAGCATCCATCTGAAAGTATTCCATCGTTCTTCACCTCTGAGGAAATTCAACTGCCAATTACACTGCAAGACCAGAACCTAGGTATAATTTTAGATCTTGAGCACCACAACTACATTATTCATCTAACAGAAACTTCTTTTTTCAACTGTGCTCTGTTAGAGTTGAATACCTTTCGGATTATTCTGCAGGCTTTGATTTTTCCCTCGTTAAGACTACTGCAACTCCCTACTGGCAGGTATTCCCACCACTGCTCTGAGAGCACTATAAATTATTCAAAATTCCACTTCTCTTATTTTGCGGACATTAGAACACGTGAGCATATAATTGTACTGTTTGCCTATTCAATGGCATATACGTTTTAAACTTGTGATGAGCTGCCATCAATTGCTTCTTCTCCCTGGATAAATGCGCTGTTACCTATTTATAGGCCATCAAGATGTTTGAGATCTGCACATAAAGGGTTTATTAGAGATTCCATCATCAAAATTGGCATATTTCACAGAAACCCATGACCAAGCTTTTTTCAATCATAGGACCTACTGTATGGAATTCCCTTCCAGAAGACTTGTGTCTTACAACTGACCTGTTTTTGAAAAGCATTTGATTTGCTTTTGAGATATTTCTGCAGTTATTACTTGGCCTTGGTGTTATTTTGTTTTCAATCTGTTGATTATTGTAGTGTTTTTGTTTTTTTATATTTTTTTTATGGTTTGGATTTTGCATTTTATAATCATTAAATCGTTCCCTGCCTCAAACTTTGAAGAGGGTGGAATATAAATATTTTAAACAAAATTAAATACTGAATAAAAATTGCTTTTACCTTGAGGTATATAGTGTTATATTTTAGCTATATATACCTTTAGGCACCATTTCAACTTAAGTAGCTTTTCCTGTTAAGTCTGGCAGGTGGAAGGGTCTAAGGCCACAGAATATACAGGGGTCAACATGATAGATAGGAAAGTGTCAGTACTACCTATCTTGTCCCCTGAAAGCTCAGGATAGAAGTACAGAGGACTCAACATTTCTGCAAGATAATAATAATAATATAGATTTGCTATTATTCATTGTTTATGTAGCACTACCAGGGGTACAAGGCATTGTACAGAAAGACATGAGACACATTCCCTCCTCCTTGGTGCTTACATTCTAAACAAGAGAGTAAAAAAAAAAAAAAGTGAGAGGAAGTTAAGAATGGTGAGGCTATGATTGGGAAGAAGTAAACCAGATGGGTTATAGGTGGGATTAACTGAGAAACGGGCAGTCTACCTGGAAGAATGGGAGGGTAAGCAGGTCTCGTGCCTGCGCGGCCAATGTAATATGGTGCCAGAAAACAAGGTAGGCAATCTAAAAAAACTGTGAGGAACAAAGGATTAGATTCCAGTTACTCAATGTAATATGGTGCCAGGCTCACGAGGCAGCTGGCCTGGGGTCAAAGGAAATGGTAAAGGGGAGGGGAAGGAATGATGAGAGGGAATTAGGAAAGGTAGGGAGGAGCAATGCTCCCTACGGATGTTAGATTAGGTGAGGGGGGGGGGAAGGAAAAGGGGGGCGGGGAACTGTGAGCCGGGAACAGTTCATTCGTCCCCTGCTGAAGCTTAAATTTAAAAGTAGAGTCCTCATTGGCTGGGGGAGGGGGATGTTTGTAAATAGAGAAGGCAGTGAAGGGGGGTATCCAGCAGCAATGGCGCAAATCCTCATTCACGCCTTTTCTGCTGCTGTGGCCGCTTCCCTCCCGCCAGCCCTTCTGTTCATTGCTTGTAAACTGGTTGTTCTAGTCATAGCGGGGGTGAAGGCAGGTTGCCCGAGCCTTTAGGGTGAAATTTTATGAGTTCTACTAGTTGACTTGTCAAGTTGTAACTTATGAAGACAGCTGGGTGCAGCTGTCAAATACGGGACTCCTTGCTGGGAGGTGGTGGGGGCTGGGATAATGAGTTCACAGAACGGAGGAACTTAATGGCCGGTGGGCTAGTAGTGATCATTTTGCTGGGAGGTGGCAGATGGTCGGTTGATTTCCTAGATCAGATACAGGGGGCTCAGGCACTTAGGTTGTACGATAAAGCTGCAGCCTATTGAATTCCAATACGGTGTTGTGTATTTTCAGAAGAAATGGGGGGGAGTTGGGGACAGAAGTGTGGTTATTGTAAAAGGGCGAGGCGGAAGGAGTGTAAGTCCTGGCTACCCATATTATGAAAATCTTGGTGATACTATTACTGTTCAAATGTTTCGAACATATGCTAATTCCACCATGTTATTTTCTGTGAGGTACTAAGACAAACCAATTACAAAGGGAAGAGGGGTATTGAGAGGAAGACACACTGGAATAGCTGCATTCTGTAAAAGCAGATATTTGGGATACATTTTCAACAAAAAGGAGAAAAGAAAAATATTCCTTATAGCTTGAAAATAAGATTTTATTTGATCCAGTTTGATAAGAATATATGAATTGCCATACTGGGTCAGACTGGGGGTCCATCAAACCCAGTATCCTTTTTCCAATAATGGTCAATCCCGGTCACAAGTACCTGGCAAGATCCCAAACAGTAAAGAGATCCCATGCTGCTATTGTGCAATGTTAAGAAGTGGCTATTACTTAAATCTACTTGGTTAATAGAGTTTATGGCCTTCTCCTCCAGAACTTGTCCAAAGCTTTTTTAAACTCAGCTACGCTAACTGCCTTTACCACATCACATCCTCTGGCAATGAATTCCAGAGTTTGTGCATGGAGTGAAAAAGAATTTTCTTTGATCGGTTTTAAATGAGCTGCTTATTAACTTCATAGAGTAGCCTGTAGTTTTTGTTTTATGAAAGAGTAAACAACAATTCATATTTACTCATTCTATTCCATTCTATTTTATAGACTTCTGTTATATCCCCCCTCCAAGGTAAAACGACCTTAAACTCTTCAGCCTTTCCTATTATGGAGCCATTCCATCTCCTTTATCATTTTGGTCAATCTTCTCTGGACCTTTTCCAATTCAACTATATATATATATATATATATATATATATATATATATATATATATATATATATATATTTATATTTTAGATGTGGCAACCAGAACAGTGTAGTCTCCCCTTGGAGAAATATAGATTTGTTCCTAATAGCTGTTAGAATTGTTTGCTTTTTTTGACTGTCTTCACAAATTGAGCACAGGGTTTCAAGGTATTATCTACTATGAAATCCAGATCCTTTTCCTGGGTGGTAATAAGATTACTAATATGGAACCTAACATTATGTAACTACAGTGTGGGTTACTTTTCCATATCACTTTGCATTTGTCCATATTAAATTTCATGTGCCAATTGGAAGCCCAGTCTATAAATCTTGCAAGGTCCTCCTGCAATTTCTCAAAATCCACTTGTGATTTAACAACTTGTAATAATTTTGTGTCATTTGCAGATTTAATCATCTCATTCATCATATCCTTTTCCAGATCATTTATAAATATATTAAAAAGTGCCAGTCTCAGTACAAATCCCTGAGGCAAGCCACGGTTTAGCCTTTTCCACTGAGAAAACTAACCATTTAGTTCTACTCTCTACGTCCTAAATTTTAACTAGTTTGTAATCCAGAATATGACATTGTCTCCTATCATGTGACTTTTTAATTTTCTCAGGAGTCTCATGAGGAAATTTGACAAATGCCTTCTTAAAATCCAAATATACTGCATCCACTGGCTCTCCATTAACTGCATGTTTATTATTCCCTTCCAAAAAAGTAGCTGATTGGCGAGACAAGATTTCTCATGTGTAAATCCATGTTGATTGTGTCCCATTAAACCATCTATATAAGTTTTGCGATTTTGTTCTTTAGAATAGTTTCCAAGATTTTTCCAGGCACCAAAGTCAGACTCATTGGTCTATAGTTTCCTGGATCAGCCTTGGAGCCCTTTTTAAAGATTGGGATTACATTGGCCACTCTCCAATCTTCAGGCACAATGGACAATCCCAATGATAGGTTACAAATTACCAGTAACAGATCTGCAATTTCATTTTTTAGTTATTTCAAAACTCTGGAGTGTATACCATTTGGTCTGGGCAATTTGATACTCTTTAGTTTATCAATCTGCCTTATTACATCTTCCAGCTTCACGGTGATTTGCTTCAGTTCTGATGAATTAAACGGAATACAGCTTCTGGCAGAGGTATCTCCCCAACATCCTCGTCAATAAACACTGAAGCAAATAATTCATTCACTCTTTCTGCAATGGCCTTATCTTCCCGAAGTGCCCCGTTAACTCCTCAATCATCCAACAGTCTAACCAATTCCCTCACAGGCTTCCTGTTTCGGATATATTTAAAAAAGATGTTATGAATTTTTTGCCTCTAAGGCCAGCTTCTTTTCAAATTCTCTTTTAGCTGTTAATTACTCTATATTTTACTATAACTATGTATTTATTTTCTTAATTATGTAAACCGTTGTGGTGGTATAACTGAATGACGGTATAGAAAAATTGTTAAATAAATAAATAGCTCGCCTTATCAATGTTTTACATCTAAATTTACAAATGCTTGTGCTTTTGCCTGTTTTCTTCAGATGTATCCTTTTTCCAATTTTTGAAACACGTTCTGTATCACAGACTGGCTGGTTGGGTCTGGCGATTTCCCCTGCAGGAGTGGTGCTAGCCTTTAAGGCCGAGCTGGACAAGGTCTTCTGCCTGGACATCCCTCTTCCCCTTTGATTGAGCCTGTAGGTTCTGGGGGCTGGCAGGACTTTCCTGGAATGGTAATGGTCAGACTGGGCCAGGACTGGAGTCGAGGTTGGGACTGAAGACAGGCAGAAGCTGGGGTTATAGGCTGGAACTGGAGGCAAGGGCTTGAGAGGGAGAGACAACTTGGAACGCAAGGCCCACTAGGAGAACTGGACAGGTTAGATAAGGACTGGATAAGACAGACAAGGACTGGACAGGACAGGATAAACAAGTGCCAGAATAAAAGGTCTGAAGTCCACAAGGCAGGACAAGGTGGCCAAGGAGGATATGGAGCAAGGCAAGAGAGCCAAGGATGCCTCAGGGCAAGGCAAGAGGGCCAAAAAGGCTGCAGGACAAGGCAAGAAGTTCAAGAAGACTACAAGGCAATGAGAAGCAAGAAGGCCATGTAATAGCAAGGCAAATGGGCCAAAACAAAGAATTGCAGTGACTGATGAAGTGCCAAATTGTGGGAGAGGCAGGGTTAAATAAGTGTCGGAAGCTACTATAAACCAGGCTCCTGCCCCCAAAAGCTTATTTGTTGGAGCCTTACAGTGTAGACAGAGCTGTATTTGGATATGAGTGTTTTGGACCTGATAAAAAGGGGTTTTCAATCGGGCAGAGACTGAATGCTGCCGTAGCAAACGTGAAAAAATATAAAAATACGTCAAATACCCCTTTGTGCTCTCTTGTGAATAACAAATGTTCTGCAAGAACCAGCATCCAGCACTCTCAGTATTAATAAGTTGGAAAAAGGGCTGTACTGTTTATCCTTACCAGAGAACAGCACTACATAGCCAGCAGAGGAGGAAGCCAAAAGAATGCTGCAAAACCATTTAAGGTAGAGAAGGCACAATTTGGCTGGCTCTGTCTGTGTATGCAGGGCAGGCATAGCCAGGAGTTGTAGCTATGAGCCAAGAACAGAGGAGTCAATCTGGTAGCCCTGCAATCAGTTTTTCTCCTGAAGAGCTAATTATCGAGAGGGAAAAACTGAAGTCTGCACTCTGAGGAAATAGACAGCTGTTCTTGCTTTATAGCCGAGTTACATGTAAAATCCCAACAAGGGTCAGAGGAGCCAGGAACTGAGAGACAGATACCTCCTTTCCTGAGATATCCAGGCCCAGGAGCACATGGATGGATCACCCTCCTAAGAGACTAACCCTGGATTTATCATTCTGTTCTAAATATAGCGGAATGATGAGCTGCGGGAAAAACAGAGGATGATATTGAGCAAACGGCTGCATCATGGCTATGCGTTTTCAGCCGCTGTGGTTGCAGGGTCATTCTTCAAATCGTGATGGCTGTTATTGCGTGCGTTTGGGCATTATCACATGTGATAACTACCGCATTCCGACTAACATTTAAATGAAGGAAAGGAGAGAGATTTGGTCTGGGTTTAAATGTTTTACACATTATTGCCTGCAGTGCTACTGGGCCCTAAATTTTTTAAACCCAGACCAAGCCCCTCCCCTTTCCCTCATTTAAATTTTAAAGTTGCAATGAGGTAGTTATCACATGTGATAATGCCCTAACACATGTGATAATGGCCCATCGTGATTTGAAGAATGACTGCAAGTAATCTAAACTTTACACAGAGCTTATTTTGACAGAGGAAGGAAAAGGTTTATTTCCTTGCCTTTTATCCCCAAATTCAGTATCTTTTCAGCCAAAGTCAAGCAAAATCTCTTACTGGAAAAGAAAAACTGGTGGAACGTGGTCTTTCTGTAAGAAACTGAAACCAATCAGCTTTGTTTAGTACCAAGTAAACCATTTGGGGAAGCTTCCCAGAAGAAAAAAACCTTCCACACACTGCAGAGCTCATCTATTTGGTTTGTCGTCTAGCCAGCTCCACCATCAAGAGGGACTCCATTTTCTTGATTGTTTTTTTCCCCACACAATTTTGTGTTTGGGACAGGAAGAATCTTTTTCAAACGTTCTGTTCCCCCCCCCCCCACCCCTTTTTCAGTATTCAGGGATAAAGAATTTTTGAAAAGTTGTGTACCTCACTGCCTTCCCCCCCCCCCCTTTCTCTATTAGTGTTCCCTATCATTTTACTATCCATATGAGTATGTTGGTTGTCCTGGTATACAGTCCATACCCAGTGTTATTTCTGCATTGCTTGATATAAAATAAGAAAACTGCAAGTTTATGTTATGCTTCACAATTGTACTTTTCCCAGTTATTGTTATGGTTGGATTTACTGTCTACTTACACAACACTAGTAAACAGGTTAAATACTGTTTTATTCTGGTGAGCTGATTTTATCTGATCTGTGGTGCCACAAGTGAGAGGGTGTATGGGAAGGGAATAGAATTGTGGAATGTGTGTGACCGGGACCCTCATCCCCCACACAGGCTATGAACCCCAAAATAAATATTAGTAAATATAATTTCTCATGTGGTACTCCCCAACCCAAGCATGGGGTAATTCATAGTCCCGACCGGGAGGTGGGGGGGGGGGGGTCACATAGGGCTGATGTTGCTGAATCATGGACCTATCAAGGGGATGGCTAGAGCATGAGTGGGTGTCTCTCAGTGAGGACCTCTGTTGGCAGAGGGGATGCCTAGCAGCCAAGATCATTACATTCTTTTGGTTAAAAAATAGGCTCTTTCACCACCTTTTAACTGGTATTTGTTTGGCCTTCCTTACAGCTTTTGGAATGAGTGGAACACATCTGTACTGGGCTTCCAAAATGGTATTTTTAAACAATGTCCACACCTGATGTAAACACTTAACATTTGTAGTAGCACCTTAAATTTTTTTCTACTTTCCTCATTTTAAAGTCTCCCTTTTGAAAATTTGATGCTAGAGCTCCAGTCATTAAGTCAAATTTGATCACACTGAGGTTGTCAATCAAAATACATTTAGACAGATAACTGAAAAGTTATCTGCTAAATGGCTTTCCCGACTATATTCAGCCTTTATCCAGCTAAATTCTAGCCAGCTAATAATTTAGGAGGCTAGAATTTAGCCAGATAAGTTGGGGGTGCTCTGGAGGCGTAACTGGGAGGAGTTGAGTTAGCCAGCTAACTTAGCTGGCTCAGTCTGGTCACGTCAAAGAGCTGTCCTAAACTTAGCCAGCTAACTACATAAGATAGCTGCCTATATTAAGTTGTGCAGCCGAACTACTAAATATGCCTCCAATGTTAGCCAGATAAATTTATCCGACTAACTTTGCTATCTAGACCGTTCTGCATATAAACCTCATATATGTTGCTAAGTGGCCCCACTATTGTTCTCTCTCACACCAAATCCTGCAAGCCACTAATAATTAGGTCTAAAATGGCTCCATGAAGCATTTATTTCAACCTCTCTTGCATGCCCTGATGTTACATTTACCCAGTCAGTATTGGGGTAATTGAAATCTCCCATTATTACTGCACTGCCAGATTTGTTAGCTTCCATATTCTCTGTTAGCATTTCCTCCTTTGCACTACTAGCTCAATCAGAACCAGGACTGGCATCTGACGAATTTTAACTGCTTGCTTTGAAAATGTATTTTATTGTATTTATTATGTATATCTTTTAAGAAGTTTACTCAAATATGTATTTATTTTCTTAAATTGTAAACCGTTGTGAAAGTTTTTTTTACTAAACGACGGTCTAGAAAACCTAATAAATAAATAAAATAAATGAGTCTTTATTTGCAACTACCAAGGGATCTCTCTCTTATTTTATATTCTCAGTTATTGCAGTGACAGTCCTCAGTCAGGGGCCATTCATTAGGGCTCATTCTTGATCCCTGTAATCATGGGCCCCAGATCGGGTACTAAGTGTTGCTGCTGTGCAATGGGCTTTGACTCGCTCCGGCCCTCTCAGGGGTTGTGACTGCTGCCTGTATGGATCCCCAGCCTACCCGGGGAGCAGAGAGACCTGAGCCAGGAAACAAAGCTACTTGGGATGCTGTTGCATTTCTATTATGGGGTGGGATGCCAGTGCTCCGTGCTACTGCTACCACTACAACAGTAGTAGGAGCTCTTTAAAATCCTTGTGTGCATCCCCAGTCCTAAGAAAATTGGGTTTATGTATAGGCCTGGTAAAACCCTTATATTTAATTCCCTTCGGGAATGATAAATATTTTTCTTATATTCTTGCTTAATCTCTCCCCGAAGTATTTGTTTAGTACATTAGAAACAAGGAAGGATGAAGTTTAAATGGTTTAAAAGATTTAAGTTGATGAATGTAAAGATGGAATTTAAATTTTTGTCGGTACAATTGAATTATTGAATTGTAAATTTGAAATTTAGAAATAAATAATAAATTTACAATGCTCTGTGATTCTGTGCAAAAAAAAAAAAAAAAAAAATCCTTGTGTGGCCACCTTTATGCAGCTGTGTCATGGCCATGTCAATTGAGGGGGCTCCAGGTTCTCTCCTCCCCCTACCCCCATGATGGGCTGAATCTTCAGAAGACTCCTTCCTCCTCCACCCCCGTCTGGACTCCCTGGGACACCGTTTAGCCCGGTGCTTGTCCTAGATTCAGTTCCAGTTTTACCCACTGCGTGACATGAATGGAGATGCACTTCCTGCTTTCTTTGGGAAATCAGAACTTCAGCTCTGTGTGTACAAACAAAACCAGGACTGGATCAGTCTATTTGGGATGATTTAGGTTGAGTAGGCAAAACAAAAGGCAGTGTGGCAGCTAAAGCATCAGCACATTTTTTTTTACTCCCCTCTTCAACCCCCACTGCTAGTTAGAATTAAATTTTAAAACAAAATCCATCAGTGCTCAAACCAGGGTTAATGTGCACCACGAATCAAAACCAAAAGAACAATCCTAGCTTCCTAGCTTGTGTCTGGGAGGTGGCATGTGGTGACACAGGACCTTACCTATCACATCACACTTGCTGTATTCACTGACAATCCCAGTGTCGTTTTCTTTGTCTGCTGGCCATTTGTATACAAACAGGGCTGTGTGTGAAGATCCAGCATCCAGGACGACACCATACTGCAAGCAGAGGAGACAGAAAGAGGTTACAACAGTGCCACAACCTGGAATGCTCAACCTTCCCATTTCTTTACGCTTTTGTAAGTCTTACTCCTAGGTCTCCTTCTGTCATAAACATATTCTGTTATGTTTACAGCCATTATTGTTGGATGTGGGGGTGGGGTACAGATCTGTATGGGTACACATTTTACCCTTCCCTCAAAATCCACACTTGTGCTATTTGGGTTCGATTTGTGTCTCACAAGCATTACTTGCATTCTGTACAGGGTTGCAATACGATTCAGAGGAAAAATTAATATAGGAGACATCCTCAGAAGCTTTTAAACACTAACAATCCCTCAGGACCAAAATAATACAAACAAACAAACAAACAAAAAAAAGAAATGTACTTGTTTTTAACTTCAGAATAATTAAACTTATAAAATCAGCTTAAACACAAATAGGCTTGATCACTCAAATTCTTTTTAGTTTCTGGAGGGCAAATCTACAAAAAAAAAAAAAAAGAAAAAACCCCATAAAAAAATCATCATCATCATAAAAGTATATACTTGAGAAACATTTTGGGGAAAAAAATTCTTCATGGTCCGAAAATAAAATATTTAGAGCAGTCAACTGTTTTACTTCCTTCTACTTATGACCACTGTTCCCTCTAAGCCGTGTGCATGCACACAGGTCATAAACCTCGCACACACAAGAAATCCTGGCTTGTAGCACACAGATTTGAACTCAGCTTATAAAAAGGTGCACAAAAGAAAATATATGCATATGTAGTCTTAAGGGAACATTCCTTAAGACTTTTTTTTTTTTTTTTACAATAGTTGAATGATTCCTATTTTTCTTGTATTTTCTCTTTATTCCCAGTAATTCCTATGGTGTTGAGCTGTGCATGTCATTTTCAGTATTTGTATAATAAGTAAGGCAGTGTTAGGACTGCCACTTCCACCCAGGTTAACCCCAACACGCTGATTACAGTCCTGCTTTCACCCCCACTAAATGCATGGGGATGTAGTTCTAGTTTCTATAGGGAAGGCAAAAAATTTAAACTCTATGCCTGCAGTGGGGAGGGAGAACAAGACTGGATCAGCATATTCAAAGTTAGTTTATTTATTTATATTCCGCTTTTCCTTTCGGCACTTCAAAGCGGATTGCATTCAGGTTAGCCGAGATAAGATGGCAACACAAGGCAGTGTGGCAAATGACGTATGGGCAAGTTTGTATTTTTTTTAATTTATTTTTAAACTTCTTGCCTTCAGCTTAAGACAATAATATAGCAAGAGCATACTCAATGTGCCTCCTCCACCCAGTTCCAGATGTTGGTGACATCATAAGATCCACTGTGCGCCTATGGACTGGGATAATGAGATTTATGCTTGTTGTGTTGTATTGCATTACGCAATTCAGAGCAGGGTCCAGTCTGAAAACCTGCAGTTTTCTTTCCTGAGATGTGCAGAGCCTCCTCAAGTCATGTGTTTGATTGACACAGGACCTGATCATATTTATTTGCTAAATTCTGTGAACATTGTTCAGTTGTAAAATTCTTGTAAGTCATGAATTTGGGTGAATCAAACCCTGTATGGTTTGAAGAAGCTGGCATTGCACAGCTACCTACTCCATGCAGCTAATCTCTGACTGGAGCATCATGTGCCAGCTGCCTGTTTCCCTCCAGCACAGATAAGAGGGTGCTGGAAGGGGAACAAGATGCTGGCACAAGCTCTCTCAAGCCAGAACAGATGCAGCTGTGAGCAACAGCCACTTGCACAGTACAGCCCAGCATATTAAAATAATCAGTATAAGCCTTACAATATTCAAAAAGGTTTCTTTAAAAGAGGCACTTCAACATGGGCCCATTTAAAAGAGGCGTTATAAAACATTAAAATTAGAAATTTTTTTTTTTATTCCATGGTTATGTTACTTATGTCTGTGAATTACAAGATTACATTGTATACAGATTGTAGCTCTCCATTAACGGATGTGGTATGCATGCATAGACTTTATGCACAGGTATCAAGGTTCTCCTGGCTACATTAAAGCTTCTTGCGTTATTGGCCAGACTGATGTGCCAGTGACTTGTACTCTGCATTGCTGCTCAAGCAAGAGAGCTGGACTCAAGCTCCTGGCTCCTCAAGCTCAACCAGATTGAAATACCTGCTGAAGCAGCACGTGCAGTCCTTGAGACGAGAGAACACACAGTATTGATTCAGTGACCTGTAGTGCCCAGCCAAAATATGGCTTTGGAAATAGGATGCAGCTCCCTTCACAGCTATCGTCTCTGCAGGCTGCTACAGTACAAGCGATTCAGAGGAAAAGCAGGGCATTTCTTATGTGGTCAGGGCTAGCTCTATTAGGCAAAACTAGGCAGCCGCCCAGAACTCCAACATTTGGAGGGACTGCCAGCAAGAGTTACAGGAGCAGGCGCCGCATCAAACAGCGTAGGGGGGTGGGAATCCCAAGACTCCGCCAAAGAGATATTTTATTTATTTTAATTAAAGGCTTTTATATACCAATGTTCATGTACTGGTACATATCACTTCGGTTTACATAGAACCAAAGTTGGAAATTACATCGAACAAGAGGTTGCAAATAACAGGGCTAACTTGTAAGAGGTTATAGAAAAGGTGAGTGATTTAAAATTATTATTACAAAAAACAGATAGTAAATAACAGTCAAGCTCGGATTAACGAGAGCCTTCTTAAGCCAGGGTGCATATTTTAGTCCAATTAACTGGCGAAATTATGGTTGCGGCATCATATATCTGGCGTGGAGTAAGAAAAGCGTGAATCGGAGACCTTTAAGTGAATGCCTTTGTGAAGAGCCAAGTTTTGAGCTTCTTTTTGAGCGTTAGAAGATTCACCAGTGGTTAGCGCAGCGGGAGCCATTGCTGCTGGTCCCGGATGCTCAGTACAGACACTGTGAGAATGTTCAACACTCATGGGTTGGCAAGACCTATTGATGACCTCATGCATCGTAAGATCAGCAGTGGGAAGTGCCGGCCTGTGACTGAATATTCTCGAGCTGTCGGCACAGAGTAGTGGGGAGCAGTGTCCTGAGGGAGGGAGGAAGGGAAGGAGAGGCACAGGGGAAGAAGCAAAGACAGGGAGGATGAATACTGGGGATGTGGATTAAGGGAGAAAAGAGAACGCTGGAAGAGGGTGCAAATGTGGGAAGGAGGCAGGAGGAGAAAGAAGGGGAAATGCCGAGTGGGCACCGCTACTACCACCAGAGCCGCTGGCAGCAGGAGGCAGCGCTGTGCTGGAGCAGCTGCCAGTAGGTAAGTCGGAAGGGGAGAGACATGCAAGGTTCAAGATTCAGCGAGTGTACCTAATACACTTGCACCGGCGCCCTGTATGTGGCGTTTCTGGAACTACGGATCCTGCCTGAGGTTGCTGCAGCTTGATGTGCAGTAAGAAGCCTGATGCGAGTCCATAGTAGGGTGGAGTGGAGTGGAGGAGTAGCAGAGAGCTATGACCCAGGGAAACCAGTGTTCAAATCGTGCTGTCACTCCCTGTGACCTCGGGCAAGTCACTTTACCCTCTGCTGCCTCAGGTACAAAACTACATTATAAGCCCTGTGCGGAGAGGGAAATATCTATAGTACCTGAATGTAATCTGCTCTGATGTACACTTTGAAAAGCAGAATATAAAAAAATCTAAATTATAGGGGAGGAGGGCAGTGGAAGATGGAGGTGACGGAGGCAGCAGAGTCTGCACTGGTTATAATGCCAAGATGCATTTTTATTTTTTGGGGGGAGCTGTTTGTAAAAGCAATATTATACAGATTATCCTAGTTATTTCCTCCTCTGAATAGACATATAGACACACACACACACTGTCTCTCAAAAGCCTGCATGTCCATACATATCACCACCTGGTAATCCTGCAGGCCCCTATCAACCCCTTTAATGTCTAAACAAGCACAACAGTCTCTGCTAATATACGCTTGAACTGAATCTCTGCCAACAACAGTTGCCAAACTCAGGGTTAGAACAATGGCCTTGCCAATAGAGCACAAACTGTACGGCCATTAAGAGAATAGATAACTGCCAAAAACTATCACATGACGCCCCGCCACCCACCTCTAAGCAGATGAGGCTCTGTCTTAGCAGCTTCATTCCATCTTGGGCAGTTCCTCCGATATCTCTGGTTAAACGCACTAAACCCTCTCCCACCCCCAAATGGCAGCATGCGTAAACACAATAGAAATTATGTGCAGGGGACTTTGTGAACCCAAAGCAAGGATCAGGCTTCTTGTCCTTAATATAAGCAGGACTCCCCTGCTCCCTCCCTCCCTCCCAGCAAGAGGGGAATTCGAATCTGAAATTTATGATCCCCTCCTGAAAACAAAACAACTTCTACAGTGCACACACCAGATGGAAACAAATGAAAGCAAAGCCACTTCTGAAAACATGGCACTGCCAAAGTGTTCCCTCTTCAAAATACATTATTTCATGTGCTGTTGGCTGCACCTGCATCCTATCCTGCCTTGAATAGCATGGCTGCTGTGTTAGTACACTTAGGGGTCGATGCAATACAGTGCGCTCAGCCAAGCACACAGTATAACCCGCAGTCGGACATGGGTTAAACAGGCGCTAATCCACCCCCTAATGCAATAGGGGGATCAGCGCCTATTTAATGTGCATCCGATGCAGAGTGAATGGGATAGCGTTCATCACATGCAAATGCATGTGAATGAGGCTATTACTCATTCACTCCAATGCAAAAAAATAAATGTGCGTCTCAGACACATTTATCGCTCAGCTATTAACGCCTGCCTGGAGCAGGCGTTACCAGCCTGCCTGGAGCCTGGAGCAGGCTGCCTGGAGCAGGCGTTACCAGCTGAGTGCATTGAAAAGAAGTCTTCTTTTAAGAGTTAAAAAAAAAAAAAAAAAAAAAAACTTAGCTGGCCGCATTGAAAACCGATGCCAATATACTCTGTGTTCATAACCGGCAGAATGCCGGTATCTGCGGGGCCGTGTTAGAAGGAGGTGCTAAGGTCGCGCAAGCGACCCTAGCGCCTCCTTGCTAACACGACCCCCTAATTACAATATAGCATGGCACCCCCCTTGCAGGTGCCATGCGTATGTTAAGAAAGCGGGTGCTGACTTTTCAGCGCCTGCTTTCTACGCTTTTTTTTGCATCGGCCCTTTAGAGATGTAGAAATAAAAAGCCAACAACCAAGGTCTTGAAAGCTCATAGATATATTAAGTTAAACCAATAAAATGATGATATAGTAACATAACAGTTAATAGCAGATATTCAGGTCAACATTGTGCTGGATATTCTGTATTCCGGCCACCAGCTGTTGAAGTTTGACCACTGGCAGGATATTATACCTTATCCAAGTCAATTTTTGTTGTCTTCCTCACTGGTTCTCTACCATCCTGGTTAAATGAGCAAACAAGCATATTTAATCCAACATCCAACTCCCACACACTTGTGATTTACTTGCTTCAAGGTGCTTCACTTTTTCTTTAGTACTGTTTTCATACTTTTGCTCACTACTAAAGTTAGACTAATCGATCTATTCTTGTCTGCCACCTCATTGTCTCCACTTTTATATAGCAGGGCTACAACTGCTTTCCTTCAGCTCCTTGGAACCTCTCCTGTCTTCAAAGTTAAGCACAACAGAGCTGTGAGGGGCATGGCCAGCACATTCTCGAGCTCGTCAAGTAGCTCCTTGTGAGGGAGTCTACAGGAAACTCCCTCAGACCACCTTAAGGGACCGGCCACAGCTATCTGACCTTGTCTTCCTTAATTCCCAACCCAGCAAGGCATTCTGGTCCCAGGGAGGATCCCTTCAGCCTAGCATAAGACAGGGCCCAGAAGGGTTAGAGAGGCCCCCGGAGCAGGCAGGAAGCCAGTTTACATTAAAACCTGCTATGTGTGAAGTCTCCGTGCTACCTGAACTTTAAGATGAGCTGCATCATTTGTTTTGCTTTGCACTTTGTTTTCTCACTGTAAATGAATTGCACAAAAGGGAAATAGCCTGAGTCTGCCTCCTCATTCCTTCTGGCTGTTTCAAAGCCACTGCCCAAGTTACCACACTCGTCTTCGGTACATGGGTTTGTAAGCATAGTAAAATACTAAATGACAGCAGAAAGTGTCCAACCTGGCCCATCCAGTTGCGATTTTTTTGAGAGCGAGAGAGAGCTAGAGATTCTCTCTCCCTTTCCTGCCTCCTACCCCCAATGTCTTTTTTAGCTGATCCTTCAACCTTTTTCCTACTACTGCCCTTCATATCCGTACCAAGCCCAGAGTCTGTTAACGTACAGCCTCTACCACCTTTCACTGGTAGGCCACTTCAGGCTGTGCTATTTTCTTCTTTGATTCTTTTAAGACCAACCCTTAGTCCAACAACCACATTCCCCCTCTCCACATGTTAGTACTAAGTCTTCTAACCACCAAAACTGGCAATGCAACTGTCTCGAACATCTGTTCTTCCCACGCTCGCTGAAGAATGGGTTTTAACCACAGTGCGGTTGCAAAGCTTCCCCAAGCCTTCTTAGTAGCAGCACTGCTTCTGCTGTTAGGGACATAACCGCCTCTCCATGCAGGCTACCCCAATGCCTTCTTAGCAGCCAGACGCAGTTATACCACTGCTGTAAGGATTGTAAAAGTCACTTCATGCATGTCACCCTTGTTCACTGCTTCCATGGGCCTGTGCTGCCAATAGTTCATGCTTCAGCTATCCTTCACTTTTTGAAATTAAGATTCCCTTGAGTTTATCCCCTGCCTTTTTGAAGTCCATTACAGTTTTAGCCTCCAGTATCCATTCCAGGAGGACATTCCAGGCATCTACCACCCCTCTGTGAGGAGGAGCCTAGTAGCTAGAGAAGCAGGCTATAAACCAGGGAAAACCTGGGTTCAAACCCCACTGCTGCTCCTTGTGACCTTTGGCACTGTTGCCTCAGGTACAAAGAGTTTGTGAGCCAGAGGCTATCTCTCAAATTTTTTAAATTTATTTATTTATTTATAGATTCTTTTATACCGCGGTATGTATAGACATACATCACCTCGGTTTACAGTGAAACAATAAATTAGCAACAGGCTTTACATGTAACAGTTTAAAAAACAGTAAAACATTTGACAGCAACAGGCTTTACAGAAACAAGGGTTTTAAAGATAATATGCATACATCATTAAATATCAAACAATAAAATATAAATAACCATGTATTCGCAGGAGCAAATTAACTGTCAGCAGCGAGACCAATGTCACATTGCATACAATAGCCTAAATTGAGTATCAGCGGGGGGGTATGGAATAGCAGAATGTAAATACAAAATGCGAGGAAAAGAACTGAGCCAGTGAGGAATAATAAGGGATAGCTGAATTTTTAGGTTAGATGAGATTCATAGAGTGAATGCTTGTTCAAACAACCATGTTTTAAGGTTTTGTTTGAAGGTTTTGTGACAGGATTCAAGACGCAGGTCCAACGGCATGTTGTTCCAGATTTTGATACCCGTTATGGAGAATGATCGGTCTATGGTGGAAACGTGTTTGATGTGTTTTAGTGGATGGACAGCTAATTTCGCTTGGTGAATATTTCTAATTGGTCTGTTGGAGGTGCGAAAAATGAGCTGATCAGAGAACCATTGCATCTCTTGGTTGTGAATTGATTTGTGGATGAGTGAGAGAACTTTAAAAGTAATTCTGAAGGATACGGGTAGCCAATGTAGGAACATGAGTGCTGGAGTAATATGTTCATGCCGTCGAGTATTAGTAATTAAACGAGCAGCGGCATTCTGCAACATCTGAAGAGGTTGAATTGTGCTTTTAGGGAGACCCAGTAGTAGTGCATTACAATAGTCAATCTTTGGTAGAATTGTGGCTTGTAACACAGTCCGGAAGTCCTGAGGATGTAATAACGGTTTAATTCTTTTCAATGTATGTAACTTGAAGAAGCCACTCTTGATTGTGGTTGAGATGAAATTGTTCAAAGTAAAGTGATTATCAATGACCCCAAGGCTGCGGACCTGCTTTAGCTTGGTATGGTCTGTTGTTGAGGAGGGATCATGTTGCGTGTTGGTTGAGGTGTTCTTGTGTGGTGTTATAATGAGTAGTTCAGTCTTGTTGGTGTTGATTGCAAGAAAGTTTTCCATGAGCAGATTTTTTATTTCAGTAAGTGCTGATTCCCAGGTTTCCATGGCCTTAGCAAGTGAATCCTTGATTGGAATAATGATCTGGACGTCGTCGGCGTATATGAAATGCCGGAGATCCAATTTCTTCAGTAGTTTACAGAGTGGAGGGGTAGTCTTGGGGGCTTTCCCCCTACCCCCCAGCCAGGGGAGAGCAGCATGCCACCAGCCATAGTGCTCCTTGAGGGCCTTCGCCAAAAGATATATTTCCAGGGTTTCCTGCATGAGGGGGGGAAGATTCCTTTCAAGGCCCTTTATATTGCTTTTTTTTTTTTTTTTTTTTTTAAGGGATCCATGGGACCCTAAGGATCCATAAAAAAATGTCTTAAATGGGGCTCTCTTCTCCGCCTGTTCCACAACTCTTCTGTCTGCAAGGGGTTGATGCATTTCTGTGGAAAGGAAGGCTAACCTGCTGTGTCTATGCTACCATAGCTCTTTTTGGGACAGATACCTTGACAAAACAGGCTAGACTCACTACAGAGGTGTTCAAATTAAAGTTTACTATGATTGCTGGATTGTAAAATAATCAATAGGAGCTAAATAAAGTATCCAGGATTCTTTAGTCTTTCAGGCGTATAGTTCAAGATGCGTCTCCCTCTGTGGAAGTGACCCATGGTATGGGAACTAGAGTGGAGTAACAGCCTAGTGGTTAGAGCAGCGGCTATGAACCAGGACACCAGGATTCAAGTCCCACTGTCACTCCTTGTGACCTTGGGCAAGTCACTTTACCCTCCATTGTCTCAGGTACAAACTTAGATTATAAGCCCTCTGGGGAGAGGGAAGTACCTGGATACATGGCAAGTTAAAGGATCACTTCCCAATGTAGGAGAAGTATCAAAGAAGGAATTAATTTTATACAGTAATTTAGCTCTACCTCCTTGTAGCTTTCTCCTCTCTCCTTGTACAGTATCAAGGTGATACCTCTTATTCCTGATGTACATCGGCCCTAGATGGGTCCAACTCCTCTCCTAACTACCCTTTCTCCTTCCTCCTCTCAGAATGGCTAGAAGTCATCCTCTTGGATCTTGGTAATCACAGGTCCCTCTTGCATGAAGGGAACCTCTCTCATTTGATTAAACAACAAACTTAAATAAGTTTAACTGAGTCCCAAGTGACTGAGCACTTCAAACTTAAATAATTTAATTAAAGATTAAATAGAGGACTGGGAGGGTGGAAAGAAGCTCCCATCCAAACAAGATCTCCATGATGCCATACCTCAATAGAAAAAAGACAAAACAGCCAAGATATGTTGCCTCTGCAGAAGCAAACATGGATTCCACACAGTAATATGGTGTCAACGCTCCATAAGCCAGAGGAAATCACCAGTATTAGCTTCCACATGGGGGAGCTTCAAATCCACAAGATTACTTGTATATCTCTCCCCACTCCATTGGTACATTCCTATAACTAAATCCTGGTATGGGACTAACAGGATCCCTACATGCGATACCTGTTTGACAATCTTTATTTCTGCCCTGTCTTATTTTCTGTCTAAATATATTATAGGATACTTGCACCACACTTAGGAGTAAGCTGCGGGGATCAAGAGGCAGCAGTGCTTCTACTCCTGCCTCTTTCTATTGCCTATTGGTTATCAACACGAGCGCTTATCACCAATAGAGAGAAGAGGTGGGAGCAGCAGTGCTTCCTGCTTTTCCATGACCGCAGTCAGCTTGTATTAAACAGCCCAAGGGAAGGGAACTAGATTTGAAGTGGGTGGGAGTATAGACAGAGAAAGAGAGAGCACATGGGGATGGGGTGTGAGCACAAGCAGACTTGAGATAGGTAAGAGATGCTATGAAGTAAGGAAGGATGGATGATGGGGAGGGAAGACTAGGAAGAGGGAAGAAAAGTGTTGGAGAGAAAGACGCAAGTAATTATTCATTATTTTGAGGGACACAGAGTGTCAGAAATTGTATGTTCTAGAAAAAACAAAATTTAATTTCCTCCTCTCCTCATCCCCCAAGCCCACTGATTTTTGACTTGAGGTCCAGCAAATGTACATTTATTTGGCTAATGCAGTCTGACTGGAAATTTCATGCCCTGAGATGCAGAGGAAACAGTACATGAACATTTTGCTGGGGTCAGCAAATTGCATCTACTCCAGAAGCATGCATTATTCAAGTAAAATTGATTTACCTACACTCTGATTCTTTACATGATGGATAACAATTGCATCTCTCAATAAATTTCATAATATAAAGCAATCTACTACATTTCATTCCTGAAGTCACGTGATTGTGTACTTATTTTCACATTACAAAGAAATTTGGCGAGTTTTTGCAATTGTGAAGTTGCTCTATTAGGTCCTCAGTCATGATCCGACTTGTTTATATTATTCTAATCCTAATATTAGAAAAAGGTGCAATCTTTGGCATTTACGCTATTTAGATTATAAGTGTCAATGGGAAAAAAAAGAAGGAAATATTAGAGGAGGATGTAAAAGTACAGTAACTGTGCGACCACGACACAGAGACAGTCAGTCAGTCACCAGTTTGGCTAATGAGAAGGAATCTTCTGTAACTCATGCATGAACAAGATTTTAAAAAGATTTTGTTGAGCAGGAAAGTAAACCATATTCTGTTAATTCACTCTCCATGGGTGAATACTGCTGAATAATGCTGCTGCTATTTGCTGCAAACTGATGCTTAAAGAGAGGCCGGGATTAACTCGCCCAACTGCTGATGACATCCCTAGCCTTGACGCAAGAGTGTTTATCTCAGGATCAGCCACTTGAAAGAAGCAGACATTTTTCATCATCACCTATTTGATTCAGCAGCTTTGAAGGGTACATAAATTGTGGTTGGAAAAAGCAACTTAACACTAGTCAGCAGCAAAATGTTTGCCCTGTCCTGCAACAGGGAAAGAGTCTGACCACAAGAAAAGATGCTAACATCACACCCATCAAAACTGATTGCGAAAACTCACCCAAGCATAGGATGTGTAGCAAACTTCCTCAAAAAAGCACACATCTCCCAACTCTGACCACTCTAGAAGCCTGAATTTTCCACCCCATGAGATGTGAACTTTTCTTCTGCTTCAGGCAGTGGCAGATGATGGACACCCCCCCCCCTTCCCTATTTTTCTTTTCCTTTCCTTTCTCTTGTAGCAGTAGCCCTCAGCTAATTGTACCTCTCTGGTTCAGGGACCATAGGCACTCCCTCCTGCCTTCTTGTTTTCTGGGTCCAAGCACAGGAATAGCAGCATGGGCTCAGCTCCTCCCAGTTGAGAAAAGCATCTGGCTACTGCATCCTTGGATGTCGTGCTTCACTAACTGGTCGGCCTCCTTCCTGCACTCAAAAATCGGCCTTTATACTAGTATCAGCCTGAGCAAACACCAGGAGCAGGGCCCTCCTTGGTGAAGGCCCTCAAGGAGCACTATGGCTGGTGGCACGCTGCTCTCCCCTGGCTGGGGGGTAGGGGGAAAGCCCCCAGGACTACCCCCCTCTCTCTATAGTTGGGGCAGTCTCCATGGAGCGCTGAATAGCTGTGCCCCACCAAAGCTGCTGTCTTGCCCCTCAAGTGGCATTTCCCTGTGCCACTGCACAGGTCACACACCCCTAAAGCTGGGCCTGCCTGCACTGTAGATTAGCTTCACCTTTAGAATAAAGGTTTAGGCCAGCAGCATCGGCAGGTCTGGTTGCAGCAAGGGTGCTATTGGATACAGACATTTCTCACCCCCACCTCCAACCCAAACACACCAACTATAACAGAGCAACTCACATCTAAGGATCTGGGCTATATTAAGGCTATTAGACAAAAAGGTCCATCTTTCACAGGACCCTCCTCTTTCCACCATGCTGTACCATGATGTATTTTCTGTAATAAGGCAAAGTAAGATCAGAGTAATGCTTTATTGTGTAACACAGGCAAAGTGCCTGTCAAGTTGGAACTTGATCAATTGCCAGTTTCAGCTTCTACTGAGGCATTTCCTAGCAGCTCTGCCAAGGAGGAAAAGCAGGTACCCTAGTGGGTGCCAAGTTGAAAGCTGTTGATGTGACAGCAGTGATTGTGGCGTCAATGGTCAGCTCTGCTGGAGGTACACTGGGGCCAGGGGAATTAATGTCTGCTGTTGCTAGGGCTGCTGATAATTGCAACCTTTAGTAAACTATCACCCTTGGGACTCAGGCTTTGATAAGAGCTGTGGTGTGGGACTGGCCTCAGTAACATTACTGGAAACCATGGTGAACTCACTGCCTTCACTTTCTACTGCTGCCAGTTTAGGCAGCTCTTTCCACAGCAGACAGGTTAAGATGCTGAAGTCAGGGCATTTTATGGATAAAATGGCACCCCGGGCAATATTTTCTTTCACTGCCCCCTTCCCTTTCAGGCTCACATGCTTGCAGACTGACTCAAAAGGTTGATGTGATGCTTCTCCTCTCCCCCCCCCCCCCAAACTCTGGTTTGGTGTCCAGGGTGATTACCCTTCTTGTTTATCCCTTGCAATGGCTCGGGCTGGATTCTGTAATTCTGGTAATAACTCTGGCACCTGTTTGTCTGGTAATTACCCATACTGAAGCTGCCGTCACCTCTAAGATGGAAATAATTCAGACATCATTTTTTGATGTAGAGTTGGGGTAGGCAAGTCTATTCCTCCAGTGACAAAAACAAGTCTAGTTTTAAAGGTAATCACAATGAATATGCATAAGATATATTTGCATATAGTAGAGACAGTGCATGCTCATCTCTCTCATGCATATTTATTATGGGTATTCTGTAGCACCTGAGGGCCAGAGTTACCTGCCCCTAGAATAGAGACTAGAGTTGTTGTACAGGAAATTAAAAAAAAAAATCCTGAATAATTCTATATGAAATTAACTAGTCTTAGCTGTATTAAAAACTTGGAGATAATTTAGCAATGAGGAAAACAAAGTATCTTGAAAAGCTGAATTTAGAAATTAAACACTTAATTTCACCAAGGATGAAAGTTTTTCAGGATGGAAATGATTAAAACCTATTTTAAAGGTTTATCACACGTCTTCTAAATTGCATAGGATATATTCTACTTACTCTGATATTTATTGGTGACCTGGAGAGATTCTACCATATTTGGTGAGAATGTGTGAAGATTCAAACATTCTGGTATCAAATAATTTTGGACATACTTAACTGTATCTTGGGATCCTGAGATGCACTTGCTATCTAGATAGTCAAAGGGTTGGCCAACAAAGAAAATGAGAGTAATAGCACACATCCCATGTGCTGCACGATGTGAAGCAGCAAGCTTATGGAGGGGAGCTCTGCCAGCTTCACCATCTCTCGTCATACTATGTGCCACTTGACAGCTGTTTGCAAAGTCTCAATGTCCCTTTATACTGCTACTTGGGAGTTATTTTCTGAAGTGGTCTGAGGAGTCCCTTTATCTGTGGAAGTATGGCAGTAAAAGGGTGGAGGGTTGGGTGAAAATGAAAACCTTTGTATACCATGTATAAGCTGGGAAAGTGTTGTGTTGCTCTCTTTGGGCCTCTTTTACTAAACATTAATCCCAAAGACGCAGCATGGGAGAAAAGCCCTTTGTTTATAAATCAGTGCTTTGTTAAGCGTCTGTGTATTGTTCATTATGGTTCAATAAAATTTAAGTTAAAAAAAAAAAGAAGCTATTTTGAAGGTGGTCATATATTTCTGAGGAAAGTATGCCAGCCATTGATACTACGTATTATTTACCAACAATTTATGCGGGTCAAAGATTAAAAAAAAAAAAAAAATAATAATAATAATGTGCTGATATTCTCACTGAAGATATTAATGGAGAAATGACTACTTTCCTGATAATTCTCTTTCCTCTGGTAAGGGTAGGTCAATCCCAATGAATGGTTTATGCACCTCTGCCAGCAGATGGAGACGGAGCAAAAGCTGACATCACAGCTATATAGTTCTGCCCCCAACATCAGCCCACCAGTATTCTCTGGAAATGCCAAACCATGGACAAACTGATTATACTTGAACATTATCATCAACAGTTAACCATTCATGTTTCTCAAGCAACAGAAACACTGAGCTCGGCCAAAAGAAGGAACAAATCTAGCAAACTAAGGGCTAGACAACAAAAAGCAGAAATCATACTCCGCAGAGCTCACCTGAAGAAAGGCTAACCACACATTTAAACACCGGCAGCCAAGGGTGGGGTAGGATTGACCTGCCCTTACTAGAGAAAAGAAAATTATTAGGTAAATAGTAATTTCTACTTCCTCAGCATTCAGGCAGGTCAATCCCAAAGAATGGGTGTCCCAAAGCTCATCTCGAAAAGCACAGGAGGCTGCCAGCGGTGCAGTCAATACCACCTACGCAAATACAGCATCTTCCCTAGCCCTAACATCCTAGCGATAATGCTTGGAAAAGGTGTGCAAAAATGACCCTGTCACTACTCGGCAAATTTCAGAAGGTGACAACAAATGAAGTGCCACCCACGATACCGGCTGAGCCCTTGTGGAATGCTGTTTAATCTGTTTCGGTAAGGCAACCACATAGGCTGCTGTAATGACCTCCTTAACCCAGCAGGCAATTGTTGCCTGTGTCACTGGTGCTCCCTGCTTACTTCCATCATGAAGCACAAACAGGTGATCAGACTTCCGAACAGCCTTAGTCAGCTCCAAGAACCACAGTAAATGGCACTTGACGTCCAAGGAACACAAAAGACAGTACTCCGCTTCATTTCTGGACCTGTCCAAGGCAGGCAGAGAAAGGGACTGATTCAAATGAAAGTCTGAAACCCACTTTGGGCAAAAATGAGGGCACAGTCTGAAGTTGAACCGCAGCCGGAGTCATACGAAGAAAAGGCTCATAGTAGGAAAGACTGCAGCTCAGAGACCCGATGTGCTGAACAGATTGCTAACAGAAAAACTGTCTTCAAGGTAAGCAGCTGCAAGGAAAGAGTACGCAGTGGTCAAAGTCTGACCTTCCAAAAACTTGAGGACCAAGTTAAGGTCCCACAGAGGCACCAAATGCCGCAAAAAGGGGCAAAGATGCTTAACTCCATTTCAGATCAATCAGCTCCTGGATTGCATCCAGGAGGGGAAAGAAACAAGAAGCCTTGCACAGGGTGACCAAAATAGGATCCTCCTTCTGCAACTCCAAAGAGTCAGGCCCAATCACTCCATGGGTCTTCAAGATCTGAGAGACTAAACCTAGCATCTCTCTGAAAGAAATGGAGAAGCGTTCTATAGGGCTCGAAATCTGGGGGAAATGTTCTCTTCCTCATCAGTTGAGCCCTCTCCCCACCATCATCATCAGTATCAAGATCTTCCTGCAATCAAGCTCTGTCAGACTGCACTGCACCACGGCGCTTGACCGTGGAGAAAGACAGAGGAGCACTCTGTGCGCCCGGAACTACCTTAGTAGGTACTGCTGATTCAGAAGACTGGCCCTGTAGAAATGTCTGCAATTCCTAGACAAATTCTACCCAGGAAAAGGACTGATCCATTCCAGGTTTCATAGGCCCAAACCTGATGTCCTGAGAGCTAGTGTCCCCTGAGGACGCAACCTGTAGATTAATCAAGGGAGGGGACACCCCTGCCATGTCTCCCTCAGTCCCACTCCCCTCAGACTAAGGAGATGGACCATTACCAGAAAAAACAAAAGGAGGTAAATCTCCCTAAGCATCCAGGCAGTGCTGACACAGGCTTAAAGAAAGCTCCAGCTAAATGGCCCTGTTGTGGAATGCAGCACAAATAGATAAGTGCTTAGGTTTCTGTAAGCGTGAGGACCAATAAAAGCTCACTTTTAGAGCACATGCGTCTAGGCCGCTTGTCCAACTGGTCGCCCAAACTGGACACCCAGTACCAACGCTTAAGCTGGAAGCACAAGATGTGTATCCAGAAGGAAGAACGCCCAAACTGGAGACACAGACTAGAACCGACGCACACACAAATGCACAAGCATGCACAGATGGCCTGCAGCAAAAAACACATGAAACTAGCCCATGGCCTACCTTGCACCAAAATGGGAGAAGCCTAGAAGCAGGGCCTAGCCAACAGCTGTTCAACCCACCATGCCTGCACTATCTCCTCTCCTCACAGGTCCATGCCAGTCAAGGCTACTGGACTAAGGCACTCTACTGAGGGAGGGACTGCACGGTATCACCTCAGGAAGCAAGCTACATAGACAGCTCATCTTTTTGATATCTCCTTTCCAACTTTTCTTTTTTTTTTTTTTAACCTTACTTGCAAAACCTTACTTGCAAAACCCAGACTGGAAATGCATTTCCACCATTTACTGGAGACAGAGAATACTGGCAGACTGATGTCAGAGCAGGACTATATAGCCGTGATGTCCAGCTTTTGCTCCATTTCCACTGCTGGCAGAGGTGCATAACCCACTCGTTGGGATTGACCTGCCCGAACACTGAGGAATATGACTTTTCTGGAGGGAGTAAATAATGAAGTGGCAATGCTGATAAGGATAATAAGGATGGTGACTGCCAATTGTTCATAGTGGAAGGGCCCACAATGTATCACTGAACAGAGTGGCTACAATCAGCAGCTGCAGGTGGGTCGGTCCTCTGTTTTTCTGACTGGAATTTTCCTCTGAATGCTTGTGAGGCTGCCACTCCTGGTTCCTTGCCCCTATGCTGGTATCTGAACTTCTGAGTCCTTGCACTGTCTCTATCCTTCAGTAGCTCTTGTGGCTTTGTTTCCTCCAGGTCTTGTACCCTTTTAAAGGAGAGCTGCATGCCACCCAACTGCAAAACCACAGTAATCTCATGGTTGCTACCCCAGAGGTGACTAATCTTAAATGATAATGGCCAAAGCAGGCTGTTTTGGCTCTCTGGTGGTAGTTCAATCCAGCATAGTGTGGCCTGGGCTATATTACAAAGCCATCACAGATTAAAGCTTGGATTGCCATGGCCTGCTTTAGGACCACCTCTATCTTCTTATTTTGGGGATCTTTCAAGGCCGAGCATCCCTCTACCAGAACAGTGATCTTACGCACCACTGCAGACACAAGTGCATCCACCCTAAGAACCAATAGCTTATTCTTCTCATCTGCTGGAAGGGGATACAGCTTTCCCATTATCCTACTGCCTTTCAATCCATCCTAAGGAAAGTCATTCGATCAAAACATTTGGAATAGCCTTCCCACAGAACTCAGGTTGGAACCATGCCTACCAACTTTTAAAAAAAAACTTAAGACTTGGCTGTTCCGACTTGCCTTCTCGGATCCTTCAGACACACAATAATCTACCATCCTACTCACGAGCCATGGAACCATGCCTCTCCGTGAGATGCCTCTTATCCAATACCTCCGCAATTAAACTATCTTGCTCGAACTGAGCTCATTATGACTTTTGTGTTTTAAGTTACGGCCCTGCTCGGGCCTTTTTTTACTCTATTTACTTCCAAGCTGTAAAGCCTCCAAGTTTATAGTCCTTGTTCAATGTAACTTTCTTGCTCTCTTTCTGATTATAACTTATTGTTCTGTTTTTTGGTTACAAGTTTCTATCCCTCGTTCGATGTAAACCGATCTGATATGGTATTCAACCATGAAGCTCGGTATAGAAAAATGTGAAATAAATAAATAAATACATACATACATACATACATACTATCCACCTCAGGGCCTCATAGAACAGGAAAGCCTTTGAGAGCTTCCTATTACCCTTTAAGATTGGGTCCTCTGCCTTGGTACTGATATCTTCAAGACAGTCTGCATGCTAAAAAGATGAGTTCTGAAAGCTCCTCCTTTTGAAAACTGCCAAATCACTAGAGAAGATTCTTCTTTTCCAGAAAAATGTTGTCCCTCTTCCTGAAAACTTAGGGATGTAGAGTGTGGATTCATCTACAAACCAGCCTTCTTCCCCTGAATCCAGCACAGTGGCCATCCTGGGGGAAACCACCTGCCTTTGAGTCTGAGGACACTTAATGGCTTCCATTCTGCCCTCCAAGGAGGCATGGTCCAGTGATTTTGCCCTAGCACCAGAGCCAGGCTTCTGTGTGGTGCAGAACCCCTCTTACGCAGAAGAAGTTCCTCAGGAGGGGGCCACATCAGTAATGGACATTGCTTCCCTGGCCCTAGGGTCAGAGAAGGGACGTGCCCCAGGCTAATGAAGCGGCTCAAGAGAACATCATAGTAGACCCAGAACAGGGCCTTGTGTAAGACTCTGCGAGAGATGTTATAGGGACTCACAAAGGGTTTTCTCCTGGACTTTGTGTCAATTATGCACTGGGCATTACTGCTGGGCCCTTCTCAGGGGTCCATCTCTGAGCTGCTATCACAAGATGAAGAGAAGAAGCCTGCCACACAAACTGTACCTATGGCTTCCCAGCATGTTTCTCGTTGTTGGCCTTTGCCTGTTCACAACCAAACAGCCTTCCAAGGAGGATCCTCAAAGACCAGGTTCCCCTGCTTCAGTGCTTCTACTGCTGGTGAAAAAAGAGCTTCTCCTGTGCTTGCACACTGTACTTGGAGTGTGGCTCAAGCTCCCCCCTTGCAGTGTGCTGTTTTTTTTTTTAATGCACTGCAGTGCTAATGCTGCTGTATGGGTTTGCCTCGCTGCCCAAGCTGACCTTTCCTCCCTCCTACACGCTCTCTTCCAGTGATTGACTCACCACCTATGGGTCTGTAAACAGAGCCGCAGCTTGCCTCTGCTGATTGCTGTGCTGAGGCCGGTCTTGCTTGAGCAAAGTTTTGTTTTTGCTCAGCTTTATTTTTTCTCAGGTTCAGACATACAGCAGAGGCTCTTAAAGCATGCAGGGGAGGGGGGCTGCTAGAGACAGAAGAAGAGAAATAGAGGAATCTCTCAGGCACCAGGAACAAATCTTTCTAAAATGGCTAGCTCCCTCTGGACCCACCTCTCCTAGTGGAGAGAGGTCCTCCTAGGGATGATCGTCCGTCCCTCAAGAACAGGGATCTCAAGCCTACGTGCTTATCAGAAGCAACCATGTGAGAAAGTCAACCTCCAGAAGCTTTTAATTCCAGACTGGGGCTGCACCCTAACTCTCAGATAATAGGAGGACCAGGGGGCACTCCATGAAGTTAGCAAGTAGCTCATTTAAAACAAATCAAATAAAATTATTTTTCACTCCGCGCATAGTTAAACTCTGGAATTCATTGCCAGAGGATGTGGTTACAACAGTTAGTGTTACTGGGTTTAAAAAAGGTTTGGATAAGTTACTAGAGGATAAATCCATAAACTGCTATGACAGTAATTAATAAGCAATAGTAGGTTGTGATCTGTCTAATGTTTGGGTACTTGCCAGATACTTGTGACTTGGATTGGCCACTGGGCTTGATGGATCCTTGGTCTGACCCATTATGGTATCTCTTATGTTCTTGTCTACAGCTGCTGGAGACAGAGACTACTGGTGAGAGAGTCACAGACTACTCCCCCCTCCCCATGTATGCAAAAAAGTGAAATAATAAAAGGGGGTGGGGTGTCCTCTGTTTCCAGCATTTGAGAGGGGAAGAAATCAAGGGTAATGGACTGGTCTAGCAGGAGGAAGGACATAATTCTGATAATAGGACAAAATGAGAAAAGATTCCAGTATTTATCTAACTAAATATTGAGTAGGTTAAAGAATATATTTGGGATGGTGAGGGTATATTTCATTGTGTTTATATATGTGAAGTCCCTAGCTATAAGTCAACCTTTATCAATAAATGAAGTTACCAGATATTAAATATCACCTTTAGCCATTCAGCTAGTGCTTAACTGGAACAATATTTTGATAATTAATTGTACTGTCTGGTGGAATATGGGACTGACATAGATATGCTTTAGCAGTATCTGAAAAAGATTCCATAGATGGGGACTGGTTCAAGATATATGGGAACTTGTTGTAAGAAAGCTGAGATTCCTAACAGGAGGATATGGTTTTTGGGACCATATTTGCTGACCACTTGAGAGCTCACTTATCTCAGAGAGACTGCCAAGTCGCGTCCCACCCAGAGGGGCAGGTATAAATGATGGACCAGGAAAGGGAAGTGACAGAATGAAGGCGGAGGAAGAGAAGTTTTAGGCGGGCAGTTTTACATGCACGGTCAGAGTACAAACAGCAAAGTAGACATCAGTCTAGCCTATCCAGAATCGCAGGAACATTCTGACACCGGTCAAAGAGCAAAATAGTCCACTATAAGCTCCTCGACCGTCCATACCCCCTCTAGGCCCAATCACGCCTGATTTGGACAGCCCACTTGTTTTGAAAATACTCTTTTGTTGATGCATTAGTTCTTTGAACTCATGCATTACTCATGTTTTTGCCCATCAACACAGTTTTCTGTTAACTGTATATCCCAAGTTACACTACCCCTTTTTTAGCCATTCCCTATATTTATTCACATTATTTTGACGAGTTATTGTTGTCTATGTAATATTTATTTATGTTCTTATGTTCAGAAACTCTGTTTATTGTAACGCCTTAACCGCGACAGTTTTGTTCTATGGAAACCGACCTGATTTGATACTTGTATTGAGAAGGTCGGTATATAAAAATCCTAAATAAATAAATAAATAAATACTCTCTACCTAGCTTGTTGCACTCTCTACCTAGCTGCAATCAAGCTAGGTAGAAAGTAGATTGTCCAAATCCTCTTTTTACCTTTCATCACTTCAAATGACAGAAAATCTTCAGTGATGTCTACTTTGCTGTTCTTTCTCTGTGAATGTAAAACTGCCCCCCCAAGACCTACCCCACCCTGAGTTACTAATGCCCCCTCTTACACTAGTATAAACAAACTTAAATGTGAGGCTCGCTATTGCTCTCACTCTCTCCCCCCACCTTGTTTGGTTGGAAAATACCTATGCAATGAGGGAGCAGGGAAATTAGCCTAACCATGCCCCCTCCCTTTTTTTTTTTTTTTTTTTTTTATTGTGGGTGTTATATTTATAGCATTTTGATGAATCTAGGTCAAAGTTTTGGCTTCTTGCAGTGGAGGAATTGCCAAGTATATATACACTTTCTGCTCAGGTAAAGCCAGGCTTTCTATTTATGATTTTGTGTGCTGTACATATTCTTCACCCCCTATTTTTCTGTTTTCTTGGAATAAACCTCCTTAGACAGACAAAGCTTCAAATGTTTTGTGTTCATCCCAGATTTCCAGGGATCCTTAGTAGCCAAAGTTTGCCTGCTACACCTATAAGGCATTTTTGTCAAATACCACAGAAGGCTATTCTAACTCCAGTTATAAACCTGAATGGGACATTTTGCTTATTCTGTTCCCTAACCATTGTTATTGCTTTGGTAGGTCTTCACGGCAGAAACTGTTGGAGAAGATTGGAATGATTGAAGTCATTCTCTGCAAGTGATATTTCAGAAGAATGGAATCAAATCAATGAATTTGAAAGAGGTGCCAGAGCACTCTAAATACTGAAGTATCAAGTCACCATGACCAAATGGTATTCACCCTCAGTTATGAAGGAACCCAAATATGAAATTGTAGACTTGCAAATAGTAACCAGATACTCTTTTGATCTAGTTAATTAACATTTAGAAATGTTATATTTAAAATTGTCAATATAGAATTTAAACTATAAAAGCTGATAAATAATTTGTAATGTCTGGTAGTCAATAACATTTTTACCTATTTTGCTATTTGGCTGGCTGAATATATGCCCTTTGACTGAAATAAGATGTGCTATACTGGATCAGACCAATGGTCTTCAAGACGGCAGGGTGAAGAGAGGAATTGGATTTAGAAGACAAGCGAGGACCCAAACTTCTACAGTCTGGGGTACTGATACACAGACATAAGGGAAAAGCACAGGGCTGCGTCTATAGCCAAGTCCATAAGCAAAGCATGTCAAGCAGCACTGTCAGTGTCTGAATCTTCAAGAAAGCTCATCACCCAGTAAAAAATAATATTGCTAAATGCAGTTTTTATGCATTATCATATGGCTTGGGGATAACTACATGAGTGGCAGTTACTACCCTTAAGAAGCTTACTGGGCAGACTGGATGCACCATGCTAGCATGACTATGTTACTATGATAAGAGAATACACATTACTGGACTACCTTGCTTGATTTTCTGCAACCTATAAGCCAGGAAACCCATGTTATGTTCTGAAGTTTTGTTGCTTCCATTAAACCTTATTGGAAAAGTGTGACTGTTGTGTGGGGTATTTGAGCCAGACCCTGACAGGGTCCTATAAAAGGTTTATGTTGAGAGGACATGAATATTCCCAAAGCCACCACCTGACCACATAGATTGTAAATTTACAAGTGAACAAGATGAATTTATTTGCTTCAGTGTATTACAGTTACCTCCCCTCATGGCATGCACTTTACACAATCTGGTTTATATACTAAATGAGCGTGGGTGAAGCTGCTGCAATTAAGACATGCTTTGTAGTTCTCTGCCAAAAGAATGAGGCTGGCATTTCACAGAAGTGAGTAAGTCTAGAACGACCTTTAAAAACAAAAGAGAGAATTTCAGGGCTGGATTATCGTGCTCAGGATGGCAGCAGCATTTCAGTCTGCAGTTGGTAGAGATGAAACGGAAGGAGACATCAAGAGATCCATATTCAAAAGCCATTTACGTACCCTTCTGGTGCTGAAAGTGTAAAGTGAATGTAGTTTATGCTTCCAGTGCAGCTTTGACAGAAGCTGTACTGGATCTCACCGAGAGCAGGTAATTGCAGACCCAGCTCCCGGCAGGGATATAGAGGCCTTGGGAAGTTGGGGGGGGGGGGGGGGGGGAAGATGGGAGAGCCTAGCCTTGATTATAGAGTTTGCTCTGATGAAGGGGTTTGTCCGGAGGGAGCGGAGTGGGACAGCTAGACGTAAGCCCAGCACAATTTTTTTTTAATTTGACAAGTGGGAGGGGGGGGGGGGATGCAAGGCCTGATAGGGTATCTTTAATATTAGAAAAGGAGAGAAGAAATTGGGCTATAGGCCCTTTTAATTATTATTATTATTATTATTTTTTTTGCAAACACACTACTTAATTGGATATCTTTTGAAGATATCTGGATAAGTAGCAAGTTATCCAGCCAACTTAAAAACCTAAATAGCTATATTCAAATATATTAATCCTTACATGGGGGTAACTGCAATATATTATATATTACATATTACACCAAATTATAAATACATTAATCCATTCAATCATGCATATATTAATTACATTTTATTATGTATTTTAATCACAAATTAGAATAGTCTAAAAATAAGCATACATAAATTAAATCTCCATATATCATATCAATAGCCCATATTTACCCATCATTCATACACACTCATTCAACAACCCCATATTAAAATCACATAAATATGACCCATAACACAATAATATATAATCCTATACCTAAACTCCACCAATTATCCATACCCCCACTGCATGCCAAAATCCCCTATGTGTCATTCAAATATCCTTCTTAGGGATTCTATAGCAAAATTTTACATAAAAAATAAAATAACACCGAAAAATTATCAAACAACCCATCAACATGCCATATCCACCAAGACACTGGCAAAATACCATAACTGCTTCCCATAATTGAGGAGATGCATATTTATATTCGAGCATAGCAAGCATGTAACAGTTATTCCAGGGATAAGTTGCATCCCAAAGGGCCATAAGACTTTCTTAAACTGAGCTAGCTCCTCTACCTTTTCCCCAGTTCTTCTGTCACAAGGGGTGGATTCTTCTCTGTTGGGGGGGGATGGAGGTTAACCTTCTGGGCTCAGGCACTGTTATGTGTGTGTTACCATAGCTCTTTGGGACAGGTATCTTGACAACAGGCTGCACTCATTGGATAGGTGATCAAAATAAAAAAGTTTACTGTGATTGACTTAGAATAATGAATAGAAGCAAATCATACAGTGTCCAGTTACATCCAAGATCCTTTATCCATATGGGAGTACAGGTTTTTATTTAATATGTATCTCCCTCTGTGGAAGTGTCCCATGGTACTGAAGCTTGAGACTTGTGTATCCTACATGGAGTGGAGTGAATGTGTGTCCTAAGGTGACTGGGGATGTCCTCATCCTCAGAGTACCTGGTGTGAAGGGGCACTCACAACCGCCAACCTGCCTGTGTCCTGTGTCCCTAGGCAGAAACTCCGTTGGGGGTCTCAAGATGTTCTCTCTCATCCTCCCATTGACTCCTCTTCAAAAGACAGTGTTGATCCTGCTGTAGGAAGGACCTTTACTGGAACAGTTCTTAACTTGTGGTTCTGAGCATGGACCGGGGGGGGGGGGGGGGGGCAGCAAAACGAGTCCTTCTGAATAAGATAGAAAAATGCAATACTTAAAACTATACTACTAGATCTTCACTGCCTGGTCTCTGGATAGGATGAAGAGGTGTACGGATCTCTCCTGCACAAGGGGATTTCTGCCTTCCAAGACCTGGCAGGGTGGTGTCTTTCCCTTAATTATCTAGGCTGGGAGGCCTAAACTTGAAGGAGTACACTGAACACACGTCCTTCTCTCTCAAAAGCAAACCTACACTGCTTAACACTCCCTAATGCCTACTCCCACCCCTTCATAGACTAAGGGCTATTCATTCTAGCAAGCCTCTGGGGAAGTTTTTGAGGTTAGTATTGCTGTGGTATGGCAGGTTTGCTATACATGTGCTGTTCTTTTTTTTTTCAGGTTTTGTATTTTACAATGCACCTGGTAGTTAGGGAGTTTGTGTTTGTTACTGAGCGCGCACCAGAATCAGAATATATGTTTTATATGATGAGTTGTATGGGGAAATCTCCTTTGCATCCATTGTTTGGTAACCTGGGGAGGGGGGTGTGCGGGTTCCTATGGATGCAGAGTATATGTTTACATTTAGCCCCATGATAGTCAAGTGTTCAGTGTGTCATGCATGAGAGCATTATCTGTCAGGTGTGTCCCAACAGAAAAAAGGTTGAGAACCACTGCTCTAGATGACTAACCATGGGCTGGGAGCTAGGGCCATCCAATGGAGACTCCATAGTCTCTTCAAGTATATTCAGTAGGACATTTATCCTGCTGCATATATGGGATAAGTTGTCCGGCTAATCTTAGCCAGATAACTTGTCCACTAAACAGCCTATTGAATATTGGCCTCTTAGGGTTTAGGGCAGGAGTAGGCAACTCCAGTACTAGAGTGCCGTAAGCTGGAAGTGTTTTCAAGATGTCCACACTGAATATTCATGAGATGTATTTGCATGCATGTCAGATTAGGGCCCTCTGGTCACAACAGAGTTCTCCCCTATACTTGAATGCAAGGGGTTTTGTTTACAAGACACAGGTTTAAGTTACAATTAATACTTAACAGTCTAATAGTCCCTTATTCACTGTTAGTATTTGATCCACATTTAATCACACTAGGTTGCTTCACCACTTCAGAGTCCAGCTCTACCATGCAGCCCTCACCATTAAGTTGCCTGAACACTGGGCCTCTCAGCAACCCCTTAAGCCCACCAAAGACCAATTCAGATCTGTAGGGGCCATGTCCCAAGCAGACACTGGTCTGAAGCTGCCTCATAAGTCACTCTGTGGCCTTATAAGTAGGGTACCAGCCTTCAACCAGACAGTGTGCATTTCATAATTGTAATTTATTTTTAATCACAACTTATTCATAAATCTGAGCGATGTACAATAAAAATTTTAAAAACAAAAAAGTAAAAAAAAAAAAGACAAAAATAAAAAACAGACACTAACACACAAAAGGAAATAAGACCTAATAACTAACAGAAAAATGAGGAATAAATAATTCCAATTGGATCGATAAAGGCATTGGAAAGAAAATAAATAAAACAAAGAACAAAATTATAAAATATGTAAAACAGAATGAAGTAAAAACGCAATTAAACATATATCAAAAGTTCAAAGAAGAAAGCAAAACTTCAAAAAAAAAAATCAAATTGAAACAATAAATCAAGAATATTAATCTGACAATACACCACCTTCACTGTATGCAAATGCATATTATGGATATCCTCATATCCTGACCAGCTTGGAGCATTTGAGGACAGACATTGCCTACTTTTGATTTAGGGACAATAAGAAACATGGAAGATAGTGTCAGAAAATGGGACCACTTGAATTTAAATTCCCTGCCTTTCCAACTCCAAACTCAAAAGTCAGTTAAAAGTATAGATACAGGAAGTTGGTAGATCCCTTCCCCAGAGGGCTTATATTCTAAATCTGTAGCTGAGGCAATGAAGGGTCACAAGGAGCACAGTGAAAGAAGCAAGATTAGGATCCTGGCTGCCCTGACTCTTAGCCCTACTGCTTTGCCACACGAGGCTACTCTTTCATTCTACTGTCATAGGACAGTGAAGGCATTAGCTACAGTAATTTGCATCTTATTTACAAATTACTAAATGACTGCTATAGATGGGATGACAAAGGAGTTTTATAAAAGGGCTGAGGAGAAAAAAAAAAAAATTGAGCATTGTGGCTTGTGAGGCAACATGGTATCAGCCGTGACCATGCTTCAAACTCCTTCACAGCACAGGAGGTGAAAGCCATGGGCAAGAAGGCCTCAAAGCTTTAGTCGTCACTGAAAAAGTCACTTTTAGTTTTATTTTAGTATTAGTAGTCCCAGGATATTTTAGAAATGCAAGAATACATTTAAAAGTAGGCATTTAACAATAGAAATAAACAGAGAGGGAAAAGGATCAAAGTCCAAATTCCATAAAACAATCCTTTAAATCACAAATGACAAATGATTTAAAAGATTTAAAGGATTGTTTTATGGAATATGGACTTTGATCCTTTTCCCTCTCTGTTTATTTCTATTGTTGATTATTCTGAGTGGTGGTTTGCTTCTGATTTCCGTGATTATTAAACAATTTTAAACAGACTCTTGGGTGCTGAAGGCAGGCCAGCATTCTCTATTCTGGAAAACATGTAAGTCCTTTAACATACACCAACTCATGTTTTACTGATGACTGGCAGGCTAATTTTCAAAAACCCACAGGGTGGGTAAGATAAAATCACTTAGTTATATGATTACCTTGACAAGAATTTTTAGCCAAAGCTAGCAGGCTGGATTTGCAGCAGAAAATTACCCTAAATATAGCTGCGCTGATCCGTAAATTCACCTGAAAAATGTCCCCAGATCTGGCCTTTTTTGCACCAGTTTTAACTTGGGCGCCCTGCGAATTTGGGTGGATACGTTTAGCTAGTCAGCAGGGGAAACTTTTCAAATTCAGAGATTTACCCAACAAACTGCCAAAATTTAGCCAGGTAAATCTTTTGAAAAGTGATCCTTTGGTGAATAGTTCCTGTCATGTACCACTGTTTAAGATAAACAGATAGTGAATACATGAAGAAAGTTTTACAAGATATTGAAAAATCTTAAATGCATTGTAAGGGATTGCAAGCTGTCACTTCGACTCCTAATTAACAGGGCAAATAGCATCTGCTGTTTGCTAGCTAAGCAGCTGCACTTTTTCTTAGAAATTTCTCTTTGTTCCAAGTTCTTTTCCTGGCTACACGTTGGCCTAAGGTTTTACAGTATTTAGTTTCACAGTTCCAAGGATTCTATTGTTTACTTTTGGGCTCAGAGCTTAAATAATAAAAAAATGAACTGAATCCCTACCCCCCCCCCCCCCCCAAACACACATTTCTTGCAACAAGCAACTTTAACACACACCCATACTGTCAGGGAAGTACCTACCCTGCTACGCCACTGGAGTCAGATATCTAATAGTGATTCCAAAGGACAAGGAGGAACTCTGTATACTGTGTCCCAGGTTTGTTTGGAATGTTCACTCAGTACAGGCATCTGACGCAACGCCTTCTGGTGCATTATAAGGACTGGCTTAGGCATGGAACAGCGACAAGGGAGGGAGCCAAATTCACAGGATCTGTGCCAATCATCTTTTTCTGCCACCTGCCTCACCCTTCCCTCCGCGGAAGGTATTTGCTGGCTGAAATTTTTTTTTATTTAAAGCCATTTGTCAGTTGTATTTGGGACTGGTGGGGGGGGGGGGGTGTGAAAATTCAATAAGGAAGGCCACACACATTCATGCTACTAATGCCCAGTAAATGCAAAGTCGATTTGTATTACGTTTCCTTCCATTCCACTTGTTTCATAACAAGCAAGAGCACCCCAGGGTTTCAGTAATTATGAAAATGATCAGAGTTCCCGACCTACATGGCACGTGGGGAGCTGATGGGTTGAGTATGGGAATTCATATTCTTATTCAAAGCGGAAGAATCATAACTGGGCAGACTAATGGCAAATTTATTTTTTTTTTTCTGTTATTTATTATGTTATAATATCTTATGCCCTCAGTTAGAAGGACAAGTAGTGAAACACGGGCCACTCAAGTCCCAGACCTGTTAATAAGGCACAAAATCACCCTCACGGATTCTTGAGCATCTTCCTTGACAGTTTCAATTCAACAGTATTGTCTATTAGGATAAATATAGCAAATAAATGAACATCTTCCTGGGCTGAATGGATGTACCGTTTGGTCTTTATCTGCCCTCATCTACTGTGTTATTATGTAAATATTCTAGCACACTAAAGGGAGGGGAGGGGCACATTATGAAGGACTTAACACAATAGTCTGTGTCTGGGGTAAGTAACTCTGGTCCTCGACTGCTGCAAGATATCCACACTGTATATTCATGAGATACATTCTGTTGGCACAGCTTCAACTGCATGCAAATACATCTCATGCATATTCATTGTGGATATCCTGAAAACCCAAACTCGGCTTGCAGCATTCAAGGACTGGAGTTGCCTACCATTGGTATACGGGCACATTTCAGATGCCCTGTGAAGCCTCACAGTTACATACAGGTGAACGCTACTATTAAGTATGAGCGACGAAAAAGAAAACATCTTCAAAAAGGTGCCCACCTTTAACTTCAGCACTAGGGCTGATGGTGGCAGTGATAATGCAGACTCTTAGGTAAAAATAACAATCTGATATAGTCATAGTGAACTTGTTCATGGACCAACCACTACATTTAATGAAAAAGCTAAGAGGAACAGAAACAATTATTCAGACCCCCCCCCCAAAGACAAACAGGAAATAATGTACTGCATCTTTATGCCACAAACCCTATATTTAAATCAAAGGGGTTTACAAAAAAAGAGCACAATAAAAACTGGAAGAAAGAAATATTTTTCTAGGAAAAACTGCTAAAAGCAACTGACTCAGATTTCAGATCTTTAGAACTCTAGGAGGAAGCTCTTAGGCACAATGCAAGTATTAAGGGCATTGGCAGTACATGTGAGAAACTAAGATCATATTCATCATACAGTGGCTTACAAGGCATGGACAAAATTAACCAAATGTGGAGACATTACCCCCGTAAGTTACATAAATTCATTACCAGACTGCTCCATTCAAAATACGTATTTCTTTTAAAACCTTTTCAGGAAGAAAAATGATTCCACCATTCATTCCATGACTCAAGAATGTTTCTAAAAAGGAACTTAACAAGAGACTAATTGTTTGTAGGATATTGTCCTTTTGATGTGCTTTTTAGTAAGGAAGTGCATTCATTTTCGAGTATTTTTGTTTTGGTTAAAAGGGCATTCCCTGAGGCAGTCTTGTGTCTCTCTCCCGGCCCACAAAGACAACCCTGCAGCCTGATCCTAACCAGCTGGACCTCACTAGGCCCCTCCAACTTCCACTCCTGCCCATGGATCTCCCTGGCCCCCACTTACCCCATTCATAGTCTGCAAGGTCCGAATGGCAGGAATGATGCCCGCTCAGTTTTGCCTGCACTCTGCTTTAAAAATGGCACCAGCGGCCCTCAGATCACTTTGGTACTGGATTTGAGGACCGCTGGTGCCATTTTTAAAGCTCAAGAATAAGGGCAGGAGCAAGTGAGCATTGCACCTGCTCTTTGGATCTTGCAGACCTCACAGATTTATTTATTTATTTTGATTTCTTCTATACAGACGTTCCTGTATAGAATACAGATCACACCGGTTTACATTGAACACAGAACAGTCGCTTGGCGGCGATACAAGGAACAATTACAATTTAAAACAAGGACAATTAAGTCAAGTAGATGAAATAATATGAAACAGATGTGATGTGTGAGCTGGGGAGGTCCCTGGCCCAGCAATTTTTTTTTTTTTTTTTTTATTGGGGACAGCATGGGGGTCAGAGAAGCCTGGGGAGGGTCTGGCTCAGCTTGGCCTGGGTTTTCCTTTGTGTTTTGGGTAGGTGGTTTTTTTCATTATTTTATGTATTTTTTTCAGTTGAGGAAACAACTGAGGAAAAACCCTTTAAAGTAACTGAAAAACAGAACCGCCTTGCCCCAAAATGAAAAAAATAAACAGAAAACCTTTGAGCTGCACAACCCTACTTTTTAAACAATTTTAGTGGATTTATGAAATAAAAAATTTACTCGTTTTCGGTATTCTCAGTCCGCAAGCAACAAGGACATCACAGGCAGGGAGACAAAACCGAAAACCTAAGCATGAAGGGAAAAAGGCAGGGATGTCGGGAAGCCCAGGCCCCTCCTGCTGAAGAGAAAACTGCACCAATGAAGTAAAGGGCATGGCTGGTAGGGAGCCCACTGCAAAGACGGCATCAACCAATCCTCTAATACAGGAGTGAGATTCTTACCCCCAAACTATGCAAAATGGGAAAGACCCCCAATAAAATCCTGCACCTCCAGTTCTGCAAACAATTTTTTTTAAATTATTTAACGTTTGATTACTCACATTTTGCTAATCGCATCAAAGTAAACTTTAATAAAAATAAACAAAGCATAAACACTCTGCATCGACATCAGTACCCCAATAATAAGGTGCAGAGCAGAACTAGGACACTTAAAAAATGAAAAATATTCATATTCTGGTGTCATCTCAGGAATAGTAAAAACTCCCTGTACTAGTGAAGCAACAACTTTCTGCAAAATAAAAAAACACAGTTTTACATGGGCAACAAATCTGCCAGACCAAAACAGCACTGACTCCCAGAACGTACACAGCAAATTCCCCACCTGTGAAAAGCTAGCAATACAAATGACACCTCCTGTTAGGAAGTGCAGGTTGAAAAATGGAACAAGCTGGACCTGCTATTGATTCTAACAGGAACTTACCTGGTAGCAGACTATCTCACTTTGGTCACACAGACAGACCCTCACCAAATATAGGAAAGAAGTGACCATAAATCTAGAAAATGTATGCCTACAAAAAGTGCAGAGAGAAACCTCACAAAGCCAGATTCTGCATGCAGTACCACAACCATCTCCTCTTGTACTGTGTAAAACAGATAATCGGAGATTTGCATTTTCCCAAGACTTACTACAAAAGAATGAGCAGGAAGAACTCTGTATAATCCTAGGAGAAATAGCAGCTGGAGCAGCAAAATATGTGGTATCCTGACACCAGGCCAGAAACTATCTGAGCAGAGCCTAGGAATTGTCCTTGTTATCCTTTCTGTAACTTGTGTAATGTAAGGGACCTTGTGTAATGTAAGGGACCTCTCTCTCTCTAGCTAAACTGTATCTAGTTTAAGCCCGAGGCTAGGTGCAATATTTTGCAGACCATCCCTCGCAGGCACCTCCACAGAGACTTGTCTGGATTGGTCAGCCAGCAGGCTCTGCATAAGGAGAGGCGTGAGTTTTGATTTGGTTTTTGAGTTGGAGATTTGAGATAGAAAAGGCGTTAAATGGTTTTGTTCTCCGTTTTGCCCCCCTCCCCCCCAGTCCAAGTGGAAAAGGGGTTTTCAGAGAGCTGTTTATTTTTTCTAAGAATTTTGCTTCTTGGGAGCTTGGCCCTGCCTAAGGAGGATTGTCACCCCTGCCTTGGGAGATCAGGATAAGGTACTGCGATTCCCTGCCGCTCAGCTAAAGAGGGACAGCAGCAACCTCACCAAGAAGAGGAGAAGTATTTTTGCAGCAAGATTTGTTTTTGTGTTTTGGGGAAGAATTCTTTGGCCACCAGTTCCTGTCTACTAATGAGGAGGAGAAATTGAGAATTTTGAGCAATTTTTGGGACTACCACCAGAAGTCAAATTATACCAACTGAGAGAGGGATGGATAAGGATATCCAAGTCACCACTGGAAGCCCATTTTCTAACATCTGGAGGATTGGGTCTTGCCTAGTGTTCACCAACTGAGGGACGCTGACTCAGTTTTTAGAATTGAGGAAAAGAGGTACCTTGAACGAGTAGATGTGAATCTGTTATTTACACTTCCATGAAGTTAGCAAGTAGCACATTTAAGACTAATCAGTGAAAATTCTTTCACTCAACGCACAATAAAGGTCTGGAATTTGTTGCCAGAGGATGTGATTAGTGCAGTTAGTGTAGCTGGGTTCAAAAAAGGTTTGGATAAGTTCTTGGAGAAGTCCATTAACGGCTTTTAATCAAGTTGACTTAGGGAATAGCCACTGCTATTAATTGCATCAGTAGCATGGGACCTTCTTGGTTTTTGGGTAATTGCCAGGTTCTTGTGGCCTGGTTTGGCCTCTGTTGGAAACAGGATGCTGGGCTTGATAGACTCTTGGTCTGACCCAGCATGGCAATTTCTTATGTTCGTATGTTTATTTTTGAAAGAAGATAAGTTGGAGAATTTTGTTGTGAATTGAGCTTGAAATATTTTTGGTTGCAATAAATTTTTAACATCCTACCAGAGTGCCCAGCATCTTCATTAACAGTCACAGATGCCCTAAAGCAAGGACATTGAAATAGTGAGTACAACGGAGAGTGCAGCAAAAAGATTGAAAGATTGTGCATTGCTGCCCCACCACTTTGAGTTTAGGGCTCCAGAGGTTAAATCCTCCTCCCCACTGGACAGAACATAGGGGTCTTCAATAGACTGAGTGGTGCAAGGAAGGAGAAAGTTGAGAGAAAAGTGGCCCTGGGGACAACCATCTGCCCCTGCATTCCAGGAAGGCCTGGAAAGGGGGGAGGGGGGGGGGTTAAACTTGTAATTTTATTGTGCGGTTATTAGCACTATTAAGTATCGTTTCTCCTTTTAGTTGCACAGGGAGGACAATCTTCAGTCCCTCTTCAGAGACTGCAGGCCCATGGACACATTTGTATCCACTGGGAGTTTCTCTTTAAAATTGATTGCTTGGTGGACAATGTTCCTTCTAAGGACTGGATTGCTGTGTGCAAAACCTTTTGCTCATAAGCAATTTTGGTGTCATTATCCTGTGAGCACTACTTTAATGCAAAAAGTCTATCAATTTTATGCTCACAGCAACCCAGTCCTTAGAGGGAACACTGGTGGCAGCATGCACACAAACTAACACACTTTCATATTCACTCTCAGACACACACGCACGCTCATTCTCAAATATACTCGTTTCTCTCATTCATTCCCCAGATTCTCACACATGCACACTCATTCAGTTCTCCTCCTCTCCCACACACACACACACACAAACATCTCAGTAACTGCAAACTCTTTGAGAAATAAAACAAACCCCTCAGGACTCAAAACAGCAGCCTGGTCTATGACATGGCAACAATGCAATTATTATACCATGCCCTAGAACACTAATACACCATTTACTGGGGTTACAGAACAAAGCCCTCCAGAAAAACTACAAGACAGCAGAAATACTGCATCTCAGTATTACCGAACACAGACCTTTACTTAATACAGAATGAGGGACCATACATTAGAGATAGAAATATGGAGACATAAATAAAATGCAAAGCCCTCAACAGTGGAATACTGAAGAAAGAACAAAATACAAATATGTAATGCACATTCCCAAAGATAACATAGGCCAATCACTAAAAATTCAAAATATATATACTTTTTCCTTTGTTGTCTGATCTTTTTTCTAATCAGTTGGTCCCAGGCTCTTTTCCACATTCTCTTTCTTGATCGTTTCCCAATTCCTTTTACAAAGTCTCTTTTTTTTCTCTCCACCTGTCTTCTTCCCTTCTTCAAACACACACTCTGAATCTCATTCTCGCATACTGGCTGTCTCTCTCTCCCTCACACACACACCCCTGACAAGCTCCCATTCACTCATACACCCACCCAAATCCTAGGCAGTCTCCCATTCACACACACTCACCACATCCCAGGCAGGCTCCCATTCTCGTACACACACCATACCACACCTATCCCAAGAAGACTCCCATGTATGCATACGTACAGTCAAACACATCCACCCATTCCAGGCAGGCTCCCATTCATGCGCTCACCCATCTCAAGCAGGCTCCTATTCACACACGCAGATCCCAGGTAGGCTCCCATTTCACACCCATCCATCCTAGGCAGGCTCCCATTCATGCACACATGCAACCCATAAGAACATAAGACTTGCCATACTGGGTCAGACTCAGGCAGGCTCCTATTTACACACACATTCATCTCTCAGGCAGGATCCATGGGGTCTCTTATTCTTCCTCCCACTGCTGCATGGAGCCGTTCTGCAGCTCCTCCTGCATGCCGGCCCAACGGTATACCACAATGTGGTGTTAGCACTTCCTCTATGCTCATCTTGTGCATCACGAGATGAGCAAATAGGAAGTGTTAGCACCGTGAGTGTTGAATACTATGGGGCCAGCACACGAGGAAGCTTATCCTGCAGCTCCTCCTTTTCTGCTCTGGGATCAGTGATACAGAGTGTGTGCCTCCTGCTTCTGCCACCAGGAAGATGAGGTCAACTGGCATCCACATGGGCTTTCAGTTTCTTCTGCTGCCGGTGGGATGGGATCCATCGGCAGCCACACAGACCTCTCCTGACACTGCCCTCCCCCTGCCGTGTGTGCCACCCTGCGCAATTGCACAGTTTGGAAACCTGGTAGTGCCAGGTCTGCATTGGGCTGTGGTGGGATGAGCTGGCCTTCCTGCTTGGGGGCGGGAGGTAAAAGTTGTACGTAGCCGCAAGAAAACTTGTGTGCAGCTTAGAGGAATGGTGCTGGTGAGGGCTATGGGTATATAAGTACCTGCAGAGCTTGCAGAAAGTATGCCTGAGGAGTTAAACAATAAACTCCATGGTGCAAGCTCTGCTGGAATGGACCTGCCCAGGCACTACTCATTTTCCCCCACACTGAATTTTGAAAATGACTCTCCTCAGGTAAACACCCATTTACTTACAAAGAATTCCTTTGTTCCCTTCATGCTGGAGGACTCTTATCTAGATTCCTGCTTACAAAACTCATATGTAAGAGCAAGAGGAGAGAACTCAGGCTGGTTGTAAGGAGGCTAGTGACACACTATGTTTAGGGATGTTGGCACTCACTTTGTCCCCAGTTTGTTTTCTGTCAGTTGAGTCATCTTCGCTTCACCTGCCATTTCCCAGGGCATTTAGGATGAGGTTTAGTGCATAATAGGGATGTGTGGAAGGAAAACATTTGATTTGGCTTGTTCATTCAGTTCGTTGGGACCCATTTTCGTTTCATTAGTTTAAATACAAAAATATTTTTTTTGTTTATTCGTGTCAATATCATTCATTTTCTATTACAACCTGTGGGGGAAGCATTACAGTGTATTCTGGGCTCCAGAATAGTGATTTTTTTTTTTAATCAATTCTAATGAAACTTGTGAGAATAAATCATCAGAAGGGGACAAGAACTGCAAGTTATTTAAAGTGTGGCAAAGAAGCATAAATAGCAGCCTAAGGCTGGGGTACCAGGCTTACAGAATTGGCAGGAGTTCTCTAAAGCAACGTGAATGAAGCAAAGCAGCAACAAGAGAACACGCCACAGTGCGAAAAAAAAAAAAAAAAAAGGATGCCAGTGCAGCAATAGTGTCATGAACACTTGATGGCATCACAAGAGACAAAGTGGCACCAAAAGTGGCATCAGCAACCTAAGGCACCATGAAGAGGAAACGAAGTAAAAAATGTGACAGGAAAAATACCAAGGTATAGCGAAAGGGACCAAGAATCAGAAAGAGTGGTATCAAGATCTCAAAAGATATAGGAGAGGTGCACAGCAGCACTCCAGATTGGCAAGAAGATCTCAAAGTGTAAGAGCTGGAAAATGCGGGGAAGGTGCAGTGGCAGAAAGATGACAAGAACCCCAAGATGTAAAATCTGTGCATGGCAGCAAGGCTGAGCAACACAAAAGTTCTGAAGGTGTAGGATGAGGGGCACAGCATTAAGGCAGAGTGGCATGGGAGATGCCAGTCATTCCATTGGCGCAAACAGCAACCGAAGAGGGGGGGATGCTTCTCTCTATCGAAGTATGGCTGTACCTGGCTGATACCACCAGTCCAGCAGGATATGTTTGTGTCACAGAATAAGCCATGCACGTCATAGGTAGGTAGGTACCCACCCAAGTACACAGTACAGTGGAACTGCGACTGGGCCATGGAATCAGTTATGGCTCACGGAGCAGTGCAGCTAGTGTGCAAAAAAAAAAAAAATGGTTAGCCATGGCAAGAGTTGGCAAGAAGCTGAGTACCATTGATGAAGAATGGCATTAAAATCCTGAGCAGTGTTTTCAGTAAGTTTTCAAAGCAATGTATGGCTAGGGCACAAAGAAGAGTGGGCAGGTACTGTAGGGAGAAGGGGATTTGGCAAGAACCTTGAACACAGCTGGAGTAGTAGAAAGCACCCTCAGGTGCCACTACCAAGAACCAGCTTGGAATGGCAGCCACAGCAGTGATGCTGGTTTACCTTAAGAACTGGAATGGTAGGAGCAGAGCAATACAGTGAAAGAGAGTATCAGTAACACCCCCAAAAGCATTTGCCAGTTCTTGTACATGCACAGAGCAGTGGAGCAAGGAAGCACTTTATTATGGCAAGAAAGGCTTGGAGCAGCAGAACTGGTGTCACTTAATTTAAAAATATTGGAATGATAGGAGTAGAGCAATGCAGTGAGAAGTGTAGCTGTAACACTCCCAAAGTTGTGGCGTTGTCAGTGTCAGGTCCATGTAAGCTTTTGAAAAATGCCTTTGCAGGCAGAAAATGTAGCAATCTTAGAGACTGCAAAATTTATTGGAAATTAATAAGGACCCTGAGCCATACTAAGACTGTTTTGATATGGTTGGAGCATAGCATGTTGAAGTTGGAAGTGTCCAGTTCCCAGCGGGTTGTGGTTGGAGCAAAACAGTCTTATGTAGGGTACATCAGGCCTAAGTGGATATGGTAGAGCATGAGATGCGGCAACTAGAAGTGTCAGGCCACAGTGCTCATGCTTACAGCAAGACAGGCTTATGCAGGACACATCATACGTCAGGCCCGAGTGGATATGATGGACTATGGGATGCTGCAGCTGGAAGTGTCAGGCCACGGGAATCCTGGCTGCAGCAAGACAGGCTTATGCAGGACACATCATACGTCAGGCCTGAGTGGATATGATGGACTATGGGATGCTGCAGCTGGAAGTGTCAGGCCACAGTGCTCATGGCTGCAGCAAGACAGGCTTATGCAGGACACATCATACGTCAGGCCTGAGTGGATATGATGGACTATGGGATGCTGCAGCTGGCACTGTCAGGCCACTAAGTCTCTTTCAATGATTTGAAATGCTGGGAGGAAAGAGGTGCAGGGGAGGCAAGCGTTCCCAGAGGTGCAACAGAGCGTCAGTGATAATATTTCTAGGAAGTGGCAACCCTGCCACACTTCTGGGAACCTATCTTTCTCCAGCATCTGCACCATGGAAAAGTGGGAATAATGGTGGTATTCTCTCTCTGTGTGACACACTCTCTCCCACTCACACCCCCTTCCCCTCCCCAGACAATCTTGCTCCCTCTCCTCTATTCTTTTCCGTCTCTACTCACATCTCCCCTTCCTTTTTCCTTCTTCTCAGACTCACATTCCCCTTTCCTTTCCCTCTCACCACACACCCACCCTCTCCTTCCCCTTCCCCTCCCACCCTCCTTATTTACACCCCACATACTCTTCCTCCTCTCTCACTTACACTCCACCCAGGACTGATGCTAGCTTTTGTGCTATACAAAGAATTACTTTACTGTCCACTACTCTTATTTTATGTTTAATTTTCAAGGTAAAAGGATACAGAAAACATCAATCTAGAATACTCAACAGTCATTGTAAAAGGATAAAAGATAAAGAAACTGAAAATATTTACAGTATCAGCAAAATATAACCAAAATTCAGTACCCTATTGTCAAATTTTTAATCAAATAACATTAAGAATGCAAGCATTCACAATACATAGGTAGGACAACAATTCATACTATATATACATTCATAGCAAACAAAAAGTACCAGATTAAACACCAAATAGTGCCAAAATCCAGTCAGCGCAGATGTAGCATCCAAGCTTGCTTATAATCATTTGACAAGGGTCAAAGCATAAACAAAATATCCAATCAACTATGAGTTGAAGCCAAGATGCAACTGGAGGGGGCTCATTCTGAAGCCAATACTTTAAAATACAGAAAAAAAGCCATTAATAATTCCAAAAATATAAATTTCATGAAACCTTTAGATTCCGGCAAAGAGAATAAGGAAGAACCCAGGAGCAAAAGATGACCAACAAAGACCGACCTTGAGTAATTTTATGAAACATAGTAAATACATCTTCCCAAAAACAGAAAAACTTGTGGCATAAAAAAAATTTATGTAATAAAAAACCCTGCTCAATCTTGCATCTTATACAAATTTCCGAAGTGAAAGACCAAATTTACAAGCTTTAATATTATCTATGTAACTATGATATAACACTCCAAATCACATCAAATCTTCACTGATGTCTACTGTGCTGTTCGTACCTCTGTGCATGTAAAACTGCCCCCCAAAATCTAGGCCACCACCAAAACCTCACCCTGAGTTCAGAATGGCCCCTCTTACAGTGGTATAAAAAGTTGACTAATGTGTGTGCCTCCCCAGAGGCTTGCTTTCTCTTTCTCTCCCTGAAATAGGATTTGGGATTTTTATTGCAAATCCCATTTTGAGCATAATGCACAGCATCACACCAGGAAAAAAAGGTGTAGTTATTTCCGGTGTTAAATCGTGCAATAGCGTGTGTGACACTATCGCACGCAATGTTAAACACACCTCATTTTCATAAACTCTACCCAAACTCCTCCATTTTTACTAAATTTTGAAACTTTTCATATGCATCTTGTGATGCGTAATTTATGGCATGCATTATGGTGTTATCGTGGACTTAAGGCCCTAACGCAATTTGATGGTCGAGAGGGAGCATGATGCACCAACTCAGGAAGTCTATTTCAGGAATATGGCGCAGCAAAATCAAAAGCACGGGATCAGGAATTGGTGGTGGTGGTGGTGGTGAACGGCTCAGATAACAGCAACTTGCTTGATGAATGGAATTCATGAGGAAGGATGTAGGAAGACAGAAAGGAAGAGAGGTAATGAGGAGTTGTAGAGTTAATGCACTTATAGACGATTAAGAGAAGATTTGACAGGGAGCCAGTCAGCAAGTAAGAGCAACGGATACAAAGCCAATGTAGCAACTTGAGAAGACACCCCAGTGATTTTCAGTAAGTCACAAGTTTAACAGGACAATTAAAATACCTATTTTTCTCTCCCCAACTTTGGAAGTTTGCATGCAGTCCATATGCCAGAAGTAATCCAAGATCATCAACCCCAGAGATAGTTGTATGTTTATCCAGTATTAAATTGTAAAACATATCATAAGAGCATAAGATTTGACATACTGAGTCAGACCAAAGGTTTATTAAAGTCTAGTATCCTGTTTCCAAGAGTGGCCAATCCAAGCCACAAGTACCTGGCTAGATGCCAAGAGATTAATAGATTCTATGCTGCTTATCACAGGGATATGCAGTGGATTTTCCCAAGTCCACCTTAATATTGATTTATGGACTTTTCCTCTAGGAATCTGTCCAAATATTTTTTAAACCCAGCAACATCAACAGCTTTTACCACATCGTCCAGCAACGAATTCCAGAGTTTAATTATGCATTCAGTAAAAAAAAAAAAAAAGTCTGTTTGTCTTAAATGTATTACCCAGTAACTTTATCAGATGTCCCATAGTCTCTGTACTTTTTGAAAGAGTAAACAACCAATGCGTATTTACCCATTCCACTCTACTCATTATTTTATAGACCTTTATCATATCTCCCCTCAGCTGTCTTCTCCAAGCTAAAGAGCCCTAACCTTTGTAGCCTTTCATAGGGGAATCATTCCATCCCCTTTATCATTTTGGTCACCTCTCTGTACTTCTTCTAATTCTGCTATATTGTTTTTGAGATGCAGTGACCAGAATTGCACACAATACTCAAAGTGCAGTAGCACCATGGAGCGATACAGAGGCATTTTGATATTCCCTGTTTGATTCTTCATTCCTTTCCTAATAATTCCTAAGATTCCATTTGCTTTCTTAGTCACAGACACACACTGAACAGAGAATTTCATTATATTATATTATCCACAATGGCGCCTAGTTCTTCTTCCTGGGTGGAGACTCCTAATTTGGAACCTTTCATTGTGTAGCTATAATTTTGACTGCTCTTCCCTATTGAGTCAATTTTCAAACCCCGGCATATGCAAATACCGGGAGATATGCGCATGGCCAAGCCATCCATGCACGCACCGAGTACATTTTCAAAGCAGACCAGCTGCATGCATATCTCTTTGTGTGGGCAGAAGAGCCGGGGGCCTGCCAGGACAGCACCAGTATGTGCTGTCTCTGTGAAGAGTGTGCTGGCACCCACCCAGTGCATGGAACTTACTTCTGCTCAAGAGAGTAGGTAAGTTTTAAAACAAAATAATTTAGGTGAGCTGAGAGCGGAGGGGGGGAGGGCTTAGGTGTTGGGGCGGAGAGGGGAAAAGGGAGGAAGGATAGTTAGGGGGGTTAGGGAAGTTCCCTCCCAGTCTGGTCCTTTATTGGAGTGGACTGGGAGGGAACTGGGGAAGGCCCGAAGACATCACCGCATGCTTTTAAATAAAATCCCCCCTTGCGCGAGAGTGGGCACCCGCGTGCACATGCAGATATAAAATCGGGCACACATGTGCACGCGAGTTTCAGATTTTATAACATGCATGCCGCGAGGCATGCATGTTATAAAACTCAGAACTCTGAGGCACTTTCTCCATTGAGAAAATTGACCATTTAGCCCTACTCCCTATATTCTATCTTTTAACCAGTTCTCAATTCACAACTGAATACTGCCTCCTATCTCATGACTTCTTAAATTTCCTAAGAGTTTCTCATGAGGTACTTTGTCAAATACTTTTTGAAAATCCAGATAACTATTGTTATTTACAGATTCTTATATTCTGCATTCTTTGCCAAAAACCTTGATAGAAGTGGATCATAACATTTCATAGAAACATTGCAAATCAACATAATAAAATAGAATACAAAAAATTATAATAAAAGCAATTTGTATAACATTTGAAAGCATTTCTAAACAAAATGATCTAAGAAACTCCCTCAAACCATCTTAAAGAACCGGTTACAGACAGCTGGCCCTGTACACCTTAAGGTTCAACACTGCAAGGGATCCTGGTCCAGGGGGAGTTCCCTTTAGCCAGGAGTTAAGTTGGCAGGGCAGAGGGGCCGATGCAATAATTTTCACGGAAAGCAGGCGCTGACTTTTCAACGCCCGCTTTCTAAACGCACACATGGCGCCCGCAAGGCAGATATTAACGCCTGCCTGGAGGGCAGGCGTTAATATTTGAGCAATAAATGTGCGTCTGAAATGCACATTTTGTTTTTTGTATGCAGAGTGAATGAGTAATAGCCTCATTCACATGCATTTGCATGTGATGAGCGCTCTCTCATTCACTCCGCGTTGGACGAGGGTTAAACAGGCGCTAATCCCCCTATTGCATTAGGGGGTAGATTAGTACCTATTTAACCCGCGTCCAACAGCGGGTTAAACAATGCGCTTGTGTGAGCGCAGTGTATTGCATCGACCCCAGAGAGAGCCTGGGGAGGCCCCAGGAAGCAGAGAGAAAGAGAGCTACCGATTGCAAGGACCTCCCCTAACTAAAGGTTTGTGCATACCTGAAATAAGGTGAGCTATATTTGTTGTAACTTCTGAAGCGAAGGCCTGCTGCCGATTTGAGTTAAATCCACTGTAAATAAAGTGCACTCAAGTCACAGCCAGAGTTTACTTGGTGTTTCCTCTGGCTGTTTTCAAGCCATTCACCACTTGAGCTACCACATGAGCTTTCAATATTTTCCTAAAATATTTACGATCACTCTCTGTGTGCACTTCCAAAGGAATAAAGTTCCCTAACACTGGAGCAATCTATGAAAAGGCACGATGAGATGTCTGCTGTCAGCATGCCTCTTTAGCACCAAGAATGGCTAACTGTTGAGCTACAGAACACAGACAGTATATGGGCTCACCAAATGTTTAATATATGAGAGACATTCTCCATATAAAATCCGATGAAGTCAGGATCCTGAACCTTATCGTGATTGAAGCGGAAGCCAGTGTAGCTCTTTTAAATCTGGTGTTATACGAGCAGACAGAGGACATCCATAAATCACCCTAGCAGCAGCATTCATTAAAATCTTCAGTGTCCTATATAGCGGGCATTGCAGTAATCAAGACAGAACAAAACATAAGCCTGCATCACAATTTTAAAATCATCTTTGAGAAGAATGTATTGCAATCTACATAAATTCTTTTTTTAAACTATTTATAAACTTTTACAAAATACACAGGAGGCAACAAAAGAAAAAGCAAAAATCAAACATAATCCCCATTCCCCTCCTCCCCCCAAGAAGGGGTTTTGAGAGCGTAGTCATACAGAAGCAATCTACATAAATTCTTGAGCTTAAAAAAAACAACCTCTCACTAAAGTTTGCATTTGAGCTGTATCATGAACCCAGAGTCTAATAACACTCCTAAATCTTGAACTGTCTCTACAGCTGTAAAATCAACTTCCCCAACCTGACAAGAGATGGAAGGAGTTAACGCAACTGTACGAGCAAACAGATAGTTATCTCTGGTCTTTTTGACATTCACTAGCAGGCCATTTTACTTCATCCACTGAATATTATTTGTGCTCTGGCTAATCGCCTGAATAGTATTCTCTAAGCAGCCAGTCACAGGAAACAATTGTAAATCATAAACATAAAGATGGAAAACCACTTTCATATTATCTAACAAAGTACATAGGGGAAGTAAATAAGTATTAAACAGTGTAGCAAATAAACAGGACCCTTGAGGGATTCCATGTTTTAGTGGTAACCAGTCAAACATCTTGATCCACACCCTTACTTGATATGAACGAAAATGGAAAACCAATACCTTATCTTCCCTCCAGTCCACAATATAGAATAAGAGGCAGAATCAATGCCAAATATATTTCCAAAAAGACAGCAATTACCATTTGGTTCGTATCTAAATCTCTGAGAACAAACTCTGAAACAGATGAAAGCGCTCTCTGAACTATGACCTTGACAAAATCCACTCTGACTGATATTAAGAATCCTATTAGCCTCCAGAAAAGTGGTCAGCTGGTTCAAAACCAGCTTCTCAATTATTTTCCCTACTGAAGGTAAGACAAAAATAGGGTGATAATTCACTGGGTCAGTCAAACCCTTCAAAACGGAGCACACTGTTGCCTTCTTAAATTGATCAGGAACATGTCCTTCATTCAAGGAAAGGATCATTAGTTTTGATAGAATATCAACAAAAAAATCTCTAAGATTATATAATAACCAAAATGGGCAGGTGTCTATAGGACCTTGGGACATCTTCAGACCACTCATCACTGCTTCAAATTCAGTGGTGGCTACAAGTTCAAAGGAAATCCATTTAGCAGAATCTAGTGATTGAAAATTAGGGCCATTGGGCTCTAAAAATTCAGCTGCTGTAGCTGAGAATTTGTGATACTTTCTCTTCCCAGAATTATGCAACTTCAATACAACCGACCTTTTCTGACGTTTGACCTGTCGGTAACTCAGTCAACTAATTTACCACTGCAAACAGCTCACACGAGCGGTTCACAGATCCCCTTAAATGCATAGTAAAATAATCTCTCTTCTGCTGCATAAACTCCATTTTATAAGTAGCTCTACAATATTATAATTAGCTGCCTCTGAGGAATGATACTTCCTCCACTCTCCATCATCACTCCTCATTAGTCTCTTCAATTGAACTAAACTAGTAGAAAACCAAGGTATTCAATGTCTTACAACATAATAGAGCTCCATTAAAAGGTTACTATGTGTTCCTTCTGTTAATATCAACTGGCTCAACTTTATGCACATGTTGATTCACGCTTTCAAAAAAATGTAACAGACTGGTGAGGCAAGACTTCCCTTGGCTAAGTCCATGTTGGCTTTTTCCCAATAAACTCTGACTGTCTATATGTTCAGTAATTTTGTTCTTTATAATACTTTCAACCTGGCACTGATGTCAAGCATTTAGTTTCCTGGATCATCCCTGGAACCCTTTTTAAAAACTGGTGTTAGCTGCCCCCCAGTTTGCAGGTACTGCAGTTGACTTTAATGATAATTTACAGAGAGCAGGTCTTCAATTTCATTTTTCTTTCACCACTCTGGGATGTATACCATCTGGTTTTGCGCCCGGTTGCAGACGGCTGCGCCCTCTATTGCTCACCTTTTTTCTACCTGACTCAGTTCATTTCAGGAAGATGGCTGCCTCCGCTTCTACTCACCGTACCCTCCGGCGTCCCCAGTCCGGCATGGGCAATTGCGTTCGCCATCTTTCTTCAGAAGTCACCTAGGGCACGCGGAGCCCCGTCCTTTAGGTGCATCATGGCGGGAACCTCGGGGGTGGTGACGCATGACATCACTAGCTCTGTATTTAATTTCCGCTCACGATTCCTTCTACGAGTTAGCAAGGAATCCTCCATGCTGATCTCTCCACGTTACCAGACGCTCCCGCTCTGTGTACTCTCGCTCCAGGACGACTTAGGTACCCGCTTCACAGGGGCCTTGCCTCGCTCCTCCTTACCCTCTGGGGTTACCTCCTACCAACTAGGACGCCTAAGGTACCTGCTCCTCGGGGGCCTTGCCGTGCTCCTACCTACCCTTCGGGGTTCCCTACTCAATACCAAGAAGCCTGTGGTACCAGCTCCTCGGGGGCCTTGTTAGTCTGGGACTTTCGCTCCTCAGGGGTTCCTTTCTACTACAACTACCAGCATCAGAGCGAGTACTGCCGCTCCTGTTCTGTCTCTGCATTGTCTCATCTCTCTCTCTATAGATCCTCGGCCTACCCCGCTCCACAGACCACTACCAGATCTACTGGGTTCTTTGCCTACCCCGCTTCGCAGACCACTATCAGACCCATCTCCCTTTTGGGACCTGGTGAGAGTGTGGAACTGCCTTTTCCACCCTGCAACCTACTGATGGAACATTACCATCTGGTCCCTCCTCTCCTGGCTGGAGTCATCACCCGTTCCTCGGGTTACAATCTACATTGCAGTACAATAAAGCTAATTCTCTGTGTCCATCTCTGCCTTGAGCTTGCCTATCGCTGCAAGTCCCCACAGGGCCCCACCCTGTGGGAAGTGCCATCTCTTACAGCGACCAAGGGCCCACACTTCAATGTCCAAAATATAACACTAGTCCATGTGATTTGCTGCTGTTTAGTTTGTCAATTTGCCCTGTTACAAATTCCAGGTTCACTGAGATTTGTTTCAGTTCCTCTGACTCATTTTTAACATATCACTTCTGGCATGGGTACCTGCCTTACATTTTCCTCAGTAAAGACCAAAGCAAAGAATTAAATCTCCCTGCTATGGCTTTGTCCTCCTTACTGCTCAGTTTACCCCTTTATCATCTAATGGTCCAACTGACTTCCACACAAGCTTTTTGCTTTGAATGTACCTGAAAAAGGTTTGAAATTTTGCTTCCACAGCAAGCTTCTTTTCAAATTCTGTGTTTGCCTTCCTTATCAATGCTTTGCATCTTTTCCTGTTGTCTTCATTCAGATCCTTTTTCCAATTTTTTAAAGATGTTCTTTTGGTTAGAATAACCTCTCTCGCCTCACCTTTTAACCACGTTGGCAGTCATTTGGCCTTCTTTCCATATTTTTTAATGCATGGAATACATCTGGTCTGGGCTTCCAAGATTGTATTTTTAGACTACATCCATGCCTGATGTAAATTCTTAACCTTTATAGTTGCACCTTTTGGTCGTTTTCCTAACTATTTTCCTCATATTATCATAGTCTCCCATTCGAAAGTTAAATGTGATTGCAGTAGATTTCCTTAGTGTCCTCCCTCCAGTTAGCAAGTCAATTTGATCATATGATCACTATTGCCAAGTGGACTCAACATAGTTACCTCTTACAGCAAATCATATGCTTCATTAAGAACGAGATTTAAAATAGCTCCCCCACTTGTCAGTTCTTACTAGCTGCTCCATGAAGCAATCATTTATTTCATCTATAAACTTTACTTCCTTGGCATGTCCTGATGTGCCATTTGTCTAGTTAATGCAGAGGTAATTGAAAACACCCATTATTAATGTGAGAATAATTTTGTTAGCTTCCCTACTTACTGTTACCATTTCATTGTCTGTCTGTTCATTCTGGCCAGGTGGGCAGGTGTACATATACCCACTGCTGTTCTATTCCCCTTCTCACATGGAAGGGGAATTTTGTTTCCTAAGAACTTTTATCCTGTTTGGAGGGATGGTGCTATATATTAAAGAGGGCATAGACTCAGCAATAGAATTTGTAACCTGGTATGACAATTTCCTATTGGTTATCCTCTTTCCATCAGGTCTCTGAAATGCCAATTATACCTACCTCTTCATTTAGTGCTATACATTCTAACTTCCATCTTATTATTATTTTTAAGACTTCTAGCATTTGTATACAGACATTTCAAATGCATGTTTTTGATTTGTATTAACAACATACTTATCAGTTGATAGGGGTAAGTTGGAATCTTTCTGCTCTGCCTGCTCTTTACTAAAAGGAACCTGGACTACTTTAGCATTTATTATGACCTCTCTATTGGCATACCCTAAATTTCCCTGTTTTGTTAGTATTCTTCAAAGATATCATTACAAAACATGCGCTTCTGAGCAACTGCCAGCTTTCCCCCAGCATCTAGTTTAAAAGCTGCTCCATCTTCTTTTAAAGATTAGTGCCAGCAGCCCGGTTCCATTCTGGTTAACGTGGAACCTATCGCATTAGAATAGGCTCCCTCTCCCCCAGAATGTTCCCCAGTTCCTAACAAACCTCTTCCCTTCACCATAGTCTCTTCCATGCATTGAGAATCTGAAGCTCGGCCTGACTCTGGGAACCTGTGCATGTAACAGGAAGCATTTCTGAGAATGCATTCCTGGAGGTTCTGGATCTCAACTTCCTAGCTAAGACCCTAAATTTAGTTTGTTCGGATGTCTACAATTTTTATACAGTAACTGATGATAGATTTAGTGACATGGACCAAAATATTCTCACATGGCCACCAAAGAACTATCAGATACCATGAAATTTTGATCACTATTTACCTCAGCCAAATTTAATCCAGTAACCTTTAAATGACATCTTAATTCTCATATTGTTTTTAGATTTAGTTCCTTAAGGAATAGGAGATTATCAAATGGATGAGTATGCCTGTGTTCTCTCCCCATAGAATTTCTAAACACCTAGACCTAGCTGAATCAAACTATGCTTGCAGATAGTCCCTTGGGGAGAAAATCTAACTTGTACCTTTCAATCAGGCCGATACAGAAAGAAGTGCGGGAGAGCGGGCGCTTGCCCGCTCTCCCAATGCGTGCACAGGCCACTCTTCTGGGCACACGATTTAGTAAAAAAAAAATATATATATTCAAATGAGGGCCCGCTCAGTGTCCCTAGCGCCTCCTTTTTGACAGAAGAGGCAGCTATCAGCGGGTTTGACAACCGACGTTCAATTTTTCTGGCGTCGGTTCTCGAGCCCGCTGACAGCCACGGGTTCGGAAAACAGACACCTGCATAATTGAGCATCCGTCTTCCGACCCGTGGACACATTTAAATTTTTTCTTTTTAAATTTTTTTTATTTTTGGGGCCTCCGACTTAATATCGCTATGATATTAATTCGGAGGGTATACAGAAAAGCAGTTTTTCTGCTTTTCTGTACACTTCCCTGGTGCTGGCAGAAATTAGTGCCTGCCTTTGGGCAGGCATTAATTTTTGAAAGTAAAATGTGCGGCTTCGCTGTATCGTGCGGGAATGTCTAATAGGCCTATCAACATACATTTGCATGTTGGGGGCGCTATTAGTTTCGGGGGGGGGTTGGCCGCACATTTTCAATGCGCTATTACCCCTTACTGTATCCAAACCTGGGCTAACAGTGCGCTCCACCGGAGCGCACTTTACTGTATCGGCCCAAATGTTGGCAAGTTATTTGGGAAGAGAGAGAAAAGGGGAAGCAAGCAGAGGGCAAAACTGACAATTTGCTCATAAGAAATGCATAAGAGAATTTCAAATACAGCATATTTCAAGAATCGCTGGTCCGATTTTCATGAAATTTTACATCTGAGCATTGTCTATCTGGGATGACTGGAACATCAAGTGTATTATGCACTTAATCATGTTAATGACACGTCATCATGTACATGCATACCATTTGAAAATGTAAAGTATGCTCCTTAAGTTAGTAGGGGCGTGCAACTAAAAAATTTCATTTTTTAAAATTATACTGCTTTTATTTTTTTCCATTTTTTTTTTTAGTGCACCAATTTGTTTTATGGTGTATTAACTTGCTGTAGTGTGAACTAAGGGGCGGATTTTAAATGCCCTGCACGCGTAAATCCGACTGGATTTACGCGCGCCAGCACACCTATTTTGCATAGGCCGCCGGCGCATGCAGAGCCCCGGGACGCACGTAAGTCCCGGGGCTTCGTAAAAGGGGCGGGGAGGGGGCGTGTCGGGGGCGTTCCCGAAATGACGCTTTTAGCAGGCGTAAATCTGCCAACAAAGGTAAGAGGGGGTGGGTTAGGAGCGGCCTCGGAGGGAACAGGCAGCGCGCGCTGGGCTTGGCACGCGCAGGTTGCACAAATGTGCACCCCCTTGCGCGCGCCGACCCCGGATTTTATAAGATGTGCGCGAACAAAAGTACGCGATCGCGCAAATTTTTAAAATCTACCCCTAATTGAAACAAAGCAAAAAATAAAATGCACATCCCTATTAGTTACTGATTGTTCACCAGGCAACACAGCAATTTCAGCCACTCATTTCTTATGAAATTGTTCCCATTTTAACTTGCATTTCCATTTATAATTTGTAAGTTTAACACCACATCAAAAATCACAAGTTGAGCCCTGGGAAAAATACTTGTGCAACTTCCACCCAAATACATTACAATACATACAGAAACCATTTAGCCCCTTGGCTAACCACCATAGAGAATCAATACTAACCCAAGGTTCCCTACCTCTTCAACTAAAAGAAACCAGGCTACAATCTAAAATTAGGTGACTATCGCCCAGTCTCCAGTTTGTCCACTCTCTATAGTAACAGAAAAAATAGTTTTCTTACAGCTCTTAGTCTTCTTAGAAGGTAGCAACATCCTTCATTTATTTTGGCATTTTGTATACCGTCATTCCAAATGAAGATCACAATGGTTTACAATACCAGCATTCACATTCTTGGCCAACAATCATTTACTGTGTGATCACAAACACATTCTAGGTTAACACCACAATAGATATATGTTCTAGACCTTCTGTTCTCTAAACGCCCTACTACTGGTCTCCCGACAACCACCCTCAAACCTATCCAGTTACTACAAAACGCTGCTGCCAGAGCTCTTACAAATCCTCAAAGAATTACATTGGCTGCCCATTCCACAAAGAATCCAATACAAGGCCTTAACCATCATACATAAAATTCTTCACAACGACAAATCCAACTAGCTAACTACTCCCTTGCACTTCCACATTCCCCAAAGGAACCTTCGCTCCACAAACACCAGACTCCTACCAATCCCATCCCCGAAAGTGGCACACAGGATATCAGTAAGGGAACGAGCTCTATCCCTAGCTGGACCCACCCTTTGGAACCAACTTCCTATGGAACTAAGAACAGATCAGACAACCCAATCATTCAAGAAAAACCTTAAAACCTGGCTCTTTCACAAAGCATTTGCAGCAATAATGTGACCTCATTCTACAGTTGACCTCCAACCTCAAACACAGTGAAAACGAACATATGCCCTTCCCACATAAACTCGATTACACCCAATTAATCACTCAATATATACTCAGAATGACACATGACTCCACACCCTACCAACCCTGAATCGTCCCTGTTTCCCCTGGTCATTCTCCTGCTAACTCCTTCAGCGCTCCTTAATTAACTATACCTATGCTATATATTTATGACTAAGCACAATTGTTGATCTATACCCTGTATTTATTACTATGCATAACTGTTTATCCAAAAAAAAAAAAAAGAGAAACTTTTAGATTTCCAACACCACTTTAGTCATTTCTACACCCTATGCTCTTCTCTTATGACTATGTACAATTGTTCATCTATAGAGATTTCCAACACCACCTTAGCTAATATACTGTATGTTCATAATCATAGATAAAGTACAATTGTTTAACTGTAATAGACAAAAGGAAACATTGAGGTTTCTTGCACCACTCAGTTCACTGTAAACTGATGTGATATGTTAAATCGAATATCTGTATATAAAAACAAACCAAAAAATAAATAAATAAATGTTCTACTTCATATATATTCATTCTCAGATATCCCAATAGTAAGGATCTAATCTAAATTGTATTCATACATTTTTAGTACAACCCAACAGTAAATACAAATTCTAATTCTACTGACAATACACTTTACATCATTCACTACTTATTGCTTTCTCTACTAAATGTTATCTCTGGTACTGACTAGTATAAGTTTAGGAAAGGCCACAGAACAGAATCCTAGCCATAAAAAAACATCTATTTGAATGTTGACCAGGGTGCCAACTCCCTTCTAGTCCTATTCGATCTCTCCACTGCCTTTGACATTGTAGATCACCAGCTCCCACTACAATGCATAAGGAATACTGGCATTGAAGGCACTGTCCTTAAATGATTTGAATCTTTCCTGATTAACAGGACCCAATCCGAATCATGGGCCAACAAATTATCCTCACCCAAGAATCTCAGCACTGAACCCTGCGGTTCTCCACAGGTGTCACTTATCCACTTCAGCATCTACATTCATCCATTCTGCAGCCTCATCTAGTCCTACAACATTGTATGCCACCTCTTTGCTGATGACATCCAACACTGCATTAAAGTAGGCTCAGATCAAACCTCATCCACTGCAAATCTCAACCTATGTCTTATATCAATAGCTCCACATCCACAAACAAACTCATCCCTTTCAAATCAGAACTCCTTTAGCTGAACGGACAGCCCTGTTTTGTGTATTAAATAATACATTAAGAGAAGACTGTAAGAACACTCCTTATTATCTCTGCCCTCCCAACCAAAAGATTCAGTACAAAAGGGCCGATGTAATAAGACCCACACTGAAATCGGCACTATTTTTCGGCATACATTTTTTTGAGCACATGCAGCAAAAAAACAGGTGGCCCCGAGGGATGAAATAGAGGAACAGCATTCAAATGAGACATGCGCAAAAAAAAAACCTGCGCAAGAGTAGATATCCGCACAAGCCCCAATGCAGAAAGCTGGGGATGCATGGACAGCACCTCGGAGCTGTTATTTGTTTTTATTAAAAAAAAAAAAAAAAAGCGGCCACAGAAGTCTCACCAGCCGTCCACACCAGCTCCTGACTCACTTGGACTGTCCCCTCTGGGCCTCCAAAAATATTTTTATAAATAAATAAATAAATAAAATTGCAGCCATGCTTCTCAGGCACCCTCCCCTCGGCCCCACAGATACCAGGCTTTCCTAATTTTGGGCCAATTATACACACACACACAATCTATCCTGAAATCACTGTAATATATTAATTGTACTTGTTTTGATACAAATGTAATATATTACAGTGATGTGAGCTCTGTCACATGGGTAAATGGCTGGTTTCTGATGGAGAATTCATGTCAGATAGGGAAATCTGATATAGGTGCTGATAAGCACTCACATAAGCAACAGAATCAGTCAAAGTTAGCATGGCAGTCAGGTGCTTTAACTTAATTCAACTCTTGCTCTGACCTAGGCACTAAAAATCCTGCTTAAAAAATATCCACATTATCTGTTCTCTCTGCTAGCGTGGCTCCCGTTAATAGATAATTGCCTCCTTTACATGCCATTTGCATGCATTTGCCCAAAACCTGCTGCGGGTTTTTAAGCAGGTTTGTGAATGCATTTTTTCCACGCTGAATGCGTTTACATACGTGCACAATACACACAAAAACCTGCGGATGGTTTATCACAGTTTAATTACAGTGGTCCCAAACTCTGGGAGTCCAACTCAACCACAGCCTTACAAAGGAAACCCATATCTCAAAGGTGGTAAGGACCTGCTTTGGGCAACTTCACCAACTCTAGAATCTTTTTGATAAATACACACTAGCTTGCTTTAATCAACAGTTGAATTGACTATTGCAAATCCCTACTCCATGGAATCTCACAACGCAATCTCAAATGCCTCCAACTCTTACACTATACAGCTGCCAGAATTTTAGGAGGAGCCAAAGCATCAAACCACATAAGCCCTAACTTACACTGATTTCCAAATTCAAAGCTCTCTTATTTATGTACCGTTTCATAGTGATGTATCGCCACAGTTACTCACATTTATTTTATTTATTTATTTGTGTTTTTCTATACCGGCATTCACGGGAGTACGTATCATGTCGGTTTACATAAAACAAGGGGTGATCAATACATTATAACATACATAACTAAAACATAAGAGTATACATTACAGGAGAATAAACAAGTGCACGGAAGAGAAAGTTACAATAAAACAGGGGTTATTCTAACTGGGATTAGAGTTAAAGGAAAGATAAACAAGTTTAACAAGAAGTAGAACATTGTAGTGATTGGTTTGTAGTGTCTGATTCAGTTTAGAAGAGAATGTTCAATTAAATAATTGTTCTTTTAAATAAATATTTTATTTGATAGAAAATGTTCAGTATTGCTGTATTTGATTTTGCTGCAAAATGTTCAGTATTGCTGTATTTGATTTTGCTGCAAAATGTTCAGTATTGCTGTATTTGATTTTGCTGCAATTGATGGAAGTGAATCCTTAAGGGTCTGGAAATGCTTTCATGAACAGCCATGTTTTCAGTCTCTTTCTGAAGGTTAGGAGACATGGTTCCTGTCTTAATTCTAAGGGGATTGAGTTCCATAGTGGGGGACCTGCTGTGGAGAAGGCCCGATCTCTCAATGTTATATGTTGGGTGGTATTGTTGTGTGGTACCTGTAGATATTCTCTATAAGCTTCTCTGATGGGTCTGTTGGAGGAGTGTTTTTTGAGAGCTATTTGTAGATGGAGTGGAGCCAGTCCATGGATATTCTTGTAGATTGTGGTGAGGGACTTATGAATTATTCTGTAATGGATTGGTAACCAGTGAAGGTCTTTGAGGACTGGTGTAATGTGATCTCTTCTCCTTTTGTTTGTTAGTATTCTTGCTGCCGTGTTCTGTATCAATTGGAGAGGTTTAGTATGTGCTGATGGGAGGCCTAGAAGAATCGAGTTGCAGTAATCAATTTTCGCAAATATTATTGCTTGGAGCACTGTTCTATAGTCATGGAAGTGAAATAGGGGTTTTATTCTTTTTAATACGTGCAGTTTGTGGAAGCAGTCTTTGGTTGATAAATGATTTTAAATTTAACTGGTTGTCTATGGAAACTCCTAAATCTCTTACTTTTGAGGTTTGCAAGTTGGCTGGAGGGTTTGAAGTGATTTTGCAATTGTCTGGAGAGATTAGAATGAATTCGCTTTTTGATTGGTTTAGAATTAAATTTAAGCTGGATAAGAGATTGTTGATTTCATGAGAACAATTTTCCCAAAGTTCTAGAGCTTTAGTGATGGATTCTTTAATGGGGATCACAATCTGGACATCGTCGGCAAATATGAAGTGTTTAAGGTTCAATTTGTTTAGCAATTGGCAAAGCGGGAGAAGGTATAAGTTGAAAAGTGTCGGTGAGAGGGAGGAACCCTGAGGAACTCCTTGCGAAGATGGGTATCTGGGGGATTCTTTGTTGTGAATTTTAACCTTGAAACCTCTGTTTTCTAAGAATGTCTTGAACCATGTTAGTGCTGATCCTGCAATACCGATGTTCGCCAGTTGTTTTAGTAATATGGCGTGGTTGACAGTATCGAACGCTGCAGATAGGTCCAATAAAATCAGAAGGAAGGCCTGTCCTTTGTCTAGGCCCAATATAATGTAGTCAGTCAGTGAAATGAGAAGGGATTCGGTGCTTGATGCCTTTCTGAAACCAAATTGAGTAGGGAATAGAATTCCGTGTTCCTCTATGTAGTCCGATAGTTGTGTGTTGACTAGTTTCTCCATCACCTTGGCAATGAAAGGCAGATTTGAGATTGGACGGAAGTTGTTGGGATCACTGGGGTCCAAGTTAGGCTTCTTAAGGAGCGGTTTGATGGATGCTAGTTTGAGGTTGTCTGGATAGAAACCCTGGGTGAATGAGCAGTTTATGATGTCTGCTAGGGTTTTGGTTATGGTGTCTGGGATTAGCAGTAGTAATTTAGACGGGATCTGGTCTAATGGATGCGATGAGGGTTTCATTTTTTTAAGAAGTGTTTGGATCTCTGAGGAAGTGGTGAGTTCAAGAGATTGGAGGGAGATGTCTTTATTATGGAGTACGTAATTGCTAGCTGGTGAGCCTGTATTGGGCTTTAATTGTGATAGCAGGTTCGTGATTTTCTTACTGAAGAAGAGTGCCAGCTCATCAGCTTTTGTTTGAGCTTGGTTAGGTGGTATGTCAGAAGGGTTTTCATGAGTTAGATTGGAGACAAATGTGAATAGCGCTTTAGAGTCTAATATAATGTTATGAATCTTTTGAGCGTAGAAGTCCCTTTTTGTTTTTAGAGTGGAGCTCTTGTATGAATGGAGGGCGAGTTTGTATGTAGAAAGTGTAGTGGGGGAAGGAGCTTTCCGCCATTTACTTTCTTTTTGACATAGGTTAAGTTTAAGGCTTTTGAGTTCGTTAGAAAACCATGGCTGCCTTTTTGATGCACCTTGTTTGACTTTTTTTGTTATCCATGGACACAGTTTGTTTGCCACAGATTCTGTTATGTTGGACCAGGAATTTACGGCTGTATTAGGTGATGTGACATCTATGTGTGAGTTCCGTGATTAGATGATTGCTGAGTTCATCCGAGGGGCATACTTTTCTGTAAAGAAATGAGTGTTGAGGGGAGTGTTCATTGTTCGTTTGGGTCATTGAGAAGGTGGTGGAGATTAAAGAATGGTCTGACCAGGGAACTTTTTGGCATGTGGGTTGTACTGTATGTGTAATACCTGGGTTCACAAAGATTAGGTCCAGTGTGTGACCAGCTTTGTGGGTGGGTTCATTGATTATTTGTTTGAATCCCATTGCAGACATGGCTGTAAGAATGGTTTCGCAGCTGGTTGAGAGTGTGGGGTTATCAACGTGCAAGTTGAAATCTCCTAGGATTATCGTTGGGAAGTCTGGTTTTAGATATGAAGCTAAGATTTCTAGGAATGGTGATGGATCTGCTTCTAGAAGTCCTGGGGGGGCATATACTAGAAGGATTAGTAGAGAATCTGATTTGAAAAGACCTGTTTCCAATTTCGAGTCAGATTTGATTGGGTGATGAGAGAATCTAAGATCTTTCTTAGCTGCTAAGAGAATGCCCCCACCCCTTTTTTTCTGTCGTGGGATAGAGAAAAAGTCGTAATTCTGAGTTGGTAGTTGGTTAATTAATGCTATATCTGTAGATTTAAACCATGTTTCTGTTATAGCACATAGGTCTGGGTTTGCATCTAGGAGAAGATCATTTAAAATCAGAGATTTCTTGGATAGTGATTGAGCATTAAATAGAATCAGTGAGAACAGAGTGAATCCTAGAAGTTGTGTGATTGGAGTAATCATGATGGGGATGAGGGATTTGTAGGTTCGTTGATTGTAGAGTATGTTTGGTTTTCCTGAGAGTAGTGTTCTATGATGGAGAATCGGTATAGGGAGACCGTGGTACATTGTTTGCATTGTTAGGAGCGAAAGTGGCGTTAGTGAGTATTAGCTGAGTTGTCAGTGATGTGGCGACTGGATGTTAGATCAGTAGCTGAGTTGATTAATTGGTGGCGTTTAGTTGTCTAGGTATTTGTTGGGTTGTCTGAGTTCACAATAGATGGTTGTTTGAGTGGTATTTGAGTTGTCTGGTGTTGGCGTCTGGTTGTCTGGGTAGTAGTTGAGTTGTCTGGTGGTGGCGTCTGGTAGTCTGGGTAGTAGTTGAGTTGTCTGGTGGTGGCGTCTGGTAGTCTGGGTAGTAGTTGAGTTGTCTGGTGGTGGCGTCTGGTAGTCTGGGTAGTAGTTGAGTTGTCTGGTGGTGGCGTCTGGTAGTCTGGGTAGTAGTTGAGTTGTCTGGTGGTGGCGTCTGGTAGTCTGGGTAGTAGTTGAGTTGTCTGGTGGTGGCGTCTGGTAGTCTGGGTAGTAGTTGAGTTGTCTGGTGGTGGCGTCTGGTAGTCTGGGTAGTAGTTGAGTTGTCTGGTGGTGGCGTCTGGTAGTCTGGGTAGTAGTTGAGTTGTCTGGTGGTGGCGTCTGGTAGTCTGGGTAGTAGTTGAGTTGTCTGGTGGTAGCGTTTGTTAGTTTAGTTAGTTTTGTTGTTTGTGATGTCTGTGAAGTCTGATTTTCAGTCGGTGCTGTCTGTTCGTCTGCAAATGTGGAGTCCGGTTGTCTGAGCAGTGAAGAATTATTTTTGACGCTGTGTCGTTCATATTCTTATTTACTCACTTTGCTACTCTATTACATTAATAGGCCAAAATGTAAATATGGCTCTGTACAATTTCTCCCCTTTTCCAGTTCCAAGTTGATTTCCCTGATTTATTGTAACTTTCTCACATCCTTTATCTGATTCACTGTATTTAAAGTTCAAGGTTCTTATTGAGAACATTGTTTTACGTTATGTTATGCTTTACACACTCTGTTAATTGTAAACCGGGTTGATGTGATGCCTGTCATGAAACTCTGTATAACAAAAACAATAAATAAATAATAAAATAAATCTTCAGGTGTTTTAACAATATGGTCTCCTGATTTCTTCTCCCAGCTCCTGTTCCTCTACAATCCAGCAAGAGAATGCCATTCTTCCCAAATGGCCCTTCTGTCCTCCCTCCCTTGCTTCTGCTAGATTAACCAAGACTACATGTATTCAGCTGCTTCACTGCCAAACTCTGGAAACAAGATACTACTTTCCCAGAGCCAAGGGACTTCCTACCTCACCTTCAGGAAAAGAGCCTAGTTATTCAGCCAGGCCTTCCACTAGCTCCATCTCCAAACTGTGATAAAACCATCTCAGTACAGGGACAATGGGAGATTCTGGACTACAAGATCTTGGTTTTACGACCTAATATTATCCTCAGCCGATCCCTCTTACTTAAGATGTACCAGGTTCCTGCCCCTCTCTACAATCACATTATTGTATCTTTCACTTACCCTGACTCCCATCCCATCGCTCTAATGCCTTCAGTTACTATTCCCCTCTTTACCTCCAAGCATAGCCTGCCCTCCCCCTTCCTATTCTCTATCTAGATTACAAACTGTTTATTATAATAGAATCTTTTAATCTGATTGGAATCTGTCTTGAGACCTTCTTGGTACAGATGGAATATCAAATGTCCATGCTTAAATAAAACAAAAAACAGCACAGTCTGAAAACTTCTCCTTGCCAGACATTAAAGCATTTGGTAGCCGAAAGAAAAAGAGAAACCAATGTAAGATCACTCCTACCTACTCCCCACCATCTCTTGAAAATTTGGTGTATATTATTAGATTCAAAATCAAAACAAAAAGGTTATTAGGTGTCATAATTGCATGCATGTATTTGCGGAATATGTGGATTCCCCAAAACAATATCCCTTTCATGACCCTCCTGGCAAAATTTAGTGCAAATGACGCAGAGCAAACAATGATCATTAGGGGATGGAATGCGCATATTCAAGGACTATGAGGGCCCAGATTAAAAAAAAGAGACCTCTCTTGGCCTTCCCCAATATGCTCTGAAAATCTGATGTCAACAGCACACTGAATAGCAAAATGTTATTAGTGGAGAACCCACCCAGACAGGATAAACGCACAAGCCTCTCTCCCCTTCAGAAAGCAGGCAAACACATTCAACTGTTCACACTATCTGAAAGCAAAGATTTTCATGATAATATCACATGCACTGCCTGCATGGGGCTCCGATGAGGGTCACATGTATCTCGGTTTATTTAGATTCAGACATGCACGAGTGAGTAAGTCAGAGAAGCTTTAGATAATTTTAATATTCTCAGAGAATGAAATAAATCTCTGACTCCCCGCCCCCCCAAAAAATAAAGCAGGAGAAATGTTAAGGAATTTGTTTAACTGTCAACTGAATGATCCACAATTTATTATTCTAAGTTAAAGAGGTTCAAGGCTTTATTTCCATTCTAGTTCTAACCTACTGAGTCATTCGGTTTCTATTTTATTTTTGGCTAAAATAATGTGGTTGCTATGTTAAAGAAAACAGACCAAGTCTGGAACGCTGTACTACAGCAAAGATCCAAATGCATTCTTTGCAATGGTTTCTCTGAAATCACACTATCTTTACCTGCGCCTTCCATTCATCTCCCCCTCTTCCTGCCCTTGCCCTGTTTCACATTCATGGAACATATTATGAATCTTTTGAAAGAGAATAATGAACGTTTCGATCAGTTTTGGGGACTATATTGGGTTTGACGGAGGGCTACCGTTTAATCTTACCTGTGGACTGCGTAGACTACCCCGGTCAGCATAATTGTTCTTGACTACTTGCTGAATGTTTTACACGATAGCTTGGTTTTTTCCTTTACGTATATGTAGATTTATTTCTCCTTCATCTATAAGATGTTATTATTGTGCCTTTTGTTTTATTAAAAAAATAAAATGTTTTTAGAACACCCCCCCCCCCCCAAAAAAAAAACAAAACAAAACAGGGCTTTCCTTAAAAAATGTGGTGGACCCGGACACTACATTGCAGCTGGGCATGCACAGTGCTGTAATAGTTTCTGTCGGTTGGAATTAAGTTTTAAACTTTTAGGAGGCAGAGCTCCACCCCAGTGTGCAGGTCCAGCACGGGTGAAGCCATAAAGTTATTTATAGACTTTTCGGAGCAGGGACCCTGACTAGCCCTTCTACCTCCCTCAACTGCCATGGTATGTATCCTTTTCAACTGGGGATTGAAAGGAGTCCTCTCAGGTCCCAGTGCTGGGGGTCTAACGTCCTCCCTTGAATTCCCCTGGGTGAGGAGATTTTTCATATACTGTGTGCTGGGTACCCAAAGGTGACGCAGGAACCACTGGATTAGGGTCCAAAAATAATACTTCACTGTAAACAGTTTGGGGTTTCTGGCACAATAAATATGAATTTCCAGCTCCACAGTTATGTATATTTCTCATGTACAAATCATGTGTCCTCTATCTGTGCAAGAGTCTTTGGAAAGGCCGGGAATTCAACCACACTCCTGGATTAGATTGAGTAGTGGCCCCCTTTGGTTAGGCCCCTTTAGTGGGCAGGAAACCCTTCCAGATGGCAAAAATCTGTCTTTATGCAGAAAGTGAATTTCTCTTTCCCAGATTTTTTTTGAAGATTCCAATTGGGGGTCCCTCCTATTGCAGATGATTTCTTACTCATAGTTAGATGTCCTTGACCTGAAGGGGTCCCCCAATGGAAGGAATCCTGGATGCAACTGCAGGTTTCACAGGTCCACAGATGGGTAGGAAGGGGGGCAGAAAACGCTTACTCCCAGGTCTTGAAAACCAACTTCTTTTGTCTTCCCAAAAACGTGAACACTGAAAACCCCTGCAATGAGTCACCACCACGTCAAGTGCAGGTCTTCTCTATCCCTGGGTGTCTTCAACTCAGGGTCCCCCAGTTCCTGAGTCTCAGAAAGGCCCAGGTGTTCAGCAAGGCTCCTACCACGCAAAATATCCAAAATCCAACGTGTTCCCTGAACACCCTCAGTACCTCTGAAGGAGAGTACAGCAGTAGGGCCCAAACCCACTCTGGAGGATCTCGGATGAATACAAAAGCTTCAGGCCTAAAATGTAACACAGGAAAAAAACTCCAACCTTCTTCTCAAACCTTCAACTAAGACTGCACCCAGAGCCCTTTGCAGAGCTTTGCTATAAACCTCCTGCAGGGGACATCCATTACAGCCCCGCAATGGGAGGGCTGCCATTAAACGGATCCTCCCCCTAATTCTCTAACTGCACTAACATATATGATCCCACAGCTTACTGGTAACCCAGAAAGGTGCCCAGGTTACAGAAGGATAATATGGGCATGAGGAGGTCACAGCATGCAAACTCCATAAGGGAAACTTCTGAGTGGGTGCACAGTTTGTAGACGTGAACAGTCTCATTCAGTAACATTGTAGTTAAAAGTAAATAACCTTTTGCACACCTCCCCTGATGTCTCTTCCTCAATGACTTTGGGCCCTATTGACATGTTCGTTGGCGTGGGGGTTCCTGCACAGCTTTTTGGAACTGAAGCGATTATGTCCTTGGGAGCCATGGTGCATGAAGGATTGGCTCTGAGCTCTCTGGATACGGAAGCCACGTCATCTCCGGAGGGTCGTGCTCCCCTGGATCAGCCTGAGCCTCCCATGGCCATGCACAGTGGATTGGAGCTAGGAGGAGTCATTCCTTCCATTCTAGGCATTCTGTATGTGCTCGTCAGGGGAAGAGGTGGCACGGAAGAAGAAGGACGGCGCAAGATGGAGATTCCCCTATCATCTCTTCTTGGGTCACATTGGACTCCTTATTGCTGACACATCTTAACAAGGGAACCAGGAATTTTTTCTTTCTAAACCACCTATAATAACTTTGGATTCTATTTGAGATGCAATTACTAAACTTTCATTTCATAGGACAGTATCAGGCCGATGCAATATCATGCGCCCCGGCTAGTGCACACCTTAACCAGCAATTGGACACGCATTTTGGACGCATTAGGCTAATACCCGTTGCAATAAAGGGATTGGTACATCCAAAATGCACGTCCAAACTCACACACGGCTAATAGTACTTATTATGTGTAAATGCCATGTAGATAAGGCTATTAGCTATTACCCCTGATGCCATACATCACTATGCGCTCAATGCACACTTTTTAACAGGACAAATTTAAAGCTAGCCTTAGAGCTGCGGCAGTCAAAAAAGCAAACAATGTTGGGAATTATTAGAAAGAGAAGGGTGAATAAAAAGGAAAATGTCATAATGCCTCTATATCGCTCCATGGTGAGACTGCACCTTGAATATGCTTCATCTCAAAAAAGATATAGTTGTGATGGAGAAGGTACAGAGAAGGACGACCAAAATGATAAAGGAGATGGAACAGCTTCCCTATGAGGAAAGACTAAAGAGGTTAGGACTGTTCAGCTTGGAGAAGAGACGGCTGAGGGGGATTTATGATAGAGGTGTTAAAATCATGAGAGGTCTAGAATGGTGAAAAGTGAATCAGTTATTTACTCTTTTGGATAATAGACTAGGGGGCACTCCATGAAGTTAGCATGTGGCAGATTTAAAACTAATCGGAGAAAGTTCTTTTTCACTCAACTCACTATTAAACTCGAATTTGTTGCCAGAGGATGTGGTTAGAGCAATTCGTGTAGCTGAGTTTAAAAAAGGTTTGGATAAGTTCTTGGAGGAGAAGTCCATTACCTACTATTAATGAAGCTGACTTAGAAAATAGCCACTGCTGTTACTAGCATCAGTAGCGTGGGATATACTTAGTTTTTGGGTACTTGCCAGGTTCTTAAGGCCTGGATTGGCCACTGTTGGAATGCTGGGCTTGATGGACCCTTGGTCTGACCCAGTATGGAATGTTCTTATTAAATGTTTCTGCGCATCCATGGCTCATTAAAAAAATAATTTTCTATGGTTCCTCCTACTGAGGCACTTTAGGGGGCTGCCAAGAGCTGATTATGGTGCCTCCACTTCTCTCTTTTATACTGTAACTCCCTGACATGGCCTCAACATCACTGCTGTCCACCACGAGCCCCCACTGCTTCTCTGACAGGCTGGCAGGAGAATGGTTCCATACATCCAGGGCACCACCTCTTGCTTCTGCTCGCACGCTTGCCATCTTGCTGAGTGTCCAAATGCATAGGTTTTTCATGTCTCAAGCCAAAATCAACAAAAAGGACTCAGTTTCACATAAAATATTAATATCTTTTAGGCAGGGAGAAAGATGTGAGGAACAGATGCAAAATGTGCATCTAACATGGCGCCAGTTTTTTTTTTTTTTCAACATGCGCACAGCCAAGGCTCCCCTGGGCGACTGATGCTTTTTCATGCAGCAGCTCATTAAAACATAGCATCATGCCCAGAAGAGGTGGATGTGCGCACATTAAAAAACGGGCGCCCAGCTTGGACGCACATTTTTAACTCGCGCTTTATTGCATTGGCCAAGGAGTTGTTCCTCAAAAAGACCTCCTTGAATCTCTTCAAAAATCATGACAGGAACTTTCTGAACATCTCAGTGAAATTTCAGGAGGCTCAACCTCAGATTACTTCTCTACAAGAAAATGTTGAGACGGCTGAGGGGGGATATGATAGAGGTCTTTAAGATCATGAGAGGTCTTGAACGAATAGATGTGACTTATTTTCACTTTCGAATAATAGAAGGACTAGGGGGCATTCCATGAAGTTAGCAAGTAGCACATTTAAGACTAATCGGAGAAAATTCTTTTTCACTCAACGCACAATAAAGCTCTGGAATTTGTTGCCAGAGGATGTGGTTAGTGCAGTTAGTGTAGCTGGGTTCAAAAAAGGTTTGGATAAGTTCTTGGAGGAGAAGTCCATTAATGGCTATTAATCAATTATACTTAGGGAATAGCCACTGCTATTAATTGCATCAGTAGCATGGGATCTTCTTAGTGTTTGGGTAATTGCCAGGTTCTTGTGGCCTGGTTTTGGCCTCTGTTGGAAACAGGATGCTGGGCTTGATGAACTCTTGGTCTGACCCAGCATGGCAATTTCTTATGTTGTCTATTGGTCATCAAGTTTTGCAAAATAAAATGGAATTTCTGGAAAATGCATTTAGATCTTGAAAAATAAGATTAATCAATTTTCCTAAGCAGAGGTTAATATCTCCCCTACAAATTCTTTGGAGATATTTACTGGAAGTTTTAAAGATTCCTGAGAATATTTTACCTCCTACTGCAAGCCAAGAAAATTCTGCATCCTGACCCTGGATTACTAATATCTTTAGACGTCCTGAATCTCACTGACTATTTGGAAGGCTCTGTTTCAGAAAACAGTTCCTTCAACATTGAATCCACAACAAAAGTTGCAACCAGTTAGAGACTTTATCATGAAATATTTTTTTCATAACAGATTGACCCCATTTTTTAGAGTGCCGGGTTAATATTTTTCCAGATGTTGCAAAGATAACGCAGCATAGGAGGAAGAGATTCTTGCTCCTGAGATCTGGGGTATTGCAATTTGGAGTCTTTTTTTTTTTTGTCTCAATTTTCCTTGCAAATGTGTGGTCAAACATTTTTTGACCCTCAACATTTGACCACCTTTATGTCCCAGAGGCGACTGCTCAATGCTCCAATGAGTTCTTCTCCTCCGCATCCAGCATTTTCTCCTAGCGATTGAGCCTTTAAATGTGATTGTGGCTATGCACTGGTGCCAGGGTAGCCTGTTATTTCCTTCATCTATGTAGCTCCTAGATGTAATGGACTAATGATCATATGAGGATTTTCCTCAATATTGTTACTTTCACATTTTCTGATGTACTTCTTTACAATCTATGAATTAGTAAATAAAGAAGGGGGAGTGAACAGCATGGAGCTCCAAGATTAGCCAGGCAAATTAGTTACAAAACTCACAACAGACAGGAGACTGATAATATGGATTTTAAAGGACTAATGTATTGTACAGCCTAAGGGGCAGATTTTCAAAGGGTTACGCGTGTAACCCCGAGAATCCGCTCTTGCGCACGCCAAGCCTATTTTGCATAAGGGCCTAAGGGCTAGATTTTAAAAACTTACGCGCATAACCCTTTGAAAATCCGCCACTAAATGTCTATATAAATTCATAGTTTCAATGTTTTTAATATGTAATGACCAGGCAAAAACCACAGCGATTCCCCTGGAATTATGTTTTAAATGGTAGATTTCACCTCCTCCACTTCAGAATCAGTTACGAGCATAGAGCTGTGAGAACATGAACTTAGGTCGACTTAATTTCTTTGTATCTACTAAGGAAGCTCACGAAACTTTTAGTGCAGAATTTTCTTCTGTCAATATAAAGATAAGCCGACTATAACCAGTAGGGGGAAGCACATTGTTCGGTTTCAAAGTACTTTATTGGCATGACAATTTTGCAGGTCTTGCCAAACATACAGAACAAATAGATTAAAAAGGGGAAGAAAAGAAAAAACATTATAAAATTATTCCTAATTAATCAGTAGCACATTCCCATATGCTAGAAAAAATGCAGTGTGCAGAGTGTAATAAACTGAGAGAAACAGAGAGGAGTGAAAATAAAGATGATTTATTCCACAAAAACATTTAAAAAGGTCGGAAAAAAAATCCAGTTTAGTTCAGATAATGTTTCTTTTTAGAGAAGAAAATGTCAGAGATGAACCGGTCCCATATGAGTCCTTTTCTTAGAGTCCATAAAAATAAAGAGAAACATTTAGGAAAATTATTAGCTTTGCCAGGTCAGTTTTCTAAAAAAAAAAAAATAGACCACGTCATATTTTTCTTTTCTTGCTCCCATTTCTTTCCTACTCACTAGGAATGTCTTGTTATTGCTGCAGTAAATAGGAAGCATTGGTGCTGTTAGCTACAAGTTTATTACCCAGCTTCTCTCTCAGTGACACCTGGGCAAATCAAGGGATCCATTCCCCGGAACTGTTTCCTCATGCTTATTTTATATTTGTTTTATGTTAAGTTGTATTTACTTTTTTTGTTCATTCATTATGTCATCCTGTCTTATGCTTTTCAGTGTGATATGATTTCAGGTTTTTATTTTGTCATTTCTGACTGCATCTTCATTTTTGTGAATTTTTTGCTTTTTCTGTTTTTAGTTATGTACATAGTATTGGTTTACTATTTTTAAGATATTATTTATTTAATTAATCATAGTATTTACATGTTGGGGAAAAAAAAGGACCAATTGGCCCATCCAGTCTGCCCAGTTATTCATGTCCACACTATAAGAATATAGCCCAGCTGCAAGCCATAGAGCGTGATCACTTATAGGATATCACTCCTTATCCAAGGCAGTTTTTATTGCCTTCCTCATTTGTACTTCACCTTCACCACATTGCCCTTTCCATATCAGACTATAAAACTTTTAGCTACCAGTACTAGCATGGCCATTGCCCCAACATCCTGCCTCTCAAGTGCCTATGGGCTTTATGGACAGTAACCCAGCACCACTGGTTGATCCTATCGGGTATTTGTAATCTAGACTGGCTACTGTCAGAGGCAGGATGCTGGGCTTGATGTACATTTGGCCTAACCCAGTATGGCATCTCTTAAGTTTCTTACCATAAATCCAGTCGACATCAGTACATAACTTGCCAGTCAGACCTGGCTATGTGAGCGTCCACGTTTCTGCTAGGACATCTAGTTATTGTAATGCTAATGCTATATCATTGCAGCCTGCTAGACTGACCCGGCTGAGAGTCTGATGACATTTTTTCATTGGCCATCTAACATTTCATGTTTCCCACTTTGTTCTTCATTCTGGCAGCTCCACCACCCACTGTTGAATTGTTCAATTAGGGCACTTTGAAAATGTGCCAGTAGGTTGTGATTCTGCTATTCCTTTATTTTTTGCACCTAAGGATTCTCCAGGCCTATCCCATACCTTCTTAAAATCTATTATTTTAGCCTCCACCACCTGCCCTGGGAAGGTGCTCCTCACATCCACCACCCTTTCCATGAAAAACATTTCCCCAACATTGCTCCTTAGCCTACCCCTTGAAATCTCATATCATGACCTCCTTGGTTCATTTTCCATCAGAAAAGGTTTACTTCTTGTGCATTAATATCTCAGGTATTTGATGTCTCCATCATTTATCCCCTTTATTCTCATCTCATAGGGGTGTTGGTGCAGAAGACCCCATACCATTTTGGTAGCCTCTCTCCAAACCACCTCCACACAGTCAGTATCCTTTTGTAGGAACTTTCTCCAGAAATGGACAATACTCTACATGAGGTCTCACTAACAGCTTGGTTAGGCCTTTCCCTAGCCACACTAGTATTCTTCTGGTTTTGACCACTGACTTGTCACACTATTTGCAACCTTGAGATCATCAGATATCATCCTGAGAACTCTATCGTTTGGTGCAAATCAGAATCTCACCCTCCCCTCCTCCCTTCTCTTGCCCTGATCCTTTTCATTTCTGCACCCCAAATGCATGATTCCACACCTTCCTGGAATGAATCTTAGCTTCAGAAGGGGATCAAGCACTTGGCAGCCTTTTTAGATTATGCTGTTTGTCCATGCCATCAAAAAAATAAGAGTTCCACTATTTGTTGCAGATCATCTGCCAAAAACATATTTCCTATCAAACCACTCTGCAATATTATATATGAAAATATTTGTGATGAGGTGCCTAATTCTGTCCCTTACTAGCAGTGGTTGCTCTTTAATGGTATAGTAGTAGTGCGAGTCAGAAGTCTCCATGCAGACCCTACCTCTATGCATGAGGTCAGTGAAGTGAAGTGCATTAATATAGCAAGCAACTCCCCATTTGGAGGGATAGGAAGTGTGTATAAATACCCTGCACCCCTGTGATGCAGGAGTCTGGGGAGTCATGAACCAGCCTTAGCACGGGGCTTAAGAGGAGATATGTCGCTCCTTGTGGAGGACTCTTGGTAGGCTTTATCCTTCCACAGAGAAGGTCTGGGGAGAAGAGAAGCAGGAGAATTTCAGGATTCCAGGAAATGAATTTCTGGGAGGCCAGAGTGTTGAAAGAAGAGTTCCTGAGAAAGTATCAGATTCTGAAAAGCACCAAGGAAGAAGGGGATTCTGTGGAATCCTGGATGAGTGTACCAGGAAGCCTTAAGGGAAACAGTCTGCCTAGGAAAATCCAGTGTTGGCTGGTCATGCAAAATCTGCTAGAAGCTCACCTAAGAGAGAGAAAGAAAGGAACTGAAAAAAATCAGCATCATGCAAAAAGACCTTCGCCAAAAGCTGACCAGTTTGGGAAAGAGTGGGAGAAGAGCTGGGTTTGGATTTTGTGCTATTTTTGGACTTTGTTACTGTAGTGGACTATCCACTCGTGCTCCAGATTGTTTGGACTGTTTTCCTGTTTCAGTAAACACTTAATTTGAACAACAGAACTGGAGTGAAGAGTGACTTTTTTTTTTTTGGCTGAGATTTTGTGAAGAACAATGTCAGAATGAAGAAAAAAAAACCACACCTACGGGCCTTGGAAAGCCTGACTGCTCCCACCTCCCCTGCGCAGGAACCCTTTCCTAGGTCCATGACCCTCCTTGTGTGTTCCCCAGCCTAAGAGCTGACTGGAACAAATACTCCATATTGAACAGGACTGATTCCTGAGGCTCTCCACTGAGAAGTCCTCTTTCATTGAATGAAATCCATTTACCACTACCCTCTGTCTACCATTCAACCAATTTCTAATCCAGTTAACCACCTTGGGGGTCAAACCTTAGGCTGTTCATGTTTGTTTATGAGTCTCCTATATAGGGTAGTGTCAAAAGCTTTACGTAAATCTGAGAATTTGGTGCTGGCTTCCAAGGTATGCCACATTACTACAGATATTTGGCAGATATATGCTCTAATATAGGTCACACAATACTTCAGATGTACAAGTGCTTAATCACTTCATTTTTTGTCTACTAGTTAATCTCTCCCCGTGCACCCTGGCATCTCTCCATTTCTGGCTACTGTCTTGCACAGTTTTGCCACCTTGAAATCATTGGATATAATCACCCTACATCTCTTTCTTCTTTGGTGGACATCACTATTTCACCCCACATCATGTATCATGCCCACAAATGCAAAAACCAACCAAAAAACAACCACCTCTGCATTTTTTAAGCATTGAAACTGCCAAGCAGTCGCCACTCCTTAAGATTTTAGATCCCTTCTCGTACTGTCCACGCCCTCAGACATGTCTACTGTCATCTGAACCAGAGGCTCACCACAATGTTAGTAGCCATCAGTTGCCACTGATGGTCAAAAAGATGGGTTGTGGCCAAACTATTAGTCTGCTGCACCAGGCACTGCAATCAGCTTACAGCAGCCACCAGGCTTGGTACTGTAAGGCACAACAGTCAGCATCGACTCATTCGGAGGGACAGTCCTCCATTGTAGAGGTTTCTGGCAGCCTTTCAAAAGCATTCCTGCAGTGTAGTGTATTTCAATGGGAGATTAAAGCTCTTCCCTCATTCTCCATCTAATGCATTCCTTACCAGAGCTTTCATATGTCCTCAAGTCTGGTCAGGAGCCCAGGTGGCCACACCCAATGTTTTACTTTAGCCTTTTTATTGTGGAAAAAGGCATTTGAATAATTCTTCCCATGACGTCACTAACATCAGACAGTTAAGACAGCCTCAACACCAGGCGTCGCGCACCAAAGGGGCTCTCCCCTTTATGCACCCCTTCTTGCAAACCTTTTGTGTATATGTAAAAATTTATTTTTATGTTTCCTTTGTTAACTAAGCTGTTTCATTGTATTTGACTAAGGAATTTTTTCCTGCTTTTTCTGTTTCACTGTAAACCGGCATGATTTGCATTTAATGCAAGAATGTCGGTATATAAAAGTTAAAAATAAAATAAAATAAATAAATAAGGGTTTCATTTGAAGATTTTTATTTTCACCCATCGAGATACTTGATGATGCATTAACTACTTTAATACAATCTTGTGTTTGCAATCACCATAAATTGTGATAATGCATCCTTCCACTGCATAGCAATTTCAGCCAATCCAATTTCTACTTTAAGCTTAATCAGGAAGACCTGAGGCTTTTTCCCTCCTACAAAGGTAAACCTTAGATCACCTTAGCTGTTTGGGTGTGGCTGGTTAAATTCTCTGTTATAGCTGTAATGGCTTTATATATACACTCCTGTACCCATACGGGAGTCCTCTGTGGGCAATACTGCAACGTAACTGTAATGAGGTAGATTACAACAAGAGCTGCTGAGAGAGAAGAAGCAGGACTGCATTTTGAGACATGCAGACCACATCATTTGCATATGTTGAACAGGAGTGCTATTTCAATTAGATTTCACAAACTAAAGTGAAAAGAGGGAAAAATAATCTGCATCACTTCCTCTTTTTGCAGTCTTCTTACTTTTCCATAAACCTCCCCATGCATCCTTTAGTATGGATTTAGTTACAATGGGTAGGGAGCCGAGCATTCCACAATGCCACCTTATAAAATCTGTGGAAAATGGTTTTAAGAGGACTAGTGTATGTCAGTTAATGGCTTGCCTATTGAGGACTTCTCTGCAATATATGAATCATCTCCAGTTCAAAGTATTTGCAAAGGTATTTAAGCAGAACAAGAACAGTAACCTGACTTACATTTCTACAGGGTAAGACTATAATACATAGAGATAATGCAAACAGTCCAAGGTGCAGACTAGGTCATTTAATCCTGTTATATGAATTTTCTACATACTTGACACAGACAAACTTCAGAATACTTTAAACAAGACTTCCACAATACTCTTCTACTTACAGAACAGATGCATGGGAATGAACACTCACAGTGCTCCCCGGATCCAATGGCTCAACTCCTCTCAGCTGCTAGCCCTCCAACAAACGCTTCCAACCAGGTACCAGGCTATCAGTAACCTAAGATGACTTCTGCTTAAGCCACTCTAGTTTTATATGCAAGGTACCAGCCTCCTCACTGGTCAGACCCCAATTCAGGGCCAGCCAGAGCAATTTATTAAAACCAACTGCCATTCATAGCTACACTGAGGTCTGCTCAAACTAAGCCTCTGAGGTGAGTCTTCTATTCCTGTTAAAGTAGCCAAATCATAAACCAGATGGTGCCGTCTTCCCTACAGGTCTGTTAAAGTTATACTACCTGGTCTATGGCTGTCCCAGAGATGTAGCGAAAAGAAGTTAACATAAAAATAATAAAATGTATGTGGTGAATGGATAGAATAAATGACCACTTTCAAGAGCAAATTTGGAATTCTCTTTTCTATTCTAATGCCAGACTACTAAAAATGGATGTTCGCTGGCAGTAAGATGTTTCAAGAAGTTTAGTAAGTTTAAATAATGTCAAACTAATTTCAAAAATAACATTTGGTAATACTGTCAACAATTAACATGTTTTTAACTTTGTTTTTTTTCTTTACAGGTTAGTCTTTGCAATTAAAGAGTTATCACATGAACAATTTCCAGATTTGTACTTATTTTCTTTAAGATGAATTTTAAAAGCCTGATACGCGCATTAATTAGGGGATGTGCGAATATGCCAGGCTTGAGCGCACCAAGCAGATTTGAAAAGCCGCCCAGATATGTTCGTAAATGCTGCAGTGTGCACATCTTGGAGGTTTTCAAAAAAAGGGGCAGGGCATGAAGCTGAGATGTGCATGTAAATAGTTACGCGATCCCAACCTGCTGGCAGCCGAAAAACAAGAAATAACCTGCAGGCCTCCAGTGGAGCTCAACTATCCAGTGGCAGATAAACCATGAAGGACCTGCCCAGCAGCAAAGTAGGAAAGGCCCCGCCGATGGCCAAAAAAAGAGACTAGGCTTAAAGCGGCAGAAGAAAATATGAGGCTACAGCTGACTGCTGAGCTCATCTGCTGACAGCATGAGTGAGGTAGAGGGAGTGGGTATGCGTTTCAAGAGTGTGCGTGAAAGTGTGTGTGTGTGTGTGTGTGTGTGTGTGTGTGTGTGTGTGTGTGTGTATTTGTACACGAGCAAGCGAGAGCATCTGTGGATGTGAGAATGGGTGGAGAGTGAGAACCTGTGTGTGTGAGAGCATCTGTGTACATGAGTGTGAATAAACGTGTGAGAGAGAGGGCAAAGAAAAGTTCCCCCTTCCTGCTACCACATCTCCCTCTCCCACTAATCCACAGAAATCCCAGGATGATTGGAAGGAAATAAAGTTCCCAGGTATGGATTTTTTTTTATTCTTACTAGGTTTTAATTATTGGGTACTATTTGATGTGTCTATTTGTAAGTGTTTTATTAATGTTTGGGAAAATTTGTATAATTTTTATATGAAATTTTAGTTAGTGGTTGTTATGATATTCATCAGCTGTTTTGAAATATTTTTTCTTTTTATTAGTATTGTTTTACTATTTTATTGTTTTGAGGAATGGAATTTCTGTTTTTCCGTTGTTGCACTGCATATAGTGTGTCTTGTAGTTTTCAGTTCAATTTTGTCTACATGTTTCTGTTTATTCTGTATGGTCTCTTTATTCTGTATTTGGTGAGGGTCTGTATGTAGTCTGCATTGTAAAAAAAAATCAGCAGAACCAGGGGTCACGATTTAAAACTCCAGGGAGGAAGACTCAGAACCAATGTCAGGAAGTATTTCTTCACGGAGAGGGTGGTGGATGCCTGGAATGCCCTTCCGGAGGAAGTGGTGAAGACCAAAACTGTGAAGGATTTCAAAGGGGTGTGGGATAAACACTGTGGATCCATAAAGTCTAGAGGATGTGAATGAAGAGAAGAGGCAAGGGGTGGCTTGCTTGCGGGAATGACGGCTACTACCTGGAGATAATACCCTTATTCAATAAACATACACACAGTTAATGCGACTCCAATATTGCTCTATGCTTCAACGGCAAGAGGAAATGTGGAAAAAAGGATTTGCATCCACAAAAATGCAGGGGAGTAGCTTGCTTGTTACGGCGGTTACTACCCCAAATCAAATAAGCCTGATACTTCACTTTCAATGCACATCCAGCATAGCTCTCTCCTTCAACGGCAGGGAAAATGAAGAAAAGATGATTTATATCAGCAACCAACAAGGAATGAATTACATAGTCTGGGTAAACAGATAAGCATAGGAGTAGCTGGCTTGTTACGGCGCTTACTACCCCCGAATCAATTAAGCCTGATACTTCACTTGCAATGCACATCCAACATAGCTCTCTGCTTCAACGGCAGAAAGAATGAAGAAAAGATGATTTATATCAGCATCAACCAACAAGGAATGAATTACATAGTCTGGGTAAACAAATAAGCATGGGTGTAGCTTGCTTGTTACGGTGGCTACTACCCCGAATCAATTAAGCATGATACTTGACTTGGAATAAGTATCCAGCGCAGCTCACTGTTTCAGCAACAGAGGGAATTAAGTAAAGAGGATTTTTATTCAGACAACCAACAATGGCTGCATTGCACATGCAGGGTAAACAAACGGGAGTAGCTTATTACGGCGGTTACTACCCCAAACCAATTAGCTAGATACTTCACTTAGATGCAGCTCCAGCACTGCTGTCTGCAAAGGGAATTGGAACCAAAACGTTACCAATAAGGGCCCTGACCTCAGCGGTCAGAGTAACAGATTATGAAAACAAATAGGTGTGAAAGCTTGCTGGGCAGACTGGATGGGCCATTTGGTCTTCTTCTGCCGTCACTTCTATGTTTCTATGGTTTCTATGTTAAGTATCCTGCTAGTGTGAAGTTTCTATTTTACGATCTATAGCAGGCTGGCTTTTCTGTTTTCCTAATAGGAGTTGTATTCGTTTTTAGGACCTGGTGTAATATCTGCAGTGTTGCCTTTTCATAGTTAATGTTTTTACGGTTTCAGTGATGGCAGCTAGTGTTCTCTCTTAGTATGGGAGGTATACTACTGTAATTGTAATTCAGTTTACTTACGGCTTTCTGAAGGCAAAACCCACATCCAACACGCATTACCATAGGCCTAATACCATATGCATGCCAAGTGTTTTAGTGTTTATTTTGCTTTTTTGTAGAGCTTTCTGGATGGCACCACAGTAGTGCATGTAAAAATAAATATGCATGTTGTGATATTTTTATCTCAGAAAACTATACTCTGAATGTCTTTTCATGTAAAATTGGTTATTATAAATGCAAACTTTATTTTGTGTGGTGAGGGCAGGGAAGGAGGGGTGGGGCAAGGCTCACCTAAAGCACCTGATACCCTTGCACTAGGGCACTAGAGAATTTGCCACACACAGACCCTTATTCCCCCATCCCCCACTTCTCCAGGGGCAAATGCTGGGGAAAACATGGGAGACAGGTGGTAGGGTTCCTGGAAGTGTGGCAGGGTTGCCAGCTTCCCAGAAATCCTGAATCACAGACACTCTGCTACTCCTCTGGGAACTCTGGCCCCTGCTTTCCTCCTTCCGCAGCATTTCAAATCACCAAAAGGACCAGACCATACAGAGACCCTACCCCCCTTGCCATCTTGATGATTTGAGTGGGGGGGGGGGGGGGGGGTTGACACCATCTCATCCCTCACCTCAGGCAGCAGTTTCCCTTGAGCTGCCCCTGACTGGAGGAACTGAAGGCTATGAAACCATGTAGGGATGGAGGACCTCTCTCAACTGGGCGAACAGGAGACAAACTGGTAAAACTGGGAGTGGCGTTCCCACGCACCCCTTTTAAAATCCCCAGATTTACACGGTAGAAGAGGCATTTGTGCACGCCCACTTAAAATTTGGTATATGTGCGTGCTGTCCTGCTATAACATGTGTGCACATACGCATGCAAATTATAAAATAGTCGCATCCCTGAGCACAGGCTGACGAATGTGTGTGCATGTGCGCCAGTTTGAAAGTGCCTGTCCCTCCTTTTAATTCAACAGTTTCAAGAAAACAGCAGAGAAGTATTTTGCTTGCTTATTGTGGGGCCAATGTAATAAAACCCATGCTAAAATCAGAGTTAAATTTTAACATAGGTTTTATTTACGAATGGTACACAGTCCCATGGGATGCAAGAAGCTGATATGCAAATAGACCAGGAGTTAAAAAAAACAAAACAAAAAACATACTAAACTGAAAAAGCTTTTTTTTTGTTTTTACTTGTGGTCTATTTGCATGACAACACGTGCTAAAATCTAACTTTAAAAAGTTCCTCAACCTCCCCAGTATGCTGAATGAAGTCTGGTCCAGAGGGCCAGGCAGTCCAGGTCCAGACCCAGCAGTACCCCCTCCCTTGGTTCACCATTTGTTTCTCCTCTGCTCTCCACATCAGTGCCTTCTTTCAGATCTGAGCAGGACTGTCTGACTCACTGCAGCCAGTAGGTCCGGGGTTGACCGCCCCTCCAGTTCCCCTTAGAAAAATGTCATGTAACTCCCCAGCCCCCTAATCTCCCCCACCCCCCCCCCACCTAGGAACCCCTGCCAGACAACCTCCTTGGGCAGGGCTGTTCCCAATTGGTCCTTTCATAGTTACACTTCAGTGAAAAGACCAATCCCATTTCAGAGTTCTGTAAGGGCAGCCGTCTGAAAGGGGATTGATCCATTCACTGACATGTGACAGTGAAGGGACCAATCAGCAGAGTAAAAAACTTGCACTGAAAAAAATGAGTAAAAACCTGTGGTAGGCTTAGCACAGGTTATTACATTGCCCTCCTTATTTTTAAAAATATGAACTTGGGAATTGAAGTAAGTTGCAAAACAAAGAAGAAAAGAAAAAAAGGTAGAATTTAGGGGGTGGGGAGGAGAGGGGAAGGGAGGTTCCCTCCCAGTCCGCTCCTTAATTGGAGCAGACTGGGAAGGAACTGGGGAAGGCTGGAATGTGTCACCATGCAGAAATTGCAACCCCCCCCCCCCCCCCTTTGCATGTGCCGCCCGGATTATAAAATACAACGCACATGTGCACGCAGGCCACAGATTTTCCACCTTGTGGCACCGGCTCGCACATGGTAGAAAATCAGCGCATCCATGTGTGCGTGCTGGGAAGTGCATGCACATGGACACGGCGCGCATAAGAGAAAAACCTACCCCTTACCTCTTCATCACCAATAAGTCCTCTTGTGTTTGAGTACTTGCCAGGTACTTGTGACCTGGCTTGGCCATTGTTGGAAACAGGATACTAGGCCAATGGACCCTTGGTCTAAGCATATTTTATAATCTCCACCAGGACCTAAACAGAACCTGTTTCCCTAACTCTAATAAAGCAAGAGACTGACTGCCCCTTCACCATATTTCTTCCACCTATCTGTGACCTATCAAAACAGGATCCCTAAGTGATACTATTATTCTTACTAGAAATAAATTTTAAAAAAATTAAGAAACATGTAGTCTTGCTCCATTTTCTTTATTCTCAAGAGTTCTCCTTAACCATTTCCCCTTATGCTTTCATGCATCATAATCTGCTCACAATCTTTCAAGCACACTTGCCAAAAAAAATAATTCAGAATTTCAGCAGCAGGGAAAAGGATCTTATTCTACTATAGCTGAGGCGTTAAACATCATTACAATTCTGTTTTTTTGGTTAGGAATACCTGTTGGAATTAGCAATCTCACTCACAGACTTTCCTTTCCTCTTTAACTTATCTCAGCAGCAAAGCACTTCCGTTTATGCAACTTAACAGAGGTTGCAAAAATGGTGAGCTCTGTGAAGGCCTAAAATATTTCCTTCATCAAATGCATTTGGTGATTTGAATGGGGTGATTTTTAATCACTGCAATTGCCTATTTGAAAAAGCTACAATCTGCATAGTTTGGAATGTCGACACGAGCTACATGTAGTCAGAGAGACAAAGGGAAAGAGAGAGAAAATAGCACTTGTTGAAACAAAGCGACTGTCTCAGAGCAATCTCGTGCAAAGCTTAACGATATTGTACAGGATATATATATAAAAATGTTACTGCAACCTTAACTGACCAACTGAACAAACTACAAATCTGTGCTGGAAGAAATGAGTGAGAACGTATGCAGACAGGCCACAAATATATGAGAGCTGGATAATAGATTAGCAGCTCAGGAAATTACGTCAGAACAAATTGCTACACATTTAGCCGATATCAAAAAAGAAAATGTGGATTTACTTGAAAGAGTTGAGGACCAGAGCACGCAGAAGTAACATTTGTGTTATTGGCCTCTCGGAATCTGTTAAGGAGCAAGATCTCTTACAATTTTTTCAGGTTTGGCTTCGAGAGGCTCTGGATCTATCCCTTGAGAAGGAACCTGTTGTAGTAGACAGGCTCACTGCATTGGGATTCAAAGAAAGGACGACTCGAGACCTAGACAAGCTATAGCCCCTATTTTAAATAATGCAGATAAAGTCCAGATTATGCAAGTTTATAGGAAGCAAGCTTCTCTGGAATGTGAGGGGGGAAAAAAAAACTTTTTTTTGGAGATTTTTCAGGAAAAGTTTTAGAAGAATGTTGAAAAATGGCAATTATTTGCACAGCTTTATATCGTAAAGGTGTGAAGTTCTCTTTCCAGTTTCCTGCAAAAATGTGTTTGCTAATGGAAAAACTATCATGCTATATATTAAGGATCAATTACAGCTTTATTTGGATTCATTATGACTCTTTACAGTTTCTCTCATACTACTCAAACTGAGATATGTGAGCCAAGCTACGTATATACACTGGGTGCACACTAGTTTTATTTTTATTGATTTTTTCTTTTTGATGCTATGTGCAGATTTTCTGGTTAGGAGATAATGCTTTAGCTTTTCACCTCTGATATTGACTGCTACATCACACTTTATTGGAAACCAAGCCCTCTGATTTTGCCTCCTTACATTTGTTGTTCTACTTATACCTTGTTTATAATTGTTTAGTTATTTATTGGGGGGGGGGGTTCTCTGAGCTTTAATTGCAGTCTGGACATGCATACAGACTCAAAAATTTGAATTTGTGATGGAATTTGTTTTTTTATACTTTGGCCTAGTGATTATATGACGCATTATTTATTTTTTTTTTGACAACGCTGAACTTAGACCATAAGGATGACTCCTTGAGTTGTGATATAAGACTTCATATTTTTCCATAATGTTTTTCAAATATGTATATTTCTTTCTGGGTTTTTTTTCATGAAGTCAGTCAATGTGGGTGGGGGATTTTTTTTTTTTTTAATATTTTTAGTTTTTCTTCTATTTTACATTGGACAGTAGCCACATACCCTTTTTGTATTTCCGTTATTTTGATGCAATAATGGAAGTTTCAAATTTTGGCATATTATATTGGGCCCTCAAGAACGCATCTTGAATGCTTATGTAGATAAAGAAGATGTTGTTCCTTGGAGTTTTGGGACATTGTTCTCTGTTTTTGTCCTTCATCTGTGTGGTTTGTATGATTTTTTGCAATCCTTAAGGGTAGTGTTTATCAATGGTGAATCATATCTTGCGAGACTGGATTTTTCCCTTTCTTGTATTGTGTGTGCAGACCTTAGGGCCAATGCAGGATTGGCACAACCTGCAGGGAGCAGGTTCCCACCATCAGCAGGTGGACCCGGGCGAAGCAGACACCTGGCAGGAGCCCTTGTTTCCCTCAGGTTGAGCCTTTAGGTGCTAGGGACAACAGGTCTTAGGTGGGATCTCTGCTGATGGCAGATGTGGTGGTCATTTAAAAGCTTGGGTCATAGGAAGGCAGAGGTCAGGCAAGTCCAAGGTCCAGGCAATGGTCAGTTGTATCCCAGATCAGGCAGTGGTCGGAGGCCAGCAGTGGACAGGTGTATCCGAGATCACACCAGGTATCCGTCTGAGAGAAGAGGAGGGACAAATAGGCAGGGCAGGCAGGCAAAGAGAAGAAGGAGATGAAGACTGAAGACAAGATGCTGGAGCAACAAGCTCAACTCTCAAGCTGAGGCATCAAAGCAGACCCAGCAAGGGCCTTGTATAGGCCTCAGCATCTGACATCATCCAGGGGCGCTATGGGGCTTTTCCCGCCGCGGGCCCTTTAAATCAGGCAGAGTCGGGCGTGAGCACACCAAAGGGAAAGCACCAGTGATTGCAGTCAGCAGAGTCCTGCCATGTGGAGGTTGGACAGGGTTCTGCCATGGGAAGAGAAGGAAGGTCTTGGGCATGTCGGGGTCAGCAGCCTGACCAAGAGGACGAGTGCAGCAGTCCACAGACTACAACACATAATAGCTTAGTTTCAGGGATAGTGCTAGCTTTTTTGCTGTCCTCCCTGTGTGAACAATTGTGCCCCCCTCCCCCCCCCCCCAACACACACTTCATTCATTCTCTCTCTCAGGTCTGCCACCAATGCCTAGTTCCTTCCAGCGACCTAAACATTGTCACCCCTCTACCCTCCGGGTCTTACCCCCTCCCTGGAACCCATTGCTGGTGTAAGCATATTAGGTGCAAATTTTATACCCTTACACCCCCACCTCCTGCTCTCGCCACATACACAATTAACAATTATGCATTTATAATTGAATATTTTCTCATGTAAATTCTAAATACAGTCTTCTGGGGTAAAAAAAATATCACAAGTATTTACATGTACTTCTTTGGTGCCAACTAGAAAACCCTACAAAAAAAGGCACTTGGAACCCATATGGCATTAGGGCTACTGTAATGCATGTTAGGTGTGGACTTGACCCTCAGAAAGCCATGAGAAAATTACAATTAAAATATAATAAACCACCCACACCAAAACAGCAGTAACTGCCAGCACTTAAAAATCGAACATTCCTACCTATGAAAAGGCAGCACTGCAAATATTACACCAGGCCCTAAAACACCAATACACCTCAAATTAGGAAACAGAACAAACCAAGCTGTTATAAATTGCTGCATGCTAGCAGAATCTCTCATCTCAATCACACGTGCAGAACACAGGCAGACTCTCACCAAAACAGGAAAAAGAAGCCATAAAGTATAAATAGAAACATGCAGGCAAAAACTAAATAGGGAGGCCGCAACAAGTCAGTCTCTATTCAGTGTAACAATGGAAAATATCAAAAATTACGAATCCTCAGACATTAAATAAAATATAATAAATACATCATAGTAGTATAAACATACTAATAAAAAGAATATTACAAAACAGCTGGTAAACAGAAGATCCATTAATTAAAAACAATTTGTTTAAAATTTCTCAAATACCAATAAAATATTTCAAAACAGCAGATACAATAGCATCCAAAAATTAAAACTAATAAGGATAAAATAATTCACGCTCACCATACCTGGAAACCTTTGATTTCCAGTCACTCAGATTGTTGAGGATCAGTGAGAGAGGGATGCATAAACTTTCTCCTCTCTCATACACATGCATGTATATGCTCTCTCTCATACACGCACATGCTCACTCCCTCCTACATGCACATATTCCCTCTCTCTCCCAAAAATCAAGTAGGGCTGGTGGTAAGCCTTGATGTGGAGAAAGCTTTTGATAAAGTGCATTTTGGGTAATGGAAAAATTTAGAATCACTGGACCCTTTTTACATTGGAAACAACTTTTGTACGCGTCGCCTCAAGTCAGATTAAGAGTAAATGGTTTGATTTCTCAATCCTTTCCTTTATATTGTGCTACTAGACAGGGTTGCCCCCTCTCCCCATTACTATACTTACTAACAGTGGAGCCACTTGTACTTAAAATTAAGTCATCCCCGATTATCAGAGGTGTGACCTTGGGAACTTCTGAATTCCACATCTGTTTGCGAATGATATGCTTTTATTTCTGGGTAATCCTCAAACATCTTTAGCACATGTTTTGGACTTATTTCAATTATTTGGTAACTTTACAAGCTTAGAGATACATTTTGCTGAGTTAAACCTATAGCTGATGATGATACTATTCAGCTTACCTGACAAGGGGAGTTCCCATTAAGTTGGGCATCAAAGCAAATTAAATACTTAGGGATTGAGGTACTTTGGAATACATCCTTACTTTATCAGTTCAATATCAAATCTTTACTTACCAAAATACACTTGCAATTTACAAGCATGGACTAGTTTACCAATTTCGTTATTTGGTAGGTGTGTCCTATATAAAATGGTTCTATTTAAGAAATTGGTATATAGAATGCACATTGTATCCTATCAGTTATCTAACAAAGACCTAGCATATTTGAAGTCTACGTTAGTACATTTTTTGTGGCAGGGGAAGAAAGAACGGGCTGGATTTGTAAATTTATGTCCCAAACTGTTACGTAGGTGGCCTTGAAGGCCTTGCATTCTGTTACGTAGCGGGTGTTTAGTGTGCCCTTGGGCCTCAGCCCAACCCCAGACGGATCCAGGACCGAACAGAGAGTTGGCGACGTGTCCCAGCATGGCAGAACACGGTCTTACCCTCTGCCAGGCCTGCAAGCTCCCAGAGCCAACAAAAGATGATGTTGGTAGGGGGAACGGTCCTCCGACTGTTCCAAGCCTTTTCGGACCTGCCGCTTGAATCGGCATGGAGCAGCAGGCAGGCCTGAGGATGAGGGCAGACGGAGGCCTTGACACGAAGACATAAGACCAAGGTTGATGCGACGGCATCACAGACTAAGGTTGAAGCAAAGACATGACACCAGAGCTGATGCAACAGCATCAGAGACAAGGAACTTGACGAAGTCCAAACGAGATGAGGAGGTGGGAAGGAAGATATTGGCACTGTCTCTCAGGGCGCCCTACACAGCCCAGCTTCACGGGCGGACCCAATGGGCTGGTCGCAGACCACCCTGTCCCACTGCGCGCCCTACACAGCCCGAGGAGGCTGGTCATGCACCACACGGAGAGCGGGACAAGCGCAGGGAAGAATCCAGCTGAGGCAGAACTTAGACGACTGAGCCAGATGTCATCCGAAGCACCACAAAGGCTGGCAGGACAAGACGGCTCAGGAGCACAGGACACCAGTCCACTGCCGGCATCTCCCATGACGAAGCTGCGTCACCCGGAGATCCACGGCCGGCAGAACAGAAGGCTCCAGTGCAAGCACAAACACCAAGGAGGGCTAGGATATCAGGAAGCGAGACATCAGGAGCTGAAACACCAGGATACCTGGACGGGGACCTCAGGCAATGAAGACATGGTTCAAAACACAGACGAGACGAGGATCTCCACGAAGAACACAAGAGCCTGTCGGAGCACTGGACAGCCGGAGCTTCCAGAAACGAAGTAACTCCGATGCAAGGCCAAGCTGACTGGAAGTTGAAGTCCTTTTATAGGGGTGCAGACCGGTGACTCCCTGGGAGGAGTTTGGATGGCCCATACCTAGCTGGCCCTATAACTAAGGAGGAGTGCTGTGGGCCAGCCCCTAGGGAGAAGGGCATGGCTCAAACCAGGAAGTCCATGCAGAAACAAGCAAGCCTCAGGCAGGCCCCAAGAACATTGAGGCCTCCCAGGCCCTGGAGCAAATCCTGGATAGTTTGTAGGCGAGACCCCGGCTTTGGAGCGTCCTCCAGGAAGAGGTAAGGAGCCTCCCGTAGCACCGCTACAGGAGGGTTCATAACACCAAACATTTTGGAGGGCTTAATCTTCCGGATGTGAGATTCTACAATACAGCCTGTCAATTTTGCTTTTTGTGAGAATTGATTACTGCTAAATACACCTTTTCATCCCTAATTTGGTGGCCGATAAATTGGCCTCTTCTCTTTTGGCCTGGCTCCATGTGTCTGGTGATATACGACCAGATGTCTTGAAACACTGCTGTCTTTTTAAGCCTGTCCAATTGGCTTGGAGGTATCTGGGTAAATATTGGAGGGAACCAGATGCCATATCAGGACTTCAGCCTTTAATAGGAAATTCTCAGTTTTCTCCTGGTGATTCTGGAGGAGTATTCAAAGATGGCACATAAAAGGAATAATAAATGTTTCTTCTCTTTGTTTTAAAAATCAATTTCTTTATTCTTTTGTACAATTATGTGACTAATATCATTTATCTTCCACACAGTTCTATGCATATGTACAAGCATGACATTATATACAACAATTACAAAGAGATTTTCATGGATTATTCAACCTCTTTAGTGGAGACAATGTATTATATGGTAAAAAAAAGATGAAAAAGTTATCTTGGTGGTATAAAATGCCTCTGTTCAAAATGATCTTTCACATTGGTGGTCACACTAGTGGCCTTGAAGTACCAATAAGGACAAGGAGCTCTGCTTTCAACACTGAATTAAGATTTTGTTAAGAGTTGTTTTTCAAGCTCCTCCACCGAATCTACATAGATAATGTTAAAGCACAGAGATTTGGATCTATCAATCAAATCTTTGTCCTAGATGTAAGATTATGTAACAAGGAAACTTTTTTTTTTAAAGTTTTGTTATGCCATAAGGTCTTCTTCCTTTTATGAAGATGTTTTTTCTATGATCTAAAGAGTCACTGGAATCTGGCCCTCTTTTGATGGCCAATTTATACTTATAGGTTCACCTTCATTTCCTTTGCCAGTATCAAAAGGATATTTGAAATTTATTTCTGTGGCTTTCTTTTGTATTTTAAAATCTTGGATTCAGTCAGAACTGCCTTTTACCCTCTAGATGCGACCAAAATGATAAAGGGGATGGAACAGCTCTCCTATGAGGAAAGACTAAAGAGGTTAGGGCTGTTCAGCTTGGAGAAGAGACGACGGAGGGGGGATATGATAGAGATGTTTAAGATCATGAGAAGTCTGGTAGATGTGAATCTGTTATTTACTCTTTCGGACAATAGAAGGACTAGGGGGCACTCCTTGAAGTTAGCATGTGGCACATTTAAAACTAATCGGAGAAAGTTCTTTTTCACTCAATGCACAATTAAACTCTGGAATTTGTTGCTAGGGATGTGGTTAGTGCAGTTAGTGTAGCTGGGTTTAAAAAAGGATTGGATAAGTTCTTGGAGGAGAAGTCCATTACATGGAATATACTTAGTTTTTGGGTACTTGCCAGATTCTTATGGCCTGGATTGGCCACTGTTGGAAACAGGATGCTGGGTTTAATGGACCTTTGGTCTGACCCAGTATGGCATGTTCTTATGTTCACTGGATGCATATAGAGAGATTAGTTATATTATTTATGCATCACTTTTTACCTAAAGATTATAATCAAGCTTGAAAATCCTTTGATACTTTGCTGTCTGATTCAAATAAGGATCATTTGAAACTGTTAGGATTCAATACTCAACGGTGTTAATACATTTATATTATTTATTTTTGTTTTTCTGTTGTGTCTGTGTGAGCCGAGTGTCTTGCCTTATATGTGAACACTTGTGTTCTTAATTGTATACTTGTAAAGGTTGTGATAAATGGACTCTGGTATATTTTCTACCTGATGCATAGCTGTCAGTACTTGTATTGTTTAATTTTGAACTATTTTATTTCAGTTATATGTATATGGTATGGTGTTTCCTCATCTATGTACCTTGACAGCAAAAATAAAAAGGTAAAAACACTCTCAGCAACAAACTCACACTAGCTAAAATGTCTCCATACCTACTCTTCTCCAATTTCAGTAGAACACAATACAAACAGCTTCTACTATCTTAGGCCGTTTGGATGTGTTTTCCACGCACTCTTATTACCCCTTATACTGTAAGAGGTAATAGCATGTGGAAAATGCACGGCCAATAATGCTCATCACATGCAAATGCATTTTGATGAGCCTATTAGTTATTTTCCCAGAATACTGAAAGTAAAATGTGCGGCCAAGCCGCACATTTTACTCTCAGAAATTAATGCCTGCCCAAGGACAGGCATTAACTTTGAAACCACCGGGAAAGGTGTACAGAAAAGCAGGAAAAAACTGTACCCTCCAACTTAATATATAGCGATATTTTTTTTAATCTGTACTAGACAATATCACAACTAAAATAGTCTCCTCTGCAACTTTCTTGGGTCAACCAACTATGCTTGCTGCCATTTTCTACTAGGACCCCTTTATCCAGAGCACCATTCTGAATTAGCAATCCCCTTCTTGGTATTGCAGGCTCTGAACTGCAGCCATGGAGGGCTGCTAAGGAATACACAGGCACAGATTTAGGCATAGGCAACTGTTTTGGGTGCCAAATTTTGAAGACACCAAAAACCCAGACCCAAGAAGAGCCTTCTCCCACTTACTCTAGGGTCATGCACCACTGCGGCACTATGGCCGAGCAATCCCTGCCCTACTTGCAATCTCTGGAGGTGAAACTCCCATGCCCAAGCTCCTAGGCGGGAACTCTACCTTTATCTTTTAGTCATGCCTATAGGCGCCAAAATCTTAAATTCGGCCCGGCAATACAGTTTCTTTTACAGGGACAGCTGGTCACCAGTGCAGGTACCGAAATACAATTTTTCTCTTTATTTGCATTAGCTTCAAGTATTCTACATCAGCATCCTGGTTTTCTCTAGTTCTGTCCTATCACTGTGCAAGAAAACAGGAAACTGGTGCACCATGTTTGAAATCACAGCTGTGAATGACATTTAGGGCCTCATTTTCCAATATCGCATGCGATACCAAAAAGGGGTGTACCTTATGCTAATAAGCATGTGTATCGCAAATTGCGATATCAGCTATGCGAAAGGCTGTTATCGCAAGTTGATGGACTCTCTACCTGGGTAACAACAAGCTAGGTGGAGAGAACATTGCACAAATCTCATCTTGGAGTGAGTTTCCTCACTCTAAAGGCCAGCAAATCTTCACAAGAGACCTCTGTTCTGTTCGTACGTCTCATGTTGAATGTGAAAGTGGCCCCTAACCCCCTACACTAATACTTAACCCTCACCTCGAGTTACTAGGTGGGCCTCTCATAGGGATACAAATACCTGTCTAGGGAGGAGGCACTATGGTAAGGTTCTCTCTCTCTCTCCTGCATCATACTGAAACAGGCCTGTCAGGAAACATCACGAACCGCAATAAACCTTTCCTGGCCTGTAGCGCACAACGTAACGCAAATGAAAGAGGCGTAGTTATGAGCCACGCTAACAGTGCGGGTGTTTCGCAGCACATTTTACATTTGCTCCGCCCCTGAATACAAAATTAAAAATTCGCAAATCGCGTTAACTGCTGTTAGCGTGATTTGTGGAATTATCACATGCGGTAACTCCTTGGAAAATGAGGCCCTTAGTCTCCTACAGTGACCTTAAAATTGTATAAGTTGCCAATGTGCATATGAAGAGGGGTGCTGGGTGAGAATTAAAAATAGGAGGATCTTTCATGCTCATCTAACCAAGCAGGGGGAGCACAAAGGATGAAGAGAGCAAAACCTCTCTCAGATAAGGAGTGATAGCAGTCATGCTCTGTGGCTAATAAGCAGGATATATTCTTAGCACTATGGGCTGGAATGACTGGGCAGACTGGACGGGTCAATGATTTGTTCCAACCATTTTACCAGGTATAGACATGTAACGCGCTATGTATTGGATGTACTGGGACTGTAGCGAAGAGACTTCAACTTCTCTAAATATTGCAGCTAGGGTCATCTTTGGTGAATCCAGGTTTGAACATGTGACCTCACTATTACAGAAGTTACATTGTCTACTGGTTATAGAATAATTTTTAAGGTGTTTATCATATCTAAAGAGCGCTATATTAGAAAATCATCTTTATATTTGGCCAATCTTGTATTTTATTTTTTTTTACATCAGCAAGTTTATGGCCTCAATTTCTGCTGAGATTGCTATCATCTGACTTAAAATTAAGAGACTGTCCTGTTTTACATATCAAGCACCTTTAATATGGAATGCTGTACCATTAGAAGTGAAGCTAGAGAAAAACTGCTTGAAATTTAAAGAACTTCTAAGATGTTTTTTTACTCACTCAAGTTTTTAACTGATTTTACAGAGTTGATTTTCTAGTTTATTGAGAGTATGATTAGGTAGGCATTTTAAGGTTTTTTTTAAATTATTGTTTTTTAGTTTTATTTTCGGGCGGATTTTAAAAGCCTGCTCGCGTAAATCCGCCCGGATTTACGCGAGCAGGGCCTTGCGTGCCGGCGCGCCTATTTTCCATAGGCTGCGGGCACGCACAGAGCCCCGGGACGCGCATAGGTCCCGGGGTTTTCGGAAGGGGGCGTGTCGGGGGGCGGGACACAATGACGCGGCGTTTTGGGGGCGGGGCACGGCGTGGTTTCGGCCCGGGGCGTTTCGGGGCGTGGTTGCGCCCTCCGGAACCGCCCCCGGGTCGAGTCTTGGCGCGCCAGCAGGCCGCTGGCGCGCGTGGATTTACGTCTCCCTCCGGGAGGCGTAAATCCGTGGATAAAGGTAGGGGGGGGGTTAGGTAGGGGAAGGGAGGGGAAGGTGAGGGGAGGGCAAAAGAAAGTTCCCTCCGAGGCCCAAAATCGGCAGCCTTGCGCGCGCCGATCCAGGATTTTAGAGGCTATGCGCGTATCTTATAAAATCCAGCGTACTTTTTTTTAAAAATCTACCCCTATATGTTTTTATGTTAATTCTGTCTTATGTTGTAAGGTGTTATGACTTTCCAAATTTAGTTGTGTTGACATGATTTATATTCTACATAGTTTTGATTTTATGGAAAAATAGTATATCAAAATCAAATCTTATCTTATTTTCCTGGAATCCAGTGGAATTTAGCAGGAGTCTTCTCCTTCTGCTCTGTGTTATATTAGTCTCTCTTTCAGGTGTTATAGAAAACCTGAGTACTAAAGCGTGTTTGAACATTTTCAGGCCAATGAAATATAGTGCGTTCAGCCAAGCACAATGCTTAATATGCGCTTGGACACGCGTCCAAAACCCCTTATGCAATGAGGGATTAGCGCATCCAAAATGCACGTCTTAACCAGCAAGTAGTTAATAGCGCTCATCACATGTAAATTCATGTTGATGAGGCTATTAGCTATTACTCCTGATGCAAAAAAAAAAAAAGCATGCGCCCGACATGCACATTTTTGCCTCATAGCAGACATTAATTCTTGAGGAGCCCCTAAAGTTAATAGAAAAGCAGAAAATACTGCTTTTCCGTTCCTCTGCCTTAATATTGTGGCGATATTAAGTCAGAGGTACAGAAAAAAAAAAAAAGAGTAAGGAAATACATTTCTTTTTTTTTTTTTTTTAATTGAGCATCTATTTTCCTAACCCGCACTGACAGCCACTGCTCCCAGGCACCTGCTGCCAAGGAGGCGCTAGGGGTGCACAATTTTCCCTAGCGTCTCCTTTTTACCGCTGCAGCCCATTTAAATAATACACTGGGCGCCCTGGAGAGATGCATCAGCGCGCATTAAGAGAGTGGGCGCTCAATCATCAGTGCCATTTTTCCTTGTGCCAATATTGCATCAGCCTGAATGAGGTTAGTTTCGGCTCAGACCGGTAGATAGCACGGTGGCTGCCCTGTTAGCCCACATGAATATTTGGAAATTAGGGACAGGCAAACAATACCGACAGAGAAACTATTTAAATTGCATTAGTCAAATAAGGCCTTATCTGCAACTTGTAGGTTGACCCCCTTATTCACACGGGGTTAGATGGAAAAACCCTGGTGCTTTGCTGCAATCCTGTCGCAGTAAAATTGTATTGCTGGTACAGTAGTGGTGAACATGCCTCTATCTAGAAGTCCTGGGTAGTTCCAAGGACACCACGCTTGACAGACATTATTAATGATCCACTGTATGTCAACAGCAGTTTCTGTGACAGAACACTGGCAGCCTTAGGGGGGGTGGCAGACCTTGCAATCACCAGGGGCCCCACAATTTTGCAACAAACTTTTTTTTTTGGGGGGGGGTGCAAAGTGAAAAAGAAACAGAAAACACCTGACTGTGTCATAAAAACTGAGCCTGTAAAGAGGCCGCAAACAGCTCTCTTACCCAAGGTCTCAACAATTTTTAAGCCCACCGTTGACTGGATTGTAGTGCAATGTTTCGGTTTACAGACAACCGAAAATTGGAAATTAGGTGTTCTTTACAGCAAGTGGAGGAACATCGTATGCGCTTGAAGTTGTATTGGTGTAAGTTTTCCCATTGTGCATTCACAGTGAATTACCACAGGTACCAGGAAAGATGTGTTGCATAAATTGAGGAGGAACAGGGCAGCATGGCTGGAAGAGTTCCTGACACCTCCCGCCTGCCAGCCAAAGAAGCAGAATGCTGGCGATTTGAGATCCCCAGACTGCGCTAGTGAGAAAAATAGTGGAGGGACTGATGGCCAGAGCCTTGCCAATCACAGAAAGAGTGGAGGGGCTGGGTGTGGCATTCCCAGACCCCAACGGCTAAAGAACTACGCGGAGAATAGAGGAGCAGGGGGGTGGTGATGAGGAAGAAAGGTCTAAAGATATTGGGGGAAGGGGTGAGAAAAGGTGTGAAAGCGGATAGAGCTGAGAGAAGATAGTGAGGGAGTGGGTGGAGGAGAGAGGAAAGCACTGCACTCACCAGGTACTCATGCCACCCAGAGCCCTCAAGAAAAGCTAATTTGGAGGGGAGGTGATGACGGAAGTACAGGATGAACGCATTTCATCCCTATTCAGTAAGTGCTAAAGATGAACAACAGCTGAGGAAGTATGTTGTATTCCATGGTATTCACCTTTCCAATTTTGCTACATATATATTTACTATTTGCCCCACTTCAAGTTATTTGTAATCATTGGTCTGCATGGTATACAAGAAAACTTAAAAAGGAAAGCTCAGAAAACTTCTGGCATACCCCCAAAAGCAGTACAGTTGAACAATAAAAAGAAAATTCTGCATCGCTAAACAGCCATGCTAATGCTAAAAAAAAACATATCACAAAACACCGTGCTTTCTAAGGTGTGAGGCTGGAGCAGCAACAATCGGCATAGCTGCTCATAACAAGAACACACCCATCAGCGGTCTCCTTTACCTATAACGGGCTCTGTGGGATCTCTCTCTCGGTTATATTCTAGCTTCCACTGGATCCAAGCTGTGAAAGCCAGTCCTCCACCTACTTTGTCCTCCCTCCCTCAGCACATATTTAAAAAAAAAAAAAGGAAAAGGGGGGGGGGGCGGAGAGATCCTGTTAATCTTTTAAAAAAAAAAAAAAAAATTTAAAACTGCTATTTGGCTAGCCTTGTACCAGGGGCTTTGGTTACATTTTAACTGTTCCATGTAGCCCCCTAACTGTAACTGATATGCGTTCCTAGTCGTGGCTGGGAAAATAACTCCCTCATCTGGAAAGGAAAATAGGAGGTTGTCCCTTTCTAGTGAGAGAAGGAAAACCCTCAGAACGTCAGCTCACTACCAGCACAGATAGAAAAGTATTTTCTAAAATAATGTAGGGAACCACGGTCATTACAGCTCCACTTTTCCTTCCGATTTGCATTTCATTTCCGACTCGCGTTGAGAGCTTACCTAAAGCGCCACCTACTCTTCAAAGCGCATTAAATCTGATTACCTGAGCATCTGAGGCCAAGCATACCCGAATTTTTTTTTTTTACATATAATGTCAAGATGCATGGCTTCTCCAACATCAGAATGTATTTAAGTCTCCCACCCCCCCCCCCCCCCCCCCCCCCTCAATGCTGTATCCCACCTCGGGCGACCCTCGCAAGCTCTTTCCTCCTCCGTGATTTTTTTGTTTGTTTTGTTTTTATTTTTTTGCATTCCCAGGCAACCTCCGATATCTTTACGGCGTGAAGCCCTTTGACTTTAAACCGAAGATTTCAGAGGACTTTCAACTGGAACCAGACGGCACAAGCCCATTTATGTTTCACGGGCAGTATCGGGGGGGCATCGCTAATACCAACAGACATTTTCCTCCCTTCCTGTTCCTGCCGCCCGGCACTGAGAACCTGTCAAAAGCCAAACTGGTGAGACAGCGGCGGCGCTGTCACCTGCAGCCCAAGAGAAGGGAGGGAGGGCGTGCGAAGAAGACCGTGCAGAGCCGAAAAGTGGAGGTGGAGGGGGATCCTGCCAACTAGCGCTTCCGGGCCCTTGACCGCCCCCGGACTGATGCACGAGAAGGAGAAAGCGAGGGCGGGGGGGGGGGGGGGGGGGAGGATAGTTCAACCTCAGCAGTGCACAGAGCGCTCGCTCTTCCCCATGCCTTCTGTCATCTCTCCCCCCCCCCCCCCCCCCCCCCACACTTACTTTGTAGGTCGGGGGTCCCTTGACGTCCATGGTCGGGACGCAGAGCAGGATGATGCCGATGATCCCCGCCAAGCAGAGTAGGAGCGGTAACACCACCGCCAGCACTTTGCGGACCATGCTGCTGCTGCTTCTTGCACACACACACACACACACACACACACACACGCGCTCTCTCTGTCTCTCACTCACACCCCAGCCCGGCGGGCGAAGCACTGCAGAGTGCAAGGAACCGCCGAAGCCCCGGCACTGCTCGGGGAGGGGGAAGGAGGGCGGGTCCCACTGCCACCACCGCCCCCACCCTGGGCCGCCTTCCCGTTGCCGCGCTCCCAAGCAGAGCTGGAAGACCGGAGCGGCATGGCGCGCGAGCTTGAAGTGAGACGGAAAAACCGGTTCCCCCCGTCCCTAAGCTTTAGCGAGCGCAGGTCCGCAGCTTAAGGTGGAGTCTAAGCACGGGTACAGGTGCAAGCTTTCAGAACCCAGTGGTCAACAGGGGTTGCAGCACTCGCCTGCTATAAAAACAAACATTTATAGTTCCTACCATATATAGCTAACTGAGCATCAGAAGAGAAACGCAGGGGCGTTTAACAAGACTTGCATTTGTTGAGCTTAAACACCATGTACTTTCTTTTCTATTGAATCCCCTTGTGGGGTTGAGAAAACTCAACCCCACAAGGAGGCAGTAGGAAAGGGAGTCTTCAGTTTACTCCATGATTTCTCCTGAATCACAATGTGGGCAGTGTAAAGGCTGCGTTGGCCCCCTCCCCCCTCCCACATACGGCGCAATTGCAATGACTTCAATCGAAAAGCAGATTTTATTGGTTGGATAAAATTGGCTGCAGCCCATAAGCATTGAATAAACGGCAATTAGCAAGCATAATTATAACATCATTGTAACTATACACAACTGCATAACTGATCATAACAAATTTAGTGACTAGCGATGGCCCCCCCCCCCCCCCACGCTTCTAAAAGTTGAAGGTATGAAAATCAGCTGAGGCGGGTGCACACCCCTTGGCCGTATAAGCCGCGGAGTTGTTCTTTGACCCCTGGCTGTTGAAGCCATAGCGTCCGTCGACCCGACCGTGGAAGTCGGGAACGTTTGTTCTAATCGCCTCGCCTCAGCATCTCTTGCTTCTTCCCTCTCGGCAGTTGAAGCGTCGAGGGACTGCGCCGGCTCTGCTAGGCCGCTTGCCCAGTCCGAACCGCCTGTTGGACTCTCCTAAATGCGGGGGGGGGGGGGGGGGGTTGTTGCTTGTGCCAGTCACCATGCCGCTACGCAATGCCAAGGGCTGCGACAGGGCCAGAAGATCTGGCCCTCTATACTGGTTCTATCTGTCCTAATGGGAATAATTCAAGGAAGGTTAGATCTTTGGCGACTTTGTGCTGATGCCACGATTGCGGCCACTGCGCGGCACACCAAGCTCCCTGGAAATAAATCCCGAAACCAACACCTCCTGCCGCATCTGTGAATAATTCTAGCTCACTGTTATGCCTTGGGGGGGTCCTGCCAAAAAGCCAAGCCGTTAAAATTCTGTTAGAAAGGTCTCCCACACCGGGTCACTCTTGATTGCCCTGGAGACCCTTATACGGTGGTGTTTTTTCCGAACCCCCACTGTAGCAAGTGATAACCTGCGTAAAAATGCCCTGCCCATAGGAATTACTCTTGACGCAAAGGTAAGCAATCCGATCAATGACTGGAACTGCCTCAAGGTGGCTTTCTTGAGGCTGCGCATCTCCAAGATTGTCTCCCTGAGTTTAAAATTTTTTTCAGTAGGTAACCTAGACTGCTGGGCCTGGGCATCCAGTTCGATACCGAGGAAGGTAATTGTGGTAGCTGGACCTTCTGTTTTTTCTTGTGCTAAGGGGACGCCAAAACGCCTGGCCACCTCTTGAGCGATGGCCAGTAGGTTATGGCAGTCTGCGCTGTCCCTCCCTACCAATAGGAAATCATCAAGGTAGTGTACTATTTGCTTTCTCTCCGACTGCTGTTAGATTACCCAATGCAAGAAGGAACTAAACAATTCAAACAATGCACAGGAAATTGAACAGCCCATTGGAATGCAGCGGTCAAAATAATACTGCCCCTTGAATTGAAAACCCAGAAGGTGGAAGGAGTCTGGGTGCACCGGCAGAAGGCGGAATGCTGACTATGTCCACCTTAGCCATGTGCACGCAGGGCCCTGCATCTTTGATCAGCTGGATTGCAGAGTCGAAGGAGGAGTATGACACCGCACACAAATGGGGGTCAATTTGGTCGTTAACCGAATTACCCGGCGGGAAAGACAGGTTGTGTATGAGCCGGAAATGGCTCACACACAACCTTTCTTGGGTACCATTCCCAGAGGAGATATTACTAGATTTGGAAAAGGTGGATAAGGGAACGGGCCCGCTATCCTACCTAGCGCCAATTCCGCTTGAACTTTTTTATCTGCCTTCTCCTCATGCATCGCCAGTAATCGTGCATTGCTCGGGGGGGCAGTCTAATGCTAAAGGGGGTAAAGATTGAATAGGGATTCGGAAGCCATACAGGAAACCAGCATAAATTTGCTCCGCTTCGGTAGGGAAAACGATCCAGCCACGGGCGCATTGCCTCAACGCGGACCGGGGTTGGGGCTCGCGAAATCAGGCGAGCGTCCCACCTGCTGCTGAGGAAACTGCCTTTGATCCTTGGAGGTACGGCACTGAGCGGCTGGGTGGGAGCCAAAACCGCATGTGGAGCAAGAGTGCCTGAACTTGCAATTTTTCCATGTGCAGTGGCCAGCATTGAACTGCCTGCACGTGTCCCGCCTCCCCGAACCTTGAAAGGAAAATCTATCCCTTTGATATAGGCCCCTCTCCCTTGGATGACTGTAAGATGTACCCGCTCTCTCTGCCCATGAGGACTTCTGTAGGGTCATCTCATCTAGCCAAAGGTCAATCAACCTGTGTTGCCAAGAGACGGCAGGGTTATGGGCCATGCTTTTCCTAAAACGAATGTCATAATTAAGCCAGGCCCACCCTCCCTTCCTTTGTGCTGTCAAGATGGTGTCCATGTATCTTATGAGAAAGGGGGCATGTGCAGGCTCATGTTTCACAATCACGGACATAAAAATATGGAAAGCCCTGGTCCAATTTTGGATGTTCTTGGCAACCTTTGGCCTCTTATCTTTCGCCTCAGTGGATCCCCCTTTTTCGGGTTCCACTTCCATATCCGTAACAAGGAGGGAAAATATGTCAATGTACTCCCTCTTCAATATTTTGTCTTTTATTGTGTCTGGCACACTGTGAGCTAAGGACGTAACCCCACATAAAACCTCATACCCCAACTGCTGTGTTGGAATTTGCACCGCCGAATTAGCAGTGTGTAAAAGAGGATTTACATCTACAGGCGGCAAAGTAGGTTGAACTGGGGCTGGCAGAGTGTTGGCTGGTATAGCGGGTGAGGCTGGCATACCTTGAGTGGCCAGCATACTCTGTAGCCTCCCTGATTCAGTAACCGTTTGCCCACTGATCACTGGCACGGTTACTGGATTAGCACCCCAGACAACGGCAGCCGAATTGCCTTGGCTCACATTCCTCTTTCTTTTAAGAGAATGGAATAGAGAGCAAAGCGACTTGGCTAACACTCTCTCAGTATCACTGCAATCTGATGACGATAAAATGTCACAAGTCTGGGGCTTACCTCATCCAAAGTCACGTGAAGTGGTCCCAGTGCTAGCAGCCGTAGAAGCTGTAGCCAGTGAGCCAAGGGCAATACCAGAACCTGATGTCGGCGTGGGCGCCCCATCGCCACCGTGGGGCCCTACCACAATAGTTTTCAGGCCCGTTGGGCGCTTTTTCTTTCCGACTAATGCCCCTACTTGCTGTGGTCTGTGCTCCTCTTACGAGAAGCTGCCGACGAACTCCTTGGAACAAAGGAGATCAATGTGGAATCTTGCTGTGGCTCGTTGTTTGGTGGGCGCTCCTGAGACGGAGAGGGAAACTCTGACATGCGCTGCCTAAGCCAATCTGTGCCATGCGCGGCAGCATGCTCCTTAACCTCCAACAGCAACAGGTCTAAGTCACTTATAGCTGTAACTGCAGGAATGGGTGTTGCTGCTGTTACATTGGGAGGACTTGTAGCGGAGTGTGATAAAGATGGATTGGAAGTATCCATTTGCTTCTGACGTTTTCCCTTCCTCACGGTCTTCCTGCTAGGCCTTGAATTTTGGGGCCGGCTTGGAACTTCAATCAGCCCCACTGCTGACCTGTCTGCCTCAATGGGGGGGCTGATGCAGCATCGCGGACTCGGCTGCGGTCGATGACCACTGGCTCGCCATCGCCATTCTGTACTGGTAAATACTGTATTACAAAGTCACAATTTATTGATCAGCAGACTTTAATGATTTACTTGTCTTAATTTTTTTTTTTGATAATCCCAACTGAGAGCCTGGTGGTGTATCTCGGTACTGGCGTCAAAATATGCTCGTGGCAATCCTAAATATGGCTGCTGCCATGTGCTGACCTCCCAAAATGGCCGCTGCCATGTGCTGACCCCGCTGCCCTGACCCCCAAAATGGCTGCTGGCAAGCCCTTACAACAGGGGTCAGGAACCTTTTTGGCTGAGAGAGCCATAAACGCCACATATTTTAAAATGTAATTCCATGAGAGCCATACAATATGTTTAAAACTAAATACAAGTAAATGTGTGCATTTTATGTAAGATCACACTTTTAAAGTACAATAAGTCTCTGAAAATATTACACCAGGCCTTAAGACACCAATACATCTCCTATTAGGAAAACGGACCAAGTCAGGCTGCTAGAGTCCTACACAGAAACTACACGCCAGCAGAAAACCTCACCTGAATCACGTGCTGTCCCTCACCTAACATAGAATAAAGAGACCAAAACGCATAACAAGAAGCATGCAGACAAAAACTGAATTGGAAACTGCAACAAGCCAGAGTCTCTGTATGCAGTGTAACAAAGGAAAAAAGAAACATCACACATCCTTATAAAACAAATCAAGAAATATAAAATCATCAGCAGTAAAACTGTACTAACAAAAAGAACATATTTCGAAACAGCTGATGAGTGGAATATCCAATAATTAAAAACTCATATAAAACATTTCCAGATACCAACAAAATATTTCAAAATAGCAGACACAAAGATCCAGTAATGAAAAATAATAAGGATACAAAAATTTTTTTGCTCTGCATACCTGGGAACGTTTGATATCCAGGTGTCCTGAGATTGTTCTGAATTAGCAGGAGGTGGGGTGGTTTGCTTGGAACTTTCTCCTCTCTCAGTCACATACCAGCGCTCTCTCTCACACTGGCTCTCAATGACACACCTATACACACATGCTCTCAGTCACTCACATATACAAATGTTTTTTCTCTCTCACTTATATAGGCTCTTAATTACACATTTACACAAATGCTGTCTATCTTTTCACGCTTACACACACACAGGCTTTCAATCACATAAATACATGCTGTCTTTTTCTCTCACACACAGACTCTCATTCACATGCTTACAAACATGTCCTCTCTTTCTCTCATTTACACACAGGCTCTCAATCACATACTCACATGCTCCCTCACCTAAATCAGCTCTCAATCACACACAGACACACATGGTCTCTCTCTCTCATTTAAACACAGGCTCTCAATCACATACTCACATGCTCCCTCACCTAAATCAGCTCTCAATCACACAGACACACATGGTCTCTCTCTCTCATTTAAACACAGGCTCTCAATCACATACTCACATGCTCCATCACCTAAACCAGCTGCCAATCAGACACAGACACACATGATCTCTCTCTTACTTATACACACAGGCTCTTAATCATACATACACATGATCTCTCTCACACACAAAGGATCTCAATCATACACACATACTCTTTCAAACAAACAGGTTTTCAATTACAAACTTACACATACAGGTTCCCAATGGTAAACTTACATTCATGCTCTCTCTCTCACAGGCAGGATCTCAATCACAGACATACTCTCTTTCACATATACAGGCTCTCAATCATTCACTTACATGCAATCTCTCACTCACACACACAGGATCTCAAACACACATGCTTGCTCGCTCATTCACTCTCTCTCTCCCCCTTCCCGCCCCCCCCCCCCCCCCCGGGAACTCGCGGCAGCAGCAGCCACCTCCCAACGCTAACCTCCTTCATTTTCAGCCCTCGCGGAGGCGAAGGCGGAGTCCCATCGGCCGCGGTTGAAGATTTTCATTTTCCTCCGAGCCGCGCTGCAGTCTTCTTCCCGCGCAGGCACCCGATGCTCTCCACTTCCTCTTCCGGGCCGCGGGAAGAAGAGAGCACCGGCGTGCTCTCTTCTTCCCGCGGCCCGGAAGAGGAAGTGGAGAGCATCGGGTGCCTGCGCGGGAAGACCCGCGCAGGCACCCGATGACTCCAGCGCTGGCACCCGGCTGACACCCGATGACTCCCGCGCAGGCACCCGGATGACTCCAGTCGGCGTGCTCTCTTCTCCTCCCCCCCGCGGCCCGGAAGAGGAAGTGGTGAGCATCGGGTGCCTGCGCGGAAGAAGAGACCACGTTAGTGTGGTCTCTTCTTCCCGCGCAGGCACCCGATGCTCTCCACTTCCTCTTCCGGGCCGCGGGGGGGAGGAGAAGAGAGCACGCCGGTGCCGCTGACTCCAGCTGTCCTGCCGCGTTCCGCCCGGGCTGACAGCATTTTAAGCCCGGGCGGCGGAGGACCGCGAAGTATGGCGACACATGTCTGCGAGCCAGATGCAGCCCTCAAAAGAGCCATATCTGGCTCGCGAGCCATGGGTTCCCGACCCCTGCCTTACAATAAGAACCACAATACCATGCTAAGATGTAAGCTGACCTTTCATTAATATTTTAATTTACTTTGTATAGAGCTGCATAGCGCAGCCTAAATCATCATATCTATCAAGCTGAGGGTCCTGTACCCCTTATAATTCAGTATAAACATGCACATGGGACAGCTGTCCCTTTAAATAATAACCGAGTACTAAATATCACCTTTAGGATTAATATAAAAAACATCCTGTTAACCTGGCTGAGCACTCAGATGCCGTACCTCCGTCCCATAGACATATCATCAGAATTCCCAACTACGGGGATGCTGGCTACTTTTTAATTGTCAGATTACTTAGGTATAACAAAGCACATCCACAGGTTGTTGAGGTAGCATGGTAGACATGAAGCCTGCCCACTTCCTAGCAATTTAGAGCGCGAGGGGTAAAGCAATACATAGAAAACATCGATTTTAAAGTAAAGCAAGCCTACAAGATCAGTGCTCTAACCACTGAGCTACCAAGCCTGCTACTGCCAGCCATGTGCTCTAACCACCTATGCATTCACCATGTGCAGACCCCTTCAATGGCGTTTCTTAAAAGGCTACAAGTGAATGATAACCAGCCCTGCACTCGCTGCCCTTTCAATAAATACAGCAACAAGTAATGCAGAGCAAGCATTGTGCTGAAAGCCAGCCATGAGTTCATAAAATATATATATAATAACAGGTAAAGTGTGGCCATGTGCCCATGGAGTTTCACTAAATATATATTAGTTAAAATAAATATATGGCGTTTCACTAAATATATAATAGTTAAAATATATATAACCAGCCATGTGCTAAGGCATTTCCTTAAATAAAATAACATTCCAGGCAGAAGCAGCCATGCATTCAAAACCTTTTCATTAAATAAAGTACTGGTAATGCAGAGCCAGTTCAATGCAAAAGGGGGGAGGGGGTGAGCATACCTTCCCGACCTTAGCAGCACAAAATTACCATTAATATTCTCAACATTTTGCCTATAAGCCACAACATTTTTGTACTTTACCCAATGATGTAATCAAAGAAATCGTTCCTGCTCCTTTAGCTGATCTGCTCCTCCTACAGCACAGCCGTGCTGGAGGCAAAGTGAAAGTAAAAGCAAAACTGTTGTAGCACAGCCGTGCTGAGATCAGCCTGTTACAGCACAGCCGTGCTGAGAGATGAGCCACTCCAGCTGGGCTCAGCAGCGCTGGAGCACGAGGAACCGGGAAGCAAAACTGATATAGCAAGGAGGTAAAGTTGCTTGATCCTAGGGGTGATCTGAAGCTGATGAAGCAGCTCTGCACAGGACGAAAAGAAGGGGCTGCCCGTGCTGGCTCTCCCTTTTCTACTCCCTTCCCCACCCCCTCTCTCTTAGCCCTGCCTACCTTGCCTTACCCGCCCCATTGTGCCCTGCTCCCTAACGGAGTCGCAGGGCTCCTTATCCCAGTGTTATAACCGCTGGGTTGCCCATGTGATACGGTAAGAGTGAGGATCACCTCCAGGCCTAGATTTGCCAATAGGTACACTAGGCCTTTGCGGGGGGGTGGGGGGGAGCAAGCCAACTGAAGATTTGCTACCTACTTCCAGCTCCTGCCTTCCCAAGTGCAAATGACCAAAGGGGCTAATCCTGGAAGGGACAGAGCAAATAAATGCACTACCTTATTCCAGCCCCTAAAGTATTGTTCTGGAGGAGAGGGTGATAACCTGAGACACAACAGAAACAAAGAAATGCCACTCTGCTTCCTAATCAAGCCCCTCTTTTCTCTTCTTCTGGGACTTGAGGGGAAGTGATTTACCTGGAGCAGAGCAAAGAAGGTTGTCCCTTTTCTGGGAGGTTGAAGGGGGTAACAGCACCACCAGTGCCTAGGGGGTGACAAAATGCAAACTCCTTCACTGATCACCTCATTCCTGCAGTCTCAGGCCCAAATCTCCTAGGCTTCTGATGGAAGTTCCTCATTCTCTTGCGGTCCTCTGATTTGGTATGGAAGGGTCCATTTTGAAACTAATTGGGGAGCTTGCAGGTTCCAGCTTCTTTGTACCTACAGTGGCCTGCATATAATGAAAATTTGCAAGTAATGAAAATTTGGGGGTTTGCATGGTCTGTGAGCACAGAAGTACCTCTGAACTTTGCTCCTGCTTTCTATATGTATTTTCCCTGCCCTCCCTTAACTTAGGCCCTGCACATGTTTGGCTGCATTGAGATGGGCGGTTTTCAAACAGGGCAGTCTAGTGGCCTGAATCATTATTAACCAGGGTGGATGCCTTTGAAAATTGTCCTCTAGATTAGAACAGATGAATTCTCAGGAACAGTCTTGTGCTACCAATATCTCATCAAGAGGCTCTTGCTGGCTCCACTCAGACTGCTTTGTTTTCATGAATTATTTTAACAAAAGACTTATAGGAAAATATCATGGTTTCAAAGAGGGAATTGTTGAAGACTTGGTGGGTAGGTTCTAGGGATTTGGCTGTGTGCCAGCATTTGATTTCAAAGCTGAGATATTTTTATTTTGAAAATTAAAAAGGGCTAGCAACTGTGGTGACCTAGATTAGAGCATATATATCAGTCAGATATCTTCAGTAGCTATGTTTTCCAGTTTGTAGTATTGTTATGCACCTTAGAAGCCAGCACATCTACATATCTCCAGTATGGATATAAAAATGGCAAGCAGTGGATGTGGTACGTGACGTCAGATATCTGTGGGTTTTTCCAGGGATGAGTGACGTGTTGCCTAGAGCAGTGGTTCTCAACCTTGTTTCTGTCGGGACTCACCTGAGAGATGGTTCTCACATGCGTGACACACAAACATGACAGTCACAACACTAAATGTTAATGTACACTTTGCATCCACAGGAACCCCCCCTCCCCCCTGCCTTTCAGCAATGGATATAAAGCAGAACTAGAACATTCCCTGTATAACTCATCATGCAAAAAAAATATTATGGTGTTATCTCAGTAACAGCAACACAAACTTCCTCTACTACCAGGCACAATAGCCCTACTTATAAAAAGTCAGCAGTTCACCACCAATGCATGTCCTATTGAGAAAACACAACAAATAAGGTGAGGTATTTTATTATCATGCTAGTTAAATACCTCATCTCGTTCTCACACACACAGAACTGACCTTCACCAAATACAGAAAGACCACAAATTACAAATAGAGACAAAAACTGGAATTGAAACCCCAAAAAGCCACTCTGCATGTAGTACAAACCTGGAGAAATGGAAACCAAGATATAGCACCTAACATACTCCTAGGATCTGCAATAGTGCACACAAACTAAAACAGAATAAGCTAAGCTGCTATAGATCCCCACACAGAAATAATTGTAAAACTATACTAATAAATGTTTCAAAACACCCGATGAACAGAACATCTAACAAAACCAGAGACAATGAAGTCTTCTGGATTCAGGTAATAAGGATGGAGTAAGAGTACAAGGACCATGAAGTGGGACCAAGCCCTGACAACTGATAAAAAGTCAGAGAGAATACATGTCTAGGCAGCAAACAAGATGGCCACTGGAGAGACGTGAGGGGCACAGAGCTGAGAGGACTGGATATAGTTCTAGCAGCTCATGGTACCACCTGCAGAATGGAGTTGAAGTCAGCAACGGTTCTTCACAGTAGCTTCCCTTTCAGGAATGGCCTCCAGGCAGCCCCTTATGTACCTTTGCAAGAAATTTAAAAAAACAAGACATATGGAAGTCAGATGCCTCAACCCAAGATCTTTCTTCAAGGTCATAACCCTCCAAATGACCAAGTACTGTACTCTCTTATAGGACACTGAAGTCAAGCATCTCCTCAATCTCAAATTCAGACTGACCATCAACCAGAACCTGCTTCAGAGGCTGGAAGGATCTGACATAGCTGGCTTCAACAAGAAGATGTGACATGATGACACTGAGTATTTTAAGAGTTGTGGGGCTGAAGGTGCATGGATGGATACTGGATTAATTTTCTCATTAATGTGATATGGTAATATGTATTTGGGATTGAGCTTAGCACAGGGAAGCTTCAGACATAGATTCTTTGTAGCCAGCCAGACTTTATTGCTGACCTGAAACTGAGGTTCACGTGTACGACTGTCAGCAAATATCTTCTGCTGCATCAGAGTTCTCAAATTATTGCACACCTGTACCCAGGTTTTCTGGCACACCAAGTTGTTAGCTGCAGGAATTTCGGTGTCCAGAGTGGAAGAAAGTAGACAAATAGGGTGTCAGTCATGAACTGTGAAGAATGGAACCCCCCACATAGATTTGCTGATATGATTGTTGTGAGCAAACTAAGTCCAAAGGAGCAATCTGGCCCATTCATTCTGATGAGCAGAGATGAAAAATCTAAGGAACTGCTCAAGATCTTGGTTGATTCTCCATAAAGCCATTAGTCAGAGGATGGTATCCTGATGAAAAGTTTAAATTGATGACCAAATCAATACAAAAGGCCTGAGAGCATCTTGCAATGATTTGGGGACCCCAATCTGATACAATAGAGGTTGGGATTCTATGTAAACAGACTACCTCTCTAACAAATGATTGCCAGTTGAGGGGCCAAAGGCAGTTTAGAGATGGGAATAAAGAGCACCATTCAGGAAAAATGGTCCACTACCACTAAGATGGCAGTACAATCAGTGGAAATTAGAAGGTCCGTAATGAAGTCTATAGAGAGCTAAGTCCATGGTGCAGAAGGAATCAGAAGCAGATTCATATCACCTGAAAGTTTGGCACACGGGACTTTGGTTTTAGCACATACTGAACAGGACAAGACGTAAGTTGTATAGTCCAAAATTGGTTCAAATGTTTTCTTAATCCCTGGGTGTCCAGAGAGTTTGGAATCATGTCCCCATTTCAGAATATCTAGATGGTAAGTGTCTGGAATGAAAGTGCATTTGATGGGAACTCCTGCAGGAGGTTCATGGACCAAAGATTCCAGGCAGATTTTCTTCATCAGATCACTCTTGATTGAGTTTATGACAGTCCTGGAAACTGGTATAATGGGGCCTTAACCACAAGGTACAGGATTCTATTTCAAATGTCATGGCAATGCATTGACCTTAATCATTTTTGAGCCAGAACAATAGGAGATAATGAACTGAAAGTGAAGTGAAGAACATGGCCCATTGAACTTGCTGGGAAGTCAGCAGCAGTCATAATATAAAGTACATTTTTATGCTTCACAGGGATTGTGATTGGAAAGATAGCTCATTCCAGTAGATGTCTCCACTCTTCCAAACCCCACTTAATGGTGGAGTTCTTTGTTTTTCACATCATAGTTCTATTCTGCAGGACAGAACGTTTGAGAAAGGTAATCACATGGGTGAGCTGAGAGTCCAGATCAGGGCTTGTGACAAGAGTACACTTGTGCCAGCCTCAGAAGTATCCACTTCTAAAATTAAAGGCTTGATTGGATAAGAGTAACACAGGATTAGGGCTGATGCAAAGAGTTACTTCAGTTCTTCGAAGGCCTGCTGAGCATAGAGGTTCCAAGAATACATGTAAGGACTGTAAGTGGAGCCATTTCCTTGGAGAAGTTTTGGATAAAGCATTGATAATCGTTAGGAAAGCCCAGAAAAATGTAAAGTGCTTTTCAACACAAAAGTACCAACCAATTAAGTACTGCAATTACCTTATCTGGGTCCATCTCAAACCAAGATTACAAAATCCCAAGAAGTGCACCTGATTCTATTCAGCACACACTTCTCGAACTTGGCAAGAAGCTGATGCTAGCAAAGATGAGAAAGGACCTCCACTGCATGTTGCCTGTGGGTTGTCAGGTCCAGGGTAAGATCAAGATGGCATCAAGGTAGTCCACTGCATAATGAGAGGAGGTCTCAAAAGACATCATTGACAAAGGCTTGGAATATGACAGAAGCATTACAAAGTCCAAAGGGCATTACTGTATGTTCGTGATCATCCCTGATATTGAAGGCAGTCTTCAACTAGTCGCCCTGTTGGATCTGAATAGGGTTAGAGGCTCCCCACAAATTCAACCTGGTAAAAATCTGGGAACCCCAAAGTCCATCATAGAGTTCAGAGATTAACAGAAGGGGATACAGATCCTTAACTGCGATGTTATTGAGGCCCCAGATAATCAATACAGGGTCCAAGAGATCCATTTTTCTTTTGTATAAAGAAAAATGCTGGACTGGCAAGGGACTTTGACTGTCAAATAAGCCTTGAGTCAGATATTCCTGAATGTATTTGGAAATGGCCTTAGTTTGTATGCCTCACAAGGGCATATGTCCAGCCATATGGGGGCATAGTTCCAGGAAACAGTTTAATGGTAGACTTGTACTCCCGATGTCTAGGGAATGTTTCTGCTTGCTTTTTACTGAAAACATCTGCCTGGGGATACTTCCTTACAAAGGCCACAAGGGTTTGGAACTCAAGAAGCGAAGCAAGAAAGAGACTAAGACATAATGGTGTCTATATTGAAAACTGTAGGTGGCATTTAACCATCTATAAAAGGTAGTTAAGCCAGTTAACTACATTGTAGATGGCTATACAAGATTTTAAGAAATAAAGTAATAGGCAGATAACAGTTGTCCAGCAGGAAATAGATGGCTAAAAAAAAAAAAGGTTTTCAGGGCATGGCCAAAAAGTAGCCTGCCAAGTCCAAATTTTCAGCATTATGATGCTGAATGTTGTCTGACATATCTGGCTAACTTTAGGAATGTTATTTAGGCTTTTAAATATCATGCTTCATTTTTTCACCTAGCATTTCCCATGATAATTTCTACATTTAAGCTTGGTGCTGCAGGTCATACAGGTCAAATGTTTTCCATTTGGTTGTGGTGAGTGTGTGGCAGCAGAGGAGTCTGGCACAGTGCCAGCAGAAAAGTACCAGGAGATACAGGGCAGAAAGGGTTTTCAAGCTGTGAGGGAGCCTACAGGAAACTCCCTCACACCACCTTAAGGGAGCGACCACAGCTATCTGGCCCAGTCCTCCTTGTCCCAACCCAGCAAAGGATTCTAGGCCCAGGGAGGATCCTTCAGCTGAGCATAAGAAGACAAGGTGCTACTGTATGAGAAAACCTGCTATGTTTGATGTCTCAGTGTTATCTGAGCTTTAAGATGAAATAATCATTTCTTTATTTTGCTTTGCACTTCATTTTTTTTTACTGTAAATATATTGCAAAAAATGAAAACAACCAGAGACTGCCTACTTATTCCTTCTGGCTGTTTCCATAAGAATATAAGAATTGCCATACTGCGTCAGATCAAGGGTCCATCAAGCCCAGTATCCTGTTTCCAACAGTGGCCAATCCAGGTCATAAGAACCTGGCAAGTACCCAAACATTAGATAGATCCCATGCTACTAATTCCAGCAACAAGCAATGGCAATTCCCTATTGATTAACAGCAGTTTATGGTCTTCTCCAGGAACTTAGCCAAACCTTTTTTAAACCAAGCTATACTAATTGCCTTAACTGCATCCTCTGGCAATGAATTCCAGAGCTTAATTGTGCGCTGAGTGAAAAAGAATGTTGTCCAGTTTGTTTTAAATGTGCTACTTGCTAACTTAATGGAGTGCCCCCCTAGTCCTTGTATTATCCTTGTATTATTCCAAGCCACTATCGCCCAAGTTACCACACAAGCTTGTAATTCATTATTTTGATTTGTCTGAGGAGTAGGTCTTCTCTTGATAGAGATTTCGTACACAGACCATTTTGGTCCCTTGTGGCCCTTACAGGCAGATCTGGAGAGTGAGACCCTGTGCAATCATGCATTGCCTGTGAGCCATGGCCTTGGCTTTCTTGGCCATGTGGGGACACAACAGAAATCACCCAATTAACTATAACCCATTGCATCCATCAGTTTATTCAAGTTTGTCTCAAAAAGTGATGGTTACATTGTCTTTCCTCACAGAAGACAGCAGAAAGATCAAACTATGAGTGACCTATAATTCCCCTCTGCTTTAAGGGCTATTGACTGCACATGTGGCACTTTAGCCACCACATGAAGATGAGAGAAGTTATAGGAATAGGAAACAGTTTCACTCTCTGAATATGCAAGTTGTTTGCAATGCCTGGGCAATTACCACAGATGTCATGATGCATACATTCTCACTCCGTCAGGACAGGCACAGAAGTTTGAGAGTGGCAAGATAGCCAATACTTAGCTTCTGGGTAAGTTCCACTGTTACATTTTTCCATAAAAATATTCTTATATCATTATCTTTCCACATATAGTCAGGGGCATGCAACAGAGAGATTATACTTCATCTCTAGCTTTTCACGCTCCCTCCTTATCTTGGGTCTGGCATGTCATCAGCCCTTCCTTTATTTATGCTTGTCCACTAGTGGCTTCCAAGCTATTGCACAAAACACAATCATAATGGCCCTATTAAAGATACGTTAGACATGGCTTAAAGTAGAAGAGGTCACTATTGTATAAGGGTCCTCAGATCTGCTTTTAATCCTTTGACCTTGCTCTCCTTAAAGTTAAGCAGTAGCCTTATGGCTTACACTTTCTCATTCCCTCACCCCCTCAGGTGATCATGGATACCCACTGAAAACCTGGCTTTTAAACACCCATTAGAAACCCCCAGACTCCTGCAGAAGCAACTTATAACTGAGCTCTTCAGTGTACCAGGGCAGTCATAGAGCAAAGCTTTAGCATTCTGAAAAGCCAGTTTTGATGTTTGGATAAAACAGGAGAGATTCTTACTATATAAGCTCTGATAATGTTTATCACATCACTGCCTACTGGATGCTCCACAACATTGCCAAACAATAAGAAATACCACTGCCTGAAGAGCAGATCACAAAAGATAATGGTACAGATTCAGATGCAAAGATCCAACCCATCCACAGGCAACCAGCAAATGCAGCAGTCACACAGAGAAACAGCTTGATTGAACAGGTCTTTTAAGTGGAAAAGGTAAGGTTTTACTAATAGTGCAAGGGTGCTTATATATCAGCTGTGCTGCTAAATATACAGCACTAGTTAGCCGGATATGTTTATCCGGCTAACTAGCAGAGCTGCACAACAGCTGAATATGAACCCTCTAGAAAAACATCGTGTGGAGGTGAGATTAGTCAAACACCCTGCAATAAGAAATTTCAATAGTAATAGGTTAACAGTTTTATTTTACTAAAAAAAAACCCCAAAAAACACAAATACTGTGTTTTAAAACAGTCTGGCAATAAACAATATAACATATTTGAATTCTCTCAACAAATAATTTTCTCTTTAAACAAATCCAGATAAGACTTTTTTAAATACACACTTACATATGCTTAAACACATTCAAACATTTCAAACCATTTTCTTTTAATACAAAATATATTATGAGATGAGTCTGGGTTGTTGTCAGGTTTGGAAAACCTAGACTGTATTAGCAACGGTAAAGCCAGAAGCAGATTCAGAAGGCTAAGGCCTATTTCAGACCATTCGAGTATATCCTGGGAGAGGAGCATCAGCCCACTCTCCCAACAAAGATGTAAGAAAACAACTGTGCCCTGCATCCCGCAGGACACACAAAGCGGCCCAAACAGGAGTCACTTTGTCGTGACAAAGCTAATATATTAGGCCAGTAAGATACATCCCGGGAGAGGGGCGTCAGCCTACTCTCCCAACAAAGATACATAAAACCAACTGTGCCCTGCATCCCGCCAGAAGGCTAAGGCCATATTTCAACCCAGAACAAACAAATCGGTGAGGAAGGCTCATTGGCCACCCCAATACAATAAACAGCAACTGATGCGACCCTGCATCCCGCAGGGTGCGCAAAGGAGGATTGAAACAAAGTCACGTTTGGTGGTATCGTGATTAGCTGTAGGATGCCGGAACTCATGAGCTTTGCCAGAAGGCTAAGGCCATATTTCAACCCAGAACAAACAAATCGGTGAGGAAGGCTCATTGGCCACCCCAATACAATAAACAGCAACTGATGCGACCCTGCATCCCGCAGGGTGCGCAAAGGAGGATTGAAACAAAGTCACGTTTGGTGGTATCGTGATTAGCTGTAGGAAGCCGGAACTCATGAGCTTTGCCAGAAGGCTAAGGCCCACAAAAGGCAGGACAGAAACTACATTTCCCAGTCTTTCGGGGGCCAACTGAGAACCAATGAGATCCAGGAAAGAGAATCTGTCAGTCACTGGAGGGTTGGACCTGAGGAGGCCTGATGCACACACCTGAGCTCTCAGGGAAGGAAAAGGAACAGCACGCAGTGCAGCTACACCCAGAAGAAGGGGAGTTTAAATTTACAACCATCCCCACGAAAGAGAAGGAGGAAGGCATGGAGGTGGACTGCACTGAATCAAAGACCCAGATGGATATGGAACTGGACTAAGGGTACAGTACTCTGCCTTTAATCTTAAACTGCCTTGATACTGAAGTTTCCCTAGGATTCTCTGACTGCTAAGACCTGCAGGAAAGTAATAAGACTGTTTGTTTTTTGTGTAGCCAGGGTTCATTTTTTCCCCCCTCCTTGCAGAGGACAAGGAAGGTGGTTGCCAAATAAAAGTACCCTGGTGGGAAGTAGGGGGTGAATTGTGCTACCGTCCCAAGAGGCCCCAACGGTGCTTAGACAAAAGACTGTTTTGCTAGGAGTCTTGTAAACTTAAACCTGTTTGGAGGTTTTTTCTTGGGTACTTTTTTTTTTTTTTTTTTTTTTGGCATATGGGCAAAAGGGCCTGGCAATAAGCTTAAGACTTGGAGTGGGACTGTCAGCCTGTGGCCTAGCCGCCCCAACTGCTGGGCTGGACTACAGAGACTAAAGTAGAAGCACCCCTTCCCCAGTGAATAATTAAGGTGGGAAGAAAGAAATTACACTAAGGGGGGGGGGGTTTTTGTGTGTATTTTGTTGTTGTTTGGGATTTTGACCCTGGGTGTCTGGTCCCTCTGAAGGCTGGGGAAGGAAATCCATCTTTACTGGAATGCTGTCAAGGGAGCACAAGCCCCATCGCAGAAGTAGAGGAACACTGCTCTTGGTCTTCCTGCTAGCAAACCCTGCAGAGTGCAACTGCCCCTGGAGGTCATGGCTGCATGGGGATAGGACTGCGGCAGGGCCGGTGCAAGGGTATAAGGCACTCCAGGCAAACCTTCTGCCTTACACCCACCCCCTTCTCTCCCCCCCAGTACTGCCCTGACCTCATTTGTTGACATGCCACTTGTGGCCCGGTGAATGTGAGCTTCTCTGGGTCGCAAGAAGGATAGGCGCCACTCATGGTCCACCTAGGCTCTGCTCCTCTCTGTCGCGAGTGGGGTAGGCTTCGCTTGCAGACCCACATGGCTGCTTTGGTGCCCCCTAATGGTTGGTGCCCTAGTTGACCACCTAATTCACCTAATGGGACGTACTGGCCCTGGACTGGGGTAACTCGAGTATAGTAGCTTGGGAACAGCCAGAGGAAAAAGAAGGTGGACTCTGGTTGCTCCTTAAGTGCACTTTATTTACAGTGGGAAAACAAGTTGTGCTGCCCTATTTGTTTCTGTGTTTAACTTCAAGATTCAAAACATTTAGTGCAATTCACCCTAAGTTCAGGTCTCAAACATTTAGTGCAGCTCACCTTTAAATATAACAGGTTCTGGCATATGGTATGTCTCTCCCTGCTTCCCAGGGCCTGCCTAACTCTTCTAGGCCCTGAGTATACTCTGGTGAAGGGCTCCTCCCTTAACCCAGGATTCCCTGCAGGTCTCAACTTTAAGGAGGACCAGGTGAGACAGCTGTGCCCAGTCCTTTAAGGTAGTCTGAGGAAGTTTTCTGTACACTCCCTCACAAAAACATTGACTCCAGGTGACTACCCCAGGACAATTTAAAATACCATTATTGTTTTTCTTGTAGAAACCTTATACCCTGCTCACCCAAGAGTCAGATAAATATTGTCTTTAAATACTTCTTTGCTATACTCTAACCATGTGGCTTGTATGTTAGAAATTAATAATTTGTATTGTTTTCTCTCTCTACAGGCTCAGCATATACAGCAGAGGTAGCCAACTCTAGCCCTGGAGAACCAAAACAGGCCAAGTTTTCAGGATATCCACAATGAATATGCATGAGAAATTTGTATGCCACCATTGTATGCAAACCTCTCTCAAGCATATTCATTGTGGATATCCTGAAAACCAGGCCTGTTTGTAGCTCTTAAGGACCGTGACATATAGAGTCCCATTTGGTAAGTACCTTTGTGTGTGAGGGTTTTTTTTTTCTTTTGTGCTGCTTTATAGTAAATAGTGCTACCCTGGCCAGGTCTAGTGTGTATGTCTTGGGTAGGGGTTATGCACAGTTATCACAGAACCTCCATTCAGGTAGATGCTTGGATGTGGTGATCTCTGTAACAGAGGCAGCCCAAATGGAGTGTCAGATGACAATGGGTATTGGTTCGTATTTCCACAACAACCTATTCCTTGCATTTACACAATAAAAGAGGCTAACACCCTGGTACCAGAAATCTTCCACAAGCTAATTGAACTGGTTAGCTAGCTAGATAAGATAAATGATAATCAAAAAGAACAGCACACATTCACTTCCAACAATCTCCACCATTTCTGCTAATAAGGATATGTACTAAAAAAAACCCATGTTCCTATCCCAAACCCTTACAATTAACTGTCCTGTCCTCTAACCTTGACTCAGAGAACCAGGATTAACTTCCAGTAAATAAAAACCTCTTGTGTCTCTCTTTAAATTGCCACATGCATACTAATGCTAATATTACATTACTTTCCCTATCTGTCCTCTTTTATTAGTGACGGAATGCTTTACGTTTTCTCCCTTTTTTTTATTTCCTCTTGGAATTTGGCAGAGCCAGTACAGCACTTCTGCCTTTCTCCAGCCTCACCCATCTTCTTTTTCCCATGAGCCCACAAAGCTATCCCATCAGGCTACTAGGGTTTGTTAAAATTAATCCTCCATTCAGAGTGCTGGGGGGGGGGGAACAATGGGTTACAGGTAGAGTAGTGAGTTGCAGGAATTAAAAAAAAAAAAAAAAAACTTTATTTTTCTTTTTAAAAGAAGTCAGGCTGTCAGCCCTGCTTCTGGCTGAGTTGCTTCACTAGGGTTTCAGCCATGTCTTTCATTTGTTCACACTGGCCCAAAAGATGAGACACAGGTGGTTCGCTCTCCCTTTCCTTAAACCTTCCCAGCCTTTCATCTGTGTCTCCCTTGTGCCACCTGTCTCTCAATATGCCCTCCCCCTCTTCTGTGCATTCCTCTCTTGTGCTGCCCTCCTGTCTCTGGTCCCTTCTCTCCCTATGCTCATCTTTCTCTGCCTTCTTCTTCCCTCCTTCTTCCCTCACTTCACCAGTGCCTTCCTCTTTCAATATCTCCTCCTTCCTCTGTCCCCCTGTATTTGTGCCTTTTCTGTCTCTGTCTTCCCTTCTTTCATCTATGTCTCCTGTTTTCCCTCACACTCCCATTGTGCCTCTCCCCTTCCCTGTGACTTTCCTTTCTTGCTCCCCATGTGTCTATCTTCCTTTTCTGTGTCCTCTCCTTCTCTCCCCTTTCCCCCATCCTGTGACTCTCTTTCTCCACCTTCCCCTCCTCTGTGATTGTATCCCTTGCCTGGCTCGCTACAGCCCGTCTCTCAGGTCTTGGCCCAGCACTCAGTGAGGGCGGGGGAGGGGCTCAGAGGTCATTGCTGCAGAGATCTGTGGTGCCCTGGGAACAGAGAACTGTGCTATGCCCCGCCTCCTCTCACCATCCCATCCAATCACAACACAGGAAAGGAGGCAAGTGGGCGGGGACACAACTCAGCTCTTGGCTCTTCTTGCCCTGTAACCTGGAAGCTGTGGGGAAGAGGAGCCTCTTGCAAAAACCGGATGTTCAGTGTCTGGTCAGTACTCTGGACGCTGTACAGCATGGCTGAAAACCTGGCTATCCATTCCAAAAGCAGGCAGTTGGCAACCCTAGACATAAAATGGGGAAAAAATTCCCCAGGTAGTTGTGAATGAAGGCTGATCCTGCCAGATCTCAGCCCTAGTTCCAAATGAGATGGAAGCCCCAAAAGAGCAGAAAAAAAAACCTGCCAGTTCAAAAATAGAAAAAGGAAGTGATGCTGCCTCTGTACAAGTCATTGGTGAAACCTCATCTGAAGTATTGTGTCCAATTCTAGAAGCCATTCTTCTAGAGCAGAAGTAGTACAGAGAAGGGTGAACAAAATGTTGCAGAGGAGAGAGAATGGGAATATGGTAGAGGCATTCAGATATCTCAGTGGTATAGATAAATGTTTAAGGAACAAATCTTTTCTGTGAAAGGAAGTTCTAAAACAGGGATTGTCAACTCTCAAAATGCATGCTGCTGCCTCCTGAAAGCTGGCACTAAGAGCAGTTTAACTTACAGGTTGGTTTCACTAACACAAGATTTTATCATTTATTATATTATCAGTGTTTAATGCTGTGAGTGCATTGATTATGCTGTGTCGTACTTTGCTTGCATTATCAATTATGTGAAAAATAAACCACTTAGATTTTTTTCTTTAGAAGCAATATAATCATGTATAATGAAGTATTTTACTTAGAAAAATGTTATTCTGTAAAACATGTCATCTTGTTAAAAAAAAATATAAGAAATAAAAGTAAAAAATGAATGTATGAGATTAGCACAGCTGGCTTATGAATTTTGAAACTGTTCACAGTACCACCATTTAAGAGGCAGCAGCGTGCTGGGAAGGAGCAGGTTAAGAGGACAATGCTATTGGTGTCTCTTCCCATACGTGGCAGGTATCTGTGCTGCCTCTTCTTAAATCCGATTCTGCTGAGGGTACAAGGAGAGAGTGAGAAAAAGATGCTGATGGAGAGCAAGATAGGAGGTAAAGAATATTAGGGGTAGCAGTGAGTGAGCTGGCAAAAGAAGTCAGAGACACAAAAGTAATGAGCAGATGAAAGGCAGAGGTAGATTACAATGAAAAGGGCAGTCATGCTTTCAATACTTTACCCATTCCATCCATGCCTCCCCCTCTGCTTGCACATCAGAGCATGGAATGTGTCTTCAACTCCAGCACCGTGGCACACATGCCAACATTTGAAAGTTCCCAAAACAGATTTTGGGCAAAGCTGTTGTAAACTTGGGCTACAAGGGCATTCAGGAATGAGAAAATAGAAACAAAATATAATGTTTGAACAAAAGGCACTCTCCTAAAGGGGGAGGGTGGATGGGAGCAGAGAAATAAATCTGTGATGTTTATACATCCTGAGTCTAACTGAATTTATTGACTTATGTCCAAGAACTCACCACATAGTTTTGTATAAAACTTATACATTTTATTTATTCATTAAACAACCCCTGGAAACAACAATATTCAGTGTGCGTGTCTTGTATTTGGAAATTTGCCATCGCTCTCTTGCACAGAAAGGTAGATACAATTATTGCATAACCCTGAAGATAAACGGCAGAATGCCAGTTTTAGATACTGAACGTGGCTTTGTCTGGAGAGCCTGTCTTCATCTGGAATTTTAATTAAGCTGGACATTTCTTCTGAATACTGAATTGTCAGCATTATAAACAAACATGCACTGACATCACATATGCACGCACACACACACACCACATTGATAAAACACTCACAAACACCCAACCCTATGCACACACACACATACAAGTTCATACACACGTCCTCTTTTACAGAAACATAAACTGATACACACATACACAGAAATAACTTTCTCAGTCCAAACATATGGCTGAATTAGCCATAAAATATTATATTATGTGAGGTGACATCCAATGGTGCTGAATGGACCACTTTTTTCAAACTTAATAGAGCTTTTGCTCTTCTGAGCATGTGCAGTAGTTACTGCAGGTTTACTGCCTTGCAAGCCCGTCAGTTTTTGTCCATGCTGCAGCCTCGATGTGTACCTCTGTCTTCCATAATTTTTCTTTTAGGGCTCTCCAGCCATGTTTTCTCAGTGTTTTTTTACTTCAGCAGCCCCTCAACAGCACTTTTCAGTGCTTAAAAAAAAATGCTAGGGCGCAAAAAGTCAGAGGACGCAAGATAAGAACATAACATAAGATATACCATACTGGGTCAGACCAAAGGTCCATCAAGCCCAGTATCCTGTCTCCAACAGTGGCCAATCCAAGTCGCAAGTACCCAAACATTAAATAGATCCCATTTTACTAATACTGGCAACAAGCAGTAGCTATTCCCTATTGATTATTTATTTATTTATTTATTTAAAACTTTTATATACCGACGTTCAAATGGATATCACATCGGTTTACATTATAACAGGGGTAACAATTAACATCAGTAGGAGGAAAATAATAGTTACATCTAACAAGGTAAATTCCAAGGAACGGGATGTCGAAAAAGAGAAGCAGAGTTTAGTGAGGGATAGAGTTAACGTTAAGAGAGAAAGAAAGAAAGCAACTATATTACATTACTGCCACATTATAATACGGTACAGTAGTAGAGTATTATATAACATTATCTGAAGGTATATTACATTATGTTACATTGTAAATTACAGACTTTAATACAGAGCTATGTTGACCAGGGATGCTACGATTAGGTGAATGTCTGTTTGAACAACCAGGTCTTCAACTTTTTTTTGAAGGTTGTTGTGCTCTGCTCTAGACGTAAGTCAGGGGGCATTGAGTTCCATAGAGATGGTCCTGCTATGGAAAAGGCTCTCTCTCGGGTGGAGGCGAGCTGTGAAGGTTGTGGGAAGGGGTTGACAGAGTTCCTAAATAAATGGATCTGGTTGGTCTCTTGGGGGAGTGATATTGGAGTGAATCATTTAGCCAAATCATCTCTTTATTGTGTAGAGTTTTATGGATAATTGTTAGGCATTTATGTTGGATTCTGGCAGGGATTGGAAGCCAATGAAGTTCTTTGAGTATTGGAGTTATGTGGTCCGATCTGCGTGAGTTTGTGAGGATTCTAGCTGCTGCATTTTGTAGCATCTGCAGCGGTTTGATTGTGGTTGAAGGTAGACCCAAGAGTAGGGCGTTACAATAATCTAACTTTGTGAATATGGTGGCTTGGAGGACTGTTCGGAAGTCACTAAAGTGAAGGAGGGGTCTTAGTTTCTTCAGTATGTGAAGTTTAAAGAAGCAGTTTATGAACTTCTCCTCCAGGAACTTATCCAAACCTTTTTTAAACCCAGCTACACTACCTGCCTTAACCACATCTTCTGGTAATGAATTGTGCATTGAGTGTAAAAGAATTTTCTCTGATTTCTTTTAAATGTGCTACTTGCTAAAATAATTGCCACTCCATGAAAGTTACCCCCATGTGTTCTGTTAAGAGAGTGGTGCTATTATAAAGGGGAAAAAATAATCAGAGACTTTCTTTGAGTTGAGGAGGGATGACCCCTTCCCAAGTATGGTGGGTTGACTGAAATCCTTTCTAATTTTGTTTTGCATTGGACTAAGTGGGGGGGGGGGGTTGCCCCTTTCTTTGCTTGTCTAGTGGTGTGGATATCGCTGCCATCCTCCTCAAGATTGGGTTCAGTGAAGCTGTGGTGCAGTCTAAAGTTGCCACTGGCACAAGAACATTTGTGCTGGCTTATACCATCACAAACTGCTTCAGTTTGTATCAGAATCACATTGGTTTTGGTGCCATTTATTGTCAGATGTTTCCGCAAGATTGGTCTTTTCAAGTCTTCAAGCCCAAACCCATGACAAAGACCTCAGGCAAAAGGCAACAGCAGCTGGAAATCTCCCAGAACTTTATCATGCACTGCTTCTGACCTTCATTAATGATCATGGCTGGACAGCATTGACTAATGCTGTTTTTATCCGAGAAGATGGGGCATGGACTGACCAGCCAAAGTCTGCAATCTTCAATTCTCCATTGGAGCCAAGCAATAAATTCTCCAGCTTTTTGCTTCTGTGAATCACTTTCTTTAAGTGTCAGTAGGATAATGCATCTGCTAATGGAGTGATGTATGTAGCAGTTCTTTGTTCATCAAACTTAGGGCCGATGCAATAAATATGCACAGAAAGTGGGCACTGAACAGTTAGCACCCGCTTTCTTAATGCGCCCCAGGCGCTTCCAAGGGGGGCACCATGCAATATTTAAATTAGGGGGTCGCATTAGTAAGGAGGTTCTCATTGCTAATGAGAACCCAATCGGCGTTGGCGGTCCGCTGGTTAGGAAAACCGACACAGAGTTTATCGGCATCAGTTTTCCTAAATGCCGCACAGCCAGGGGGTTCAGGAAATGGACGCTTATGCACCCAACCGCCCATGGGTTGTTTGTTTTTTTTTCTATTTTTTAACTTTATTTCATTTTGGGTTTCCTCCTACTTAGTATCGCAACAATATTAAGTAGGAGGCAGTACAGAAAAGCAGTTTTTTTCTGCTTTTCTGTACTGGTTTAAGGAGCGCTCAGCAATTAACGCCTGCGAGTTATACAGTGCGCGCAGCTGAGCACACTGTATTGCATCAGCCCCTTAGTGTTTCTGAAGTTCTTGGTAAGGTCTCCATGAGGAGCATTTTCTAGAATCAAGTAAACTCTTGTAGCATCGTAAAGTAGCCATTTAGTCTCAGGATGTTAGGATGCCTCAGATGTGACTGAATTTCTACTTCCCACCGCAGTTGGTGTTCCACGCCAGCTTTTTCAAGCTGCGATTTACAGAGCACCTTCAACACTAGGATGAACTTGCTCTATCGTCACAGGCCATTGTTGAACTTCCCTTTTCCCAGAGGTCGGCCAATTTCAAAGTCCTCCAATAACCACTGCTTTTTTTTTTTTTTTCTTAGACTGCTCAGTTGTCGCAGAGTCAGTATTCTTAGCAGATGATTGATCCTGTTGCGGTTGCTGTGTGGTTTCGTTTCCCATCTGCAGTGTAGCTACAGTTAGGTTATTTTTCTCTATATGCATCACCTTGCGCTTCTCCACATTAAATTTCATCTGCCATATGGACACCAATCTTCCAATCTCACAAGGTCCTCCTGCAATTATCACAATCTGCTTGTGATTTAACTACTCTGAATAATTTTGTGTCATCTGCAGATTTGATCACCTCACTCGTACCTTTTTGCAGATCATTTATAAATATATTTAAAAGCTCTGGTCCAAGTACAGATCCATGAGGCACTCCACTGTTTACCTTTTTCCACTATGAAAAGAGACCATTTAATCCTACTCTTTTTTTGTTTTCTTAAAAGCCTTTCAGGAGGGACTTCGTCAAACGCCTTCTTAAAATCCAAATACACCACATCTGCCAGTTCACCTTTGCTTCACATGCTATTCACTCCTTCATAGAAATGTAGCAGATTTGTGAGGCAAGACTTCCCTTGGATAAATCCATGCTGACTGTGTCCCATTAAATCATGTTTATCTATATGTTCTGTAATTTTATTCTTTATAATAGTTTGCACAATTTTTCCCAGCACTGACGTCAGGCTCACTGGTCTGTAGTTTCCTGGATCACCACTGGAGCCAGGATGTCAGTTGGTGATGGTCAGAATATCAGTTACAGCTGATTGGGTCTCTACCATGACTCTGCTAACTGTATGATTGTGGTCACATGTCTCCTAGAACTGAGAGGACCCAAGCCTACAAGACAGAGCTGCAGAACCAGTGAAGCTTCTCTTCCTTGTAGGGTGGTGCATCTACTAAGGGCTCTGCTTCTGAGACTTCCCCCCTACTGCCAGTGCAGCCTGGGGGTTGAGCAGGTCAAGGAAGCATCAAGTTTATGACCACAGCTTCGAAGTTTAAGCAGACACGGATTTCGTCAGTGCTACAGGTGCAGGACCCCAACACACCAGCTTGGAAACAAGGTCTCTGTCTCTGTTCAGTGAGGCGCAAGAGCTCAATGCACTTGAAGCACAAAAGACTGGCACCATCAAGGCATAGAATACTGTACAATCAATGCAGATGAGTCTAGCATCATTGATACATCAATCTTCCTCAACATCGGAGCAGCAGTTTGCCCTGCACCATCAATGAATACCCTGCAGATGCCACCACAGGAAACCAGAAGGGGACACATTTCAAGTGCTCACTTCCTTGATGGTGTAGACACTAATCTCCACAGTGGTATAAATGAGGGTGGCTAAAGATCCTCCATGGAGCCTGGAGGGGGCATCCCAGACTGATGATCAAATACTGATTTCAAGAGGATGTAGCTTCACCAGCACCAGTTCTAGGAGATGGAACTGATCAAAATTCTTTATTTCCTTAGACAATCATAAAGGAGAGTTTCTCAGCCTGCCCTGCCTCACATTGATTGTACTCTTTGGGGAGTCCCATCTGCTTTTGCTCTGGTGCAAGAGCACTCTCTGGTGTTTCTTATTCTCATAGTAAGTCCTTGGGCATCAGATCCGTAACCTTGCATCAGAAGGATTATATCCATTAGTGGATGACCTGCCACATGACACCCCTCTCAGAACAAGATCTCCACCAGATTTGCCCCGTCCTCATTGGGGGTCTTGGGTAAACGTTCCTCCACTGATGAATTCAGAAAAATGTTCCACAGGCATTGCTTCGGACCCTTTACCAGATCTGCAGTAGCATTCCTCTCCATCAGATCTCTCTTACTCTAAGTTCCTTGATAAACTGGCGTCCATGTACAAAAGGATAAGTATCCTCAAAAGGAAGAGTTTGACATCCTTCATGTTTTGGAAACTCCCTCAGAGCCAGGGATCCTCCCATTTCACCAAATTCTACATAATCTGCAAACAAGAATGTGGGAAAATTTGGCCACGGGTCAGCCGGTGGCAAGAAAGCTGGATCTGAAATACAAAGTGCAGCAAGTACCAGGTTATGGGATGCTCGAACTCCCGCATCAATTAGTAGTGTTAGAGTATACCCTAAAGAAATCAAGAGATTTTTAACACTGCTCTTGAGAAGAATCCAAGGCTTCTGGATTCTTTCGGGAAGAAATTCTTCCAAAGCTTGATTCTTAATGCTTGGATAGCTGACCATCAGCGTTGTTTGATGTAATATTTACCTGACTGTATTAACAGGATGGGATATCTCTTGGACTACTCGAGCCCTGTGAATTTCATAAAGTTCTCCAATCGATAATCTTGACAAAAATAGATTATTGTTGTTCTCTATATTTGGTTAATGTATTTCATCCGCTACAACTGGTCAAAAAGTCTGCTTCTCTGTTGTGTTTGGCAGCCTGCAAAGCAGGGCCACAAACTGCCACACTCGCCCTTGCTCCCGGCACTGGCTCAGCCCCTTGTCTCCCCACCGCAGTCACTCGCTGTTCTTGCTCTCTCTCCCAGGGCTGGTTCAGGGCTCAACTTCCCTGAGTGTCTCTTTCATGCTCCCACAGTCTGACGCTCCCCTTGGCAGCGTGTCAGGCCCAGTCTATCCCTCCTGCTGTCATCGTGCTTGACTCCCCTAGGCACAGGTGTGCAACTCTTCTCATTTTAAAGAGCCAGTGGTGGGAACAGCCAATGACATCACACTTGGATCCCTATACAAAGAAGCCTCAGACATCTCCCCAGCACCTTGGCAATAGGTTGACTCCCATTGGAGTAGTACTTTGCCTGCGTTCCAGATTCCTGATCCTTGCTGCTTAGTTCCAGTCTCCGCTGTGGTGTTCCTGAGTTTGTCTCTTCTGTCTTTGGTTCCCTGGCAGTCTAGTTTGTCCCCTGAGCTTCTCATCTGTGGTCAGTCTTTCTCTCATCTGTCTTCAGCATCTCCTTGTCTTCCTTTGATCCCTTGTCTTCTTCTCTTCGTCATCTTCCTTGGATTGATCTTCTGGCTTTGACCTTGGACTGGACCCCGATGCTGCTTGTCCTCTGCCTGCCACTGACCACTGCCTGTACCTCTTCTTTGATTGAACTCTTCCTGCCTTGACCACTGCCTGAACCTTGTTCCTGACTGAATTCTGCCTGCTTCCGACCCTAGACTCATCCAGACTCTACTGCCTGTCGCCTGTCCTGATTGTGGCCTGACCTGACTGCATTTCCCCACTATGCTGGCTTGCCTCATCTTCCAAGCTTCGGATCTTCCCCTCCACAGAGGCTCATGCCTAAACCTAGCCAGTCCCAGCACCCTAGGGCTCAACCTATGGGGAACGAGGGCTGGTATTGGTGAAGCTCCAGTTGAGCCTCTGCTCCTGCAGGGTCTGCCCGCCGATGGTGGGGACCTGCAGGCTCCTCTCTTCAGGTTGTGCCAACTCCACTTCGGCCTAAGGGTCCACTACCGCAACATGCTCGGCTATTGATGAACATTCAAAAGAGAGAACACATTTCACCTGTTTTGTCCTCTTTGCACTGGCTGACCATACCCTTTTGGATTCAATACAAAATTATAATGTTGATTTTTAACTTACTAAATAAGGACTACAGTGCTTGACTGAGTTCTTCATTGCATGTTTATAAATCACCTCATCAGCTACACTCTGCAAATAAAAATTTGCTTGTTATCCCAACCTTGAAGACAGCGAGACTTGACTTAACGAGGAACCGTGATTTTTAGTGACCGGCCCAAATATTTGGAATGCACTTTCAGACAGTTTGTGTCTGAATACTGATGTAAAATCATTTAATAAGGACCTTAAGACTTATTTATTTAAACAAGCTTTCAGTATTAACACCCAAGAATAAGCAGCTAACCCTCCTGATATGAGTTCCTAGGACCAGTGCTTATAGTTTTCCATAAAATGCTACCAAACTTATATTGTAAATGTTGAATGTTTGGACTTAGCAAATCACAGGCAATCTCTGCATGTTTGTTTATAATGGACCTGATTTCATGTACTTTTAATTATGTATGTGAACCTTGTAAACTGTTTTGTGCACTGTTGTAGACAGCGGTATATAAAATGTTTTAAATAAATTCATCTTGTCAAGCATTCCTGAATGTAGAGGAATGCAAGCCATATCTTATTTCTTCCTTCTAAAAGTCATTTGTTTCAGCATCTAGGTGTTCAGCTGTTGCTGTTGGAGCTCAAAGAATGGCATGATTGTGAGCTAGTTTACAGGAAGGGACAAGGTCAGAGAAATAGTGGTGCATGTATTGCTATAGTTGCTGTCAACAGCTACCATCCAGCCCTCTGTTCAGAGGTATGTTTTTTTTTTCCTATAAGAGGGAATACTTCCAGCGACACCCTTCAGATGCTTCTCAGTATTACTGAATCCCGCCTCTGCAGCCACAGGAATGGCATCTTCAACCAAAGGATGTCCAGAAGAACGGTGTCAGCCAAAACTGTCCAAACAGCCACAGGCAAAAGTGGGGTCCAGTTTTGATGGAGATAAGGCCTCCCTCCCCACCACCTCCAGCAAAGAGGCTGGGAGATCAAACTTTTCTCTCCACATAGAATAAGATAATGTCCACTGTCACCAATAACAAAGAATCTTCAATATAAGGACAAGTCTATAACCTTTGGATAAAATGTGAAGAGTCTCGAATGTATGATTTATTAGAAGAAACAATAGGACAAAGGAAACTATCGACATACTTAGAAAACGGCTCAAGGACTGAACTGATACCGGTCACTATAGGGCAACCAAGAGGGGAAGCAAGGGATTTATGTATCTTGGGCACCAGATAAAACAAAGGAGTCTGTGTAAAGGTTCTAAAAGAAAAGTAAAAATTTGTAACCTATCATTAAAATCATCCATTGTACCTGAAGACTGGAGGATAGCTAATGTAACCCCAATATTTAAAAAGGGCTCCAGGGGCGATCCGGGAAATTACAGCCCGGTTAGCCTGACTTTAGTGCCAGGAAAAATAGTGGAAAGTGTTCTAAACATCAAAATCACAGAACATATAGAAAGACATGGTTTAATGGAACAAAGTCAGCATGGCTTTACCCAAGGCGAGTCTTGCCTCACAAATCTGCTTCACTTTTTTGAAGGAGTTAATAAACATGGATAAAGGTGAACCGGTAGATGTAGTGTACTTGGATTTTCAGAAGGTGTTTGACAAAGTTCTTCATGAGAGGCTTCTAAGAAAAGTAAAAAGTCATGGGATAGATGGCGATGTCCTTACATGGATTACAAACTGGCTAAAAGATAGAGAGTAGGATTAAATGGACAATTTTCTCAGTGGAAGGGAGTGGGCAGTGGAGTGCCTCAGGGATCTGTATTGGGACCCTTGCTTTTCAATATATTTATAAATGATCTGGAAAGAAATACAACGAGTGAGGTAATCAAATTTGCAGATGATACAAAATTGTTCAGAGTAGTTAAATCACAAGCAGATTGTGATAAATTGCAGGAAGACCTTGTGAGACTGGAAAATTGGGCATCCAAATGGCAGATGAAATTTAATGTGGATAAGTGCAAGGTGATGCATATAGGGGAAAAATAACCCATGCTATAGTTACACAATGTTAGGTTCCATATTAGGTGCTACCACCCAAGATAGAGATCTAGGCGTCATAGTGGATTACACATTGAAATCGTCGGTTCAGTGTGCTGCGGCAGTCAAAAAAGCAAACAGGATGTTGGGAATTATTAGAAAGGGAATGGTGAATAAAACGGAAAATGTCATAATGCCTCTATATCGCTCCATGGTGAGACCGCACCTTAAATACTGTGTAAAATTCTGGTCGCCACATCTCAAAAAAGATATAACTGCGATGGAGAAGGTACAGAGAAGAGTGACCAAAATGATAAGGGGAATGGAACAGCTCCCCTACGAGGAAAGACTAAAGAGGTTAGGACTTTTCAGCTTGGAGAAGAGATGGCTGAGGGGGGATATGATAGAGATGTTTAAAATCATGAGAGGTCTAGAACGGGTTAATCCTGTCAAATGCTACCACCGTTATTCCTGTCAAATGCTACTCCTGATACATGTTCTCCCCACAACGCCTTTACCACTCATATTAAAGTTCGCAATCAAAATTAACATTTCCTGGCGTGTAGCCAGATGGACTCAGAACGAATGGGATAGTATCCACGTGCTAGCAGTTGGAGACGGATCTGACGTCAGCACGGGGTATATATATCCCCACAGGAAGCGTAGCAACTTAGTAATTTCCGTCTCCAAAGCAGTTTGGAGTGCCTGCACGCTAGTTGAGCGTGCTTTCCAAGACTACTTTAATTTTTTTTTCTCTTTTTTTATATTCTAGATTCTACTTTCTACTTTCTGTAAAACTTTCGAGCCCCGCGCTCCTGCGGTGATACCCAAAGGTCACTCCCCCAGTTGAGCTGCCCGGGGTGATTTCCGTGGTCCCCCCGGAGGTTAAGTCCTCGGTCCGACCGAATCGCGGCAGGGACACAGCCCCCGGGCGAGGTTCGGGTGAGGCTTACGAGGCGCCTCGGTCCCGGCATGGATGAGGCAGCGGGTGCATATCCTCAAACGCGGTGGTGAAGGTGGTTGCCCGCTCTCCCCGCAGCCGGAGACCACCTGGGTTCCAGCTGAGAAGCGACGAGGTTCAGGTGAGGCGTACATCTCGTTCTTCGGGTCTCCGAAGGAACAGAGGATCGGCGGCGTGGCACGCCAAGGAGGGCGCCATTTTGTGGGCGTTTATTACGCCATCTCGACATTGGCAGATTGCTGCCCACATATCTGGAAGTGACACAAGAACTACGAAAGACGGACCATCTGTTCGTCCTGCATAGCGGGAGGAAGCAAGGTGCAGCGGCCTCGCGGCCCACCATCGCCCGCTGGATTAAAGAAGTTATCAGAGCAGCTTACGTGGAGGCCGAGAAGTCTCCGCCTCTACAAGTCAAGGCTCATTCTACTAGAGCACAAGCGGCATCTTGGGCAGAATCCAGGATGCTGTCGCCTGCGGAAATCTGTAAAGCGGCGACGTGGTCCTCCCTCCATACCTTCTCCAGGTTCTACCGTCTGGATGTCCAGGCCAGGGAGGACTCAGCATTTGCAAGGGCGGTACTACATGGTCCTCAGGCAGCCTCCCGCCCAGGCTGGGAGTAAAGCTTTTGTACATCCCATTCGTTCTGAGTCCATCTGGCTACACGCCAGGAAATGTTGAGATTACTACCTGATAATCTCCTTTTCCTTAGTGTAGACAGATGGACTCAGCATCCCGCCCAGCTGCCTGTGTACATGGGTTTCACCGATTCAAGGTAAGCCATGTCATCTATTTCCATAAGAGCGTACACTCTACCAGGTGTCAACGCCTTCCGGTTGTGAATGCTGGCGGTCTCCAGCTACTATCAATCAGTCAGGGGAATCCTGTTTCACTTTTCACTGAGTGTCAGTACACACATCCATAACAGCTTTTGCAAGGAAGATTACTAAGTTGCTACGCTTCCTGTGGGGATATATATACCCCGTGCTGACGTCAGATCCGTCTCCAACTGCTAGCACGCGGATACTATCCCATTCGTTCTGAGTCCATCTGTCTACACTAAGGAAAAGGAGATTATCAGGTAGTAATCTCAACATTACACTGTATTTCTTTGTACCAGTCACAGTTATTGTTAAATGATTTTTATATATTTAGTATCATTCTCAGTTAATGTTAAAATGTAAAATAGTATGACCCCTTGTCATACTATTCCAGCTGTTGTGATGTGAACCGATGTGATGTACGCCAACGAATGTCGGTATATAAAAGCAAATAAATGAATAAATAAATGTGAATCAGTTATTTACTCTTTCAGATAATAGAAAGACTAGCGGCATGAAGTTAGCATGTGGCACATTTAAAACTAATCAAAGAAAGTTCTTTTTCACTCAACGCACAAACTCTGGAATATGTTGCCAGGGGATGTGATTAGTGCAGTTAGTGAGCTGGGTTTAGAAAAGAGTTGGATAAGTTCTTGGAGGAGAAGTCCATTAACTCCTATTAATCAAGCTGACTTAGGGATCGGCCTCTGCTATTACTGGCATCCGTAGCATGGGATCTTTTTGGTGTTTGGGTACCTACCAGGTTCTTGTGGCCTAGTTTGGCCTCTGTTGGAAACAGGATGCTGGGCTTGATGGACCCTTGGTCTGACCCAGCATGGCAATTTCTTATGTTCTTATAGTTCGAATATGTTGTTCTATTATTTTAGTGGGATCACTATCCAAAGGAAGATAAAATTCCCTATCCGATAACTGGCACAAGATCTCCATATTATAATCTGTGGTGCCTTGTAGAACAATGCTGCCAGCTTTAACTGCTGGATGTATTGTAATACTGGGATCTGATCTTAAGGAGTGACAAGCTAAATGCTCCTACTGGGTAAGATTATTAAAGAAAGGGGACCGAGTTTCCTTCAAAACAGTAAGATCCTTAAGTACCTGTGGCGTAGCGAGGGGTGGGTGGGGTGGGCGGCCCTCCCCGGGCGCTGGGTCTAAGGGGGCGCCAAAACGCCTCATAAAATAAAATGTGCCCAATAAGCAGCGTCGTGTGTGGTGGCGAAGTGAGAGCGATTCGAGCAGTTTGATGATGTCAAACTGCTGTTTGATGGAGGGAGGGGGCGCCGAAGAAGTCTCTTGCCCCGGGCGCCAAATTGTCTAGCTACGCCACTGTTAAGTAGCAATTGCTCAAATGCAGTAATAAGGGGGTCAGGTGGACCCATCGGTGTCCATTTAAATTTGTATGAAAAACCTAACTGTGGAGAATTCACTAGGGATGTGCTTCATTTAAAGCAATTGATTCGGGCTTTGGATCAGGTGCTCCGTGGAAAATTTTGTTTTCCCACAGGTCGGTTTTTTGGGGGTTTTTTTGGCAATTTTTGATGATGTGCGTTAGTATGCACTAATGGGCCTTACTGCGCACTAACAACTAGTTAGTGCGCACTATCTCAGCATTAGTGCGCAGTACACCGAACAAGACAGTGTGCACTAGCTAGATGTTAATGCGCATTAAGGCCCGTTAGGGCACACTAACAGGCTAGTTAGTGTGCACTAATGCTGAATCCAATCACTATGCCTTCTCTCAAGGAGTACCCCAAGGTTCCTCCCTCTCATCCACTTTTTTCAATATCTACCTCACACCCCTCTGCCAGCTTCTATCCATCCTTGGTCTCAAATTCTTCCTATACGCCGATGATGTCCAAATCATCATACCCATTCAAAATCTATCTCCGAATCTCTAAAATTCTGGGAGAAATGCCTAGCTTCCATTAATACCCTTCTCACAAATCTCCACCTTGCCTTAAACACCACCAAGACAGAACTGCTGTTTATATCCCAACACCAAAGCCCCAAACCTGCCCTTACAAATGACCCGGCATTTAGCTCCATCTCCGCTCAGCACCATGTACGAGATCTTGGTGTCCTGATTGACCAGCAACTGAACCTAAAAAAATACATCAATGCAATTCTCAAGAAAGGTTTCTTCAAGCTCAAAGTCATGAAAAAATTAAAACCCCTACTCCATACCCATGATTTCTGTACCGTCATTCAGGCCACCCTCTCATCCAAAATGGACTACTGGAACTCCCTACTCCTAGGTCTCCCCTATTCCACCTTAAAACTGCTCCAAATGCTCTAGAATGCAGTAGCGAGGACCATCACTAATACCCGCAAATCTGATCACATCACCCCCATTCTGAAAGACCTTCATTGGCTCCTGATCCCCTCATGCATCCTCTATAAAACCCTCACTATTATGCACAAATCCATCTACAGACATAACGCCAACTGGCTTGATGAGCCGTTTCGCCTCGTAACCTCTAACTGCCCCCCCAGAGCAACCAATAAAGGAACCCTCCACGTACCATCCCTCAAGAAGGCACACCTCACTTCTACAAGGGACCAAGCCTTCTCCATTGCTGGTCCTACCTGCTGGAACTCACTACCAACAAACCTATTACTTGAATCCTGTACCTTCAAATTAAAAAATAAACTAAAGACCTGGCTCTTCAAACAGGCCTACCCTGATTAGACTCCCTTATCTTCAACCTCTCGTTGCAGCAATACCTGATCTGAACCCTTATATATAGGATTGTATAAAGTTATAGAAACATAGAAATGACAGCAGAAGAAGACCAAACGGCCCATCGATTCTGCCCAGCAAGCTTCACACTTCTTTTTTTCTCATACTTATCTGTTTCTCTTGGCTTTTAGTAACCTTTGGTTCTATTTCCCTTTTACCCCCACCATTAATGAAGAGAGCAGTGATGGAGCTGCATCCAAGTGAAATATCAAGCTTGATTAGTTAGGGGTAGTAACCGCCGCAATAAGCAAGCTACACCCATGCTTATTTATTTGTTTACCCAGACTATGTTATTCAGACCTTATTGGTTGTTTTTCTTCTCCCTGCCGTTGAAGCAGAGAGCTATGCTGGATGTGTGTGAAGTATCAGTTTTTCTTCTCCCCTGCCGTTGAAGCAGAGAGCTATGCTGGATGTGCGTGAAGTATCAGTTTTTCTTCTCCCCTGCCGTTGAAGCAGAGAGCTATGCTGGATGTGCGTGAAGTATCAGTTTTTCTTCTCCCCTGCCGTTGAAGCAGAGAACTATGCTGGATGTGCGTGAAGTATCAGTTTTTCTTCTCCCCTGCCATTGAAGCAGAGAGCTATGCTGGATATGCATTGAAAGTGAAGTATCAGACTTATTTGGTTTGGGGTAGTAACCGCCGTAACAAGCCAGCTACTCCCCGCTTTGTGAGTGCAAATCCTTTTTTCCACATTTCCTCTTGCCATTGAAGCTTAGAGCGATGTTGGAGTTGCAGTAACAGTGTGTATGTTTATTGAATAAGGGTATTATCTCCAGGCAGTAGCCGTCATTCTAGCGAACCACCCACTCTTCATTGACGTCCTCTTGACTTTATGGATCCACAGTGTTTATCCCACGCCCCTTTGAAGTCCTTCACAGTTCTGGTCTTCACCACTTCCTCCGGAAGGGCATTCTAGGCATCCACCACCCTCTCCGTGAAGAAATACTTCCTGACATTGGTTCTGAGTCTTCCTCCCTGGAGCTTCAAATCGTGACCCCTGGTTCTGCTGATTATTTTCTTACGGGAAAGGTTTGTCGTTGCTTTGGATTGTTGAAACCTTTCAAGTATCTGAAACTTTGAATCATATCACCTCTGCTCCTCCTTTCCTCCAGGGTGTACATATTTAGATTCTTCAATCTCTCCTCATAAGTCATTCGATGAAGACTTTCCACCTTTTTGGTCACCCTTCTCTGGACCGCCTCCATCTTGTCTCTGTCTCTTTGGAGATACGGTCTCCAGAACTGAACACAGTACTCCAGGTGAGGCCTCACCAAGGACCTGTACAAGGGGATAATTACTTCCCTTTCCTTACTCGATATTCCTCTCTCTATGCAGCCCAGCATTCTTCTGGCTTTAGCTATCGCCTTGTCACATTGTTTCGCCGAATTCAGATCATTAGACACCATCACCCCAAGGTCTCTCTCCTGCTCAGTGCATATCAGCCTTTCTCCCCCCATCGAATACAGTTCATTCGGATTTCCACTCCCCATATGCATGACTCTGCACTTCTTGGCATTGAATCTCAGCTGCCATATCTTCGACCACTCTTCCAGCTTCCTTAAATCCCGTCTCATTCTCTCCACTCCTTCCGGCGTGTCCACTCTGTTGCAGATCTTAGTGTCATCTGCAAAAAGACAAACCTTACCTTTTATCCCTTCCACTATGTCGCTCACAAAGATATTGAAATAGACCGGTCCCAACACCGATCCTTGTGGTACACCGCTTAAAACCTCTCTCTCTTCAGAGAGAGTTCCATTTACCATCACACATTGTCTTCTGTCCGTCAACCAGTTTGCAATCCAAGCCACCACCTCTGCACACACTCCTAAGCTTCTCATTTTATTCACCAGTCTCCTGTGCGGGACCGTGTCAAAAGCTTTGCTGAAATCCAAGTAGATGACATCGAGTGCTCTTCCTTGATCCAATTCCTTGGTTACCCAGTCAAAAAAGTCAATCAGATTTGTCTGACAGGATCTTCCAATAGTGAATCCATGCTGCCTCTGGTCCAGCAATTCTCCCGACTGTAGATATTTCACTATTCTCTCTTTCAACAGTGACTCCATTACTTTTCCCACCACCGAAGTGAGGCTAACTGGTCTTTAGTTACCAGCCTCTTCTCTGTTCCCACTCTTGTGAAGCGGGACCACCACTGCTCTCCTCCAATCACTCGGCACCTCTCCTATTTCTAGGAATCTATTGAACAGGTCACACAGCGGACCCGCCAGCACATCTCTGAGCTCCCTCAGTATTCTGGGATGGACTTCATCAGGCCCCATGGCTTTGGCCACTTTCAGTTTCACCAGCTCTTCCCAAACATTTTCTACTGTAAATGGAGTTACATCTACTCCACTCCCCTCCAGTTTCTTGTTAACTAGTGACGGTCCTTCTCCAGGGTCCTCTTTAATGAACATAGAACTGAAGTATTCATTTAATATTTCTTCCATTTCTTCGTCTCTCTCCACACATTGATCCTTTCCACCTTTCAATTTCACTATACCACTTTGAACTTTTCTCTTTTCACTGATGTATCTGAAAAATGTTTTGTTACCCCTCTTTACCTCCTTGGCAATCCTCTCTTCTGCTTGACTTTTTGCCGTCTTGATTAATTTTTTTGTCTCCCTCAGTTCTACCAGATATTCTTCTTTGTGTTCCTCCTTTTGGGATCTTTTATATTTCTTGAACGCTGTTCTTTTAGTCTTTATTTTGTCAGCCACCACCTTTAAGAACCAGATAGGTTTCATTTTTCTTTTGCTTTTCTTTACTTTTCTAACATATAGATTAGTTGCCTTGGTAATTGCTCCTTTTAGATTGGTCCACTGTTGATCCACATCTCTCTCTTTCTCCCAGCCTTTTTAGTTCTTCCTCCAGGTACTTCCCCATTTCATCAAAGTCTGTGTTTTTGAACAGCAAAACTCGGGTTTTTGTGCTTTTCCGTGTCCTTTTTGTGATATTAAACCATACCGTTTGATGATCACTGGTGCTGATGTGGGCACCCACCTGAACGTCTGAGACATTATCTCCATTAGTGAGCACTAAGTCGAGTATAGCTCCTTCTCTCGTGGGTTCCATTACCATTTGTTTGAACCAAGCTATGTTCTTACTGTTTACCTGTCTCCTTTCTTGTTGCCTTTTGCCGGCTAATCTCTCTTCATTGTTATATGTAGCCCCCTCCCCTGTACCTGTTTGATGTAATTTCCACCTCAGTTCTGATGTAAACTGGTATGATGTACCTACTAATACCGGTATAGAAAAGTTTTTAAATAAATAAACTAACAGGTTAGTTAGTGCACCCTAATAAAACTTATAGGAAACAGGCTGTGCAAATGAAGGGTAGGTTTTTGTCTAGAGGTTACCCTGGGAAAGTAATTAAGCGTGCATTTAAATGTGGGCTTTATGCCAATCAAGAACTATTGCTCCAGTCTAAACAGAGGTCTAAAACCAAAGAAATGGTTTGTGTGCTACTATTTTCATCTAGGACACACCAGATTAAAAAAATAATTTTACAGCACTGGCAGATACTTTCTTTGCACAGTGTAAACCGATTTTTGCAAGAACTTGCGGACGCAATTTGAAGGATATATTGGTTTTATCAGTAGTAAAGGAGAATAATATGCAAGATGTAGGTGGACAAGTTTGTTGCAATAAGTGATCAGCTTGTGCACATGTGATGGTGGGTCATATGTCTGAATATGAATCCATTCCGTATAAGTATGTTTTGAGAGGTCATTTTGACTGTGGTTCCAGCAGAGTCATATATGTGATTAAGTGTCCTTGTCTGAAGTTATATATCGGACACACTATTTTACCTATATGGATTCGAATCATTCAACATAGGAGCTGTATTAAAACGGAGAGGTTAGGGACTGGTTGGACACTGCTCACACAATTGAACAATTAAAGTTCTGTGTTCTGAAACAGATACCGTGTCCGCGGGGAGGTAATATTTCTCAAACATTGAGGCAGCAAGAGCAAAGGTTTATTTTTCAGTGGGATACGTTGATCCTCCACAGGCTGAACTCTATAATAGAGTGGGAAGCATTTTTTTGAGGTTAGAGTTTCAGTGCGGGTTGTCAGGAACAGGCTTAAATATTCTAGGAATATTGTGATAGGTGGTTTAATGAACAGCTGGTATATCAGCTCCAATGAGTGAGGGTTTAGGTTCAGGGAAGGAATGGGATTGGTGGTAATGCAATCACAAGGGTTGTTTATAAAGTGTGGTTAGGAGTGAAGCATTACCACATTTGTAAAGCAGTGAGAATGGCCAATGGAGGGCTGAAGGAGTGAGCGTCTTGAGGTAAGATCTTAGACGGGGTTGCTTAGAAATAGTAAAGATATTTGTGGCAATAATGAAATAGGAGGTTGGGAGATAAAAATATATTTTTTTTGGTCAATAGGAGAAACTGCCATGTATAATAAGCAATGGAAGAATGAAGTTGTGAGATTATGCGGAGGATAATGGCAGCAGTCATAAGAAGAAAGCTGTCTGATATTAATGGAATGGCGGGCACTCAGGTGTGGTTTTGAGCAAGGATAACTGCTGAATGGGGATTATACGTCTAATGTTAAATTGCTGCAAGTTTTTGAGTGTTGTAGTAGCTAAAGGGATGGTCTTTGACCAGCCCCGATTCAAATGAATTTAGGAAGGGATATAGTAAATTTGAATTAACAGTGGACAAGGTTAATAGTAATCAGTTGATGATGATTTATCTATATTTAGCAGAATTGAAGGAAGAGATTATGCTTTTTTGATGATCGATATGAGGTTTGAAGACAGCGGTCTGTGATGATAAATGCAGGTATTTAAGTTCTTTCTGCAACTGGAGATACTTTGTAGAAGATAATGGATATAAGCAATTTCAGAATTAATTTTAATTTTATTTATAAAAATGATTTTAATTGTTTACACAGACAAGTAAATTGATTTACAATAAAGAGAAGTTGGAGCTTCAAAAGGGACCAGTGGTGTATCTACAAAACGACAGGATATTTAACAAATAGTGGGAGAATAACAACATTGGAAGTACATGGTTTTGAAACAAATGTATAAACAAATGCCCCTAAGTTGTTTGGGATAATATCACATTGAATATTAGTGTGTGTGAATAACGGTTTTCAAGTTCCCCTGAGGAAGCCGTGAGGTGAAACGAGGGCTGTACTGGTATTGGTGGAAAGATTAAGGGATTGATGTAAAGACAACGGATTGGGGGATTGGTGAAAAACTAAGGGATTGATAAAAAGAAGGAACTGGTGCAAAGATTAAGGGATTGATGTAAAGAAAAGATTGAGCAACAAAGTGTATCGTTGTTAGATTTGGTGGGCTCTATTGTAATAGGATGTTTTGACTTGAAATGTTTTTTATGAGTGGATTAAGAGTGTTTAGTTTTTATTGAAAACTTGTTGTGAAAAGGATATAAGTACAAACAAATTATACAAGTATAAATTGTACATTTTATGAATGGTAAATGTTATATGAATATTTTTTTTTAATATTTTTTGAAATATAATAAAGAGAATTGATTGAAAATTCTATATGTGCTTGTATTCCACTCCATTTGGAGTGTTTTTTGGTGTGTGTGTGTGTATGTATATATGTGTGTGTGTATATATATATATATAAATATTTAAACTGCCCAAGTCTCTCATGAAGAACTCCTCTCTCAAACATTTTTCATTTTTTAACACTCTCTTCCTAATAGTCACACTGTACATTACTGGGTTGTTTTTTTGGGGGGAGGGAGGGGGGGTAGTACAGGAATCCTTACTAAGATGATATCACTGTCAGTGAAATAGTTCCAGCTAGTTCTCAGTTTGCCCGAAAATTGATCTTTCAGGGTTTCCTCAGTACCCTTCTATCTATCTATCTATCTATCTATCTATCTATCTATCTATATATATATATGTGTGTGTGTGTGTATACTCTCAGTTCATAATATTGGTTTGCTTGAAAATATTTAGTTACCCCACAAACCATAGGGAAACTGGTTAGAGTATTCCTTTAGTATCCATCAAAGTTTACAATGTGGCATTTTTTTCTGTCACTAAACTCTTCTCAAGGCAGGCACAGTTACCATGGCAATGTTGGAATCTTGGAGCTGCTGTAAGTAAGCTCTGAACTGTATTCATGGTGCTTCCATGTTCCCGGGGTGAACACCCTCCAGCAGTACCCAACTTTCTAGAGTTATTTTTTCCACACAAAAATCTCTTGGCAAGTTAAAGTGAAGCAGGGCATCACAATAATAATTTATTTATTTTTTTTACAACAAAAAACTGTTATCCTAAAGAAATAAACCCTTTCTAAGCTATGTCTTAGTCCAGAACTTTTAACTGTATCACTATAAAAATCAGACTCGTTGTGAGCTCTGTTGTTGCCTAGCAACACAGCACTAATCTTTTTTTTATATATTTACAGAGGATACAGCAACATTATGTTCTTTCAAAAGGAACAGTATGCAGCCACAAACTATAGCAAAATCTAAGTTTTAATCACTTTTTACATGAAGAAAACAAGCAGTGTCTATATGGAAGCAGGCTATAGAGTTAAAATGCTTAGGCTAGTTCTGTGAAATGCTAGACTGATAGAAATAAAGGGAGTGTAAAGTGCCATTGAAACGCTTTAAAGTTAATACCCCTATAAGACATGATAAGGAGAGTGGGACTGACTGCACAATGGGTGCACTCTGGAAGTTGGGACAAACTAATAAAAGAATGCTGTAAACAAAGAGACTAGTAGGAAGAAAAGGCAGCAGTACTATTATAAAAACATTTGCCGCTGTGCCGGGGAAGCGCACGCTGGCACTCTGCCAGCGTGCATTGCTACTGCTCCTGTTGAAGAGCAAAAGGTAAAAAAAACAAAAACGGGTAGATAGGATAGGAATGGGGGCAGGGAGGAGAGGGGAAGGGGAAGGGAGGGTAGGGTAGGGGGTAAGGAAGTTCCCTCCCAGTCCATTCCTTAATTGAAGTGGACTGGGAAAGGCTGGGATGTGTCGCCATGTGAAATTTGCATTAATCCCCCCCCCCCCCCCCCCCCCCCCCCCGCGTGGCCCAACAATTTTATAATGTGTGCGCCGGCATGCACGTTATAAAATCAGCGCATCCATGTGCACATGCACCTTTCAAAATCTACCAGTTACTGAGCATATCTAGAAGTTTGTATTGTTTGATGTTTTATGAGGAACTATGTTTCTGTTTTTCCATTGTTGCACTGCAAAGAGTCTGGCTTGTTGTGGTTTCTGGTTCAGTTTTTCTCTGCATGTTTCTATTTGTACTATATGGTCTCTTTATTCTGTATTTGGTGAGGAAAGAGGATCTATCTGTGTTCTGCATGAGTGACTGAGGTGAGGTATTCTGCTAATGTTTAGTTTTTGAGTAGAGATTTATAGCAACCTGACTTGCTCTGTTTCCTAATAGGATGTGTATTGGTATTTTAAGGCCTGGAGTAATATTTGCAGTTTTGCTTTTTTCATGGGTAAGATTCTTACTTTTTGAATGCTGGCAGTTAGTGTTGTTTTGGTATGGGAGGTTTAGTATACTGTAATTGTAGTTCAGTTTACTTATGGCTTTCTGAGGGCCGAGCACCAAACCCAACACACTTACAAAGTGTCTTTTGTAGGATTTATTCTTTGGCACCACAGCAGTGTACGTAGATATAATATATACATGTTGTCGTAAGTAATAATTTAACCTCAGAACATTGTCCTTTGAAAGTCTTTCTTTTTTCATGAAGTCTTTTATTATAAATGCACTTGATACTCATAGTGTCATCACAGATACTAAAATTGGTCTTCCACTCATCACCTTCTCAGATTCTGATCAGGTTGTATGCCCTCCCCCTCCCCCCGGGATGTCCAGCTTGGTCTGGCCATGGGAAAATCTCATTTTCCTGTGGATCCCCGTTTTTGTTTTGTTTTTTAGTGAAAAATTGTTTTTCAGGTATAAAAATAAACGTTTTTTTGTTAGCGTGCGCTAACCCGAAAAATGATTTTTACAAAAATTCGGGGGGAAAAGTGATCATTTCTTTTTTTTTACCTGATAGATTAACGAATTTAGAAATATCGTACGATATTTCAATTCATAAGATTACAGCATCTGTTTCTCCTCTGCTGACAGTTTGAAGCCATTTACCTGCATGGCTTCTACTGCTTCAGGTCCGAGGAGAGCAGGAGGCTTAGGACGCTATAAATTTGGGGCATGGTAAATGGGGTGGCAAGTCGAGCATCTCTCTTTGGCCCATTCCTGAAACTGCAGGTCTGGTCATTCAGCCAGGCTCATCAGGCCATCCAAGGTATCCAGCAAGTCCCAGGCATCCAGCTCGTCTTCTCCGAGAATCCTTATCAGAAAATTGCAATCAAAGGCCAGAGTGCGGAAGGTCACCATATACTTTCCCACAGACCAGGAGCCTTGCCTAATCTGAAGGAGTTCAGAGGCCTTGGAAAATTTGTGACCGAACTCTTCAAATATTTGCCTAAATTCTTGCAGGAAGTGTGCCAGATCCCCCAAGGGCAGATCATCCCTTTCCTAAAGGGGTGAGGCCCAAGCCAGTGTGGTGCCACCAAACAAGGAAAGAATATGTTAGTTTGTCTTAGTGTGAGGAATTGCATCCAACATCGATTGAGAAAGCATCTATATTTTAGTGGGGCTTCATCAGACCTCAAAGGCAGAGGAAGATAGAGCGTGGAAGTAGCAGGCTGCAAGACCGGTGCTGGAGCAGGCCAAGTTGCAATGCCCTGCAAATATCGGACCATGGTGTTAAGCTGATTCCGCTGCTGTTGAAGCTGGTGTGCTAAACTGGTTATAGTGGAGGAAGGAGGCAAGTCCACTGCGCTCAAGGCCACAGCAAACTGTTAAGGGTGGCAGGTGTGTGAGCCCTTTGTGCTGCAGCAATGTTGATGCAACCTTAAGGGCGATCCCACAAGGCCTAGGCTGGCAGCTGGCGAACACGCCCTGTAGCGGGACAGTCTGGAGCTTCAACTTTACCAGATACCTTCCCTGGATTCGGGCAGCTGGCAGGACTCTGATGGGTCCCTAAGGCAGTAGAGATGACTAAAATCCAAAGGCACACTAAGATCAAGGCAGGAAGCAGACTAAGGGTCAGGTCCAGTTCCAGGTAGCAGGCAATTGGTGTCAGGTCCAGGCAAGGGTTCAAGATCTGAAGAGTCAAGTCAAGGATGGACAGAGACAAATTGAAGGCACTGGACAAAATGAGTAGGATAAGGAGGGCTGGTGAGGCAAGGTTGGAAGACAGGGTACAGGAACGCAGTCAGGAACCAACATGCGGGAGGAACACGCACTTCAGGAGTAGAAGACCCGTTGCTGAGGCAAGGAACTGCTGTGGGGTCTAAGTTATATAAGCTTGGAGGCTGATGTCATCTGGAGAAGCCACCATGGTGTGCATATTGGGGTAGATTTTAAAACCTACGCAAGGGCGTCCATGTGCGTGCGCTACCCAGCACGTGCACATGGACGCCCAATTTTATAACATGCGCGCACAGGTGCGCGCATGTTATAAAATTGGGGGTCGGCATGCGCAAGGGGTGCACACTAGTGCATCTTGCGCTCCGACGCCTGAGGCCTTCCCCCATTCCCTCCCAGGCCGCTCCGATTTCGGAGCGGCCTGGGAGAAAACTTCCTAACCCCCTAACCTAACCTCCCTTCCCCTTCCCCTAATCCTCCTGCCCCTTAGCCCTATCCTAAACCCCCCCCCCCCTCCCGACCTTTATTTTACCTCTTGCGCCTGCCTCTGGGCATCTGCTGTGACGGAGGCCTCTGGCCCTGCCCCACCCCCCCCTGGACCGCCCCTCCCCGCTCGTTTTTCGTAGCCCTGGGACTTAAACGCACCCCGGAGCTTTACGCTCGTCGCCGGGCCATTATGTGCATGCTTAAGGGAAGGCAGCAGCTTGGCTGGGATGGCAGCATCAGCGATGGTCAGTGGCGTTTCGTGATGGCGGGACACCACCACAACAGGAGGCCTCCGGCAGTGTCAGGCAGCAGCAGGGGTAAGTGTGGTGGCTTGTAGGAGCATCTTATGAGTCATCAAATGTAATCCCTATGGAAACTCAGATTCTGGTAGTAGCTAAATCAGTTTCCTTCCAGCTACACCAATTATGCCATCTCCATCCCTTCTTTGATGGCTCTGCCTTTGCCAAAGTCATTCCAGCTGGTGTGATTTCCTGCCTGGATTATTGCAACTCACATTACACTAGAATTTAAAAAAAAAATTAACCAGCACCAACAATTCATTCACAATGCTGCAGCTCGCATGCTGCTGAAAGCAAATCATTTTTTAAAAGCTCACTCCTATCTTAAAATTGCTGCCCTGGCTTCCAGTACTCTGTTGAGCAAAGTTCAGAATCCTGGTACTAGCCTTTAAGGCTTTCAAAGGCTGTGTACCACTTTACCTCAGTCATTGTCTCACCCCATGCCTTCTTGTCTTCTGCGCTGTCTGCCACAGGCCTGCCTAATTGTGCCAACACCCAAAGGCCTGCACCTCACAAGTACTAGAAAAAGAATCTTCTCAGGATTAGTCCCAACCCTATGAAACTCCTTACCACTGTGAGACTAGCACATAACCTGCAAGTTTTCAGAAAACTAATGAAAACATAGCTCTTCAAAGCAGCTTTTGATTTAGATACTGTAACATGTCCTATCTCTCAAGATGCACTTCATCACCTCCTACCCTGGAAAACTGCATTCCTTCTTCCTATGCTGTTACTTATTATCCCTTATTTCAAATGTTACCCCTTGATGTATTTTCTAAATATATGTACCTTATTGTAGGGCTCAAATCCCACTGCCGCTTCTTGTGACCTTGGGCAAGTCTCTTTACTCTCCCATTCTTCATCTATTTATTTATTTATTTTGAATTCTTATATACCGACATTCCTGTAAGAAAGTATACAGATCATACCGGTTTACAGTAAAACAGAACTGCCGCCGGAGGGCGTTACATAAAACCTTAAATAATTAACGCTAGTACATTGGAGACATTGGAGAAACCTGAAAATATTAGAGCATTAAACATTAGCTCATAAGAACTTAAGAACATACGAAAACGAATGGAGTAACAACGGAACAAATGTCAACCGTGAGAGCTTGATGTTGAATAACTGTACGACTTCAATACAGGATAAAAATAAAGAATTAGGCGTGAAGCATGGTTTCGAGGGTGGAGGAGGGAATATATGGGGCGTAGGGGGAGGGGGGGAGAATAAAGGGAAGTAGAATCCTGATTGTCATCGGGATTTGGTTCATGTCCTTCAAGTAGCATCCGTGTGGGTTAGGGGTTCCTGGAAGGCTTGACTGAAAAGCCACGTTTTCAGATGTTTTTTGAAGGTTTGGTGGCAGGATTCTTGGCGTAGATCTGGTGGCAGAGTGTTCCAAAGAGTGGGCCCTGCTGTTGATAGTGCTCATTTACTTAGAGAGAATTTTGCGGGGGGGGGGGGGGCAGACAGGGAGCCTTTATACGCTCTTCTGACAAGTCTGTCTGAGGTGTGAGGTCGGAGTTGATTACTGAGCTTGAGAGGGGCGATGTTATGGATGTCCTTGTGATCATCATAAGAACCTTAAAAGAAATCCTGAATTTGATGGGTAGCCAGTGAAGTGAGTGAAGGATGGGAGTGATATGGTCTCTCTTATTAGCGTTGGTGAGTATCCTAGTGGCAGCATTCTGGACCATCTGCAGGGGTTTGATGGTTATTGCAGGGAGACCTATCAGGAGTGCGTTGCAGTAGTCTAATTTAGAGAGGATGATGGATTGTAGTACCAGGCGGAAGTCCCGAAAATGTAAAAGAGGTTTCAATTTTTTATGTATTTTTATCTATGGGAAAATACCTTGATGAATCTGGCCTGTAGACTGTGAGCCCTCTGGGGACAGGGCAGTACCTACAGTACCTGAATATAATCCTCTTTGAAGTGGCTGAAAGACAGAATAGACATCTAAATAAATATAGATCCTAACTGGTAACACGCTTTGAGCTCTGTTAGTTAGGAAAAGTGTGAAATAAATAAATGAAGATGATAATGATGTTCAGGTCCTGACATGAACTGTGTTTTGTCAATAAAAGCTGCCTCAGGAGAGCACTCGCCACTTCTTTTACCCTCTTTCTGCTGTTCTGATTCATCCACCACACCTTGACTCTGAGTTCAAAGCAAACTGGCTGGAATTCCCCAGACTCAGCAAACAAATGAGTTGATGGAAGGAAGATCATGTGGGTGTCTTGGCATTGCTCTGGCCTCTGTTACTGCTCTTTACAGGATTACACATCAGTGTCTCATCAGTTGGGTGCATTAAGTCTTCATTGGGAAAAAAAAAGATTCTTGTGATGCCTTGTAAACTGGGTGAAAAATAGAAGGATTAGTTTACCTTCAATACAAGTGGGCTGCAAGGGTGAATGAGAGCTGACTTTCATCCAGGCTATCTTCTCCCTGCCTGCACTGCTCCTTGAGCCTGTTGGCTCAAATGAGCAAACCAAGAGTGGGTCCAATGCTGAATTGCCATACCAAAACCCACTCCTCTTTGTGTGCTTCCTTGCACACCAATATAACACATAGAAATGAGGAATCCAGAAATCCAGCAGGCTTCAGCTTGCACCAGCGCCTATTTTCATTCTGATTGTCCTTGGGAGAAGTCCCATCTTCCCTCAATGTACTCCCCTTGAAGAAGCTGCCTGGCAGCAAGCAAGAGCCACAAAGGCGTTCCCTGGGTCTCCCTGCCCCCCCCCAAAACAAAAAATTCCTTTAGCCAGCACCCAGGGCCTGCTCTTATTCTAGTTAGCCTGCACTGGCCCTATACCCTGCCTCCACCATACCCTTCCCATCCCCTACCATGTCAGTACCTTAACTTGCACATGCACTTGTCCCAAAGTACTATACAGCTTGTGCTTCTTCACCTACTTGCTCCATACCACTCTATTCTTACACCATCTCCAGGCATCTCCTGTGCTTCCCCAGCTCTCACTATCACTCCTTCCAGCTGTCCTAACCGGATTGTGCCTAAAATTTACCATTTGTGTCTCACTGGAATACTGCAGCTCGCCCATTCCCATCTATCATATCAAGGTCATCTTCAGGAATGGCAGATAGGTCATAGCTCAACCTGTCTTAACCATCCGAAGCAATCATGCCTAATCCATCTGGTGTAGTCGGCAAACACTTTCACGACCACACCTTGTAAATACTACAGACTCAATCTGATCAACACACACTCCATTAAAACAAGTCAGCCATCCTCTATGATCTCCTCAATGCTGAAGACTTAGATATCCTTTGTAACATCAAAAACTGGCTGTCCATATTATTTCCATTTAGATTATTCATGCTCCCCTTGTTGTATTGCAAGCCATCAACCAAGACTTTACAACATAGGTGGGAGTGTCATCCTCATTTACCATGACAGCCTTTGCTGCTTTCAGATCCCAATCCATCACCTCAAAGGGTCTCAATATTTCCTCTTAAATTAGGTAAACTCAGTATTCTCCTTTTGGTCAAGGCACCAATAGGAAGAGATAAGAGAAAACAGAGAGAGAGAGAGAGAGAGCAAACCAAGAATAGATCTATAGGGAGCTCAGAAACATTCAAACAATAACCAGTCAGAAAAAGAAGTTGTACATTCTGCAGAGACTCTAAGCTAAGCAATATCATAAGATGACACAGAGTGGCAGTGTAATAAAGAAACATATATATATATACACTCTGCGGAGGTAAATCAATGTACATGCACATAGAGCAGTACATGTCATGTTTATACACACACAGAGCTGTAGATAACCAAAATATGAAGATGCTTGTAATTTCAAACAACTATGTTTCTCACATACCCTCATTGGCAAGACTGAGGGATAGGGCTGTCATTTTGGAATTTCTTATTTTATCTTTGGTGAGCAGGTTACAGCACAAATAGACATTTCAATGATGCACTTCTTAAGTTCCTCCACTCACAATTATTGCCTGCTACTTAAGACTCAATCTGACATTGGCAAAGACGTTAATTATAATTAGTCCTCTCAACCCACCCTCTTTGGCATGAGGAACAGGAATTACTTATTTTTCTCAGGTGAGTAGATTATGGCACAAGTAGAAATTACCAGTGGCCATGCCCTATCAATACACGTAGTAATGTTCTCACAAAAAATCTTAATGAGGTATTTGTCGTGGTATAAACTGGTGAAATAGGCTCAAATACCTCTACTTTTGCAATAGTGTTTACCCAGAACAAAACACATTTTTGTTGTTTAATGAGTAACATGAGTGGAAGTACAGGTTGAATGTGTTTTTGCTGTATAGAAATTGTCTGCTTGATCTGTCCAGGATGGACCTGGAATAGTTTGGGCACACATTGAGCAGTTTTGACAAGGCCAGTGGCCAATGGATTGTATTGTAGACGTAGAAAGGACGTAGAAAGGAATGGGTCAAAATGTCTCTCAGGTTTTTGCCCCAGCTGTATGCAATAATTGGGTTCTCTGTGAAAACTGGATGGATTTTTAAGATGTGCCAATAGTTTCAAATCACAGCAGCAATGATGTAATTCACATGAAAGGTGTTAATATCACAAGTCACTAATATTTTTGACAACGAGCAGAAAGAAAATATTTAATGACCAATGATTAAACACAGCTTGGCATAAGTGATCAGAATATGCTATCCCACACATAGTGGCGAATGACCATGTGAATATGCACCTTTAAGCCCGGTATGAGGTCATTAAACAACAAAAAATTGTTTTGTTCTGGGTAAACACTATTGCAAAAGTAGAGGTATTTGAGCCTTTCTATTTCACCCGTTCATGCCCTATCAATGACATGCCTCCCAAGCCCCTCCCTCTCACATCTAGTGCCTGCTAGTAATGTTCAGCAAAACCCAGTTGTGTGTCCCTTTGAGCGACCTGGAACAAGCTTTTGAGCAGCCTTTGTGTTATGTTGAAACTGAGATGCTTGGAGTTAAAACAATCTTTGCAAATTTATCAACAGTCTTAAAGAAATGTTAAGTTTTCAATTACTGTTTACCAGGAAGCTTTGAGACATTTCTTTTATCATGTATGGAAACTGGTTCCTTTTCATCATGCACACCTCATTTCTATTCCAGTTGAAACAGAGCAGGGAAGATCTGCTCAAACATACTGGTAAAAAGAAACATTTAAATTGTCATTTACCTCCTGTACTGACTCCTATCCAATAGGCATCTGCAAAGGAAATAACTTGTTTTGCTTTGTTCATTTGTTTCATGGCCAATTTAATTTGTTTCAAAACAAAAAATATTCATTTTTCCTTTTTATTTGTTCATTCATTTGCTTCTAAAATCAATGGGGGAAGCACTGCAGCATATTTTGGTCTCCAAAATTTCTCTTCAACTTTAATGAAACTTGTAAGAGGACATCATCAGGAGGGGAAATACCTCCAAAGCACCTAGACTGTGGCAAACTGGCACCAAAAGTGGCATAAAACCAGCACAAACAGTGGCATCAACACACCAAAACACCACGAAAGGTGCAAAGAAGTCCCCCACAGTGGGCAAGAACACCCCAAGGTGTAAAGTCCGGGGTATAGCAGCAAAGTAGAGCAACAACAAAACTCTCAAGGTGCAAAATACTGGGTATGGCAGCAATGCTGAGTAGAATAAAGACTCCTAAGGCAGAGCTTCCCAAACTGGGGGTCAGGACTCCAAATGGGGTCACAAAACCTTTAGCTGGAGCCACAAGTACCTCCTAAGCCAGAACTCTTCAGGCAACAACAGCAACATCGGTAGTGGAAATCAGCATGGTGCCTTTGAGCCAGAAAACACTCACAGGTCCTGTGGTAGCTCTGCTCTTGCATGAGTTTCTCTGGTAACAGGAAGCCCTACATAAGGAGAGATCAGGACCACTGCAGGGTCTGTGAGTGTGATATTGATTTTCATTATTAATGCTGCTGCCAGTCGGAAATCACAATCAGGTTTGGGACTAGCCATGAGGGGGCAGGATGCGCTGAGTGTACACAGGGAGATTGCTACTGTTCCACTCTCCTCACCCACCACTAAACCTACCCAGAAGAAACTTTCCCCTGTTAGCAGCCTGTATTCTATTCCCATCAGTTGTCATCCACTTTTGATCCAGAGTCACAAGGAAAATGTTGCTGCTGGTCCTGAGGTTGTTTGAAGGGAGGGATCAAATGCAGGCGTGGTTTGAAAGTTGGATCAGCTGAAGAGGATGGGCTGTGGAAGGTGAAGGGGAGTTACAGAAAAGAGAGGAAATGGGGGTGTGAGAGAATGGTTGGAGGAGTGGAGGGGAGGCTGGAAGGTGAGAGAGAGGGGATGGGTGATGGAGAGAGAGAAAGAGGATGACAGAAAATCAATTGGGGGCTTTACAGATGAGATGGAAGGGATGACTGAGGATCAATTGGGGGTTAAACATGCATGGGAGGTGAGAAAGGATCAGCTAGGATGATACAAAAAGGATTAGATGGGATGAGTAAGGGGATGAGCTGGGAAGGTGAGAGGAGTTGGAGGTTGTAAGAAGTGCTCTGTGTTACGCCGGTCAACCACGCAGGCCGTGGCCGACCGTGCTTACCCATCTTCATGACAGATCAGCGGTCCTGGAGATGCCGAAAGGCCTTTCTCCATGGCAGGAGCACTACCGTGGCCAAAGCCACACCCTCTGATGTCGTCTGGACGCGCATGGTGACATCAGCCCTTCTTTTAAAGGGTCCAGCGCGGGAAATACCCGGGGCCAGACCCGGAAGTTCCCCACCTTTGTGGGGTATTTAAGTCTGCTCTCCTTGCTACAATTCGAGTTAGCAAAGATCGCGATAGGATTGGAAAGCCTTCGGTCTGAGCTTCGCTGCCGCTGGAAGCTACCTTCTCGCCCTTCGGGTTATCTTCTCTAATGTGGGTACCCGCTCCTCGGAGGCCCTCTCTATTTCCTTACAGGTGCCTTGCTGGGATTCCAGGTACTCGCTCCTCGAGGGCCTGTGCTCCTTAACCTGTACCTGCTGCCTTCTACGTCTGCCTGCCAGGAATTCATTCATACAGCTACCATCCACTGTGAGTAACCTACTAACAACAAGTCTCTCACACCTACAGCTCAGCGCTGGGAGCCTGCATTCGGGAATTCTCTCTTTGCTTGCGCTGTCAATCATCCGCTGGAGCGAGGCGGGACCCCCCTGCCGAGGGTCCCTGGACTGTCTTATCTGGATTACCTCACTACTGCCACCTCTTGGCAGAACTACCGAGCTGTACAATAAATATTTTCATCTGTGTTTACGTGTTTTGAGTCTAGCCTAGTACTGCAGCTCCTCGCAGGGCTCCTCCCCATGGGAGTCATCATTGCTACAGCACCCAAGAATCCACTTCAACACCACAAACCTTAACAGATTGCTAACTCCATGGATTTGGCTCGGCTCACCGCCTTGCAGGCCATTCCTGGCTTGGCCCAGAAGAATCAAGAACAAAAAAGGTTCCTGGAAGCATGGTCTACCCCTGTGGACTGATTGAATGCTCGACTGGATTTGCAGACTGAGGATTTGAAAGTGCTCCAGTCAATCCGCGGTCTCCTTCAGACCTCCCTTGAACTAGTAATGGCAGATGTCCATCATCTGACTCTCCGCCAAGATCTTTTACAGAAGCTAGACATAAATTCTCCCTCATTAGCTGTCTCATCAGTGGTCTCAGGACTCCATCAAACAGCGATTTCTCTGCCTAATTTCCCCCCCCCCCCCCCCCCCGCTACTCTGGGGATCCTAAGCGTTGTCAGGGGTTCTTAAATCAGTGCCATATGCACTTTACTCTTCAACCAATACTGTTTCCAAATGATGTGACTAAGACGACCTTTTTCCTCTCCCTATTAGATGGCAAAGCCCTGGCTTGGGCTTCATCCCTATGGGAGCACTCTGATCCCCTGCCATCTGATCTACCTCAGTTCGTGGCTGCTTTCAAGCAGGTGTTTGAGGAGCCCGGCAGGCAGCCAGCTAAGGGTGCGGATCTTCTTCGTCTATAACAGGGCTCTCGATCCCTAAGTGAATATGCTATAGAATTCTGCACCATGGCCACAGAACTAAACTGGCAGGGGAACAGTTTAAATACCATATTTCTGGAAGGTTTATCTTCACAGATCAAAGACAAACTAGCGGCTCGGGAACTTCCCGCGACTCTATAGGAGCTTATTAACCTCAAGGGAAGATCGACCAGAGGTTGCGGGAGCGAGCCCGGGAGGCCCATGGGGGGCAACGAGGGCATCTTCCAGACTCCCTCTTCCGGCCTGAGGTATCTCCACTTATCACCAAGGAGCCGATGCAACTGGGTCGGACCCAGGTTTCGGCGGCCATGACCACACCCTACAGTCAAGGAGCCTTCTCTGGAAACGATGTTCCTTTTGCTTCATCTCCTTTGCCCGTAAAGACGATGCCACTTTGTTCAAAACTGGCTGACATTATACCCTTCAGCCATGCTGCAGGATCACCCTTTTTCCTATTGTCCACATCAGTGGAACTCTCAGCCACCAGGGTTTCCTCTTAGGCTTTGGTGGACTCGGGTGCTAGGGCGAACTTTATTCGGCAGGACCTGGTGGATCATTGTGGTCTCTTCACCTCGCCAGTGGAACCCCCATTGGTTTTCTCGTCTCTCCCGGGTGAGGTTACACGAATCACTCAGCCGTCGTCGTCATGAATTGGAATGCATCATGTTGAGCACCTTGCCTTCTTCATCCTACCCAAGGCTGTGAGCCCTATAATTCTAGGGTTACCTTGGTTACAGAGACACCAGCCTCAGTTCGACTGGGCTTCTCCTGACCAGATTCAGTGGGGTCCTCATTGTGCAGGAACCTGCTTTGAAGTTTCAGAACCATTCCAGTCCATGAAGACGGCTACTGTCATATCGGAACCTATAGTTCCCCATGAAGGACTTGAAAAGGATCCCGGAAGAGCCGAATCTTCAGGACTACTTAACTCATTGGAGGTGCTTGCACAGTTAAAAGAACTGTTGAACCACAAGACTTTGGAGAATAAGGAACTGAGGAAATCTCATGGACAAGCTACCCAAGGCATACTAGCCTTTATGGCTTATAAGGAACAGGAGATTCAACAATTATACACCTGCTTGCAACAAAAGAGTGTTCAAATGGAAAAATAGAAACATTACTATTCTTCATAAACATTAAAATCACACACATGCACACACAAACACACACAGGCTCTCACTCACACACACACATACACACATAGCCTCCTGTTGTCATTGGCCCTTGGTGGGTTGAGCTCCGTCACCGCCCCGTGGGCCTCCTGTTGTTGTTGGGCTGTGGTGGAATGAGCTCCAGCATGGCCCAACAGCCTTCCTGTATGGTGGTGGGGAAGTGGGGAACGGAAGCTGAGCATGCCCGCGGAAAAAGTTGTGTGTGGATTCGGGCACATGCACGCAAATAAAGGGAACACGGGCTTGTCATTTTCAGCCGCTGGCAGATTGAGCTGCACCAGCAGTCTGCGGCCTCTCTCCTTCTTCATCTGCCAGCAGGTTAGGCTCCGCCAGCATCCCCTCCTGCACCCCCCCCCCCCCCCCCGGGGAGTGCCGCCCTTTGCAAATGCATGGAGTGCACATCCGATTGCACCTTGCCTGGGAATCAAATAAATAAAAATAAAGATACAAGCTTGTCACAAATTAATATCACACAAAATTGTGCAGCTGTTATACATTGGGATAGTAACTGTGAAACAGGCGTGTGGACACATACGTGCAAGCATTTGCCGGCTCACGCCCATGGACGCAGCTATTTTATAACATACGCGCATATACACGTTATAAAATAGGCTGAGCCCACGCACATGTGCGCACAATTTTAAATGGGTGTGCACATGTGCGTGCAAATCCTGCTTCCACCATGGAAGTGGGGGGGGATTTTAAAAGGGACGCGCATCCACGCCATTGCTAATTTAACCAATTTGTTTTCGGTTCACCCAGGCAAGAGAGAGGACCACCCAACCCCCTAGTCTCCCTATTTTAAATTGTATTACTTACACACCTTCCATAACAGTAGTAAAATTATGCGGCAGGGGACCCCGGTGCATAGGCGCACATCTCTTGATCTTCCCCTGACACACCCACATCCCGCCTCTTTTTAAAAGCCTTTGACTTGTGCGCATGGCGGGGGATATGCGCGTACACAGGCGGCTTATGAAATCCGCTCGGCGGTGCGCTGGCCTGACTTGTGCGCATACCTCCCAGCTTTGGCATGTGCAGAGCTTTTTAAAATTCACCTTAAAGAGAAAGAAAAGGAAAGAGGGGGAAATGTGATAGAGTCTGAGAGGAGAGAAAAGATCTGAAAAAGGTTTTCCGTGTGTACGTGGATGTCCCTTTTAACAGTCTGAGATGGTTCAGTGACATAATCAAGATAAGAGAGATGATATCTTTACCAAAAGCATGTTTAATGATTGCTCTTTATGGTTTTAACCTTTGTTAGACAAAGGCTGTAAGGCCTCATGCCTTAACTATCAGTTGAAGATGAAGGTAAGCGCCCTCTTTTCTGCTACAATGTCCCGCTCTGCAGAGACCAAATGTTAACATTGTTAATTTCTTCCATTGTAATATGCTTTCTACTTTGTCTTTTTCTTGGTCTCGCACAAACGCACTAATGAAACACATTAAAAAAAAAAAAACCAGTAACAAAAATCACAGCAGCACTAGAGCAAAATCTGAAAACCCAAAAGGATGCATCATGAAAGAATCATTAATAGAAGGACACTTTTGTTTTCCACCACAATACACAGGACCCAAGGTGAACACAGACTTTCCTAGACCCCACAGAATATTTTGGGACTGAGCCCGCCGGTCCCCTACTTACAGTTAAACTACAATCTTGGCCACTGAGATATAGCAGTACTAATGCCAATTTTTAAATAACAAAAAAATATGTTTTTACTCTATCTATATAACACATAAACACATTACGTAATAATTTAAACTTTCAAAAACTGAATAGTCTGATGTCTAAATAAGAAATAATTACAACTGAAAACCTGTAAAACTTTCAGGAAAGTTTGGCATGGTTATGTGATAATTTATCCAGCTGACTCCTGTTGTGCCACAGACCTGTCCTAACGTTAGCCAGATAAACATATCCAGCTAACTTTAGAATAGCAAGTATATTCAGCGGAGTGCCCGTGCCACTGAATATACAGGCTACGTTAGCCGGATACGTTTATCCAGCTAACTAGTTGAGCTGCAAAGCGACTGAATATGAACCTCATCAACAATATTTTTTAAGCAATTAGTATCTGAAACGACACAAACCCCATAACAAAATTTCATTATGGGGTTTGTGTCATTTGGAAAGGCAGATTTTCTGAGCATACAACCATAGCATGATTCACAGTATTTCCAAAACCAAGCTGAGATCCAGGCCTACCAGAGTCATACCAGCCAATTTCTTCGTTAAATTATGACAAATTTTGTTGGCAGGCATCATGACAATCAGATTAGAAAATATTATGCCTGAATTTTATTTTGTTGATAAGGGACTGGGTTGTTTATGGAGGGTTGGGTTGTTTTTGGCGGGGTTGTATTGGAAAATGATATGGGGCATGGAACCACTGCCTATGAGGAAAGGCTAAAGAAGTTAGGGCTGTTCAGTTTGGAGAAGAGACAACTGGGGGGATCTGACAGAGGTCTACAAAATCTTGAAAGGACCTGAAAACATTAATCTAAATCGGTTATTTACTCTCTCAGATAACAGAAGGACTAGGGGGCACTCCATGAAGTTAGCAAGTAGCTCATTTAAAACAAATCAAAGAACATTCTTTTTCACTCAGCACATAGTTAAGCTCTGGAATTTATTACCAGAGGATGTGGTTACAGCAGTTAGTGAAAATGGGTTTAAAAAAGGTTTTCATAAGTTCCTAGAGGAAAAATCCATAAACTACTATTAATTAATAAGCAATAGTAGCTTGAGATGTATTTAATGTTTGGGTACTTGCCAGGTACTTGTGACTTGGATTGGCCACTGTTGGAGACAGGATACTGGGCTTGTTGGACCCTTGGTCTGACCCAGTATGGCAATTCTTATATTCTTATGTTCTTAACCAGTTTTACCAATTAGTCTACAAAATGTTCCAGTCCATCTGTAGCTCTTGAAGACCCTCCTGGCTCTTCAGCATGAAGTCCCTTCCATTGCAACCAGATCCTCTACCCTGTCATTTTTATTCTTTTACATTGTTTACAAACACTTTCACCTGATATTGAGAGGAAATAAATATAAACAAGTAAAAGACTTACGTGCGTCATTTTGGCAGGTTTTAAAATAGCAACTTAAGCATATACATGTTGGCCCCTCACTGGAATGCCCCTGGCCAGCATCTTTTTCGAACATGCAATTTTACTCGTGGTCCCTGATGTTCGCACATATGTAGCCATTTTTAAAATAGACTATACTCACATGTATGCCATTTTATGCACACACTGGCTCTTTTTTGCATGCGTCTCTTTTGAAAATCTACTTCTTTATTTGTGAACATCAGATCTGAATTACAGCCTGATGATTTTTGCTGGAGTGACTGGGTGGAGATCAGAAGAGCACCAGAGTGAGGAAAACCCTAAGGGCCTTGAAGAGGCTGACTCTTTTACCCGTGCATGAACCTTAGGAGCTCATGAGGCCTTGCATGGTCCATGACCCTCCCTGTGTGCCTCTGTGCCCAAGAGCTGAAGAGACGGCTGAGGGGTGAGAAGTTAGAGGTCTACAAAATCAAGAAAGGTCTAGAATGGGTAAATGTGAATTGGTTATTTATGCTTTCAGATAATAGAAGGATTAGGGGCACTCCATGAAGTTAACAAATAGCACATTTAAAACAAATCAGAGAAAATTATTTTTCACTCAACGCACAATTAAACTCTGGAATTTGTTGCCAGAGGATGTGGTTAAGGCAGTTAGTGTAGCTGGGTTTAAAAAAGGTTCCTGGAGGAGAAGTCCATTAACTGCTATTAATCAAGTTGACTTAGGGGCAGATTTTATAAATCTGCGTACACGCGTACTTTTGTTTGCGCACCAGGCGTGAACAAGAGTACACGGGATTTCAATAGATACGCGCAGCCTGCCTCCGTTCCCTCCGAGGCAGAGCGGCCTCAGAGGCAACTTTCCTTCCACCCCCCCCCCCCCCAGCACCTTCCTTTCCCTTCCCCTACCTAACCCAACCCCCGGCCCTATCTAAACCCCCCCTACCTTTGCGCGCGCCGGGCCAGCTGCCGCGCTCCATGTTCTGGTCCGGGGGCTGGTCCAGAGGCCACGCCATGCCCCCGGGCCGAAACCACGCCGCCCCTGAAATGCCACGTCACTCGTGACACGCCCCCGAAATGCCGTGTCACTCCTGGCACGCCCCCCCCCCCCCGACACACCCCTCGTGCAAGTCCCAGGACTTACGTGCTCCCGGGGCTTGTGCGTGCCGCCGAGCCTATGCAAAATAGGCTCGGCGTGTGTTTGGGGTAGGTTTTCGGGGGGTACGCATGTACCCCTTATGGACTGCGCTATGAGCCAGAAAAGGATTATCGCCATCCACCCTGTTTCAGGAGAGAGAGAGAGAGAGAGAGAGAGAGAGAGAGAGAGAGAGAGAGACTTACTATAGTGCCTATGTCCTAGACAGGTATTTGAATCCCTATGGGAGGGCCACCTACTAACTCGGGGTGGGGATTAGGTATGAGCGTCGGGGGTTGGGGGCCACTTTCGCATTCCACATGAGACCTACGGACAGAACAGTGGTCTCTAGTGCAGATTTGCTGGCCGTCGGAGTGAGGACGCTCACTCCAAGAGGAGATTTGGGCAACGTTCTCTCCACCTAGCATGTTGTTGCCCAGGTAGAGTGTCCATCAAGCTAGGTAGAGAGAACGTTGCCCAAACCACTTCTTGGAGTGAGCGTCCTCACTCCGACGGCCAGCAAATCTGCACTAGAGACCACTGTTCTGTCCGTAGGTCTCATGTGGAATGCGAAAGTGGCCCCCAACCCCCGACGCTCATACCTAATCCCCACCCCGAGTTAGTAGGTGGCCCTCCCATAGGGATTCAAATACCTGTCTAGGGCATAGGCACTATAGTAAGGTTCTCTCTCTCTCTCTCTCTCTCTCTCTCTCTCTCCTCTCTCTCTCTCTCTCTCTCTCTCTCTCTCTCTCTCTCTCTCTCTCCTTATTGGTTTCTTGCAGTATTTTTTCTGAGTGTTTTTGTGCTTATGTTAAACTTTAGAAATTAATATAAAAAGAGAAAGAAATGTAAAAAAGAAATAAGCATAGTAGGAGTAGAAGCAGTGTGAAAGGTCTCAGACACAAGCCATGTACTGCAATCTGTTCTGGATCCAGGATCCCCTCCTTGGCCATGTGGCCTATAAATATGTCTGTTCGGCATTAACTGAGATGTCATTTCAGGATAGCCACATACCTCTTAGCCAGGGGATTCCTCAATGGATATGTTCCTTGGCTACTGGCCTGTTCTCCTTCTGCCTAGTATTATAATTCTAACTTTCTTTCCCACAGAAAGACATTCTTATGAGTAGGGCATGAAAAATCTTACCCATCCGTCAGTGTGTGTCCCTGCCGCAAGCACTTCACATAAAACTTCACAGCAATGCTAAAAATGAATTGGATGGTTGGCCTCCAGCTGTGTGCCTGCATTTCATTATGTGCCTGAGATTATATGAGTGTCCTAGACTTGCTTCTTCTGGGTGACTGTTGCATGCTGGATGCATTTTGTGCTGCGTGATGGTGACTACACAGGCCCTAATGTCTTGCTTTGCACGGTGTTTGATCTCTGAACATAGACCTTATCCCACTTTTTTCCTTCAATCAGCATAAATATGGTGGCAAGTGAGATCTTCCTCGTGGTAAACTGCTGTCGAGCAAACTCTGAGCACAAAGTTACCACAGGAGCTGGAGTGGAGAGTTGTGATCACAGGTTTTTCATTTTCTTCTTTTTTTTTTTTAATAATTTTCTTTTTATTGACTTCCAAATAACAAATAAGAATAATGCCATAAACATAAGCAGTAGAAGTCATAACGATTTATACAGAATAAGCCCCCTTGCTCTCAGTGTCGGCATACATATAAAACAAGGTTAACAAAATAATATATAGAATTAAGTCGTCCGTGATACATAAAGCGGTGTTGTGGTCTACAGCAAACAGAACACAGCAGTAGGTGTACAACTTATAGGACTCCGACCCAAAAAATCTTCAAATGGGAGTCTCTATGTCCTTTATGACAAATTATGTCTCTTAAGTTAGCACCTGTTATTTATTTCGTTCAGTGTTCCTGTTATCACCCCACTGTTTATTGTAAACCGGCATGATGTGATACTCTCACGAATGCCGGTGTAGAAAAAAAACTAAAATAAATAAATAAGTACATAGGGATCCCATAAAGCATGAAATTTCGATAAGATGTGTCTTTTAACAGCTGTCAGTTTGTGCATTGTACATACTCTATCCAAGCGCAATAAAACGTTTCCCATAGCAGGTGCCTGTTTTTGCCTCCAGAGTGTTGCTATTTCAATTCAAGCTGCTGCACATGCACAGACCTGCTGCACCAAAGTGGTTTGCATACTGTTTAGTGTGGGGATAGGAAAGTACAGCAGTGCCTGCTCAGCCCGAAGTATGAGGGTGGTCCACAGCAGTTGAGATAAGAAAGTTCCCAATTCCATCCAAAATGCTAAGATAATCGGGCACTCCCAACAGATATGGTAAAAGGAACCCTGGTTTCCACAACCCCTCCGACATAGACCACTTATAGTAGAATACTTTACATGTAATTTATCTGGTGTGAAGTACCAGCGATATAATAGCTTAAGGCAGTTTTCCTGAATAAGTGTAGAGATAGATATCCTGTGTAATGAATGCTGAACAGAGTCCCATGTTTCGTCCACATAGGACCTTCCAAAATCGTGTTCCTATGCCAAGATATATGACAACTTTTCCCGGGGGGAAACTCCTCTCTAGTTGGTAGCTCTGTGTGGGAGAGAGATATTGTCCCTGCAAAGTCTGAGCCTACTTCATCCTCCCCCGATCTGGCCTCGCGGCCTTCCTCCTCATCAGGCACCTCGCTTTTCCGGTACGAAAAATGACAAAAGTTGACTGCTTTGTGTTTTGCAGCCAAGCTCACGGTTTGTAGTATCTTATTCTGCAAAAATAGAGTGTGTGTCTGTGTTTTGGAAGGTTTGATAGGGATAGGTTCGCCGGGAGGTTGAGGAGACCCACGATCAGGCTGCTGCCACCATCGATGACGTCACTTCCTCCTCGTGGTCACAGGTTTTTAAATCCTGCTGGGTTGCTGTATTTTTTCTTTTGGCCTCTTCTAAGGTTCACTTTTTCCTTTCAGACTTTATATTCTGCAGGGCTCAGGTACAGCCCTTGTGCTTAATGTTCTCATTTTTGTTAATATTTTAGAATTTTCTCCCCATTTCATGTGCCCACGTAAAGAGGAAAGAACCATAGCCACCTCCCCTGCCCCCAACAACAGCATTCAACCGTAGCCAGTTGCCTTGAAATGGTCAGCAGGTGCAGATTGCTTCTTGGTCTTTCAGCTAAAATTCAAGCATAGGGTCTGAGCCATGAGCTGAAGATGATCCCTTCGTAGGTTTTCAGCTGAGACTGAGAACCTGTACAATATGGGGGGAGGGGAGTTTAACACCCTACCACCTGACCCCATTGATGACATGATGATGTCATGACTATCGCCAAAGCAGGAGGATTTTTTTGTTTTTTTAAACAACAAAGCAGGTGCATAAGTACCAGTTCATTTGATTTCTTGGGCTATCCACATGCTCTTGAGTTGCATTCACATGGTCACCGGGGGAAGTGCCAACATCTTTCAGGGTAGTACTGCGCCCTTCCAGTGCAGCCTAAGTGAACACCCATGAATCAGAATTGCATGCAGTGTGGTGATGGTGGTGCATGTGAAACATTACAATGTTATTTACAGTATTAATAACAATTCTGTTATTTGTTTGCTCCCCCCCCCCTTCTGGAAGCTTCCATTAAGTATAGCAGACAGTAGAAAATATTCTGCCAGGTCATATACTCCAGCAGAAGTTGCATGTGTCTTTGGTGCTAAATTATAAAATACATTACAATCCTGTTTAGATAAAAGGTGAAAGTTAAGTCCCGATTGCAATTATTGTTGGGATAGTTTCAACCTTGCTTTTAGGACCTGATTCATTAAGATCTTTTCCCACAGACACAGACAAGTCCGTTTTCAAAGCTATTTACATGCATTAATTGGCCGTATGAAAATTACCCTCCTTAAGGCTAAACAGGCACACATTGTTCCATAATACGCATAATTTTAGCCACATTTATAGGAGGCATTCCTGGAGGGGGGTGCTTATGTCAGGTGGATGGGGACGAAATAACATGCAAGGATTGCATTTTCTACTCTAAACATATTACTTTGCTTAGAAAAGTATCTGCAGATGTTTCCTGAGACCCATATAAATTTATTTAAAAATTATTTCATCATGTTCATTCTGCCTTTTAAATAATTATGCCGGAGAGGCATGTTTAAACAATAACAATGTTTTTTTATTTTGTTCCAAGGCCTGTTTAATTGCCAGAAAATGTATTTTACTCAATTGGTTAAAACCGCAGGCCCCTACTCAGAACATGTGGAAATCTCTCATGACTGATCTCTTTCAGCTGGAATATGGCTCTACATACTGGCATCTCTCGTCCAAGAAGAAGGACTTCTTTAAAGACATTTGGGACTCTTGTTATAGATCTTGGCCAAAAAAACTTCAAGACCTGTTTCCTTTGGAGACCAAGCGATAAGTTCATCTCTCTTTCTGCGCTGGAATGTCCCTCTGCTCACCTTCGGGCCGATACAGTATAGTGCGCTCCACCGGAGCGCACTATACTGTATCAGTTAGCCCGGGTTTGGCCGCGCGTTTTTGATGCGCTAGCTTTACCCCTTATACAGTAAGGGGTAATAGCACGTTGAAAATTCGCGGCCAACCCCCCCAAAACTAATAGCGCCCACAACATGCAAATGCATGTTGATGGCCCTATTAGGTATTCACACGCGATCCAGAAAGCTTGGAAAGCACACTGCAAGGTGGTTCTGTTTAGTAAGACCCCTACTCATAAAAATATGATAAATATTTATTTATTTATTTATTTATTTTACTATTTTCTATACCGGCTTTCATGACCAAAGGTCACATCAAACCGGTTTACATTTAACAGGGCATGCATTGTACAGAGAACTCAAGCAACTATAACTGGTGCAGGAATTGTAGTTACAATAAACAGGGAAATACAACTGGGAGCATAGGAGTAAGAAAAAAAGAGATAGATTGAGAACAGAATTATTTACAATGAATATTTAAAAAGATGCAAAATTAAATTCAATGTGGACTGACTGAAGTCGTGATTGAAGTTGATGATAGAGTGATGGTATTTACACCCAAATTATAGCAATGAGTTTGTAATGACGGTAGTAAGGATCAGTCTGTGTCTTAGTTGGCTTTTTTAAAAAGCCAGGTTTTTAGCCTTTTCCTGAACGTTAGTAGGCACAGTTCCTGGCGCAGTTCGGATGGGATGGAGTTCCATAAAAGTGGTCCTGCTGTTGATAGCGCTCTGTCTTTGAAGGATTTGGAGAACTAAGGATTGATTGATGAGGAGCACACTTGGTTACTTTTGATGTTTATATACAAGCTTTTTACAACAAGCAGCTTTGTTGTAAAACCATCCAGTCTGTCCATCTGTCCCATTAATTTAGTAGAATCCACACATTTTACTTTCAAAAATTAACGCCTGCCCAAAGGCTGGCGTTAATTTCTGCTGGCACCAGGGAAGTGTACAGAAAAGCCGAAAAAATGCTTTTCTGTACACCCTCCGACTTAATATCATAGCGATATTAAGTCAGAGGCCCCAAAATTTAAAAAAAATTTTTAATTAAAAAAAAATAATTTTAAATCGGCCCATGGGTCAGAAGACGGACGCTCAATTTTGCCGGCATCCATCTTCCGAACCCGTGGCTGTCAGCGGATTTGAGAACAGACGCCGACAAAATTGAGCATCGGCTGTCAAACCCGCTGCCAGCTGCCACTCCTGTCAAAAAAGAGGTGCTAGGGATGCGCTAGTGTCCCTAGCGCCTCTTTTTACCGTGGGCCCTCATTTGCATACTAAATCACGCGCACATGAGAATGGCCTGTGCTAGCGTCGGGAGAGCGGGTGCTCGCCTTGGAGCGCCGGCTCTCCCGCGGGTTTTACTGTATCAGCCTGCTTGTTAATCAGAATGGATAAGGACAGTCAGCATCAGGCGAGGAGGGGGGGGGGAATAAACCTTGGAAATTTGTTATGGAGTGCTGTTCAACTTTCTGTTCTGGCGAGTTCATGTCGACGATCCTTTTTTCTGTGTTGGCTGTACAGTATTCCTAATAAAGAAATGTTGAAAAAAAAATTATTTATTAATCGCCTGATAAAAATCTTTCTAAGCGATGTACAACATATTATAAATAAGCCTGAACAAATCTTCTTAAATTACATAACACATTTTCAGAGAAATTACTCCAAATAGTCAAACTAAAACCAAATCCATCATTCAGACACATTTAATATTAACAATTTCTAAAATCTAAAGAGATCTTTCTTCCCTTAGATTTAATGGGAGGTCATTCCACAGTTTGTGGTTGATATTTATCAACCACAGCCTGCCTCCGATCCCTCCACCCCCCCCCCCCCCCCGCACCTTCTCCTCCCTTTCCCTAACTAACCCACCCCCGGCCCTAACTAATTCCCCCCCTACCTTTATCGCGAAAGTTACGCCCGAGGCAGGCGTAACTTGCGCGCGCTGGGCCTGCTGCCGGTGCGCCATGGTCTGGTCCGGGGGCTGGTCCAGAGGCCGCGGCCACGCCCCCGGAACGCCCCCGATGACTCGCCGGCCGCGACATGCCCCCCCCCCAACACCCCCCCCAGGAAGCCCTGGGACTTATGCTCAGCTCGCGCAGGGGGGGTTTGGGGTAGGTTTTCAGGGGTTACACGTGTAACCCTTTGAAAATCTAACCCTTTGGGAACAGACAAAGAAAAAGATCTGTTCCATAGGTGTACATGGCAAAAAGTCTTAATTGCAGGAGCTGTTTATTTCTCGAATGCAATTTTCTGCTAGATTCATGCCATTGCAATCGATTTTCCAACTGTTTCACCCCAATACCTCATGACTGGAAGAGCCAATGAAACTCCAACAACAACAGAGCTGCTGGAATCCTCCTCAAATTTCCCATTACTAGCCTCGCTTTCATATTTTGAATCACCTGCAATTTCTACATAGATTTTGATGGAGGTCATAAAAACAATACCTTAGTCAATGTGTGAAAGTATCAGAGCATATGCTACAGATTTCAATGCTGCCAGATCTAAAAAAAAAGGTTTGATAAATATCAACATTTTAACTCTGTAATAAGTATTTTTCATTACCTGCAAAATGTTTTTCCATACTTGCTGTTGAATCCAAAACAAGTGACCTTAGTTATTTTTTTGGAATCAGTTCTACATCTTTGAATTTCAATGGTTTATCCAATTCAAAATATCCCAAATATAATACCTCGATTTTAGAGGCATTTAACACCAAACAATTTGTTTTCAACCAATTTTCAACAAAAGTAATATACAGGGGCGGATTGGCCTATCGGGGGATTGGGCATCCCCCGGTGGGCCGATTGCTCCAGTCACTTGGTCTGCCGTGCGCAGCCATGACAGAGCCACGCTCGGCAGACCACGTGATGTGTCCTGGGCTGGCCTAGACGGTGAATACCCGGGCCTGTCCGACATTGTGAATCCGCCGCTGGTAACATATAACCTTCCTCTAGATCTTTACCCATGTATAGTCAAAGCATAGTTTCATCTTGAACATAATCAAAAATGGATCATATCTGTTTCATCCACAAATAATGTCTGGTATCATACTTGGTTTTCAATTTCATACATCTAAGTCAAATCCTAATCACATGAGTAATATGATAGCCTATTTCCTTTATGGCTAATGATGGAGCGGGAGGAATGTAGTATTGTACATGTAGACTTATCATGAATTTCATCATTGAAAATTTTTAAATGATCATTTACAGTAATCCATTATCAAAAACTTTCTAACGAATATGGACTACTGTAAAGGAAGACTTTCTTGTACTTTTTCTATGCGACGACACCCTGACCAGCCCCTAGTTGGCCCTAGCTCCCACTGCATTTAGGATTGTAACAGTTTAGAGAGTGACATCATTCCTATATAGCACCTCCCCTGAGGTTTGCCTGGGATTGGTTGCCTCTTAGTCTATAAGAGTTGGGGGGGGGGGGGGATAGCCCAAGTTAGAGTGTGGCAGAGTAGATTTTATTTTGATGGAGAAGGAGCTGTTTCAGTGTGCTTTCCAAGTTAGGCCCCCAGTCTAGCACAGGTAGGGAGAGAAACTACCTTGCCAGGTCCTCTGATAGGATGGAGAGTGAGAGACAGAAGGAGTTTTGCAGTTCTTCTGGATTTTTACAGTTTGACCTGTACACTTTTTTCAGGTAGTATCCCTGCCCTGCTCAAGGTTATCAGGAGTGAGCTGTGTACCATTTTGCCCAGATAAAGAGGAAGTTACAGCACCCAGTCCCAAAGAGAGAACAGAAGTGTTTTGTCAGAAATTGAGTTTTTTCAACAAGAGGGAAGGAAGTATTTTTCTGATATCCTTTCTGGCCCAGAGCTGGAAACTATAAGGACTGCTTTCAGTAGTTGACCTTTCTTCCAGAAAGGTCTGAGTTTATGTTTTGCAGAGGAACTGAAGGAAGAGAAGAGGGACCACTGGAGATCCCCAACTGAATTTCCACCCGAGACACAGGAAACTGCCAGGTTGGAGTTTGGGATTCATCATAGACCTCAAGTACTGAGTAGGAGATCCAGTCATACTTAGAACACCCTCAGCCTACTTGGGACTATTAATTCTACTTCATGGAGACTAACAATTTCCAAGCTCCTGCCTGGAGAAACTGTTATAATTAGTGAGGTTTGGGTGGACCCTTGGACACTGTGGCAGCTGACCACGCCCATGGGGGGAAGTCCGGTGAGGGGCCACAGGTCAGGCTCAGCTTAGGACACACAAACACAGAGATTGATCTTTTATTAGACAATGTGGTGAAGCCACCAGAGGTGGCAGTAGTGAGCAGCAGAAGTAGCCCGGCTGGACTAGTATCCCTCAGGCGCTGGAACAGCGACTGCTCCGGTAGCAGTGCTGTAGTGGAAAGAACTGAGAATAATGAGTACAGTGGAATATGCACAGAGCCCCAGTATGGAGATCCCCAGGATAGGGAGAGCAGGCCCTCGAGAAGCGAGTATCTGATCCCTGAGAGCTGAGAAGCTTGAAGGTAATGTACTCACACAGCGGTTCCACGTAGGAGATGGCACTCGGGCTGGAACGGAGGCAGGCCCTCGAGGAGCAAGTACCTGGTTCCAGGGAACAGCTCTGAGGTGAAGATGGTAGTACTCACTGGTGTTGAAGATAGCAAATCCTTCCAGGCAGAAGGGAAGGTAGAAGCAGGCAGCGAGTCAGGGAAAATGGGCCCTCGAGGAGCGAGTACCGGTTTCCTGATAGTGACCTGAAAAGCAAGTGAGGCTCCCGAGGAGTGGGTACCCCGTTAGCGTTAAGAGTCCAATGGAAATTTGGAGAGGCAGAGTAGCTGGGTACGGAGAGCGAATCCCATCTGTAAGATTCCCCCTTGCTAACTCAAAGGCTAGCAAACATCGTAGGCTTTAAATATCCGGGCAGCGTGACATCATCACAGGAGGACACCCCTGAGGTTCGCGCCAAGTGAGGGCCGTGCGGCGCGGGCGCCCTAAGGTACCAGCGGAGCATGGCAGAAGGCAGCGCCCAAGCCGGTCCAGGGACGCCAGAGAGGACAGCAGGCAGACACTGCGGCAGCCAGGTGTCCATCCATAGCGAGAGGAGGTGCAAAGAAAGAAAGTTAGGTGGAGTGAAGCCGTCGGGAAGGGACAGTTGCAACAGAAACACATCCACAGAGAGAGAAATCATGTAAATCCTGGTTCATGTAAATCTGAGGACCCTGGATATAAATGGATACATTATTTTTGCACATATTGATTCTTTTGAAATCAGTCACAGTAAACTTTAATTTGAACACCCTTCCAGAGAGTCCAGCCTGGTTTGTAAGTGTACCTGTCCCAAAGAGCTATGCTAACACACACACATGGGAAATCTCTACTGTCTGGGCCAAGAAGGTTTGCCTTCACTCCCATAGAAAGAACCCTTACCTTATGGACAAAGTAGAGGGGAATGCGAAGTGTGAAGACAGCCCCAGTTATAAATTCTTGTGTGTGCCTTTGGAAACAGCCAAATCCCGGAAAAAAGTGTTACATTTATAGCAAATAAATCCAATGGCTTCCTCATCCTTTGTTATAAATGAAGACCCTTGTATATGAGGATAGGGAGACAAGAAATGCAGCATTAAATTATCCAATTTTTCTTGAGGTAAATTTTCATTCAAAAGGCTAGATTTTTCCGGGAGCATGTTAAGAGGCTTGTAGAGTATATATATATGAAAATTAAGGAATACTAATGGGTTGAGGGCCAGATTAGCCTGTGGTTTGAGACCTGCAGCCATACAGAAAGAAAAAGAAAACCAAGCAACTTCCTAGAGTTAGATCTCACATTGTCTGAAGAATAGCACTGGCTCTGAAAATGGCGACGAGGAACTTCCAGTGCAATGTTCTTGCTAATCTGCATGGGGAATCTCAGTCTCTCTTATAGCTGCCTAACACTGCTCTAGCCACCTCTTGGTTTGAACCAAGAGGAACTCTCGGGTCCCACAAGACTAAAGGGCCCTGCGTACCTGAAAGTGCAAGATGGCAAGGATTTTACCAGATCACATGACCCATCCAGTCTGCCCATCCACACCAACTATTCAGCTTTACAATCCTTACCACTCCCTTCACAGATCCTGTGTTTGTTCCATGTTTTCTTGAATTCAGATACTGTCCTTGTCTCTACCATTTCCACAGGGAAGCTGTTTCATTCATCCACTACCCTCTCTGTAGGTTTCTCCTGAGCCTACCCCCTTTCCCCCTCATCCCATGATCCCTGGTTCTAGAGCCTCCTTTCCTTTGATTGACGCCCACCTCCTGTGCATGGAGAGTCAGAGAACTCGAGATCCCCTACAAAGATTAATGAAAACATTGCTTCAGAGAGCCAGAAAGCCTCAGGATCTCAGTTCCATGCACAAACTTGTACAGTATGGAATTAATGCTCCCGGATACAGGGGAATTGCAGGATATTGTGTCCATAAAAGTTTACTGTGTACATTTAAACACATGGATGACTTTTCTTGGCTCTTGCTCAATGTCAGATTTTCTTTCTGTATGTGAACACTCAGACAAAGTGACTATGGAAAAAAAGATAATAGTAGACATGGAAACTTACCAAAAGAAAAGGAATCAGGAAAGCACAGGCAAGGTGAAAACAGAAGAGAGATTAAGAACAGTATAAGGAGGCAAACAAAGACAGCAAAGGTAGAAAAAATTGCAATTTCAATGCAACTAGGAGGATGGTGTGAATTTTATTTATATTGTTAAATTGCATGTTGGTTGTGCTTTCTTTTTGAAGTGTGAGGTTTAATAGCACTTCTGCCATCCTGCTACTGCTTGAACCTTGTCCTCAGGGCTAATTTGCCATTAGATGCAGTAGGATCGTGCCTGGGGTATCCCATCTGTATGGGGTGCCCACCTCTGCTGACCTGGAAGTGATGTTGTGCACATTGGACACATAATTGTTCCCCCCCTTTTCAAGTTTTTGATGGGAGATTGAGGTGTGCTGGCCAGCACAGCCCATCCTGCCAAGTGTGAAAGAGAAGGCTGAGGTAGGGAAGGCTGGTGGAGCCATCCTGTCAGATGATGAAGACAGATTGCTCCTATTTTACCAGGCACCACCTGCAAAGTCTGTCTAAACCTTATAAACTCACGCATTTTAATATGGTTTCCAGAACAGAACATGAGTACTTGTGTTCAGTTCTGGAGACCGTAATTCAAAAAGGACAGAGACAGGGTGAAAGCAGTCCAGAGAAAAGCAAACAAAATGGTGTGGGGTCTGTACCGAAAGACTTATGAGAAGAAACTAGAGGACCTAAATATGTATTCCTTGAAGGAGAGAAGAGTCAGAGAAGATATAATACAGACTTTTAATTACATTAAAGATATAAATGATGCATTTTTCTGATGGAAAATAAGCTGTAGAACCAGGGATCATGACTTGAAATTCCAAGGGGGTAAACTCAGGAACAATGTCAGGAAATATTTCATCATGAAAAGGGAGATGGATGCATGGAATGCCCTTCCGAAAGAGGTGGTGAAGACCAGAACAGTAATGGAATTCATAAAGGTGTGGGATAAACACCGAGAATCCCTCATGCTAGAGGATGGAAATGAGGAAAACGGATAACCTGTGATCACTTTAGGTGTAATGTTTCTGCATAAGGGTAACCTGAACAGAGCAGCAGTTACTACCCTTAACAGAAGGCAAAGGGTAGTAACAGCAGATACCATACTACTTGCTGGGCAGACTGGATAGACCATTGAGTCTTCATCTGCTTTCATATACTATGTTATACCTATAGTACCTGAATGTAATCTGCTTTTAAGTGTTGAAAAGTGGAATATAAATCAAATCAAATAAAATACATCTTACTACCTAGCCATTAACATAACAACATAAGAACATAAGAAATTGCCATGCTGGGTCAGACCAAGGGTCCATCAAGCCCAGCATCCTGTTTCCAACAGAGGCCAAACCAGGCCACAAGAACCTGGCAATTACCCAAACATGAAGAAGATCCCATGCTACTGATGCAATTAATAGCAGTGGCTATTCCCTAAGTAAACTTGATTAATAGCCGTTAATGACTTCTCCTCCATGAACTTATCCAAACCTTTTTTGAAACCAGCTACACTAACTGCATGGTGCTGACAGGCTTAGACAATCTGTGGTAGCAGTGCCCAGCAGGATGCGCATTGCCTGCTGCCCCACATCAGTCTTCAGCAACTGCCCCAAGTCTTGCCCAACTCCGGCTCCTGTCTCCCCATGCACCTCATGATCAAGGAGACAATAGCAACCCAATGAGGAGTATTTGCACATCATATATGTCAATGGGTCTCCTGCTCCTTTGGGATTTCAGAGGGGACACCAACTTCCTCTTGTGATGGCCCTGCTCACACGGGAAGTGTGATCCCAAAGCCAAGAGCGAATGGTGCACAGTCAGGGCATGTCAGATGGGTCCTAAAGAGAAGAGATAGGCATCTTCTGGGGCATCAGCTACTTTCTCTTTGGGTTCAGCTCGCAGATGATGGCAGCGAACAGAACTTTGTCAGGAACAACAAGGCACACACTGAGGCAATGTAGAACCCAAACCTGGAGACATGAAGGTACCCAAAGAAACAGGGAAGGTCCACTGTAGGGAAACCTGAAGACATGGCATCCATGGAAGTGTGTAGAGACTACTGCAGGATGATTGAATACATAAAGCAAACCTGGATCAAACAGAAATACTGGAATCACAAAGCAATCTAAACAGAAACAAATAATGCAGGACCCACATAGGACCAAACATAGCATCAAGTCTAGGAACAAGATCTGGCAGACTGTAAGCCTGGAGTACAACTGTGTCCAGACAGGAATAAGATGGCTGCCAGTAGGAAGTGTAGGAAATAAAACTGGGAGGACTGAACAGATAGTCCCAGGACCCACTGGAGCCCTTTGCTGGTGGGAAACAAGAGCTGCCCAGTGGAACCTCAAATCTCCCCACAGTTGAAACAGCAAATCCTGCCCTGATAGTCCATGTGCTCTCTCTCTCTCGTTATTTAGAAAATGCTGGTTTTGAATTTTTTTCCACATGGGGAATAAAGGCTTCCATGCTGTGACTTTCACTGTCCAGTCCCCACAGCTCCCCTCCCTCACATCAACAATCCAAAGTGAGGCTGTCTGACTCAACTGGAGTCTTGCATGCCTGTGCCAATCAAAATGGCTCCCTCCATGTTAGGCTGGGGCCTGATTCATAAGCTTCTTGTCCTATACACATAGAATGGAAGAAAAGCTTTAGTGAATACTATAGAAGTAAGCTGTAGATTAAAATGTAATGTAGAAGCTTTGAAAAATGGTAAATATGTTTATTTTGACTGCAAGTGTGTATTTATTTTGGTCTCATGCAAGGCATGTGACTGCAGCTTGAGAACAAACCTGGTTACCAGTGAAAACATGTAGGGCACAAGAAACAGCTGAAATAAAGAAAGCAAACTGGCTTAACTTTCTTTTTGGTACATCCTATTTAGGAGCTAGGCATGAAGTTCAAAGGGACTAACAGTCTCTGAGAAAGAAAGCCCTTTAAATCAGAACGTGCTTTACCTCTGTCTTCTTTATTCACCAGAGCCAGGGAGCTCTGCCTCCTTCTTTCTTGGTTACCATAGCAACCTGAGCAGTGCCTTGGTTGCACAACAGTTAAGTGTTTTAGTCCAAGAGGAAGGTGTTGGGGGCAGGGAAGTCACAGACCCTGGAGCAGTTAACCAAGTTTTTCAGCTGCTAAGAGTGACTGGGAAGAGAAGGAAACAATGAACCATGTTAATAAGGATCCCGCCCTTGAGCATGAGCGCTGGTTCCCTTGGCCCAGCACACAGGATTATTCTGGCACAGGAACTCAAAACAGACGAAGCCTGGGGAGCAAGAGGCTAGCTGCAGTTGTATACGGCGAAATGGCAAGGACCTGACTGCACTGTCTTGCTTTTACAGGATGCAGAATCATTTCAGCCGAATAATAATGTGGGCTTTTTTTTTTTTTTTACTTTATTTAAGCATCAGTGACTAGATAGAAGGATATTGATTTCTTTAAAAAAAAAATCATTAGCTCAGAGTGTTAAATTACTGTGTTTCCCTCTACAGTGTCTTAGTTTTACATACATTTATCAGAGTGGCAGAAAGGTTACCACTTCAGCCCCTGTCAAAACAGATGAACCCTCCAGAGCTCCACTCCACTCCCACCACCCTCCCAAACGGGGAAGTTGTTTGGGTTGGCCTTGGGCCTGGATGCTAGAAGATTACTGCAGCAGTCAGCCAGTGAGAGAGGGGCCTATGAACCAGTACATGCTCATAGCCCCTGCCACAGCAGCCTAACCCCCCTCCCTCTCTCCTCATGCATGGACTTCCTGATTGGAAAGGAAAGTCATGTGGAAAAGGGGGCTTGTGGTATATGATTGCCTGCAGGTCCTGTGAACTCACTGACTGCAACTGCCATTGTCCTCTTGCACCTGGGCTCAGAATCAGCTCCAGCAGCTTCCCTGCTTTGGGGAATGAGGGTGAGGCGGTGGAAGGGGAATGGAAGAGGCAACCTGAGGAGCTTGTGGACTGTGGAGGGGAAAATTGTGACAGTCGAATGCTAGAGATGCAGGTACTGGCAGATTGCTGGCAATTAGATTGCTGTTTTAAAAGTTCAGCTGGCCACTGCCTCCCATAATTAAAATTACATGAGACCAAAATAAATATACATTTGTAGTCAAAATAAACATATTTACCATTTTTCAAAGCTTCTATATTACATTTTAATCTACAGCTTACTTCTATAGTATTCACTAAAGCTTTTCTTCCATTCTGTGTATATAGGACAAGAAGCTTATGAATCAGGCCCCAGCCTAACATGGAGGGAGCCATTTTGATTGGCACAGGCATGCAAGAGTCCAGTTGAGTCAGACAGCCTCACTTTGGATTTTGATGTGAGGGAGGGGAGCTGTGGGGAGTAGAAGGTGAAAGTCACAGCATGGAAGCCTTTATACCCCATGTGGAAAAAAATTCAAAACCAGCATTTTCTAAATAACGAGCATATGGACTATCAGGGCAGGATTTGCTGTTTCAACTGTGGGGAGATTTGAGGCTCCAATGGGCAGCTCTTGTTTCCCACCAGGAAAGGGCTCCAGTGGGTCCTGGGACTATCTGTTCAGTCCTCCCAGTTTTATGTCCTATACTTCCTACTGGCAGCCATCTTATTCCTGTCTGGACACAGTTGTACTCCAGGCTCACAGTCTGCACGTTGCCAGAGCTTGTTCCTAGACTTGGTGCTATGTTTGGTCCTATGTGGGTCCTGCATTATTTGTTTCTGTTTACATTGCTTTGTGATTCCAGTGTTCCTGTTTGATCCAGGTTTGCTTTATGTATTCAATCATCCTGCAGTAGTTTCTCTTCACGCTTCCATGGATGCCATGTCTTCAGGTTTCCCTACAGTGAACCTGCCCTGTTTCTGTGGGTACCTTCATGTCTCCAGGTTTGGGTTCTACATTGCCTCAGTGTGTGCCTTGTTGTTCCTGTCAAAGTTCTGTTTGCCTCCAGCTGTCTAAGCCTGTCAGCACCATGCAAGCATTTTCCAAACTTGTAGAATGGTGAGGTAGTATTTTCTCAGTGGAAAGGAGTGGACAGTGGAGTGCCCCAGGGATCTGTATTGGGACCCTTACTGTTCAATATATTTATAAATGATCTGGAAAGAAATACGACGAGTGAGATAATCAAATTAGCAGATGACACAAAATTGTTCAGAGTAGTTAAATCACAAGCAGATTGTGATAAATTGCAGGAAGACCTTGTGAGACTGGAAAATTGGGCATCCAAATGGCAGATGAAATTTAATGTGGATAAGTGCAAGGTGATGCATATAGGGAAAAATAACCCATGCTATAATTACACAATGTTGGGTTCCATATTAGGTGCTACAACCCAAGAAAGAGATCTAGGTGTCATAGTGGATAACACATTGAAATCGTCGGTGCAGTGTGCTGCGGCAGTCAAAAAAGCAAACAGAATGTTGGGAATTATTAGAAAAGGAATGATGAATAAAACGGAAAATGTCATAATGCCTCTGTATCGCTCCATGGTGAGACCGCACCTTGAATACTGTGTACAATTCTGGTCGCCGCATCTCAAAAAAGATATAATTGCGATAGAGAAGGTACAGAGAAGGGCTACCAAAATGATAAGGGGAATGGAACAACTCCCCTATGAGGAAAGACTAAAGAGGTTAGGACTCTTCAGCTTGGAGAAGAGACGACTGAGGGGGGATATGATAGAGGTGTTTAAAATCATGAGAGGTCTAGAACGGGTAGATGTGAATCGGTTATTTACTCTTTCAGATAGTAGAAAGACTAGGGGGCACTCCATGAAGTTAGCATGGGGCACATTTAAAACTAATCGGAGAAAGTTCTTTTTTACTCAACGCACAATTAAATTCTGGAATTTGTTGCCAGAGAATGTGGTTCGTGCAGTTAGTATAGCTGTGTTTAAAAAAGGATTGGATAAGTTCTTGGAGGAGAAGTCCATTACCTGCTATTAAGTTCACTTAGAGAATAGCCACTGCCATTAGCAATGGTTACATGGAATAGACTTAGTTTTTGGGTACTTGCCAGGTTCTTATGGCCTGGATTGGCCACTGTTGGAAACAGGATGCTGGGCTTGATGGACCCTTGGTCTGACCCAGTATGGCATTTTCTTATGTTCTTATGTATTTTATTTTATTTATATTCCACTTTTCAACACTTAAAAGCAGATTACATTCAGGTACTATTGGTATAACATAATACATGAAAGCAGATGAAGACTCAATGGTCTATCCAGTCTGCCAGCAAGTAGTATGGTGTCTGCTGCTCTATGCAGGTTATCCCCATTTCCTTCTGTTAAGGGTAGTAACTGCTGCTCAGTGCTGGTTACCCTTATGCAGAAACATTACACCTAAGGTGATCAAAGGTTATCCGTTTTCTTCATTTCTATCCTCTAGCACGAGGGATTCTCTGTGTTTACCCCACACCTTTATGAATTCCATTACTGTTCTGGTCTTCACCAGTTTTTATCTCCCATCCAGCCTCTTCTCCCTCAATCCTTTTCATTCAAGTTCTCATCTTCTCCATTGTGCTCATTTTCCCTTTTTTGTTTTTTTCCTCCTTTTTCTTCCTCCTTACCACCATACCTTCCTCCGACCCCTCCAGTTTATAGCACAACCTTTCTACGCGAGTCTTTGTTCACTGTGGACCACACTGATGGAGACAAGAGAGCACAGTCAGAGTAAAAGCAGTGAAGTGAAAGAGTGGTGAGGGCCAGCAGGCAAGAGAGGAGAGTCGGGATGGCAGCCAAGAAGCAAAGACTGTGTTGGGAAGACCAGAAAGGTGAACATGACCTTTTTCGGACAGTAGTACAAGCTTTGGTCCTGAGCTATCTCAACTATTGCAGTATGCTGTATTTAGGTCTGTCAGAGAAGTTGACTCATGTCCTTCAACTTGTGCAGAATGCCACAGCCAGGATCTTGACCGGGCTCTCCAGAATAGACCGTGTCTCACCGGTGTTAAAAGAACTTCACTGGTTACTGGTAAAATGGAGAGCACGTTTCGGGCTGCTGGTTATTGTTTTTAAAGTGTGTCCACCTCAGTGCTTTATGAGAAGACTCTTAGATCAAGAGGTACCTTACAGCTATGCATCCCTCCTGTTAATCAGTATAAGTGGGTGCAAACTAAATCAAGAGTCTTTCCCATGGTAGCGGCTAAGGAATGGTATAAACCACAGGCAGGGCTTCGGATTTGATTTGAAAATGTTCAGAAAATATTTTTTGAAGAAGCTTTTAATTGTTAGTCTATTATTCTGATGGGGTTTTGGGGTTTTTTTTTTTTACTGTTTTTGAAGTAAAGTAGTACTGTCTTGTATGTTTTAAACATTATTTTATGGATGTAACTTTGTAATCCGCACTGGATACATTAGGAAGATGCAGCCAGAAGAAAGTTTTAAATACATAAATAAAAATAAACAAACAGTAAGAGAGGGCCTCTAGGGAGGACTATGTAATTTGAGAAAGTTTTAGGAAGAGATTCAGGTCCTGAGGAAGGAGAGCCCAAAGAGATAAGAGAGGTAAATGGGAGGACGTGCAGTAAAGAGAATGTCTGGAAGAGGGTTTACAAAAATGAATGTTTGTTTGGAACTAGAAAACCTGAAAGTGGACAAAGTAATGGGGCCAGATGGGATATATTCTAGGGCACTAAGGAAGCTTAGAAGAGAATCTGGTGAGTCTGCTGAAGGATTATTTTTTAATAAGATATTTGGAGACAGGAGTGGACCCATGGAACTGGAGAATAGATGTTTTCCCTCTTCATAAAAATAGTAATAGAGATGAGGCTTGAAACTACAGGCCTGTTACTCTGACCTCAGTGGAGGGAAAATTAATGGAAAAACCTACTGAAGGAAATGTCAGTGAAGTGTTAGGGATGTGCAGGGTCCAAAAATTCAGTTTGACTCATTCATTCATTTCATAGGTCACAGTCATTCATCAGGTTTGTTTCTTTTGTTTTTCATTTCACATTGACGTCAATGGGGAAAGGCCACATTGACTTCACTGTAAAAGAAAAAAATTAGACTAGACCCAGGCCTGACATTGGAGCCTTACCGGAGGCAGGTTCCTGTCAATGATGCCCAGGCCTTGGCCTAGACCTAGACCTGACACCAGGGCCTAGCCTGAGGCTGGGTCCCATTGCTGAGATGCAGGTCTGACTATGGGGCCTGGCCGAGGCCTGGTCCTCTTGCCACGGTCTAGGCCTGGGTCTGATACTGGGACCCATTACCAAGGCCCAAGTCTGGGCCTAGGCCCGACACCAGAGTCTACCCAAAGCCTGGTCTGATTGCTGAGGCACAGGTATAGGCTTGAGACTTAGGCCTGAGACCAAGGCAATGTCCCGTTGCCAAGACTCATACCTAGGCTGACACTGAGACTAGGCCTGAGGCTGGATCCCATTGCCAAGGCTCAGGCCCAGGTCTCTAGGTCTAGGTCTGATGCTAGGACCTGGGCCTAGGCCTAAGGATGGGTCCCATTGCCAAGGCCCAGGTGTAGGCCTAAGACCAAGGCCTGAGTCCAATGCCAAGACCCAGAAGAAGTTGGGTCCTGTCACTAAGGCCCAGGTCTATGCCTGGGTCCAATGCCAGGGCCTGGCTGATGCTGGGTCCCATTACCAGGCTCCAGGCCTAGGCCTAGGCCCAAACAAGGCCGGGTTGCATTGCTGTGGCCCAGAACTGATGCCTAAGCCAGGTCTGAGGCCAGGTCCCATCGCTGGGGCCTGGGTCCAGGCCCAAGACCAGTCTTTCCACTGTCTTCTTTCTTCTTCCGGAGACTAAAAATGATGATGTCCGCTCAAAACCACTGCAGTATCTTCCTCCCAAACAGACAGTGCCATTTTGATGTACAGCCGTTGAAATGTATGGCCATACAACAAAATTGTGTTTTCCACTATGAAGAAAAGTGTGCAGCACTTTTATGGTCTCTGGAAGAAGTGTGCAGCACATTTATAGTCTCTGGAAGAAGAAAAAAGTCAGCAGAAGGGATCCTGGGCCTAGGCCTTGCACTTGGGCTAGACTTAGGCTTGGGCCCTGGTGATAAGAGGCCTGTTTTAGTAATAGTGGCCCCTATTTGTTAATAGGGTATATTATTTGACAAAAATTAAAAAATCCATAATTTTTTTGATTTTTTCAGAAGAATACCTTTGAAGCAAAACAAAAATGGGCTTATTCCTCATAGTATTCATTTTGGTTTCAAACAAATACAAATCCCTATGAAATATCAACAATCCAGAGGGTTTCAGGACCTAAGTCTACATGGATTACCAGAGAAAGATAGTGTCAAACAAATCTGATAGATTTCTTTGATTTGTTGACTACAGAATTAGGTCAAGCATATACATTGGATGTGGTTTACTTGGATATGATATTCTCTTGCATGAGAGACTCATTAATAAATCGAGTAGCCTGGAAGCAGGTCCCAAGAATGTATATTGAATCAGGGCAGCAGAACACCTTTTTGGTTGGGGGGGGGGAGAGAAATCAACCAAGCTCTGCCTCTAGCTCCACCCTCGCTACCAATTTCGTACTTAAGTTACAGTTAATGTCATTCTTTGCATAAATCATAAAAGTATAATTATTCATTCGCAGACCACCACTAGAGTCTTCTTTCTGCCTGCAGGGAGGGATGGCCTCCCCCTGAGAAAAACACTATCACTAACAGAAGTGTCAGCACTAAGCGACTATTCTGTATTATGTATGGAAAGAGAGCATGTCATGTAATCAGAGACCAAGAAAATGTGGCCTAAAGATACAGAAAAAATCCCATTTGTTTGGGCATTAAAGAGAACACCAAAATTCACCTTGGTATGTCACCTCAGCATTTGCCACCTGGGGAAGTGTAAGATTGGTGAATGGTGAGGGCTTTTATGTGGTGAACTTTCTCAGGGTCGGTGCAAGGGGTATTAGATGCCCGAGGTGAATCTTACAGCCTTGTTTGCCCCCCCCCCCCACCTCGCCTTCAATATATACAGTTAATAATTATGCATTTATAATAGATTTTACATGAAAAAGGACATTTGAAGCACAGTCTTCTGAAGTAAAATTATCACTTACAAATCATATATATTATATTTACATACACCGGTGTGGTATCAATGTAGAAACCCTGCAAAAAGATACTTGGAACCCATATGCATGAGGCCTGTTATAAAGTGTGTTGGGTTTGGGCTTGGCCCTCAGAAAGCCATAAGTAAACTGAACTACAATTACAATATAATAAATCTCCCATATCAAAACAGCCTTAACTGCCAGCATTCAAAAAGTAAGAACCTTACCCATGAAAGTACAACATTGCAAATATTACTCCAGGCCTTATAAAACACCAATATATATCATATTAGGACAACAGACAAAGTCAGGCTGTTATCAATCGCTACACAGAAAGTACACAGTAGCAGAATATCTTACCTCAGTCACACATGCAAAGTACAGAGAAACCCTCACCAAAAACAGTATAAAGAGACCAAAAGTATAAATATAGACATGTAGACAACAACTAATCTGGAAACTGCAACAAATCAGACTCTATTCAGTGCAACAATGGAAAAACATAGACATCACCATTTCTCATAAAACATCAAATAACACAATCAAGAAATATAAATCAATCATAATAGTAAAACTATACTAATAAAAAGAATAAATATTTCATAACAGGTAACAAATAGAACATTCTATAAGAAAAGTCATAAAAATGTTTAGAGTTCCCAAAAATCAATATAAAATTTCAAAGCATCCAAAAATTAGACATAATGAGCCTAATATTCAAAGTGTATTCTTCTCCCTCCAGACCACAAAAGTGGCAGCAGCATCTACCTTCGGCTCACAGAGATGACTAGACTCCACCTTCTTCCTCCCAGGGCATGAGTCGATGCTGCTCCTGCTCCTTCAGGTGCGGCAATTGCACTTCCTTCTTCCCATCTGTGGAAGCCCACTTGACACAACTTTCTCTTCTGGAAGGAAATAACAATGAAAGAAAATAACAAAGAGTCACAATCTTTGCAGTCGTGACACTGCTGTGCCACCCCCAAAACTGTGGTGCTCTAGGCATTGCCTAGTGCTTCCACTGGCCCTGCACTCTCTCCCACTCATGCTCAGCCTTCTAAACAATGTTAATCCCTCTCTACTTCCCAGACTCTCTCCCCTCTCCTTTCTCACTTATGCCTCTTCCCTTTCCTCTTACACACATCTCCCTTTTCCTTCCCTCTCATTCACATCTCTTCCCTTTTCTTCCCTCATTCATGTCCCATGTCCCTCACTCACATCCACTTCTCTCTTTCCCTCCCATCCATCCTCTCTCAACCTTTTCCCTTCCCTCCTCTCTCATTCACTTACTCCCTTCTCTTTCCTCCCCTCTCACCCCTTCCTCTATCACACCCACTCACCCCTCTCCCCTTCCCTTCACTCCATTCTCATTCATATATCCCTCCAATCCCATCCCCTCTCCACACACACATTCCCATTCTCACTCCTTCCCTCACACCCTCCCATCCACCGTCTTCTTCTGCCCTGTAGGCACATCACCATCTCGCGTCACTGCCGAGTCCTCTTCCTGCCCATGGGAGGTGGGAACCTCATAAGTGGGTTATTTGATGGTGTTGCTGTCACAGCAGCTGGGGGTCTTCTTTCTGCCTGTAAGCAGGGCCGGCCGGCCCCTGAGATAACGTTGGATGGGCCAGGGCCTGGGTCGCCCAACCCCTATAAATAGTTGCTTACTTGAAGAAAGTCACTAGAGTCACTGTGAAAAGTCTCCAGATTGGGTAAAAAGTAGTTAAAATCATGTTGTTGATCAGTGTTATTAGTATAGCTGGTGAGCCTAAGATTAATGCAGATTGGAGGGATGGGGAAAGAGGAATGACTCATATACATACATACACACACACACACACACACACACACACAGTCTTGTTCTTTCAGAAACTGACACACACACACATGCATTCTTTCAGTTATACATACTTTCTTAGACATGTTCAAACATTTATACACACACACATGCATATGCTTCTATTGCTGCTCATGTGCTCACAGGGAGAATAACTTTCAAAACTGTACATGTGTGCCCATATATGCGTGAATATGTGCTTGGGGGTAACCTGCACAGAGTGGCAGTTACTACCATAAGAAGCTTGTTGGGCAGATTGGATGGACCATTTGGTCTTTTTATGCTGTCATTACTATGTTACTCTGTTCTTCCCCAAAACTGAGATAAAACACTGGAAGGTCCTGGCACTGGATCACCACTTTCCTCTATCCACATGGAGGTGCAGGTCTTCCCTAACCTGAGCAGCCCCAGACACAGGGTTCCCCGGGTTCTGAATCCAGGTGGTACCCAGGGTTTCACCAGGCTTCCTACAAATTAAAGTCTTTCAAAAACCCAAATTATCCTGAGATACAAACCCCACCCAACAAGGAGTGGAAAAGCAGGGCAGATCCCCAACTTAACTCACTAACTCCCAGCAGTGTTTGCTGGAGTCCTAAGAGCTGGCCCAAAATCCAAATTAGGAAAAGCTCCAATACACTTCCTAGCGGGCGATACAGAAAAAAGTGCCGGAGAGCCGGCAAGCGCCCACTCTCCCGATGCGCGCACAGGCCACACTCCTGTGTGCGTGATTTAGTATCGTCCCGCATGCAAATGAGGGCCCGCGGTAAAAAGAGGCGCTAGGGACACTAGCTCGTCCCTAGCGCCTCCTTTTTGACAGGAGCAGCGGCTGTCAGCGGGTTTGACAGCCGACGCTCAATTTTGCCGGCGTCAGTTCTCGAGCCGACGCCGACAGCTTTGGGTTCGGAAAACAGACGCCGGAATAATTGAGCGTTCATCTTCCGACCTGTGGGCCGCCGGCCGATTTACTTTTTTTTTTTTTTTTTTTAAATTTTTGATTTTTTTTTTTTTAAATTTTGGGGCCTCCGACTTAATATCGCTATGATATTAAGACGGAGGGTGTACAGAAAAGCAGTTTTTTCTGCTTTTCTGTACACTTTCCCGGTGCCGGCAGAAATTAACGCTAGCCTTTGGGCAGGCGTTAATTTCTGAAAGTAAAATGTGCGGCTTGGCAGCACATTTTACTTTCTGTATCGCGCGGGAATAAGTAATAGGGCCATCAACATGCATTTGCATGTTACGGGCGCTATTAGTTTTGGGGGGGGGTGGTTTTGATGCACGTTTTCGACACGCTATTACCCCTTACTGTATAAGGGTAAAGCTAGCACGTCGAAAACACGCGTCCAAACGTGCACTGTACTGCACTGTACTGTATCAGCCTGTAAATCTCCAAAATGAGCTCCCGCTGCCCCAGAACTCTCAGGAGAGAGGTGCTTTTAAAATCTCCTAAAGGGGATGGTCATTCCATGTCCTCAAAGGGAGAGGCTACAATGGAATGGTAATCGCCTCATTCACTCTTCTTCAGTGCACTAACTGAGAGAGTTCCCCAAGGCTTACTGGTAACAGATCCGGAGAGTCTGTTTCATATAAACAGCTGTGGGATAAATATCCTGTTTATGCCTATATTCAGTGTATGTCTTCTGTTTATGGATATTTTATACTGACTGTATTCCTGTAAGCGGTGATTGAAGCTTTAACTTTCTTTTAATGGAAGATGCCCCAAGCATGGATGTGCAGGCGTTGGGAATAACCAGGCTTCCGCTGCATCTGTGCGGGTGCCGACCCCACCGCGCCAGTGCCGGGCCTACTTGACATGCGTAGAAGGAGGGGGAGCCTGGCTACGCCCTCCCGTGGTGGTAGGCTGTGATGATGATGCCGGCAGCATCTGGCTTTCGCCATGAGTGGGTGCTCCTCTTCGTCGTGCTGGGTGCTGCTGGTGACATCGCTCCCACCCTTCCCCCGTTGGTCCAGGATCGGGCCCGATGATGTCATCAGAACATGCCCTGACGCTGGTCCTCTGGGTTGGAAAGGGGAATGATGCGGTCAGTAACATCGGCAAGGGAGAGGGACCAGCGGGAGACTTAAAAACCACCGGCTCCCCTTTGTTCGGCCTTTTCAACCCTGGCTGCAGCACGGTGCGATTCCCCGTCAAACCCACCCTTTATTAGCCAATACGAATTGTTAGGTAGCAAATTATTGCTGTTCATTGTTATTCTGGCGCAGCAGTGGCAACCAAGTCTTGGAAATACTATTGTAATGCTGGAGGCTGTGAAGCAGGGAGGTGCTGGTAAGGAAGAGAGTGAGCTTGGGGCCACCACTCCGCGCTTGGCCAGAGAATACGAAATTCAGGCCCGGTATTGGCCTTTGTTGAATCAACGGCCAGGTACTTTTGCGAGGGGCTCCAGCGGGCCGTGCCGCATGGTAGCCTGCCTGGACCCCTCCGGTGAAGGCGCTCTGCCACCAGCCAGGGCCTCACGGTGAGCGAGACTACCCCCCTCCCGTTTCCGCGTGGGAGGAATGAAATGGAGATATTGGCACCTGCCCTGTGGTTGAGATAGGGAGTGGTTGCAGGACTCGAAGCCTAAATTTGACTCCCCTGTTAGGGTACTCTAATAAATGTCTGTGGCCATTTGCATCCCGGTTATGACTCATGTTTTTCTTGTGTGTGTGTGTGTGTAATGTTGGGTGTCCAGCCTGGGAGCGGGATAGAACCACGGGTGTCCAGGCTGCCAAGAAAGGTTTATAAATAAGTTTATAAATAAAGAATTAAAAAAAAAAAGTAATTCAAACTCGGCTCACTATGAAAAATGAGAGCTATATAGAGATTATCATATAGAACAAGGGAAAGATTAAAAAAAAAAAGTCAGACTTCTGAGTATATAACCATGGGTCCCTCTATAATTTGCTTCAGGCAGTGCCTGTTTTTGAAGTCTTCAATTATTACTTAAAAGCAAAATTACAAATTGGATTAATCAGCTAAGTCCATTTCAGACATGGCATTTCTCTTGTTTTTTTTGTCAGCAGCCTTTCATATCTGAAGGATTATTCTGAAAATGTTTGGGCACAGCTCTGAACCATTCTTTCATAACCTGCTGGTCTGTGATAAGTCTTTTAACTGAACGTCTCGTCCTTGCCATAAGAACAAAACCCTCCATCCGATCCAACCCACACTCTGAGATGTGCCCCCCTCTTCCCGTAACATGGGCTTCCATCTATCTGCTGTTTGGATGCCAAGTTCCAGCTCTTTAGTTTGTCATGTGTGGCCTCTGGAACAAACGATTCATTCTTGCAAGAATAAAAAGACAGTACTGTACCGATTCTCGCCTGCAAGAACAAGAAATGTCACTAGAATTGAAGGAGATTGATTTTTAAAATCTTTTTGCTGTTTTTGCCCAGCCTATTCCTAACCTAAGGCCTTCCCCCAACATAGCAGCTAGTAATTTTCCCACACCTCTAGGAATAGTTCCACATAAGAAAGAACAGAGTGTAGTCAACTAGTAGGAAGAGCCTAACACTAAGTGTAGTAGTGAGTGGAGTGGGGTTCCCTCTGCAAGAATGGGATAGTGTAAGGGAGGGTTTCCTCCAAGGATGCAGAACCGTCAGCGAGGCGGGGGGTGTCTTCCCTGTAGTAGAACCCCAGTCAGACACCCACCCCTCTAAAGGCAGCAATTCTAGTTGTCAGCGCTTCGAATACCAGCAGCCTGCGAGCCCCTGTGCTTTTAAAGGGGGGGAGGGGAGAGTGAGTGACAAGGGGCTCCGGAATAAAGGAGAAGGCCCAGCACTGCTAGATAACTGTTTACTTCCCCTGGTGGGAAACGTGAGCCTTACTAGGACTCGAGAGACCTATGATTCTCGTCTGGAATGGATTTTGTTGGTACTCTGAGATGTGACCAATTTGCTATGCAGGAACTTTCACCAAGAGACTGATGTACTAAACGGGGAATGTTTTCACCAAAATGGGCTAGGTATATGAGAAATCCTTTGCATGTTACAGGCACATTTTAATAATATGCAAATAGCTTTGCAGCATACAGTTCTGCAATAACATTTGAACAAAATTACTTTTTTATTTTTTTTTTACAAAAAAACTTAATTATGGCTCCCTGAGGTATAATTAAGTTTTGCATAAAATGTCCCTGTAAAATATTATGTGCCAAATTTTGCTCATGAAGAGTCACTAAGGAGCTCATTTCCATGATTTCTGAGCTCAGTTTGCAATTTTGCATGTTTTGCAAACAGGTTTGCAAATGCTAAATTTAGTGTGTTTAGGAGGTCATTTTAAAAAGAGTTACACGTGTAAATGTAACATACCATCATAGCAATTTTAAAGAGCCATTTACACGCTTAGGGCTAGTAACTTTCAAATCGGCACACGGACACACGTTTGTGCATGTGTCGGCCCGCGCCCAGGGAGGTGGCCATTTTATAACTTGTGCACGTTTATGCATGCATGTTATAAAACAACCTGGCTGCATGCACAAATGCGCTTTATTTTAAATGGCTGCGCACAAGGGCGTGCAAATCCCCATTTCTACTGTATAAGTCAGGGGATTTGAAAAGGGGCTCACATCCACACCGTTCCCAGTTTACCAGTTCATCCACCAGTTTGCCCAGTTAACAGCTCGGTCCTCCAACCCATCGTGGTTTGATAACCTACACTTCCACCCAGTTACCCCAGACTCCTCAGAAATGGCTCAATCCTTTTATTTTATTACTTACATTTCACCCATGGCAGAAGTAAAGTTATGCAGCAGGGGACCTTGGCGCGCGCCAGGGCACGTAAGTATTTACACGCACATCTCTTGGCCAGGCCCCAAAACGTCCATGCCTGCCCACACCCTGCCCCCTTTTCGAAACTTTTGAAGTGTGCATGAAGCAGCATTTAGGCGCATATCTGGGCACTTTTTAAAATACAGTCAGCTCGTGCGATCCCGACTTCTTCACACATCCCCTAATTGATGTGCGCACCGGGCTTTTAAAATTCATCTTTAAGGGCACTTATACGTGAATATCCTATGGACAATTCAATGGCATACATTGTAGCAATTTTCAAAAGCCTACTTACATGGGTAAAGTGCATTGACACATGCAAAACCCAATTTTAAACTTGTAAACGCTTTTTAAAATTAGGCCCCAAGAATGTAATTTTATAACAGCCCACATAGGTGTGTATCAAGAACACACTTCAGCCCTAATTTTCAAAGCAGGCTTATGCACATAAGTCCGCTATGAAAACTAATGGGAATCCTGCACGGCATAAATGTGCACATGCCCGCTTGGGAGCAGGCGTAAATGTGATTGTGTACATTTATGCACATACTTTTGAAAAGCAAAATTATTCACGTAAATGGTTTCTCTGTCCCCTTTCTGCTTCCAGGAAGCTTCTTTCAAATATGCATAAAAGAATGTGCAAAATCGCTTCTGCATGTACTTTTACGTGTACAACCCCAAGGTAATTTTCAAAAAGCTCTTCTATATGCATAAACTGTGATTTGCACATGGAAATGCTTTGAAAATTGCCCTTAACATGGCAAATAGCATGCACAAAATTTTTGCAAGCACAATTGTGCATGCTATTTGCTGTTTTATATTCTGCACACAGGTACTACCACTGGGGGGGGGGGGGGGGAGAAGAGAGAGAGCGAGCAAGAGAGAGAGAGAGAACCTATCTGTAAGGCCCTTGTAGTAGTTAGCTATTTATGCTACTATAGGAAGCCCACCTGGTAACTCGAGGTCAGGTTTAGGTAGTAATGTAGGGATTAGGGGCCACTTTGACATGCAGAGTGAGACGTACGAACAGAACAGTGCACTCTTGTGAACATTTGATGTGTTTTGGAGTGAGAAATCTCACACAACAATGAGATTTTGTACAATGTTCTCTTAACCTAGCATGATGGACTCCATCAAATTTTCACAAGAGTGCACTGTTCTGTTCATACGTCTCACTCTGCATGTCAAAGTGGCCCCTAACCCCTACACTACTACCTAAACCTGAATTCGAGTTACCAGGTGGGCCTCCTATAGTAGCATAAATAGCTGGCTTACTATGGTGCCACCCCAGAGGCTCTTTCTATGGTGCCACCCCCAGAGGCTCTTTCTCTCTCTCTCTCCCCCCCCCCCCCATCTCAGGCCTTTCCCCAGCCTAAAAATGCCCAAAACAGAATTTGCGAAAAAATCACAAAAGTTATGGGCATATCGCATTACATCGCACAGCTTGACGCTAATGAAAAAGGTGTAGTTATTTTTGGTGTTAAAACTGTGCGATATCATGCGTAATGCCTTCGCACTTTGAGAAGCCAGCTCACTTTTACAAAACTCCCGCCCCTGATTTTTTTAAAAATTAGCATCGCACCATGCGTTAAGGCATTTTTCACATACGAAAACACCATAACACGAGTTGGAAAATGACCCTATAAGTTTGTACCTGAGAGTAAAAGTGACTTACCCAAGGTCACAAGGAGCTGTCTGCTCTAACCACTAGGCTACTCCTCTACTGAATTTGTGATGCCATTTGCAGCTCCATATGTCAGCCCCCAAGCCTGCCCCCTTGGTACCTCTTATAACTCGGGTGCTTCCTGTAGTCTCATCTTAACCATGATTAAATAATAGCATAGCTTCTGAGAAGACAGAAAATTGATCAAGCAGCACAGAAATCACTGTGTGTATCCATCCATCATAGGGGTCAGGTGACTGCCTATTCAGGTGCGATATTTAAAGTGCCCTAGGGATATGTTTGGATAAAAAGCATGACAAACATTCAAGTAGGAAGTGTGGCCCTGTTTTCTACAATCCTTCGTTATTTGGGGCAAATTTCAAATCTGCCCGCAAGGATGCAAAGTCCTTGGGATACTTTCGCCTGAGAGCTTTGCGCCAGTCTTCCGATGGAAAGTACAAGCAATACTTTCTTTCTGAAAACAGCTCCGTACAAAAGTACTTGCAGATATTTGCACCTCTGTTGCTATAGGTATGTAAAAAATAATGCAAAATGATTCACGTAGATCTGGAAATATTATCTGCGAATTGTATTTCCCTTCCCTGAATTAAACTCGCCCCGGGAATGCCTACTTTTAACCCTAGATAAAAGTACACAGATTTGTTGTTCCCTGAAATTACTTTTACCCAGGGAAGAGTTGGGAAATTTTCAGACAACTAATTTACCTGGATAAATTGGCAGTTATCCTGCAAAATAGCCTTTGAAAATTGCTCTTTCAAATCTTGGACAAGAGATAGTCCTTAGTTACCAACATTTGAACACATTTGTACAGATGTGCTTTACTCGTGTAAGTGGGCTTTTGAAAACTGCTACAATATTTGCCATTGAATTGTTCATAGAATTTACCCACGAAAGTTCACGTTAAGTGGATAAATGGCTTTTGAAATTTTATTTTATTTTAAAAGATTTATATCTTGCTTCTACAAAGTTCTACAATAAATTGCTACAACAATAGTTAAATTTACTTGTGTAAGACTTTTTGAAAGCTACCTCCTGTGAGGAGGATAGCAATATTTCTTTGTAATGCATTGGAGAAAGAAATGGAAAAAATTGTCCATGTTTATGCCAGGTGAAACAGATGCTAAACTATTAAAAGGGTTAGAGTAGACCCTGGGTTTTGAGCTCTATGTCCAGGCCATAAAAGACTAGGCCTGGTTAAGCCAGATGTCTAAACTGTGCAACACTCAGTAATATCTAGTCCATATTCAACATTGCTTACATTTTCTAAATTATTTGAAAAAAATAATTCATTTTATGAATGTGCAACTAGCAGGACCAACTTTCAGAAACTGTTTTGTAACTCTGGAACACACATACGGCCGGATTTTAAAAGGGTTACGCGCATAAGTTATGCGCGTAACCCTTTTAAAACCCCCCTACGCGCCAAGCCTATTTTGCATAGGCTCTGCGGCGCGCTCAAGCCCCGGGACGTGCATAAGTCCCGGGGCTTCGCTAGGGGGGGCGTGTCGGGGCCAATGTGTCATTCGGGGCGTTCCAGGGGGCATGTCGGGGGCGTGTGCCGGCCCGGGGGTGTTTCAGGGGCGTGGCCGAGGCCTCCGAAACGGGTCCTGGGCCGGGGAATCGCGCGCCAGCAGCCTGCTGGGGCGCGCGAGTTATGCCTGCTTCTGGCAGGCGTAACTTTTAAAACATAGGTGGGGGGGTTTTAGATAGGGCCGGGGGGTGGGTTATGTAGGGGAAGGGAGGGCAAGGTGCGGGAGGGTGGAACCTTGCGCGCGCAGGGCTCGGCGCGCGCAAGGTGCACAAATGTGCACCCCCTTGCGTGCGCCGCGTGTATCTTATAAAATCCCGCGTACTTAGATTTATAAAATCTACCCCATAGTGAGAACAGATCTCACAGCCTCTGTGATGATTTCTTTGTTTTGCAGACCAAAAAATTGGTCATTTTTAGGCGAGAGAGAGAGAGAAAGTGTGTGTGTGAGAGTGTGTGTGTAAGCACAAGATAATGTGGATTTTGCAAGAAACTCTACATATATTTTGTATTTTTTCCTCCAAAAATAAGAAAAATTCTCAGCTTCTTGGCTTCAGCTTAACTGTGGAAATGACTCTAAAGCAGTGAGCAAGAAACCATAAACACATTGGAAAACACTTCACAGTCAGAATTCTGTAAGATAAGCCAAACTTTACTTCATAGTTTGTAGACTTTTGGCTTTCTTCTGATACCTCCTGACTGTTATCCAGAGCATCTGCATGAAAATGATATCTGGTCTGCTAATTGAAGTTCTAGGCGGAAGGACAGGACTGGCAGGTGTTACTGTGATTAAAAGAGTTGATGTTTAAAATAGTTTGGGAAGATTATACCAATATTGAAAAATGGCAATTAAAACAAACTAGATCATGTTAGAGAACAAAGCCAAGCCATGAACAAAGGCACACAGAATGCATAGCAAACTAAAAAGTTACCCTGCTTCAGTCAACCACTATTTGAAGGGCTTTGCTTTGCTTTGTTTATTGTTTTTTCACCTTCCAAATCCCTAGAATAATACATCAGAAGGAACTGATTTCCATTATGTATTAATTGATCCTAGAACACAGGGACGGTTAACTTTCAAAGGGTTGAGCAGGTGCACATTGATGCGTCTTCATCGGCACACACCTAGGGACGTGAGTATTTTATAACAGACGCGCACATCCAGGGCTGAGCCGCGTAAATGGGGGAATTTTATAACTGGTGTGCGTCGTCCATGCCATGACCAGTTTCACCAGTTCATCTACCAGTACACCCAGTGTAGAGCTAGGTCTTCCTAAGCCCCTCGTTTAATAGCCTGCACTCCCCCAGTTACCCCTAAGCCCAGACCCTTTAAACCCCTCAGAAATGGCTGTTTCTTTTTTTTTTTTTAAAGCTACACTTCCTCATAGCAGAAGTAAAGTTACGCAGCATTGGACCTGGGTGATGCCCAGGCACGTGAGTATTTGCACGCATTTTCTCACACTCAGCCTGGGGCTGCCAGTCGAGGTGGCCCCAAATCCCCCAAAATGTAAAAAAATAAATAAAAAATTGCAGTGATGGCCCCAGCCTCCCTCCCAAAAGCACAAAAATAAAATGTAACCCCAGCCCCCAATCCCCCACCCCCAAGTGACAGTAATGGCCCCCACCTCTGGAATGACAGTGACCCCCCCCCCCCCAAGTCCATACTCTCCCACCCCCCAAAGTGACAGCATCCCCCAATGTAAAAAGTAATAATAATAAGACATCCCAGGCCTCACTCCTCATCCCATTCCCTCCCCAGTCCCAAAAGGAAAAAAAAAATTGTGTTCTTGCCTCCACCCCCGACCCCACCCCTGCACCCCCCCCACCCCCACCCCCATACCTAAAATGGATCCCATGTCGGGTCCGGGTGCATTCTTGCACCCAGCCCGGTTGGTGCCTTTTTCCAAAATGGTGCCAACCTGACCTTATCCCAGCCATGTGACTGGAGTAAGGTCCGGGGATTGGACCCAGGATATAAGCTTGCCTTCCTGTAAATACCTTGGCTTAGCATGGACTTCTTACGCTGTGTTGTGATCCATGTTCTGATTCCTAGCCTTGCCTTGTTCTTTGTGTTTGGCCCAAGTATCATGGCCTTCTGTTCTATGTGTTTTTCCTGTCCTGTTTGGTAGGCCCTGCATTCTGGCTCAAGTATCATGGTCTTCTGGTTTTGTGCTTGTCTTGTCTATTGCCTTTTGGTATCTGTTTGTTTTTACTGTTTCAGTCTTGTCTGTCGTTAGTGGACACCCTTTAGTTCTTGTCCCAGTTCCAGTCCTGTCCTGTTTAGGTGGGTGCCTTTAGTTACGTGTATATACCTTAAATCAGCCACCAGAATTTGAAGGCTGAACCTGAGGGGAAGGTGACCGGTACAGGCAGATGATCCCTGGTACACAGAAAAAGAAATTCAGTGCAGAAATTACCAAGCTCCATATGCAACAGCATTTAGCCAGCTAACTCAAAAGTTACCCTGCTAAATGAATATTTGGACACATCCAGCTAATTGTTATGTTTTTTGTAAGAATGTGAACCCTGGGCTGAGATGAGAGATTTCTCCGCCAACAGGGAGGAGCCCTTTGAGCCTCACCGTCAGCAGGCTTAGTCTCAGTGGCGTGGGACCAGGGCCGGTGGAAGCACTAGGCGAACTAGGCCTGGGCCTAGGGCGCCGAGTATTAGGGGGCGCCGCGAGCAGTGGTATCCCGAGGGGAGCCAATGCCCCCAGGCACAGGGAGGCTCATGCGGCTGCCGGTGGACCTCATCCCACTGGCGGCTGAGCAGCAACACATAGCACGCAAGTAGATCGGCAGGGCCATGGTGGAGCTCACATTGCTGGAGCCATGCGGGCAGGAAGGAGGAGGAGCATCAGCGTGTGCTGAAGAGGAGCAGCTCAACGCGTGCAGAAAAGGAGCAGCCGCCGTGGGCCGCCGCGAATCCCAAGTCGCAGTGACCTGAGAAGAGGAAGGGGCCCGGTAGCGACCAGTGAAGAGGAGGCCCAGAGGTGAGAGAGAGGCTGAGGGCCTGTAGAGTGTGTATGTGTGTGTGTATGAGATGAGTTGAGAGATTCTGTGTGGGAGTGAGGACCTGAATGTTTTGCAGAGACAGCATGTGAGAGCCTCTGTGTGTGTGAGAGAGACAGCATGTGAGAGTGAGAGCCTGTGCTTGAGCAAGACAGCATGTGGGAGTGAGAGAGAGCCTGTGTGTGTGAGAGTCAGACAGCATGTGCCATTGAGAGACTGTGTGAATGAATGATTGTATGAGACAATGAGAGCCTGTGAGAGCCTGTGCTTGAGCAAGACAGCATGTGGGAGTGAGAGAGAGTCTGTGTGTGTGAGTTAGACAGCATGTGACAGTGAGAGCCTGTGTGTGTGTGTTTGTGAGAGAGAGAAAGCATGTGAGAATGAGAACCTGATTGTGTGTTTGAGGGAAGAAGATGGAGAGAAAAGAAATTTAAAAAAAGACAATATAAAAGGAATTTGCAAAAAAATAAGCAAGGGAAGGTGGAAAAAAAAAGCCTGTGACCAATCGATTAGAAAAATAAGATCAGACAGCAAAGGTAAAAAAATTACTTTTTTGTGATTGGCACATGTAATCTTTGGGAATGTGCAAGAATAACACTTTCTCTATGCGGATCTCACAATGTACGAGATCAGCATGGAGGAAGTGGAAGCCCATGGGACCTGCCAGAGGAGGCATCAGAATGGGCTTCAGTGCCAGTAGCAGCAATCGGTGCTCTCCAATAGCCATGTGGCAGCAGTGACAGTGGCAGCAGAGGAATGAGAGAGGTTCCGAGGTTACTGGCAAAAGAAAGAGAGGGGGGTCTGCCTTTAGTGTGTGCATGGGTATGAATGGGACTCTGCTTGGGGGTGTATGTGTGTGAATGCATGGGTGCCTGTGTGTGTGAGAATGAATGGGAGCCTGCCTGGGTGTGTGTGTTTGTATGTATGTGAGGGAGCCAGTGAGTGTGAGATCATGAGTGTGTATGAGAAAATCCAGGGGAGTAAGAGTTTGTGTGTGTGTGGGGGGGGGGGTATGGAGGGAGAGAGAGTGTCTTAGAGCCTGAGAGTGTGTCAGTGTCTGTGAGAGCGAAAGGTTATGGTGGATATAAGAGCATGAATGTGTATGTATGTGACAGTGTATGTGTGAGAGAGAATGGACGTGTGAGAGAGAGAGAGGATAATCTCCTAATCCTCGACAATATCAAGGTGACTGGAAATCAAGAGCTCCCATAGAAGGGGACCAGCAGGGGCTTTTTAAAATCCTTATTAGTTTTAATTATTGGATGTTATTTGATATATGTGCTGTTTTGAAATATTTTATTGGTATTTGGGAAATTGTAAAAAATGTATATGTTTTTAATTAATAAAAATTCTATTTATCAGTAGTTTTAAAATATTCTTTTATTATAGTTTTACTATTATAACTGATGCTTTATGTTTCTTGATTTTATTTGTTTTATGAGGAATGGTGGTTCTGTTTTTCCATTGTTAATACACAGAGTCTGGCTACTTGGAGTTTCCATTTCAGTTTTTGTCTAATTTGTGCTCCTTTATTTTGTATTCTGTATTTGGTGAGGGTCTGGCTCTGCTCTGTGTGTGTGACCGTGACGAGAGATTATGTTACCATGCAGTGTCTGTATAGGGATCTATAGCAATCGGGCTTGTTTTGTTTCCTCAGTAGGTGGTGTATTGGTATTCTAGGACCCAGTGTAATATTGATCCTTGCTTTTTCACAGGTAGGGTTATTGTTGTTTGAGTCCTTGGTGTTATTACTGTTATGTTACAATGGGATTGCAGTATAGATTTTGAGTGTCTTTTTTGCGATGTTTTATTTTAGTTCACAATGTGCCTGGCAGTGGAAGGTGTTTTGCTGCTGTTACTGTGAGGTGACACCAGAATTTGAAAATATCTTTTAGTATGATGAGCTGTAAGGGAAACATCCAAGCTCCATTGTTTGGGGGAATTTCATGGATGCACAGAATTAGAGAACTGGAGGTGCAGGATTTGTATTGACATTCTGTCCCTTCCTATATATTCCAGACTTCACTCTCATAGCCATATAGAATTAGTTGAATAAGGCAATTTTACTAGAAGTGTGAAACTGGCCAGCTTTTTAAAATTACACAGAAGACCCTTTGGACTTTTTTATTAACACTTTTTTTTTGTAACCAATTTTAAAGCAGGATCCATGCTATAGAGGTGGGTGTGATAAAGAAATGTAATTTTGGCTCCCCCCCCCCCAAAAAAAAATTCTTCTGTCTAGAGATGCTACTGATTTTCTGTGACCTAAAGCATTAGTACAAGAAGGATTAAGGGGAGATGCTGGAGAAGCACACAAATGCATTAGCCCTGTATGAGAGTTGTTATTGGTCATGGGGAAGATTTGTTTTGTATTACTTTTTTGATTCTGTTTTTGAATTTGCCTTCTTAGTTCGCCGTAGATGCCCTGTCCAAGTATAGGTTTGATAAAGTTTATGTGCTCCATTGTTAGAATGGTTTTAGTTAATAGGAAAGGTTATTATGGTAGATGAACAGCAGGCTAGCACTTCAGGTGCACACGAAGGGGGTGCACAAAGGGGCAAGCTCATCTGTTGCACTCCTTTGTGCACTTCAAGGGCGCGCACCCACTGGAGACCCTTGGTACGCCACTGGGTGCGAACCATATGGGGCCGCAAGCGGTGGCAAAGAGGAGTGGAGATTTGGCGGGCCGCGAGCAGTGCCCAACCTGCTAGCGATCCAGAAAACCACACAATCAGTGGGCGTGATCGAGAACGATGTAGGAGTCGGGGCCGAGACCTGGGGGGGGCGCAAGGGAGAAGGCTCGCTTAGGGCGCCTAATCCCCTTGCACTGGCCCTGCGTGGGACACAGCTAGAAGTAGAGACTTTATTATGAAGGAAGGAAAAAGTAATATCCACAGAGTTGTAGATGTAGTAGTACAGTCCTGAGCAATGGGGAATACCCAGAGAGAGACCTCAGTTGAGAAGATCCGGTAGTGGCCCGCGGAGCGGGGTATGCAGAGGATGTCTGTACAGTACATAAGAACATAAGAAAATGCCATACTGGGTCAGACCAAGGGTCCATCAAGCCCAGCATCCTGTTTCCAGATGTTGAAGAACTGGTAGAGATGCCAGAACCAGGGAGTGGCTCCCATAGATAGTGTGTCGGTACTCTGCAGCACAGAAAAGCTGAATGGCTTCTACTAAAGGAAAGCAGTAGTGGCCCGAGGCTCGGGGTACACTGCGAGATTTCGTCAATGCAGTTCGTATAGCAGAAGTCAGTAGAGGTACTTACAAGCGATGGTTCCAGGAGAGAAAGAGACCTGAGAAGCAGGTCTGGTAGTGGTCAGGCAGGTAGGCCCTCCGAGGAGCGGATAGCCGGGAACTCCTTGCTAACTCGAAGGCAAGGGCTGGTCAGATTAAATACACTAGCGGATTGACATCATTGGGAGGGGACGCCACCGAGGTTTCCGCCATGACTTGTTCAAAGGAAGCCCTTGTGCGCGCCTAAGTAATTCCGGGTCCAAAATGGCGGTTAGCAGAGCCCTCGCTGTTCCGGGAATGCCGGAGAGGTCGGCGGGGATTAGCAGAGACCGCCATTCTTCCTAGACTTGGCGGGGCAGGGAAAAAAAAGAGGTGAGCATGAGAGGTCGCAGCCGTCTGCGACCGACAGGCATAACACTAATAAGTTGGGAGGCTAGAATTTAGTCGTTTAAGTTAGGGGCGTTTCAGGGACATAACTGGGAGGAGTTGAGTTAGCTGGATGTTTTCGCTGGCTAAATCTGGTCGGGCCAAAGAGCTGTCCTAAAGTTAGCCAGCTATATCCATTACTGCAGCTGCGCTATTGAATATACCTCCAAAGTTAGCTGGATAAGCTTAACTTTGCTATCCGACTGTGTCTAAAAATAGACATCGCAATGTCTTCCCTGAAACTGGAGGAAAAGACCTTAGACTGCAACAGTCAGCCCAAGATTTTTTACGTATGTATTTTAACTCTATATTAGTGACTCCATACCGATTAAGTTCTTTAAATTATCAAAAAAGAGGAACAAAAACTTATCATATATGCAGAGTTCCTGATAAAGGAAGTATTGTGTTCTCACTAAATCATGTCAATCACTGGTTAAACGCTGATCTTGCAATAGCAAACTGCCAACGTGGCCAGCATTTCGCAAACAATGGCTGCATCCGGGTATCTATATAAAAAATAAAAATCCTTTTAGAACTCTTATTCATATGTATTGGACTGATATATATATAACTATTAGCCTTATAGCTTACCCTTGATTTAAATATAAAATGGCGCATACAAGCAGCAAAGCAAATTTAATTGCATGTTGTCACTCATTCAAAACAACCTACCAGATGTTCAGTTTAATGCACATTTAAAGAAACACTCTCCATTCCACACAAATTTTTAGACCATTTGTTTTCATAGTCTGTAATTTAAATATCCACTTCTGCTCCAACACTAAAAAAAGGTCCCTATTACCTCTTCGTGTTTGCTTTCTCACATGATCTATAGCAAAATACTGAAGAGTATCAAAAGCATGTTCATGACATAAACAATGGTGAACCACGGGAGCTTCTAACCTGCATTGCTTTAAGCAGCTTCAATACTCCATGTTCTTAACATCCTAGTCATTTTGCCACATATAAAACTGGGCAAAGGTATTGCACCACATAAATATCAAAATGTGTAGAACTTGCAGTATAATCTTTCAATATATACTCTTCCCCTGATATTGGATGAGTGAATTTCTTCTGTTGCATCATAATCATGCATACTGAGCAGGGTCCTCATTTATAATGACCAACCAAACCACCTCCTTCCAATGTTCTTTGTATAGTCTCAGTAAGATTAGGCAACGAGAAAGGACTCAAATATTCCTTAGGATTACAATCCTTTGACTATGCTATTCTAATGTCACGTCCTGTGAATTGCTGGTGAAATTGAACCACTGACCAGTGAAAGCATATAATCTTAGCAGTTCTGAAAGACATTCTTGAATATCGCATGACACAGGTGACAGTATAAGTATCCTCTTTCTAGTTGTTCCTGGAATTAAAAGAAAGTCCTGGTTAGAATATAAAGTGTGTTTAAAAGCTTTACTAATGCAGTTATATAGGTATTCCAGTTGTATTAATTTCATGTTTAATGATCTGGACTCATCTTTGTAATCTTGTATAGACATACTGTTCCTCCTGCATCTCAAAAACTATGAATAAGGTCAATTAGTCTTCAAGGCTCCTGGATGTGAACTGGTGTAATGCAAAAGCGAATTCCTAACAGTGGAATTAGGATGCATCTTACTGGACAATATTCCATCTTCATCTTTAAATACCAATAAGTCCAAGAATGGAATAGATCTTTCATCAAATTATAAAGTGAACAGCATGTTCCCCTCATTTATGGAATGATATTAATTCTCGTAGTAATGTTCTCTCAAAGGATTTTGTTGAGGTAGTAGTCGCGATGTAAAAGGACTCAAATACCTCTGCCAATTTTGACACAGTCCGTGTTTCGGCTGAAACCTTCTTCATGGGGGCCATATATGTGTGACTAGTTTCAGTGTCTGTTTTCCCCGCCACATTACCGGATGGCCGGGAAAACAGATGCTGAAACTAGTCACACATATATGGCCCCCATGAAGAAGGTTTCAGCCGAAACACGGACTGTGTCAAAATTGGTAGAGGTATTTGACTCCTTTTATATCACCATGATGTTAATTCTTCCATAGTTCCTGACCATAAGAGGAATATGTAATCTATAAATCTCTTCCAAAGACAAATCTTCTCACTAAACTGTGAATTCACAATCCAGATATTTTCAAACCTAGTCATGTACAAATTAGCCAATGATGGCGCCATCATTGCAGTTCCCTGCATTTGATTATAAAAAAAAAAAAATCTTTAGCCTCAGCTGCCTCCTGCAATCTTTCTCCAGGAAAAGGCGAGTGCCATTATAGCCCAGTTCTATAGGTTCCTTGAGCAGTGGGGCAGGGTTGACCTACAGGACTGTGTGGGGTGTAGGGCTCACGGTGGAAGGATGGCGTGCTGATTGATATACACAAATAAGGGCATCCAAGTGTAAACACAAAAAGATCAAGGCATCCAAGCTCTAAAGGCAGCTCCCAGCAAGTCAGCTCATCCTTGATCTGATCCACTAATCCGTTCCAGAAGGCTGCAACAAGGGCCTCGTTATTCCAGCCTATCTCTGCTGTGACTGTGTGAAACCCCATAGCATACTGCCTGATGGTACAGGTCCCTTGCTTCATGCACAGAAGGGAGGTAGAAGCTGAAATCAAGCTGCTTGAATCATCAAAAATACATTTAAATGCTGAGACAAAAGCATCACAATCCGAAATCAAAGGGTCCTGTTTTTCCCACAGTAGGGAGACCCAGGCCAGAGCCTCCCATTCAGTAGCACTTTTGACCTATGGGCTGGAGAGTGAATACTACAGAGCACTGATTCTGAAAGCCCTGGCAGGCTTTTGGATCTCCATAAAAGCGCAGGGGGGTTTCCACCTGGGGTTCCTTATGCGTATGCTCCATAGCTACGAGAGGTGTAGGAGCTGAAGGAGGCACTTGCTGTGTCTGGGATCCAGAGGGCCCAGGGGGAGGGTTTTAAACGAGCGCATTAACTTGCTCCTGCAGGCTTACCGGGCATTGCTTCAGCTAAATGTTGATTCAGCTCTCCCAGGAGCTTCCCCTGGGCTACTAAACAATCAGCCAGCGTGATGGAGTACATATTGGCCAGAGCTTGATTTAATAGTTGTTATCTGTGAGTTGCCCCAAGAATGAGCGGCTTAGTGTCAGGAAAGTCCAATACAGGTTGTTGATGGTAATAAGTCTTCTGCCTATGCCAGTCACCTGCCCTTCAGATTGGGCCTTCTGATTCTGATTGTCGGCAAGGCATGAGAAACAGGGGCAGCCCCTGATACAGACAAGGCATGGGAGACCTGGAATAGAGCAAAGGGCTGGTACAAACCAGGTATCCAGGAACAGGATGCAGATCAGGAAGGAATGCTGTGGGTAAAACTTGGAGACAAAGAAGTCTTCTGCACACAGGAATGGAGCTAGAGTACAAGGACCAAAAGGTAGACCCAAACTCTGATAACTGACTGATGAAACTTCCTAAGTATAAATACAAACTATACAGGAAACAAGATGGCTATCAGGGGAAAGTGAGGGGCACTGGGTTAGGGGACTGAATAGATAATCCAAAACAGCTCACAGTGCCACCTGCAGGTCAGAGGAGAATCCATCAACAAATCCTTACAGCTGACATGCCGCAGATATACCATCCTAGGTGACTTGCTGCTACTATGACTACCTACCATGCCCCAGATATACCACCTTGGAGGTCTTGCTGCTACTCTGCTTGCCTGCCATGCTTCAGATATACCACCTTGGGGATTTTGATGACTCTCTGCATACCTGTCATGTCTGAGATGCACCACCCTAGGATCTCGATGCTATTATGCCCAGCTGCCATGCCCCAGTTGTACCACCTTAGTGGTATTGCTACTACCTTGTGTACTACCTTAGTGGTCTTGCTGCCAATATGTTGTAACCTTGACCACTTTTTGGGTTACTAATAGTTCGTACAACTTTCTAGTGCAATTAGAGAGATAATTAGGGGAGTATCCATTCATGGACAACCCTCCCACTGGCGGAGCTGTAATGGATACCCCTGGTCATGAGGTTTTATAACAGAGCTCTGCAGTAGGCTCTGGGGAAAGTATTACTTGGAAGTCAGGAGAGGTTGTATTTTCCTAAGTTGGATTTTGGCCTACCTGGAGCCTCAGAAACCCTCCGAGATGCTTACAGGAGGGGGCCAAAGGGGCTCCACTGCTGTATTCTCCCCACATGGTACAGAGTGGCTGCTCTGGGACTGATTTTTGGGATTTTGTACTTTTATTTAGAGGAGCCCTGTTGGAGGTCTGGGTCCTTCCAAAGCCCAGGGAATGGGGAACCCTGGGCTGAAGATACCCAGGGCCGGATTTTAAAAGGGTTACGTGCATAAGTTATGCGCGTAACCCTCTTAAAAGGCCCCTGCGCGCACCGAGCCTATTTTGCATAGGCTCGGCAGCGCGCGCAAGCCCCGGGACGAGCATAAGTCCCGGGGCTTTGTAAAGGGGGCGTGTCGAGGGCATGTAGGGTGGGCGGCGCGAATTTTGGGGCGTCGGGAGGCGTGTCGGGGCGTGTTGCCGGCCCGGGGCGTGGCCGAGGCCTCCGGACCAGCCCCCGGGTCGGGTGATGGCGCGCCAGCAGCTTGCTGGTGCGCGCAGATTTACGCCTGCCTGCCAACAAAGGTAGGGGGGGGTTTAGATAGGGCCGGGGGGGTGGGGAAGGGAGGGGAAGGTGAGTGGAGGCGGAAGGAACAGGCAGCGCGTGCCGGGCTCGGCGCGCACAGGTTGCACAAATGTGCACCCCCTTGCGCGCGCCAACCTCGGATTTTATAAAATACGCGCATATCTTATAAAATCCAGCGTACTTTTGTTCGCGCCTAGTGCACGAACAAAAGTACGCGCACGCGTAAATTTATAAAATCTACCCCCCAGTGTTTAGGGAAGATCTGCCCAACAAAGGTGGTGACCCGTTGCAGCAGATTCCTGCAGTTGATTTGTTTTCTAGCATCTGGGAGGAAGTGTTTTCTGCCCATCAAGGGGACTGGCAAGAACTGCAGTCCACAAGGATTCCTACCACCAGGGATCCCACCAGAAGATCAATCTGTTAACTGTGAGTAAAAGATTTACATTCAAAGAAGGACACCCATGTGGCATCCACAGAGAGCCCTGAGGGATAGAGACATTAACTCTGTGCCAAGATAGACTTTTGTACCATTGAGAGGGGTTTCCCAACCATCCAAGGGGGCCTAGCGCAGAGAGACCACTGCACAGTCTAATCCAGAAGTGTGGACGGATTCCTGGCCTAATAAATACACAGATCTGTAATTCTGAGAGAAACTGCAGAGACTGTGGCGAGTGATTTACCATATTTAATTGGGCCATTCAACTAAACTATCAGTAAAGCATTATTTTGGACACTGCCTACATCGTCCGAGTATGGTTTCTTTGGCGCACAGCACACAGCGCACAGCAGAATGAGGGAGCTCACTAGTCACCCCATACTGGGTCCGGAGAGGACTCCTTTCCACCCCTTGTCCAAAAGACCTACACCTTGGGATAGGAGGAGAAGTAAAAGCTAGCCAGGGTCCCTGCCCCAAAGAACTTACAAATAACTTTATGTCCCCCTCCGTACTCTACTTGTACATTAAGGACGGGTTAGAATAAGAATTATCTCCAACTGCTAGATAAATGTAGGTTCTTAATTTTGTTCAGGCGCCTGCTCAGCTTCCCACCAGCTGTCACAACTCCTCTCTCTCTATCATGTAGCCTCTGCCAGAACAAGTCCACTGCTGGTGAAGGGCTTCAGCCTGCCAGATGCTCAGGCCTATATGTGGCACATAACCTGTACCAATTTTACCCGACCAGAGGGAAGGCCTTATCATTGTCAAAAGCTACATCTTTGTTCCTGCAGTTAGTCCCAGGCAGGGGTGCACTTGGTGCTGCACTTTTTAGAATTATCTCCTTTATTACACAATAAGATCAACTGGTACAAAAAAGTTAGATCATGCAATCAAAGTTGCCTTTCTCTGAATCACTGGTGCAATTGAAACATACTACTGATGAATGCCTGACCTCCTCAAGTGATGGGAAGTCTCCAAACATCACACGTGGGCCTAGCTCACTTGCTTCCACTGCTCATAAAGAATATAATAAGGCACTCCAAAAGCTCTCTGTGATTGGAAAGTGCTGCTTCATGCCCAATTCAGAGAGGGAAATAGCAGAACAAAGCTGAACCACTTATACCTCGATTAAAACCACTACACCAGGGGTTTTCATCCCTGCCCTTGAGAACCCCTTAACCAATCTACTTTTCAGGGCATCCACAATGAATATGTATGAGATAGATCTGCATGCATTGCCTCCATTTTAGCCTGATGATGCAGATGACTAGTACTGTGCACGGATATGTAGAAGGCCCTTGGTTTGATCCCCGAGAAGGCAGGGGTGTAGGGTGACTGCTGAATTTGGTGCAGCACCACATTTGCTGCTCTCAGGTGCCCTAGAACACAGAGCACCCTCCTACATTACCTTATCAGCACTACTTTCTTGGATGCAAATGCCTAGCAATTTTATGCTCATAGCAACCGAAATCTTAGAGGGAAAATTAGCTAAATCCATTCCTTAAAATAATCAACTAATCTACTAAGAGCAGCTACAATACAATGTGTGAATGAAAAAATATTTTCTGCAAGAACATTCAAAACATCTGAATGCAGATGAATTTAATAAAGAGCAAACTTCTGTTTAAAATAGAAATCAGGAAGAAAGGACCATAATGCCATAAAAACCAGTGATAAGGACCTTTAATTTTCACAGCAAAAATTCAAGTTACACAAAACCTGGACCTTCAAAATGCAGACAAACACCAAATCAAAATAGAAATGTGCCAACAAAAACTGTACTGGAAACCAGAAGCCTGATTGTATTATGTAGTGCAATAATGGAAGAACAGAAACATCATCATTCCTTGCAAAACAGCAAGCAATAAAATCAAGAGATATTAAACATCATTCATAATATTAAAACCATGCTAATAAAAAAAAAATAAATGCCAACATGGCCAACAAACATCCAATAATTTTTAAAAACTTGCATAAAATTTGCTCTAATATTTACCAAACATCAATAAAATATTTCAAATCAATACAAAAATCAAATTATACCCAATAATTAAAGCAAATGAGGATTAAAAAACCTCCTGCTCTCCACACCTAGGACTTTTTGATTTCACTCACCTTAGATTATCATACATTGGGGGAGGTAGGGCCACCCAAACTATCTCCTCTCTCTCTTTTATTTACACACATACTAACATTCATTCTTTCACATACCCTCTCTCTCTCACACACACACATGCTCTCTTCCCCACGCACATGCCTGCGAGAGCCTGTGTGACAGACCAGGCCTTAAAATACTAATACACCATCTACTGTACAAACAGAACATGCCAGACTGCTACAAATCCCCACAGAGAAACTACAAACTACACACTAGTCAAAATACTGCACCTCTTTTTTCATATTATGCATAGCGGTGTCAATACCTCTGAAAAAGTGTTATCTGAGAAGAGTTGGCTAGTTGTTTGTAACTGTAGTTTTTGCAATAAACAGAAAATTACAAAAAAAAAATACTGCACCTCTATCATATGTGCATCACAGACAGACCCTTACCTTATACAGAATAAGGGACTACAAATTAGAAACAGAAACATACAGACAAAACTGAAATGGAAAGCCAGAGAAACCAGACTCTGTGAACTCTGGAATACTAAAGAAAAAGCAAAATACAAATGTATAATAAATACACCTTCCCAAAGATGGCATATTCCAATTGCTGAAAGGCAAAATAATTTTTTTTACCTTTGTGTCTGATCTTATTTTTCTAATCGGTTGGTCCCAATCTCTTTTTTTCCGCTTGTCTGTCTTATCCTTATACCTTTTTCAGGGTCTCTTTTATTCTTTCTGTTTCTTCTCGCTCCTTCTGTCTCCTTTCCTTCCTACATACACACACACACACACACACACACACACACACACACAGGTTCTCTCTCTCCCATGCGGGCTCTCGCACACAAGCTTTCTCTCACACAGGCTCTCGCTCTCACATGCTATGTCACACACATGCTCCCATTCCTCCTCAGACCCACATAGGCTCTCACTCTTACATGCTCTCTCACACACAAACACACAGGCTCTCACATGCAGGCTCCCACTCCTATACATACGTACACGCACAGGCTCTCACTTTCACACACAGGCTCCCATTCCCCCCCACAGAGACACAATTCTCTCTCACACAGCTTCATATTGTCGCACAAACACATAGGGCCGGATTTTAAGAGGTACACGCAGGCATACATTTGTGCGCTCAACCTGGTGCACACAAATGTATGCCCGATTTTATAACATGCGCGCACAGCCGTGCACATGTTATAAAATCTGGGGTCAGCGCACGCAAGGGGGTGCACACTTGTGCAAGCCGAGCCCTAGGGGAGCCCCGATGGCTTTCCCCGTTCTCTCCGAGGCTGCTTCGAAATCGGAGCAGCCTCGGAGGGAACTCTCCTTCCGCCCCCCTCCCCCCCCATCTTTCCCTCCCTTCCCCTACCTAACCTGCCCCCCAGCCCTATCTAACCACCCCCGCTCACTTTTGTTTAATAAGTTGCGCCTGCCTCTGGGCAGGCGTAGGTTGTGCGCAGCGGCCAAGTGCGGGCGCGCGATCCTCCGGCATGGCCCCCGCCCCACCCCTTTCACAAAGCCCCAGGACATACGTGCGTCCCGGGGCTTGTGTGCGTCGCCGGGCCTATGCAAAATAGGCTCGGCGCACGCAGGAGCGGTTACGTGCGTAACCCTTTGAAAATCTGGCTCATAAGCTCTCACATGCTCTCTCTCACATGCAGGCTCCCACTCCCATTCATATGTACACACATACAGGTTCTCATTCTCACATGCAAGCAGCCACTATCACACATTCATATACACAGGCTCCCTCACATGCTGGCTCTCACTCCCACATGCTCTTCTGTCTTTTGTATGCAAACACTCAGGCATGTCCCATCGGGTTCGGAAGGCCACCAGCAGACCTGAATCAAGAAGAAAGGCAGGCCCGGAAGGCTGCCAGTGACCTGGGAGGCCACCGGCAGTTGAGAAGAGGAAGGAACCTGTTCTCCCACTGCTCCTCATATTTTTATTTATTTATACAATTTTTATATACCGTTGTTCAGACTGGCCATAACAATGGTTTCCAAACATGAAATGCAAATAAAACAATTAAATTTATATAAAAATACCCCTAAAAAATCAATAAGAATAGCTGTCAAATAAGAAATCACCCTTTAAAATGGGTTAAAATTAAACAAAAATAAAATACAATGAAATGCGTTCAAAATATAAAATAATGTAAAACAATCTAAGTTCATAATAGTTAATAATTTTGTCTTGCACTTTCACTTGTAAAATAGCTACTAAGTAGTTACTAAGTAGTTACTCTTAACCTTTTAATAAAAATAATTCTTAATCAGTCCCTCTAAACACAGTTCCGAACAGCCAAGTTTTCAAATTCTTTTTAAAAATTTTCAAATCAATTTGGATCCTTAACTCAGTGTGAAGCTCATTCCATAGTTTAGGGTCTGCCAGGGAAATGCTTCTATCTCTGACCTGATTTAGATGGGCCGACTTTACCGATCGTATTGTTAGAAGGCTTTTGTTAGCCGATCTCAGGTTTCTCTGGGGTTTATGTAGATGAATTGCTGCATTCAGCCAGTCCATTTGTTCTCCATAAATAATTTTATGTAGAATGCAGAGTACTTTATATTGTGTACGATATTTTATGGATAACCAATGAAGTTTCATCAGAATAGGTGTTATGTGATCGCTCTTTTTTGTTCCAGTTAGTACCCTAGCTGCAGCATTTTGTAATATTTGTAAAGGGCGTTATGTGGAATCAGGTAATCCTAATAACAATGAATTACAATAATCAGTACTAGAAAAGATTAATAACTGCAATACTGTTCTAAAATCATCATCTGTTAATAAAGGCTTTAATCGTCTCAGTGTCATCAGTTTCCTATAGCCTTCTTTTATTTTAGCCGAGATATGTTTTTTGAAATTGAGCTCTGTGTCGATAATTATACCAAGATCTCTAGCCTGATTTGCGGATTTGATCATTATATTATTTTGATATGGTGTGTCAGAAAGAGGTTCAAGTCTTGTTTTTCAGTCTAATAAAATAACTCAGTTTTATTAATATTTAGCACTAATCTCATGTGTGTGAGCAATTGCTTAATTATATTTAAGTACATGGCTGTTAGTTTATATGTTTTTTCTAGTGTATCATTTATTGGGATTAGAATTTGAATGTCATCTGCGTAAATAAAGTGTTAAGCCTAGCCCGGCTAGCAGGTGGCAGAATGGTAACAACATATACACATTAAACAATGTGACTGATAATGCAGAACCCTGCGGTACTCCTGTAGCGAGGGCAATTTTGTCTGACCTCACGTTATTAATTTGCACTTAGTATGAACAATTTTCCAGAAATGATGTAAACCATTGTAAAGTTGTTCCAATTATTCTAATTTCTTCTAATCTATTGAGAAGTATTGTGTGATTAACTGTGTCAAACGCAGCCGAGAGATTCAAGTAATATTAAAAGGTAGCTTTGTCCACTGTCAAAACCCCTTAATACTGTATCTGTCATTGCTAATAGTAAAGTTTCCATACTAAAATTTTTCCTGAAACCAAATTGAGCAGGGAAAAGAATATTGTTCTTTTGTAAATTCTCCATCAATTGTTTTTGGACCACTTTCTCTAAAATTTTGGCTAAGAAAGGAAGATTGGAGATTGGTCTGAAGTTACTTAGAAGGGTCGGGTCTAGATTTTGTTTTTTTAAAATGGGTTTGATAGTAGCACACTTTATTTTCTCAGGCACTATTCCCTCGTTTAAAGAGAGGTTAGTTATGGAAGTTATGATGAGGCAACTGTGTCCACAATTGCTTTTAATGAGAGTATTGGCACCGTGTGTAGAGGTTGATTGGCGGGATTTAATGTCATTATAAGTCTTTTCATGTCTTCTATTGAAATTTCCTCAAAGCTTGACCATTTATCTATTTCTTTAATTTGCATATTTATTCCTTTGTCTATATTGGGACCCATGCTCTCTATTAAGTTATTTATTTTGTTCCTGAAAAAGTGAGCTATATCATTACATCTATTTTCTGAAAGCTTAGTATTATTAAGGGAAGGCGTTTTTGTCAGATCAGTGACTATATTAAACAAAGTTCTCGGGTTATGGGTAAACTTTTGAATTTTATAGACAAAATAATCCTTTTTTGCCTTGTTTATGAGTTTCTTGTAATATGCTAGAAAGGATTGATACTCTCCAAGTGTTTGGTCCGTTTTATTGGTGTCGCATTCGTGCCTGTTCTTGCCCTCGCTCCACCCTCTCTACCTTGGTGGCGACTCCCTTCGGGTCTGACGGACAGATGCTGCCGCGGCTTCTCCTCGCCGCTTCTCCCTGGAATCCCCGGGCTGGCCTGACGCTGCAGATCTGCCATGTTCCCGATGACGTAAGGGCACACACGCTCTCCAGAGTTTGTACCAGCTAGGGTGTGAACCTCGCGGGTGTCCCCCCGTAGTGACGTCATCTGCTTCCAACTTAAAAGGTCTTTGCTTGCAACTACGAATTGAGTTAGCAAGGGGAAATCTTTCTCTGCTGCTCTGCCTCCACAGACTTACCAAGGGATACCTGCTCCTCGGGGGCTCCACTCTCTCTTCTTGATTTCAGATTCTAAGACAGGATCCGGTACTCACTCCTCAAGGGCCTACGTCCCTGAATGCTCAGAAGACTCCCCATTGCCTGGAAGCGATCGCAAACGTGAACACTGTGAGTTCTATTACAGATAGGAACCGGTACTCGCGCCACGAGGGCCTATGTTCCTAATCTCTGCAGACTCTCTTCTATTTCAGAAGCTATCGCATACCTATATCTTGTGAATTACTATTACAGATTGCAGATAGGAATCGGTACTCACTCCATGAGGGCCTATATTGCTAAAACCTTCCAAAGACTCTCTTCTATTCCAGAAGCCATCTCATACACAGATATTGTGAGTTCTTATTCCAGACTGCATATAGGAACCAGTACTCGCCTACGGCTCCTGTTCCTGAATATGCTGAAGACTCTCTGTTGCATAGAAGCCATTACAGATATCTACAATTGTGAGTGTAACATCTATTACTGGTTATGTATGCAGAAAACCCTGTCTACTCACTACCTATAGTCTCTCTCTACAGCCCAGCAACCCAGAAATCGCAATTTCAGTATCTGAGGGACTTCAGCCCTGCCGTGCACATCAGCTCACTACTGCCACCTCTGGTGGTTCTACTTCCTGTCTAATAAAGAACTATCTGTGTTTGTCTCCATACTCCAGCCTAGCCGGTGGTCCCTCTCAGGATATCCTCCTGGGGGCGCTGTCATCTGCCCAAGGATTCACCAATTTACCTTAAAGTGTTCATTCCTTACACTACTAGAGCGGTATCATAACAGGCTGCCACTCTGCGGGGAGCCAACCCACAACAGCTTACCAACTCCATCTATGGAGTACAACGGACTGCAGGCTACTCTCCTCGGGGGAGCAGATTCCATAACAGATTGCTACTCCTCCTCTCTGGAGGAACAGATCTACACCAGGTTGCTATCTCCTCTCCTCTAAAGGAGCTGATTACTAACAGTTTGCTAACTCCTCCCCTTCGGGGGAGCAGAACCCATAAAAGATTGCTAACTCCGCAGTCCAACCTATAACTGATTGCTATCTCCATAACACGAACCTTAACAGATTACTACTCCTCCCCTCGGGAGGATACAGATTGCTAGCTCCTCCCCTCGGGGGAACAAGAATCATAACAATTGGATCTCCAATATCTTTCCTTTTTTCTTAATTTCTTTTTTGCCTCCATGATTTGTGTATTAAACCAAGGATTTTGAGGTTTGGTTTCTTAAAAGTCTTTGTTTTTATGGGGTTTATTTTGTCTGCTATAATCAAGGTTTTATCATACCAGGAGGTAATAGCATTGGTTGCATTGGAAAGGTCGACATTATCTATGTTGTTTTCAAACTCCTTATTTAGTTCCTCCGTTTTAAATGGAGGGCGATAGCTAAAGGTAATCGGTGAAATACTATTTGCTTCCTGATTTGACTTAAATTTTAAATTAGTGTTTATTAGATAATGATCCGACTAAGGTACAGGAGTACATTCAATATTCTTAACCGGGATTTCTAAGGTATTTGTGAAAATTAAGTCCAGGCCATGGCCAGCTTTCGGGCCAATTCAGTATGGTGCGCTCGGCCGAGCGCACCTTTAGTCCCGGTTTGGCTGCGCGTTTTCGATATGCTATTTTTACCCCTTATACAGTAGGGGGTAATAGTGCATCGAAAATGCGCGGCCAACCCCCCGAAACTAATAGCGCCCGCAACATGCAAATGTATGTTGATGGGCCTATTAGTTATTCCTGCGCGATACAGAAAGTAAAATGTGTAGCGAAGCTGCACATTTTACTTTCAGAAAATAACGCCTGCCCAAAGGCAGAAGTGAATTTTGGCCGGCACAGGGAAAGTGTACAGAAAAGCAGAAAAAACTGCTTTTCTGTACACCCTCCGACTTAATATCATAGCGATATTAAGTCAGAGGCCCCAAAATTTAAAAAAAATCTGCCCGTGGCCTGCAGGTTGGAAGATGGATGTTTTCCAAACCCGTGGCTGTCAGCAGGTTCGAGAACCGACACCGGTAAAATTGAGCGTCAGCTGTCAAATCCGCTGACAGCCGCCGCTTTTGTCAAAAAGGAGGCGCTAGGGACGCGCTAGTGTCCCTAGCGCCTCCTTTTACCGCAGGCCCTTATTTAAATACTCGATCACGCGCCCAGGCCGTCGGGAGAGCAGGCGCTTGCCTCGGAGCGCCAGCTCTCCCTCGGTTTTTACTGTATCGGCCCGTTTATGAGTTGGACCTGAGGGTATTAAATTAAAACCAAGTGCTGCAAGCGAGTCTATAAGGGTAATACATGCTGTGGATAGTGGTTTGGAATTCATGTGAAGATTAAAGTCACCAAGAATAATTGTAGGCTTATTCAGATTTACATTAAGTACAACAAATTCTATTAAGGGTGAAATATTATGTTCTAGAAGTCCAGGTATGCAATAAATCAAACAAATTTGAAAATTTGGCCTTTCAAATAGAGCGATTTCATGATTCAGTGGTATACATTTTGAGCATAATTTCATAGCATATGCCTGCCCCATGCTATTCAAAACTCGCAGGGCTAGCATTTCGTCTCTGCTGATCTCGCGATGCACGAGATCAGCATAGAGTACATACTGGCTGCACATGGCTTGCAGGCCGGCACACTTAGAGAAGGGAGAGAACAGGCTTCTTCCTCTTCTCAGCCACCGGCGTCCTCCAGGGCTTCTTTCTTCAGCCACTAGTGGGATGGGGCTCTGTTGGTGGCCTCCCAGGCTGTTTCTCTTCTTGGCCACTGGTGGCCTAGTGGGCCTTTTCCTCTTCTTGGCCGCCAGCAAAATGGGGTCTGCTGACAGCCTCCTGGTCCTGCTCCTCTTCTCAGCCGTCAGCAGGATGGGGTCTGCTGGCCGTCTCACGGGCCTTTTCCTCCTCTGTGTTGCCGCACAGCACACCTTGTTTTAAATTTGGTGGTGGCCTGTGCACCACTGTGCACTATGGACCATACGCCCATGCGAGTGGGGTCTCCCTCTCCTCCTGTCAGCTGTGGATATTGTGGAGGTAGCATTCACAGCCCCGGAGGGAGGGAGTCATGGTGTACCAACACCTTCTTGATCAATGCTTTTCATTTAACATTAATGTACTAAGAGGACCATTAAATAATGAACCATGTATTACAGGAAGCAGAAGCATAAATGCATTTGCCCCTGATGCAGAGAACATTTGAAATGCAAACCTGTGTCGAGGTTGGATTAGAGCATCTCAGCACTAGCAGTCAAGTAAATACATTTTTTATGAGCAAATAAAAAAAAAAAAGAAGAAGAGGAAAGTGTTTATTGAGAGACTTTTTATATGGACTGATGATGTAAATGTTTGAACAGTTGTTTAGCCAACATATCACAACCAGTTCATTGTATGATGGTCTTCTTAGGACAATAATGTTGAGTGTAAAGCATTATTAATCAAGAAGATATTGGTGCATGATATTGTAATGTCCTTCCAAGGATTTCTAGGGATTCTTTTTGGTATATATACATTTCTTATGTGTGACGCACGGTGGCTGCATTCAGGGGCCATGATTGCAGGACCCCAGAAGAAGCCCTGATGTATGGCCACCCCCAGCTCAGGACCATCACTGCAATGAACAGATTAGGTATGGGGGAGGGGAACAGACGACTGCAAATGAAGGCTCATGGCACCAGATTCCAGCCCTAGTTCAGATTGAACTAAAAATACAAAGGAACAGGAGGAAACTGCTGGGTTAAAAAAATACCCTCTCATTATCCCCATGATTCCCCCGACATACTGAAAATTTGGTACAGATAGGACACTAAACACAAAAGTTATACATACACACACACACACTCACACACACATTTGGCGATCTCATTATCATTGGGCATCGGCCATTCAGTCATACAAGAGGCTGGTGGCAGTTTAGTAAAATAAGAACTTTCACGCAGGTCAATCCAGTAACGAGTGGTAGGAAGAGCTGCGTTAGTGCCCGGCGCACCCGCGGTTGCCGCACGCACAGTCCAGCTCACCTACCGCTCGATCCTGTATGTAAATAGCTTGCAAATGCAAGCTGCGTCTAAGAAGCGTCCGTGAAGCGTTAGGCCCGCGCAACCCATTTTACTGTATAGAGCGCTATACAGCGCCTATACAGTAACCTGGGTGCGCGGGCCTAACGCTTCACGGACACGCTGGTATCTGTCATTTCAAATGACATTCAAAGGACATCGGCGAGGACAACCGCGGCTCCCCTGCCTCCAGCTGCCCGTGAAGATGGACGCACGGGCAAAAGCGGCCCCTGTGCGTGCAATTGGGCCGCTCAAGACCAATTGCATGAACAGGGGCCGTTTTCGCCCGTGCGATGCGTCCATCTTCGCGGGCAGCTGGAGGCAGGGGAGCCGCGTCCGTCGTCGCCGATGTCCGTCTCCGGAGGGGGGCTGCAAAAAAAGTAAGTCGCTTCGTTGCTTTACACTGCCAGTCCTCTCTCCCCTCCTCCCGGAGCAAGGCTGCTTTTCGCGCCTTGCTTCGGGAGGAGGGGAGAGAGGACTGGCAATCCCGAGCGTAGGATTGCCCGTCCTCTCTCCCCTCTCTCTCTTGCAACTTTTTTTTTCGCTTTTTTTTTTTTCGCTTTTTTTTTCGCTTTTTTTTTTTTCGCTTTTGTTGCTTCGGGAGGAGGGGAGAGGTCTGGAGCTGCCCCGGAGACCAGCACCCATGGACGCGGCCAGGGCAGGTGAGCGGGGGCTGGGGGAAAGTTTACCGCCTACCCTTACCCCTGCCTCTAACGCAGGGGTAAGGGTAGGCGGTAAGTTAGCAGGTTAAACGCACGGCAAAACGGCAGGGTAAAAAGCGATAGTCGGGGTGCGCGTTACTGGATGGTAGGGAATAGCTAATTCGATCGTTTACATGTTATATACATGCCGCGTGCGGAAGGGGTTACCCAGGGATTTAAGGACGCGGTAAGAGTAGGTTAAAGGGGATTGTGGATCGCAGGAAGGGCTAACGCGGCCGGAAAGTGAGTAGAAAGCGGGTTAGGAGCGGGGTAAACGTGGCAGCACTTTACTGGATTGACCTGCTTAATACAATACTCACAGCAACACAACTTGGTTTTTACTAGCTTTTCCAAGTAATGCTTTAATTCCGTTCTCCCAGCACCCCCTAGTGGCACAGCATAGACTTACAATTTAACTCTCTCATGACATGCATAAGCCTTCTTCCCTTTGGGAAAGGAGGCAAATAAGGATCTCTGGGAGTGCTCCCGTCAGGAGCCACTTTTCCAGACTTATTAGCCATTATCTGGGGATTGTGAGAAGTCTGTTTTGTGGATTAACGAATGTTTAGAATGTATATCAAATTGGATGAAAGCAAATAAGCTGAAGTTGAATCTGGTTACAACAGGCTCTGTGGGTGAGTAAAGTCTGCATTCATGAAGTTAAGTTTCAGTTAAAGTTAGATGGGACCATTCTTCCTTTGAAATCTCAGGTAAAGAGTATGGGATTCACTATTTACAGAGGAGCATCATATTTCCTCCACTGTTCAAAAGGCTATGTTTAAACTACAAATGATTCATCAACTGAAAGCATATTTGTTTTCCGCTGAATTGAAGATTGAGTTACACACTCTTATCTTAAGTTATTATTGTAATTCTTTACAATACAAGTTTTAACAGACTGCAACTCATTCAATATGCAGCTGTTAAGCTGGTGATTGGTTGCACCTTTTGGGATCACTTCACCCACATTTTCAGGCTGATGCAATACCATGCGCTGGCTTTAAAATTGAGCATCTGTTTTTCTAACCTGTTGGTGCCGTTTTTTTGTTGTTTTTTTTTAATTGTTTGGAGACATTTCTAATTTTTTAGTTCCTTCGACTTAATATCGCCACGATATTAAGTCAGAGGAAGTTCAGAAAAGCAGCATTTTCTGCTTTTCAGTACACTTTTTAGGCTCCTCCAAAATTAACGCCTGCTCAGGGCAGGCGTTTAATTTTGGCGAGTAAAAATGTGCGCATCGAGCCCACTGTCAAGGAGGCGCTAGGGGTGCGCAATTTCCCCTAGTGCCTCCTTTTTACCGTGGCACCCGATTTAAATATTAAATCGGGCACCCAGTAGAGGTGCATCAGCATGCGGTAAGGGAGCAGGCACTTTAACGCTCGCCGATATTGCATTGGCCTGTTTGAGTAGCTTCGTTGGCTTCCACTCTTGTTTTCAGCATGTTTCAAAATGCTTTGCCTTACTTTTAAGGCGTTGCATGGCCTAGGTCCCAATTATTTTGCACAGAGACCAAGTTGGTACATTCCGGGACATTGTCTAAGCACTGCAGAAGATAAATGTTTGGAGTTTCCATCAGCTAAGAGGTTTAAACTGATCAGATCAAGGACCTATGCCTTTTCTTGTTCAACTTGTGTTGTAGGGAATGCTTAACACTGGAGAAAAAATGTTTTTTAAGATTTCGACATTTGGTTAAAGCAGAGCTATTTAAGAGCGAGTGCCCTTACCTTATTACTGCTCTATCGGGCCGATACAGTACAGTGCGCTCCAGTGGAGCGCACTGTTAACCCGCATTTGGACGCGCGTTTTCGACGCGCTAGCTTTACCCCTTATTCAGTAAGTGTTAATAGCTCGCCAAAAACGCGCGTCCAACCCCCCCCCCCCCCCCCGAAACTAACAGCGCCCGCAACATGCAAATGCATGTTGATGGCCCTATTAGGTATGCCCGCATGATTCAGAAAGTAAAATGTGCAGCCAAGCCGCACATTTTACTTTAAGAAATTAGCACCTACCCAAAGGTAGGCGTTAATTTCTCTCCGACTTAATATCATGGTGATATTAAGTTGGAGGTCCCGAAAGTTAAAAAAAGTTTAAAAAATTTGAAATCGGCCCGCGGATTAAAAACCGGACGCTCAATTTTGCCGGCGTCCAGTTTCCGAACCTGTGGCTGTCAGCGGGTTTGAGAACCGACGCCAGCAAAATTGAGCGTCGGCAGTCAAACCCGCTGACAGCCGCCGCTCCTGTCCAAAAAGAGGCGCTAGGGTCACGCTAGTGTCCCTAGCGCCTCTTTTTACCGCAAGCCCTAATTTAAATAAATTAATTTACTGAATCACGCGCGCAGGAGAGCTCGCCCGCTCTCCCGTGATTTTTACTGTATCGGCCTGTTTGTGTTCATTGATCTCACTGTTTTCTTATGATGTCATCCTGTTTAGGGCGAAGCTGAATGGTTCTTGGCTATTTTCTTTGAAAATGTTTGCTTCAAACTGTTTTTTGTTTCTATTTTACTGTATGTTTTTATGTTTTGTATTTGTGCATTGCATAGAACCTATGGACAGGCGATTCAGAAATGGAAATAAATACTGTAAATACAATACATTTCCATGTATCTGAAACACAAGTGTCACATTAAGCCACAAGAAGTTAGCAAGTAGCATATTTAAGACTAATCGGAGAAAATTCTTTTTAACTCAACGCACAATAAAGCTCTGGAATTTGTTGCCAGAGGATGTGGTTAGTGCAGTTAGTGTAGCTGGGTTCAAAAAAGGTTTGGATAAGTTCTTGGAGGAGAAGTTCATTAATGGCTATTAATCAAGTTTACTTACGGGCCGATTCAGTAAAGTCCGCGGGAGAGCGGCCGAACGCCCGCTCTCTCGGCACGCGCACAGGCCACTTGCCTGTGCGCGCGATACTGTATTTAAATTAGGTGGTGCGGTAGAAACGGGCAAAAGGAGGCGTCAGTTCTCGAGCCCTCTGACAGCCACGGGCTCGGAAACCGGACACCAGCAAAATTGAGCATCCAGTTTTCGGCCCGACAGCCGCTGGCCCATTTTAAATTTTTTTTTTTTTAACTTTATTTACTCTTCAGGATCTCCGACTTAATATTGCCATGATATTAAGTCGGAGGGTGCACAGAAAAGCAGTTTTTACTGCTTTTCTGTGCACTTTCCCGGTGCTGGCAGAAACTAGCGCCTACCTTTGGGTAGGCGCTAATTTCTTAAAGTAAAATGTGCGGCTTGGCTGCACATTTTACTTACTGTATCGTGCGGGCATACCTACTAGGGTCCTCAACATGCATGCGCTATTAGGTGCCGCGAGTTGGACGCGTGTTTTCCTCCCCTTACTGAATAAGGGGTAAGGGAATAGCCACTGCTATTAATTGCATCAGTAGCATGGGATCTTCTTAGTGTTTGGGTAATTGCCAGGTTCTTGTGGCCTGGTTTTGGCCTCTGTTGGAAACAGGATGCTGGGCTTGATGGACCCTTGGTCTGACCCAGCATGGCAAGTTCTTATGTTCTTAAGAGAGAAACACCTAAGTTTCCCCCAACTCTTTTTATCAATAGAGAAATGTTGATCTTAACTGCTGAAGAACAGTTAAACACACTTTTTTAGCCAGCAGGAGAACTGGCCAAACTGCTAGGATAATCAAGCTAAGTAATCAGTGATCTAATGCAAACTGAAGCAGCCTGGCCCTCCCAAGGGAGGGCCAGGCTGTAACATAAGCAGGAGTAAGGAAATGAAGTAAGCAAGAAAAGTAATCTGCAAGTAATTAGAATTGTTTTGTGACACAAGGGAATGTGGTTACTCAAGAGTTTTTTAGCCAAAAGATACCAAAATGTATGTGCCAGTACCTTCAGGCGGTATCCATTAGGTGGGGAGGTGACTTCTATAATCCTATTTTCCACTAATAAAAGGAGAAATCCACCATCCTGCCCGTACTCCAGCTTCCACTCAAAAGACACATAATCACTGTGAGACCAAGAATCTGCACTAGGTCAGAGATAGCAAAACAACCCCCAAACAAAGGGAAAAGACTGAAAAGGTTGTTGCAGCTGAGGTAATTGGCTCCAACACAGGGTAAACAGCTCTGAAAGGGGCTGAAGTTCAGCAAAGGTGGAGCTGTGGACAAGAGCAGGAAGAGTGCACCCTCTGGGAGGAAAGAAGAAATAAAAATACAAGTGAAAAAAGCATCAAAAAACTTTCAAAGCCTAAAATTAATAATAAGACCCTGCTGAAGGCTCAGAGTACCAGCTATGTAAGTTAAAATTAATATCATTAGTTTTTTACCTCTCTTCCCCGCTCATTAAGACGGTAACTGTTAACGCTCAGCGGTCCGCGGGCCATTGCCGCAGACCGCCATGCTCACCCTCAAGCCGGCAGGGCGGGCACACCATGCCCCAAGTACAGGGGCAGCGTCCCGCATGCCGCCATCCGCAGTGGATGCCCGGTCGATCCTGGGCCTGACGAGGCACGTACCGGCGGTGGGGAAAGGCTCCTGCTCCAGGGCGCCTGCTGTGATGGGCATCACCAGCCTCGGCTGTTCCTGTTGAAGCAGGCAGCCTGCTTCCGTTCTGCTCCCCAGGCCTCCCCTACACGCGTACGCACTGACTGAGCCCTCTTAAAGGGTAAATAGTGGAATTTTGCAGAGGTGCCCTCTGATGATTTCATGAGGCCTCTGGTATTAAAGCCTGCCTGGACCTGCCTGAGATGCCTCGGCAATAGGTCACACTCATTAAGTAGCTGCCACACAGTTCTTGTGCTCTGTCTTCGGTTCTGGTTCCTTACTCCTGTTCCTGTATCTTCGTTGGTCCTGTCTCCTTGTCTGGTGGTTCCCGGTTTGTCTGCTCCCTGCTATATCACCTTGCTTCCTTTCCTTTGGATTGACACTTCAGTTCTGACTTCGACTTGGACTTCAGCTTCTTCTTCGGTATTGGATTCTCAGCTGACCTCGGGCCTCCTTGACTTTGCTGGATTGCTGCCTGCCCTGAGCTTGACTCATCTTTGTTTCTGCTGCCTGCCACCAGCTTTGACCTCTGCCCGAACTGAACCTGGCCTTCTTCAACCTCTACGGATTCTTCTTCAATCAGAGTCCCGTGCCTAAGTCCAGCTGGACCCAGCACCCAAGGCCTCAACCTGTAGGAATGTGGGCCTCATATTGGTGAAGTTCCTGATGGGCCTCTGCTTCCAGCCAGCTCTGCCTGCCAACGGTGAGGACCTGCAGGGCTCCTCCCTGTGAGTAGTGCTAACCTCACCTCAGCCCAAGGGTCCACATACGCAACAGATTGCCAAGGCCATGGACCCGGTGGACCTAGCCACCTTGAAAAATATTCCTGGCCTAGCCCAGAAATTGCAAACCCTCCAGTCGGCCCTTAGAACTTGATGTGGCAGACATGAACCGCTTTGCTGCACTCCTGGACTCCTTGACCCTGCTCACTGCTCGGGCGGACAATTCCTTTGCCAGTACGCTCCGTTATGCAAGGGGACCCTAACTGGTGTCGGGGATTTATGAATCAATGCCATATGCATTTTTCCCTTCAGTCGGCACTCTTCCTGAATGACTCAGTTAAGACGACATTCATCCTCTCCCTCCTCGATGGTAAGGCTCTAGCCTGGGGTTCCCCGCCATGGGAATGCTCAGATCCCCTTCTCACGAACCTCCAACAAGGGTCTCAGCCTTTAAGCATGTCTTTGATGAACTTGGCTGGTTGCACATGATGGGTTTTGATCTCCTGCACCTGCGTCAAGGAAGTCAATCATAATGGATTACACCATTGAATTTCAAACCCCTGGCCACAGAACTAAACTGGCAGGGAGACAGTCTACATGCAATATTCTTGGAGGGCCTATCTCCCAAGATTAAGGATAAGCTTTCAGCGCAAGAACCTCCCATCTCTCTTGAAGGTCTCATTGATCTCACAGAGAAGATTGATAGACTCCTTCAGGAATGAACCCGGGAGACCCGTTCAGTTCAAAAGGTCTCTCCAGGGGTATCGCTTCCATTCACAGATGACACCTTCATGCCCTCAGGGGATTTGCAAGAGGAGCCCATGCAAGTGGGCTATTCCCATCTCATGAATGAAGAGAAGACTCATCGGCGTTACAGGGCCTCTGCCTGTATTGTGGAATATCTGGTTACCTACTGACTCAGTGCCTGGAGAGAAGGGGAACCATCCTACGCCATGAAGCATCAGAACAAGTGACCCTCGGCCTGGCTACTCCATCGCCCTAGTTCCTGTTGCCTGACTCCCTGGAACAGCTCTCTGCTTGTTTCACCACCCCGGCCTTAGTAGATTCCGGCACTGGGACGAATTTCGCACAACAGGAGCTCGCGACAAGTACTGAATTCCTACAATTCCTTTGACATCACCTCTGGCGCAACTGGCAGGCCTGCACCCACCTTGCTCCTCACTGCAAATCTTTCTTCTTCTGGCCCGCTGATCCATGGAGAGAGGGGGGCGAAGGCTGTGCAGGTCACATATGAGTTGGATGGCAGTGTTAGTGCAGATTTGTCTGGAATTGCCCCTCTCCCCCCACTGCTTTTAAGCAGGACCCTGAGAGAAGAAGGGACGCCCGGAACAGACGCAGCAGCTCTTCTCTCCCCTGGTGCAGCATTCTTAAGAGTAAGGCCTGTATCAGGTAGTGGGGAAATGCCTACAGTGTGAGGGAGCAGTGGTGCCCCCTGATAGATGGTGCCAATGGCTGAGACCATATTGACCATCGGCTATCTACGGCTCTGCTCCCCTCCCCCTTCATCACTGGGTCATGGTAGGAGAAAGAGACAGATTCATGGGTGGTGGTCCGCTGAATAGTGCCTAAACGTAGGTGGATGAAAGTGGCCTGCTGTTGGGTTGCAGTGAAGGGACTGCCCATGCATGGGGGTTGGGTGGTGCTCAATTCAAGTGCAGGGAACATTGACCTGGCTTCAGTTTTCACATGCTGATTTTATAGTAGACCAATCTAATATCATTTTTTCCAATGATCGAGGTGGCTCACAATTGTAACAATTTGTAGGCTGAGATGATGATTGAATTGATGAAGTTCTAATCCAAGCTAAAATTATATCTGACGACTACAAAGAAATCTTTGAGTTCTGCTCACGCTGATATTGGTGGAGAGAGGGAGGGGTGCATTGGACTTTCTTTCCCCTGCCAAAGAGTTCTGTGTTGGGAGTAACCATTGCTACTACTGAAAAAAAACAAAAAACCAACTGATGCTGGCCAGCTGCCAAAAACTCTCTTCTCCCCCCCTCCCCCCCCCCTCCCCCAATTTCTGTCATTCCCTATTATACCTACTTCTCCAATTTTAACGGTCTCATTATCAAGATTTTTCTTTCTCTGGCTCATGTATGCTACGATATCCCCCATAAGCATTACTTTAGCAATTTCCCATAACAATGCTGGGATAACCATAGTTTCATATTACATTCTTGATATTCTGACCATTTTTTAAACCTGGAATTCCCTAAACTGCTGATTTTCATAAAGATAGGTTGAAATTCTACAGACCCTTATCCCTGCAGTAAGTCCCCCCAATTCAAATCTATCAACAATGAAGGTGTGGTCTGAAATTTTCAAAGACCCAGTATATGACACAGAATCCAAGAGAAAATTGAGATAACAATAACTAATCAATTCTGGATTGTGACATATGGGCTCTGGAATCCTTTCCCCCACCTATCATTTTTTATGTTTCCCATTGTTCAAGATCATAAGATGAGTTTTCTGTAACAGCATTATAACCACTTTATACCTATGTAATGGTCTAAGTATTTTATGCCTTTTTATTGTTAACAGGTTAAAAAATGATTTACTAAAAGTTATCTGTGCTGCAGACCAGAAGCAATGCTAGGCAGGGCTTGGCAGAGGCAGCATGCTGTTCTTTGTTTGGTACTGTCTCTCCACTGGTATCAGCTATTTAAAGCTAAGACAGCAAAAGGAGCTGCTGGTTTGTGTCAGGATAGGAGTCCATCAACATGATGTCACAGCCTAGACTCTTAAAGGAGCCAGGTTATATCAGCACCAAAGGGACAGGCACAAAAGCAAAAAATAAGATTCAAAGTTAAAACAAACTAAGGCAGAGTAAAATAAGGCAAGGGTGGATGGGGGATGGACAAGCAGCAGAGAACATTTACCAACCTCCTGCAGCCCAGTGACAAGCTACCACAGCCCCTCCATGACAAGCTACAGCAGCCCCCCTTTCTTGGAGTGATAGAGGCACATTGGAGCATCGAGCACAGCAGGGACAGCATTCAAGGGATGCTGGGATAGCCTCTGCTTCTTGCCTGTAGGAGAGAGGGTCCTGGAGAGAAAGATGAATCCCGGTAAGCATGCCCATGAACTCCTGGAAAATATAGTTTAAAAATGTTTGGACCAAATTGAGTCTTGGGGGTGACCAGTGCTAGCCCCCATCACTTGTGCAAGGCTGGTTTGGTAGTTTATGTGGCCAGGGAAAGACCCTGTGCTGAGACTCCAGACCTAAGCAGAAATTCAGTCCTGTTTTTCCTGCAGACTCCAGAATGTGTACTCTACAGCTCAAAAGCATGAATCGGTTAATTTGCCTAGCACAGGAGGTGACTAGCCCCCTAGAACCTTGTTTTGGCACAATGCAACTATTTTTAAAATATAAGGAAAATTAAATAGAAGTGGCTGACACTTCTATCCTGTCACCAGGAAGGCGGAGAGTTAGAGTTCCAAGGAAAGTAAAGATTTTTTAAAAGTGGTACCACTTCATAGTGACATCAGTGGAGCAAGGCTTTGCTCCCGAAGAGATTTTCTACCTGTGGAATTAATGTGAAGGTAGAAGAATTTAGCAGAGGGTAGGACTGCTGGTGGTCAGCTTTGCCAGGCCCAAAAAGTATATGTGTGATGAACTAGCCTGCACCCTAAGGGGAACATCCAGAAACCAGTAACCCTGCTGTTACCGAGTTCATGTGTCCCGGGAGGAGATTTGGAAAAAAAGAGGAAGAAAGAAAGGAAAAGAAGATTTGATCCAGATCCCAGAGGATTCCTGTGCCCTAAAGGCAAAAAATGAAAGGGACAGATTAGTTATTAGGTAGAAGCAATTGAACAGGAACACAGTAATTGTTTTTTGCCTGTTCTAAATTACAGAGAAATGGGATTTTGTTTTGTGTTTACAGTAACTGCTGTTCCCCTGAAATTTAAGACAGGGACTACCTGATTATCATGTTTTTCCTTTAGCTAGATAAAACAGTTTCATCAAGCCACCAGACACCTGCTGCAGAAAGACTTTAGCTTGTGGAAGATAACTCAGTGCTAGGGAGGTAGTCTTTGTTTTTATTTGGTATAGTTAGGTAGTAGGTATCCCTTCTAGAGGCGGACACCAATGGAGAATCGGATGCCAGCAACCGACATGACCTATCGCCCTGGATGAGAGAGTTGCTGTGCCAGACACTATTGCATCAGAGATTGCATCACAACGAAATGAGCTTGGATCCCAGATAAATGTGTGCATCACCTACAAAAGGAAATCACACCTTAGGTCTGGCCAGACTAGCACAACTAGCAGAATCTAATTGAGCTCAATAAGAAAGTAACGCAAAGGAACAGACAACACTGAAAATGTGTTGCGGTTCCTGGCCACGGCAGGCCAAGGCCGGTCCCCCCCTACCTCCTCCGTTGCTGGCTTCTGCCGCCGCCCGACACAGCGCATCCCGCTCCGGGACAGGCCAACCGCAGCCTCACACTTGGCGGCGAACGTGATCTTCCTCCGACCAGTGGGGCTCTCCCTAGGCGCGCGCGCACGGGAGACTCTGCCCTTTAAAAGGGCCATGGTGGGAAACCTCGGCCCGGCCCTGATGGATGATGTCCAGAGGGGTATTTAAACCCCGCAACAGTCACCAGCTCTTTGCCTTTGCAACAGGTCGTCTCCTCAGAGTGCTAGTTAAGAACATAAGAACATGCCATACTGAGTCAGACCAAGGGTCCATCAAGACCAGCATCCTGTTCCAAACAGTGGCCAATCCAGGCCATAAGAATCTGGCAAGTACCTGAAAACTAAGTCTATTCCATGTTACATTGCTAGTAATAGCAGTGGCTATTTTCTAAGTCAACATAATTAATAGGCAGGTAATGGACTTCTCCTCCAAGAACTTATCCAATCCTTTTTTAAACACAACTATACTAACTGCACTAACCATATCCTCTAGCAACAAATTCCAGAGTTTAATTGTGCGTTGAGTGAAAAAGAACTTTCTCCGATTAGTTTTAAATGTGCTATATGCCAACTTCATGGAGTGCCCCCTAGTCTTTCTATTATCTGAAAGAGTAAATAACCGATTCATATCTACCACGTTCTAGACCTCTCATGATTTAAACACCTCTATCATATCCCCCCTCAGCCGTCTCTTCTCCAAGCTGGAAAAGTCCTAACCTCTTTATTCTTTCCTCATAGGGGAGCTGTTCCATTCCCCTTATCATTTTGGTCGCCCTTCTCTGTACCTTCTCCATTGCAGTTATATCTTTTTGATATGCGGCGACCAGAATTGTACACAGTACAAGGTGCGTCTCACCATGGAGCGATAAAGAGGCATTATGACATTTTCCGTTTTATTCACCATTCCCTTTCTAATAATTCCCAACATTCTGTTTGCTTTTTTGACTGTCGCAGCCCACTGAACCGACGATTTCAATGTATTATCCCACTATGACGCCTAGACCTCTTTCTTGGGTGGTAACACCTAATATGGAACCTAACATTGTGTAACTATAGCATTGGTTATTTTTCCCTATATACATCACCTTGCACTTATCCACATTAAATTCATCTGCATTTGGATGCCCAATTTTCCAGTCTCACAAGGTCTTCCTGCAATTTATCAAATCTTCTTGTGATTTAACTACTCTGAACAATTTTGTATCATCTGCAAATTTGATTACCTCATTTGTCATATTTCTTTTCGGATCATTTATAAATATATTGAAAAGTAAGGGTCCCAATACAGATCCCTGAGCACTCCACTGTTGCTGTTCCAGACGTCTCTTGTTCCTGTTCCTGTTTCTGATCCTGATCCTGGTTCCGTTGCTGCTCTTGCTCCAGTCCTTGGGTTCCTGAGTCCTGTCCTGGTGTTCCAGTTCCTGCTTCCCTGCCTGTGCCTCCATTCCTGACTCCGGCCTCCTCCTCGTCCTCCAGTTCCCGTGATACCTTCCTTGGCTTGATCTCATGGTTTGACCTCGGCTTCTCTTCTCGTCTCTGCCTGTCTGCTGCCCATCTCGACCCTTGGCTTGGTACCTCATCCTTGCTTGTCTGCTGCCTGCCCCCGATCTTTGGATTGGACTTTCGTTCCACACCTCCGCTGCCTGCCCTGACCCGGACCTCTGGCCTTGCTGTCATCTTCAGCATCACTGTCCTCGATGAGGCACCCGCACCTAAGTCCTGCTGGCCCCCGGCACCCAAGGGCCCAACCTGCGGGGAACGGGGGCTGGTATAGGTGAAGCTCCTGCTGGGTTGTCCTCACCAGCTCCACCTACCGGCAGCGAGATCCATGGAGGCAATCCCTCAGTGGTGGTTTCATCACTCGTTCCAGTCCAAGGGTCTACAGTCGTAGCAAAGTGGACAGAAAAAAACAAAATACAAAGGGAAAAAGATACTTAGGCTAAGAGGGATGCTTGGTTTTTAGAAAGGCCTGGAAAAAAGAGAAAATGTACCCCAAAGCCTTAATTTCTTATGATACAGATCTGAAGGTTAAAAAGTTAAAGTGAAGACCAACACACAAAAGAATAAAATTGATACTTATCTGACTTGGGATTGAATCCAGCAGAAGGTTATTAGAAACAAGTGAATAGAATTGTTAATGTTGTTTTTGCACTGCTATCAGAAAAGAAGAATTTGGAAAGTATTTACAATTTCTAATTGTTGTTTACTTGTTTATGGTTGACAACTTTTTTGGAAGTATTATTCCAAAGATACATGCTAAAGAACTTGAATACTTGTATTGTTTACTACAAGATTGCTTCTAAACATTTTCTTTTGGTAAAACTAAACTTTTCAAAACTTGTTTATCAGCAATTGTTTATTTCCAGGGTACTTCAGATAACATCCTCCCCTCAGGACAGTTTATCCTAAATTTTCTCCTGCTTCCCTTCTTTGCCCCGGGAGACTTTCCTGGGTGGGTTCTGGACCCCATTCCAGGATACCCAGTAGGGAAGAGGGCATCAAACAGCCAACCCTGTGAGGTTCCATCTTAGAGGCCTTGCAATACAGCAACTTTTAATACCCCTCCAGCCTCAGCCATGACAGTGGAAGAAGGTCTCTGACCAATAATCTAAGCAGCACCTCCGTGTGGCAGTTTACCCCGACACATTCTAAGATATACATCATAGATTACCCTCTACTCAAAAGGAATAAAAAAAAACATTGTGATAGCCAAAGAATCCACACATTTTGAATCTCAGGTTAGAACCCCCCCACCCTGAGGACCCCCCTCCTATCTTTCAAAACTTGTTCCCTGGAAGTAGTGGGTACCAGCCAATCACTCAAGTCATCCCATTACAGCCCACTACACTAGTCAAAACCATACTATCCTTCAACTCTGCTTACCCCTCTCCCCTACCCCTTTAAATCTAATATCCCCACTGCTAACTCCCAAAGAAACTGGACAGGCACTGAGCATTTTAGAACACTGCCCCACCTCCCTACCTCCTCCTTGTCATAATATCCTTTGCCAATACAAAAATTAAAAAATTATGAATTATCTAAAGCAAGAATAAACAAAAAAAATACAAACAGTCTGTGAACTAAAATTTGTTCGAGCTCATAGTTGAAACTTAATGGACCCTATGGGCCTGATTTTAAAAAGCATTTACTCGAGTAAAAACCCAGGTTTATTGGAGTAAATTCACTTTACTTGAGTAAGTGGGTTTTTGAAAATTGCTACAATATATGCCATTGACTTGTCTATAGGATTTACTCACATAAGTGCACTTTACTTGAGTAAATTGGCTTTTGAAAATTGCTATAATAGTAGCTACATTTACGCATGTAACTGCTTTTGAAAATTACCCCCTATTTGAATTTAGCCCACAAAAAACAAAAACATCTTTGGGTAATCATCATAGAACCAAAATAAATCTCCTCAAAACAAAATTGCAAGATCACAAGCAGAATTTTTGTAAGATGAAATAATCTAAGTTGTAGATCTGAACAAAGTATACTCAGATTCTGGATCATGTTGTACCAATCAAAGATGCTTGTAGATCAAGCAAGAACGCAAGTAGTGCTGCTCCCTCCATATCTAAGCAATCACTTTCCAAAGTTTAGCAGCAAAAAGAACTGATAGCACAAAGTAGTACACCAATAAATTTAACAAAACACTGAACAAATCTAAGTCTAGTCACTCAATGCTAGACTACCACTCAAGTTTTACTCTATTTCTTCTTGTTCTCCATTCAGCTTGTGTAAGAATTTGTGTCCACTGAGAAATTAAAATAGCTGGGTACTGCAACAAGGAACAGATCTTCTTTTCAAATAGCTGTGAGAATGCCTTCCTCAGTAGCACTAGCTTGACCAAGTAATTTTGGAAGATAAGGACTTTCCATCTCTCATATTCCACTGATGTACTGTACATTTTGCATGTTGCCTGAAGATAAGGACAAAGTTCAAGAAGCGAGCAATCACAATGAACATAAGAACATGCCAATCTGAGTCAGACCAAGGGTCCATCAAGCCCAGCATCCTGTTTCCAACAGTGGCCAATCCAGGCCATAAGAACATGGCAAGTACCCAAAAAACTAAGTCTATTCCATGTTACCGTTGCTAGTAATAGCAGTGGCTATTTTCTAAGTCAACTTAATTAATAACAGGTAATGGACTTCTCCTCCAAGAACTTATCCAAACCTTTTTAAATGCTAGGCCTAATAGCAATATCATGCTTTGGGCCCATCCAGTGCAGATGTTCTATGACCAGGAAATCAATAGATTCTTCTAAATGCAATTCTTTTACTATCCACATTTCAAGGAAACCTCTTTGCTCAGGATCTGCTATACTTTCCAGAATGCCTAGCAACTTAGGGCCTCACTTATTAAGAATTTTTCCCATAGACACAGAATGGGAGAAAATCCTTAGTATAGGGCTTCCCAAACTTTTATCCAAAGTGACCCCATTTTGGAACTTTAAAGTTCGTATGACCCCAGAGGCATACTGGGAACTTTTGATTTCCTGTCACCCTGAGATTGTCGAGGTCGGGGGGGGGGGGGGGGGGGGGGGGGTGGAGGAGGTGACAGCATGCGCACAAACTTTCTCACACATTAGCACACTCACATGTACACTCACTCATATACATGTTTATTCTCTCCCTTGTCCGCATACACGTGCACACTCACTTCTCTCCTTGTTCCACACACTCAGATACACATGCACTCACCTCCTCCCTTTTACACACACACACACTCACTCTCTTCCAAACACATACATATACACTCACTTCTCTCCTTCCACACCACATACATGCATTCACTCCTGTTTTACACACACACAAACTCACTTCTCTTCCTCTTCCATACATATACATGCACATTTACTCCTCTCCCTTTTCCACATATGCCCATAAATGAACACACTCACACACACACTCATTCACTTCTCTCCCTCTTCCACACACATATGCACTCTCATTCTCTCTTCTCACCTCAATTCTTATTAGCCACAGGAGCCTCCTCTTTCCGCAGGCCCGCAGGATATGTGCTCCACTTCCTCCTCCTCCTCCTCCTGCAGGGTCGGGCTGCTCTAGCCTTGTTTTATTTTCAGCGTGCGGCCCGAAGTTGTTGCTGCTCCTCCTGCATCTGCAGTTTCTTGTTTCCCGCAGGGGAGGGCAACGCTCCTGCTCATCTCGCTTTTCACATCATTTTCCTGAGGCACAGGTGCTGACGCTCCTCCTTCCTTGAGCCTGCGCTGCTCCAGATCCTTTTTCTTCTGGCCTTCTGCAGCAGGGCACCCGGAGTTATCGGGTGCTGGCCCGGAGACCCGGCAATTCGTTCAGAATTCTGGAGTCTCCAGGCCAAATCCAGAGAATTCCCAAGTATGCCCAGAGGATGACCAAACAAATTAGCAGTGATGCAGTTCCCCTCCATCAATCACTCCTTCTCACCCTTCCTGTACTCCATTCTAATGCCCTCTCTTACCCTCCTCCCCTCTCTCAATCTCTGTATCTCTCACTCCCCAGCCCACCCCTTCTCTCTCACCTCCTCCAGTCCTTTTTACATCTCCCAGTCATCCACTCCCTCTCATGACATCTCCCATTGCCTCCTCCCTCTCATCCTCTCTCTCCAACCTTCCAGCTTCATCTCCTCCCTCCAACCCTTTTTTCACATTTCCATTCTTTTTACATCCCTCGCTTGATCTTCTGTCATTCCTTCTCTCTCACTCTCCAGAAGTAATCCCTCCCTACCTTATCCAACACAAAAAAAAAACCCCTCTTGTCTCTCATCCCTTTCTTCAAATAGCCCCTCTTCCAAACATCTCACTGGCCAGAGTCAATGGTAACATTTTCCTTTGGCTCTGGGCAAAAGGTGGATGATAACAGTGGGAAGAGAGAGCAGGCTGATGACAGGGGCAAACATTTTTCTCTGTTTAGGTTCAGTGGTTGTTGAGGGGAGGGCAGCAGTGAAAATCTCCACTGGCCGTACACACAGCCCTCCCCTTCTTTCATGGCTTGGTCACAAGCTGCTGCCGCATGCAGCTCACATCAGGCCCTGCAGCTGCCCTGATCCCTGCAACTACAGAAACTCATGCAAGGGCTGTGCCACTGCACAGCCTACGAGTGTGCGCTTATTTACAGGCCCATGCTGACTTCCACTACTAATGCTGCTGCTGGCACCGAAAGAGTGCTGTCACTTGAGGCACTTGTGACCCCAACTGACGGATGGATAACCCCATTTGAGGTCCTGACCCACAGTTTGGGAAGCCCTGCCTTAGTTCATCAGACCCTTAGCTTTTTTCTTTGTGACCTGTTCTCAAAGTCATCTAATTTCTCTTCATCCTGTGTGAATTTATCTTGAAAGTTTAATATATTGGCTGTTGCTGCACACATCAAATCATTGACCTCAGAGGTGCTCTGCTCAAGTTACTCACTCTGTCCAAAACCCCCGGACTTGCACCACCACTGCTAAGACTCCTTCCACAAGTGTGTGCTTATCGTCAGGGCACCCGAATCTCTGCCATCTTAGCTTCTGCTGACTTCAACTTTTGGGTGCTTTTGTTGCCATAAACTATACTTGCTGTGGACCTGACAAACTGATTAATTTAGCTTTCTCTGAATTTAGAACATTAGAGTCTCACTAAAACAGGAAGGGGGGCGGATAGCAATAAGAGCAAAGCAAATGCATATCTGTCTGATGCCTGCTCAATCCAACACGTGACTTGGCATATTTTTCCCAGAGCCCCAGCAATTTCCTTCAAATCCTGGAGAGTTTCCAAATGTAGCCATGGGAAGATATACCGATGGCATGAAATAGCAAGCTATCGTAGTTAATATTCACTAGGTACTGTGGAAGACGTTCATAGCAGAATGGAGGTTTTTAAGCAGATATAATGATGCTGTGCTGATAAGACCCTTTTTATTTTTATTTTTGTAACCCCTGTACCAAGTGACCACCTTCCCAACCCTGGGGATCTTTGGATGTATTCACCCAGGGAGGAGTATACTGTCTCTCAGGGGGAAGGCTAGGGAAAGGACCGCCTGTAAGGCCAAACTGGCAGAAAACACTTCCAAACAAAGTCCATAAACTCCACTGTTTTAAATAGTAATTGTGCTCAAAAAAAAGTAGAAATGTATTTTCAAACACAGAAGTAAAAGCCACATCATCTGGTTTGAATTATAGTCCATTTCCATATCCACTTTACTTGTCATCGTGGTCAGATCACAATAAATTTTACTCCAAAATTCTTAAGTCTCTGACAAGTACTTCTTGGGCTGCAAGGCTACACCCTGAGTGTTAGGGAAATCCCAGTTCATGTTCCCTGCGATCAGATTTGTGTAGAGATTACTCCCTATACCCAGGGCCTGGTTCACCTTCACACAGGTTTTAGATTTCTCATTTCTTTATAGGGGCCCACTCAAATCCACATTACTCTCCTCACTTCCTTGCTCTAAGTCTCTCTGCCTCAATTTGAGGGACCCAGTGGGATTCCTGGAGAGATGTATCTTTCTAGCACAGAAGTCTCAAATGTCTACTCACTTTTTAGAAGTTGTTTGGATTTCAGACATTTTCCTTCTGGAGCAGTCCAGAGACAGTGCATCCCTTGGGTCCATTGGAGCCAATACCAGTCTTGAGCCCTATAATGAAATAGCCAGCTGGTGCCTCTCCACTAGGCCCACCAACCCTCCAACATAGTTCCTCAGAAAAATCTCTAAGCACAAAACTGCTTCCCTTTTTTTACTGTAATTATTGACTTCTACAGCACTTCCAAGTTCAAGAGAGCTGAGGGTAACTGAAGATTTTTCACTCCACTACTTGTTTCCTCTCTCACACTTCTAGAAGTGCTTCTGGGTAAAGAACCCGTCCCCCCAAGTCCTGAACTCAGCAGACATCATGACCGTCACTAACCTTCTGCAGTTCAGACTCATAAAGTATCCTAACAGAGAGCAACTACTGGTGCCTCTTGCCTGCCTGCCTTCCTTCCCTCAAATAGTTGTCTCCGTGTGAAACATAGCCTTCATAGCCCCGAGAGAGGGGGGGGGGGGGGAACAAGTGCAGTCATACTGGTCCCAGTTCTTGTAGTGGTGTCGTCGGTAATCCCACTCACAGGAAGCCATCAAGGGGTATCACCCATGTGTACGGGAGTGGGAAATCTGTCGCAATAGTGCCATCTTTCTTCAAATTCATACCTGGGAAACCAGCACTCCTCGTATTGCTCGTGATGTCCCCATCGACAAGGGCGACCATAGTCGGCTGGGGAGCTGGAATTGTCGTGTCATCAAGGACAGGCAGGTAAATGTTCAGAGCCTGGGCCCTACCCTTGCCCTCTGGGCTGCCATCGTGTCCTCTGGACTCATCCCAGAATCCATTCAAGGGAGCATACAGGGCCTTTGCCCCGAAACTGAGGACAGACCTCATCTGGTTGGAGGATCAACTGGCAGTCCAGCCCCCTGAGAGGAGGAACCCTCCCGGTGTACACTGGCTCCTAGGACCACTGTGTCAATGCCCAAGTTAGGATCACTGACCCTTTGCAGAATTGCTGCCCGGATACAGGCGGAGTCTGAGGGTTCTTTAGGGAAGTGTCCTGACGCCGAACATTCCGTACCTTGACTGATGCCTGGATAGGATCCTACACGCTAACACCTACCTCATTACCCACTTGCGTCATCCCCTCTTGCTTTAGGGGTGGTACCCCTGCCCTACTTCACCAACACAAGCATTGGGCCCCCAGCAGGTCAGTAACCCCACTCCCTCCACAGGGATAGGGTTCGGACACTCTTGTCCTGTATCTGCCTAACCTGTGAGGCCCGCCCCTTCTAATGGGGGCCGAGCCCTGTGCGGGGTCATGACAGACCCATGCCATGGTAGTCAACCAACGGGACATTTGCAGGAGACGACACCAGTGGGAACAAGGTAGTCACGTACTGAGAGTAGGTCTCTGAGATTGAGGGTCCTCTTCCTACTGAGCGGCCAACCAGGATGTATAGCTGCAGGCA